>NW_024609836.1:61847841-62525797 GCF_016920785.2 Ixodes scapularis
GCTTCCGCGAATTCCACCAGTCTAGCGCTCCCCGGAAAAAGCCGCACGCTCGCGCGTTATAGACAAGTGTGATCAGCACTGTACATCTTCTGCACGCACTCGCATTATCCGTACAACACATTCAAGCTAAATGACTAAAATATGATGTTGGCAAATGTGCATACGGCGTGCCATTTGTTTAAGATCTTTGCTTTAACAAACTTGCCACTGTAGACGTCAGCACGTGCAGCATGTGTAACTACACCGCGCAGTATGCTCTTTGGTGCTTGGCACCTACTCTGTTTCCCCTCATGTTGTACTGCAGCAAGGGCTAGAAATGCAAGCTCAAGAGCCAACAACTGCTCTTGCTGTGCTAGAGCTTGTGCTGCAAAGATGCACCCTAAAGCAAGAAGCTCGTGCTTCTAGCCTTTCCTGCGGTACATCACAAGGGTGAAACGGAGCGGACAGAGATGACAAAAATCAGCACATTGACACTTTAGGCCCACATTCTCAATAAAAAGGAACATGCTCAAGCTCAAATCTACAAACATGTCTTTCGTGTAAGGTACATCACAATATTAGGCATAGGAGAAAATCAGCCCTCAGCATTAGGTCCTCATTTCGAACCCTTTGGTGTAAGACAAGGTCCCCTTTCGCCCGAAAGGGTGAAAGGGCACCTTGTCTTACACCCTATATGTTGGGAAATCATCATCATCACCACCGCCGCCGGGTGAACCTGGACTCTGCCCACCGCTTCCGAGCGAGGACCCTCTCTACCAGTTCGCGACCAGACATGGCACGACTCACACCTGTATTGCTATGCTAGAATAAACCTACGCGGTTGAACCAATCTTGTCTTAACCACGACGGTATCCTTCTGCACAATAAGGTCTGACCATGGCAACAAAAAGCTGGCTGAATGGACGCATTGAGCAGCCCAGCGTTTGAAGCCTGCAATTGATGATGCCATTTCTCCATCTGCCGTCTGCTAAGAGCAAAGTGGCGCTTTTAGCAGACGACACCTGGGCTGGAAGCAGTTGCCTCGGCTGCCGGTGTCTAGTTTGTCTTCCCTTAATACAGCAGCCTAGCTCCGAGAAGGCTGGGCACAAGCTCAAGCCTGATATTAGGCATTTCCTAAGCAAAACGACGAGTGTCCATTTGTTGTGCGGTCTGTTCTGGAGCCAGGGGTGCGCCATGAACTATGATCGCCACGTCGACTAAGCTAGGCGAGCTAGTGACTTTAGCAGACGGCGCCCAAGTTAGTGCCGCCGGCTCTTGCCGGTTTGAAGCGCTAGCTTTTTGTGCATATTTATTTAATCAATGCCTCTTTAGCAAATGGACTTCTAAAGCAGCACACGGCGACATTGTGAGGTCAGGTGCATGCTCACGTTTCTTCGCAATGCGTTTCTATGAGAGGAAAGCGAACAAAAAGAGCTCGAAGTAAGGACCTAGTGCAGAGGGCTGGATTTTTCCAGTGCCCAATATTTTGATGCACCTTGCACGAAAAGCCAATTTTTTATTTTTTTTATTTTTGAAGCTTTGATGGCTAGTTTTTTTTTTAAACCCCTATGCCCAAAATATAAATATGCCACCCATTTAGTTTTTAGAGTGGCATGGATGCAGTCGAATGTACCAAGTGTCTTGTAATTAAATTTTACAAAATGAATAATACCAAACTATTCTGCCTCCTTATTTTTTATAGGTGAGGCGACAACATTTGGTGGCGTGACACTACCACATTCAAGCACCGAGGCAGTTGAAAGGGAAACCGCGGGCGAAGTGACAAAGGCGTCTGTTGCCCTCCAAACAATCTTCTCGGGACCATGTCTCTTGCAGCCAGACCAGCAAGAGCCATCATTGACAGCCTGGAGAGACAGCTGCAAAGTGCAAGGAAGAATATCAGCGTTCTGGTGGCTGACAAGACAAGAGCCCAGGACATGCTGGACAAGATGCTCAACCCAGACCAGTATGTTGCCATGGAAAAAGGTACCTATAGACTTTTCCATTTTAGTAGTTGCCTCAACGGCGGATAGAGGGCGCTGACGCACTCGGCGCCATTAAGTTGCTTCAATTTGGTCTGTTTCGGTTTGGACGTGCACGCGGTTAGGTTGCTGTTGCGAATTTTATGATTTGAAAATAATTGCGAAAAATTGGTCCCGCGAATAATTCACTGCATGGTAATGAATACGTAGCATACTACTCTAAATTGCAAAAATTCGTGCCCGCGAAAATTATTTCAACCGGCACTCCGAGAGTTTTGCGAAATATTGAGCTCGCAAAAATAAAGTCGTTCACAGCATTTAACTCAACCATCCTCGTTAAATGGTAAAAGTAAATTCGGGGGTTCACACGCCGAACCAACGAGGGCATGTGGCATATTCCAGTAGTGGAGTGAGGATTAAGTGTGGCCACCGGGTAATCTTGCGACATCCAACCGAAATTTCGATTACATGATTAAACACTATGCCTTCTTATTTCAGAACTATTTGTTTCGCGATTTCAGGTCTTCAGATAATTTAAACTGATGACATCAAGGACGACGCACTTTGCGATGAATGGTCAGGGAGAAGAAGTACACGACGATGACATTGAGTTCCTGCAAAAAATGATCTCCCTTTTCCAGCACCTTGCAATCAACAGCACTCGCAAGACTTGGAAGCCTGTGCAGTCTGGGCTTGTCCTAACAACGACCATGGCACTGAAAATGCAAGACTTGTTTTTGCAAGACGAGCACTTCAAGTATTTGTTTCTGAGCCGTTTCACGCAGGATGCTCTGGAGAATCTGTTCTCAATCATCAGAGCTAAGAACCCTGCGCGTACTAGCAAGAGACTTCAAGATGGCCCTTCGCCTCATCGCCATGTCACAGTTCTTCAGGCCAAGTCGCTCTGGGAGCTACGACGTTGATGATTCGGCGTACCTGGCACAGTTTGTGGCCTCATAGCCCGCAGAAGCGCCTTCTGAGGAGGAAGATGAGATGCCCAACTGGGACCAGTACAAGACCATCTGTGACGACGAGCAGCAGTCGCTCTTTTACCTGGCTGGGTACACCGTTCGTGCAGTTAAGAAAAAGCACAAGCTATGCGAGCAGTGTTTAGCCGTAGTGACGGGTTCTGCTGCCTCTCGAAATGCCAGGCTGTGCCAGTTGAAGTGCTACGTAAGAGACGGCAGCAATCAAGAATTGGTAATGCCATCCCCCGACATCTTCGGGCTACTCCTTGTTGCAGAAGGATAGTTCCGCAAGCACGAAGATCATCATTGCATCGAAGAAGACCCTCGACGATGTACATCAGAGCGCCGCAGCACTCACGAAGCAGCTCCCGCTGCCAAAATGCCACAACCTTGCACAGAAGCTAGTCGAAGCATTTGTGCTCCTCCGTCTTCGGGTCACATTGAAGCAAAAGAATGAAGAGTGGAAAAAAGAGGCTCTAAAGTAGACGAAATGCGGCAGCAGAATCATGGCCATGAGGGCTGCCGTAGCGAGAGTTAAATCCTTTACCGTTTCGGTGTGCCCACTGAGACTTTCCGGAAAGTGAAAAGACTTGCGCCGTTCATCAGTGTTTGGTTGTTTTTTTTTTTTGTTTCATTTTTTTACAGAAAAGCTGTTGTAGCCAAAGCTTATGCCTAGACTCGAGCCAATCACCAGCGTCTTTTTTTTTACATCTGTTGCGGTTAAAGTTGGAATCTACAACACTCTGTTGCGTGTGATGTGCCCAGTGATATTACTAGTCGGAAAGGTTCCTGTTTTACATGGCGAGGATCGGTGTTGTTTCGTTACCAATATACAAATTTTTTGGTGATACTCTCCTAGTCAGCAAGCTTGCTTTTATTGCCCAGACTATGTATGTTACTGCTGAGATTTTCTAGCATGAATGTGCCGCTTACAGAGAACTGCTATTTGGACCAAACGGGTTTTTTGAGCAGCCCACAGCGCTACAAGTTGTACTCGGCATCTTTCGAGGAACAGCTGGGCAGTCGTCAGGCGCACCGAGTTGCTTGCTAAAGCGAGTCTTGGAGTCCTGTCCTCACAAGCAAATAAACAAAAGACTGTACCTAAGCTACACGGGCTACAGACAAAAGCAACGGCTAAACACGCCAATCACAAGCCGAAGTAGCGGTGGTAGCGGTTCAAAGAAGCGCACTCCGCGCAACGCCCGGACCGAAGGAAAAAAAGAGAACGATACTGACGTTACGGCATAATGCTGCTTTAGCGATCGGCAACCCGCTGCCCGCCCGCTAAGGAACAGCGGCTCGCCGCGGGTCGCATTTCTATTATCGGCATTAGTTAAGAATGCGGCGTCCCACGGACGTAATATTTTGGCTGGGATCGTATTTTGTGTCACTACAGCGATACCAGTCATTTATTTCATTTTGAGTTTTGGTCGGAGTTGCCCTTTAAGTTAGATACTGGAATTTTTGTGCTTTCATGGTTTTCATGTGTTTCTGCTTGCTTTCATGGTTTTCATGTGTTTCTGCTTGCAAGTATTAGATTGCCACACTAGCTCTAAAGCTGCATCAGTGTTTTATACTTTGCTATTTTTTTTAATGTTTGAGTGCCGGTACTTGGGACGTTTTGCACCCTCTATGTATAAAATAGTTTATAATGCTAGACTATTGACTATGTTGGAAATAAATTGAAACATGCTGACTGACAATTACTGGTTTGTATCCTGCGTTCTGCACATGGGCATAATGTGAGCTTGAAATAATACGCAAAGTAGCGTCCCCATGGTTTAGCACTGCTGATCTTAATTGAATAATGCATTGTGCTTTCATTTTACAGCTGGCAGCGTACGTTGTTTCAACCACCTGGTCTGTATGTATATGCTTGGCCGAATTACAGTGAGAGAGTTGTAGTACCCGTGAAGCTACAGTGGTGTCTCTTTCATACTTCCAGAAGTCCTGAGCTTGAACTTTACTCACGAGTATCTTTCTAGAGCTGCTGAAGTGGTCCTGCAATATGTTTGCTAGCTCGAAGCAGTGTTTAGACATACCAATGGTATTACTCGGTTATCTATAATTACGAGGGCAAGGTGTCGGACTCGCATGTTATCTGTCAAGATGCTGTCCGACTGTTTAAAAGTAGGCAGTGTATATTCTGTTGGAAGCCGGCAGAATAATTTTTCCGCAAATCTACCAGCAGTCACCTCCCATTGGCTTCGTGAAACTTGGCGCATGCAACAACTCCGGCTGTCCACACTGCCCTCAATCATAGTGGCAACTGTAATGTTCGCAATGTTTGCGCCTCTGTTGCCTTTTGCATGACACATTTGAGGTTTCAGCAGGTGCATGATCTACGGCTTTTTTAGACTGTGTGTTGTTTTGCTCATTTGAGAATGTTGAAGCTGATCTTGACCAGCCGCAGTTTCAAGGACAATGGTGTGGTGGTTGCCACTGGCGAGGGCCTCGGGGAATTCGCAGCCCTGCAGATTACAAGCACAGCCTTAAAACCACCCGATCCAGATGTCTATCAACAATTTTTTGTGCGAGATTACAATTGCAGCAGTCCTGAGGAGAAATATATATTCCTTAAATTCCGTTGCATTTTTTTTGGCTGCCAGGAGAAGAGAGATTAATTTCTAGTTCCCACTTAATTCAGGATTATTTAACGATTCTACCAGCAGCTGCGACTAGAATTTCAGGGAAATCATTCTGCCGAGTGAGTAACGAAACGGTTACATCACCAGAATTCGTCACATATGGTATCAGCAGCCAATGGGAAGCGACTGCCGGTAGCATTGTGTAAACATTATTCTACCAGCTGCCGGCAGAATACACACTGAATAAAAAGTATGCCAGAAAAACTTTGCAGCTTCACCTGACAACCCAACCAAAAAAGGCAGGGACTCGTTGCTTTCATCATGCACCGAACACGCACGCACGATCGGCGCTTAAATTTTTTTCAACGAGCTACCAGCCCTCACAACTGCGTTATATATTTATTCCTCACCGTGTCTTGGGGATGTGTCTCGAAGGCGCCTAGTTAGCGACGAACGCACGACCCAGCTACGTGCAAGCGAACATCAAGTGCGGCCCCGGTCAGATAAACGGCGCGAACGCTTTAAAACTGGTAGATTGTCACGTTTTATTACTCTGAAGGGTTACATTAATATCCCGTCTTCGTATCTAACGTGTTGTGGGGTGGCAAAGCGACCAGAAAACTGCCTCTGCATACGATGGGAGGCAGATCAGCTGATCTGCCTCCCCTCGTACGAGCAAGCAGTTTTCTTAATTTTCTTCATAAATAGATAGTATCCTGCATGTTCCTATGTCAAGCGCGAACTAAACTTGGCGATGTTTATCTAGTGAACACCTCACGCTTGACCGCTGACTGTTCATGTGTTCACGCAGAGGTGGTGAGGCTCCGACGAAGCGGTTCGACAGCGAGGTCGCCTGACGAAGCACTGGATATTCCCACGGCCGCCGTATTTTCAGAGCATTGAGAGCACCGAGAACCGTTCAAGTCCTGTTTAGGTAACCTGTTCGTGCAAGTACGCTGGCTGTCGGCGTTTTTTATTCGTCACACAAGACCAGACCGCGAGCAGCAAGCGGCCGCGGTACGCTACCATCTCACAGGCTAGGCAATGCTTCTACCTTGTAACACTTGGCAACGCATAGCTCCGCGGGCACATAACAAGTGTAATCACAGGTACTCAACTTAACATACCGTGAATATCCAGTGCTTATTGTCTTTAGAACGACTTGCAGCTGTAGGCCCACCGCCTACGGCCCCACCTTTCTGAGCCAAAAATGGACGGGCATCCCATCATGCAACACATTGGCGGCACTTGTAAAAATATAAAATTTATCCAGTGCTTTAGCTGGCACTGCTCCGGAACTTCGCTCTTTCTAGCGGCTTCGTTTGCTCGTTTGATAAAATTAGTGATAAAAACGTCAATGCAACCGAAATGCTCTGCACGTTTAGACTAGAAGACGGAATTACAGGCGGCCTTCGCTGCCGCCGAAGCTCAATCAACTCAACAGCTATTTATTAAACAACGTGCGGGACCTGCTCGAAAAACGAAACCGAAAGAAGATGAGTCGGGAGGGCGAAAGCTTTCTCCCGTCTACTTGGAGAAGGAGAAAAACGTTTCGCTCCTCCCCTTTTCTCGTGTCCCCTTGGGGGCGCGTCAGTAGAAGGGAGGAAGACGCGCCGTTGCTACTTTTTTCGTCCATTTTTTCTTAGAGTGCATGCCTGCTGGTGATTGCCGTCAGTGAGTCATACTTAGCCCAACGTAACTACACTTAAATTAAACCACAGCCGACACTACCGTCCGACAGAGTCAACCATGTTCTGCCAAAAGTGCATTTCACGCGTGCTCCTTTTCTTTCTGGGTCCGCTCTCCTCCGCTAAACAAATCACACGATAAAAAACAACTAAAAATGACGGCGCCTTCATTGCGCGTGGTTAGTCTTAGCTGATAACGAACGTACAAAGACGGCTCCCTGACGATGCACGTTTGCCACTGCTTCATTGCCTCTGTCGAATCGCAGCGACAATGCGGTCACACTTTAGTGAAACGGAGTCATTTCTACTGTTTATACACGAACTCCACCCTGTTACGTCGCGGCGCAGTGGTGGCGCGTCGAGCGCACTTCGGGTCTGCGGCTGTGGGTGGAAGTCGCCATGTGAGACATTTATTCTTGCGTTAATTAGAAAGAAACTAGACAAAACCCTGCTTTACCGATAAAACGCCAGGACTGGGGCTGAACCAAAAGAGTTGGGAAAGGCTTGAAGGTCAGTTTTTATGTGCTGGTTCATCTGAGAACGGGGATATGTGCCGTGAAAAGGGAAAACCACACGCCGTGGGATCACAAAGTCAAACAAAGTCAAATTTGGGGATTTTACGTGCCAAACCTACGACGGGCATCTGGCACGCCCCAGCGGAGGACTGAGGATTAATTTCGACCACCTGGGGATCTTTTGACGTGCAACCGAAAGCTCGGTTACACGGCGCCTTCTCCGCAATATGCCTCCGTCATATTGCGGGCACGTCAGTCGGGATTCGAACCCGCCACCTGGGGATCCGTAGGCCGGCGCTCTCGCCTCGGAGCGACCGAGGCGGCTCGCCGTAGGACCACGGCTGCTTCGGCGGGAAGCGCTGTTTGGGTTGATTATACGGATACTTGTGGTCATTAGATTTATTAATTTTTGTCCCAGCATGAATGCCGGAAAACCGTCAAGTTGTTCAAACCCCCTTCGGACTACATTCAGTGCGTCTTCAATGTGAAACGGCCGGCTTGTTGTCTGGTCTTTCAAACGTTTCTGCTTGTCGTCCTCTCTTTGAGACGGCAACGGCCCGTAGACGAAACGTTGGCAAGGTAATTGTGATAAGAAGTAAGTGCAGGCATCAAAAGGCTACTAAGTTTTAAAGTTGGTCAAGGGAAAAGGCTCGGTGAAAACAAGAGATACAAGGATATGTTGATCTTTGTAACCAGTAGCCATCGCCTACTTGTTATGATGGATTCACTTGGTCCGATTCTGCTTGCGATTTTCAGTGTCAGTGTCGACCATTTAGCAACGGTTCACGCCAGGCAGGTAGCCAGGGGGGGGGGGGGGGGGGGGGGGGGGGCATGTGCGCCCCGCCCCCCCCCCCCCCCCCCCCCTCGAAATAAAATCCTGGCTATGTGCCTGGTTCACGCTCTTCCAGCGGAGCGATGTCGCGACTGAAAATTGCGAGCTGAATCTCATCGTGCGAATCAGGCTTTAGCGTTCAATCTCCGGCATCCACGCGGAATGAATCAACCGCATGTCACATCATCAGCGCGAAGTTTTCCGGCGTAACGAGCCTTGGTAATTTCGCTGAGGCCGCTCAAGTGGTCAGCCATTGCCAGGAAGACGTAGAATCAACAAAGAGGACGGGGACCCCCACTAAGTTTTTGCACACTTGATTGCGCATGTGCGGCGCCGGTGTCGTCAACTAGAGGCGCTCCGGTTTGTTTGTAAAAATGAGTTAGTCTATAGCGCAGTCGAAACAATCCGAGCCACGGGGCTGTGGACGGAAGCTTACCGTTTCATATTTCGTGGAAGACAACTACTGCGCACGCTGAGAAATCATTTCACAGCCCAGTAGGCAACCACGGCAGCGTCCAGAGGGCGACTATTGGAAAGTTGTATAGTCCGCAGGCGACTGTTGCTGCCCCACGTAGCTTTCCAGCTAAACTTACGCCATTACAGCGCGAATCGTAATGTACCGAGGGTTAGTGCAGCGGGCGTATTGAACGTCAGAACTTTACACAATACAGGATAGATAGCGTAAAAGGTCGCGATAAACCTCTCTCTGCGACTATACTTCGGTTACCTAAAAGGAGTTCCTCGCAACCCGAGAGTGCTAAGAATTCAAGGCCCTACTCACACCCGCCAAAAAAGCGGATAAAGTTGTCATTAAAGTATGCTGGTGACACACTTCTCTCCCGCAGGAATTGATTCATGTGTTAATCATTCTGAGGAACCCGAATATCACAAGATGTGTCGTATGTGCAACACACCTGAAACCACCCTGAGCTCCCCGCAACCAAAACACAAAGAAAAAAAGGGTATATTCCTACACCTGCTGTCACATATAATTCACCTCAAAACCTCAGTTCTACGGAAATAGTGCACTGAAGTTGAACCTGCGACAGCATGGTTTTACGAGCTGCTTGATATCCAAGTTGAAGAAGTTATAAAAACAGCTTATGTACGTGTAATCGATTAAAAAAAAACAACGTAATTAAGGTTCAAAGTGTTCTTTTTTTCTGTACTTTTTGATACGTACTTTTGCTGTTGATGGTATGTTATATCTGACCTTCATCAAGCTTTTCGTGAAAGTTGGGGCCGTCCTTTCGACATCAGTGCACTGTGCGCCGAACTGAAGCTTTGGGTGTATTATATGTGTCAAGGGCTCCAAGAATATACCTTTTATTTCGGTGTGTAATTTGGCGTCTTAATATTTTTTTTTTCTGATAGAAGCTTGCCCGTTGGCACTTGCAATAATACGTGACGACTCGCCAGATTCGCAGTCGACACGGGGAGGCCTCTCGAGGCAGCGCCACCTGACTGACGACAGGGCCGAAGCGATGGAGTTTTCGTGCCACCTGTCGGATGCCAGCGCGGGCCCGGGGTTTTAAACACGAGCGCTGCGTGAGGGTTTAGCTGGAACTCTTGCTCTCAGTAACCGGGTAGGAGTACCAGCCGAAAGCTAACACGACCCTGGTATTTAGTCAGTGACGCAGCCTGACGCGCGGTAAATATTTTTTTTCCTAATTTTGTTCACTGTGAAAGGTTTTTTTTTTTACTTCCAGACGGGTGTGTGTGTGGAAAGACAGTGGATATAATTTAAAGGGGCTGTGCAAAGACAGTGGGTAGGAATATTTCTTACTTTACACCAGCTTCCTGGCACTAGTTGGACCTAAGAATACTCAAACGCAACACCATTGACCGAGAAGCGTTTTTGGTCGCGGCGGATTTCAAAGGATGAAAGCGGAGTTTTTTTTTTCAGTCTCTCCTTCCAAAGCCGCCTTTTGCTCCTTCGCGAAATTTGATAACAGAGCTGTGGGGACAATGGCAACAGCATACGATCCCCGGGAATGCGTCATCGAGCTTTGCAGTGGCGATATTGGAATGCTGCTCACACAGTGGACGCGAAGACTGCGTACGCATTCGATCTGGGCTGGTGATAATCGATACCTCGATAAGAGTTCGGGTAGTCTCCTGCGTCCAATCGCTGCAACGCCGACAACAGCCGAGCCGTAACAATGTCTGGAACTCAGCGCGAGTCCTGTGCTTTGCCAACCCCAGCGCGTGGCTATGATCAACATTGGCGGCATATAATCGGCTCCAGATCACGTGGCCGCTTGTCCTGGCTGCGAGTTGAGGGGGTTAACGGTGGTCGTTTTTCTTTCATTTTTTCTGGAACTTCTATTGCGTGGGGTGAAAAACGAACGCTTTTTTCATTGGTCATTAACGTCAGGGATCCGTTTTAAGCGGTGTTTGCGCAAAGTACAAAACTTGTTGCATCGCCTTTTTAAAGAGGAGATAATTACTTTGTTTTCGGTCTCAGGGCTGTTTGCTGTTTTCTCTTTTTTTTAGGTTGAATCCACGTGCAAGAAGAAAATCACTCTATCCTTCTTCAGGGCTCCAGGTATTGAGGACTGTTATGTTTTGCGCAGGATATATAAGGGTGTTTCCGCGCCTTCCAAGAGCAGTGTGTCCGTGCGTAGTTCGTAAACGACGATTCACCAGAGATTGTTGAGGTAACGTATACTTCGTTTCAAGTTAGACCTGACAGCAACCAACGCCACGATTCGACGCAGCCAATCAGGCATCGCTAAAAGCGCTTCGTCACGACACTCGTAATCTTTGTGCGTTTGCTCTTCCTGGCTAAATCAATCACGCATGAAAAACAGGCGGGATCACGGTGCCTTCACTGTTCCCAATCGGTATGTTCCGACGGCGGCAAACCACGAGCAACAACGAGCGCCCTCACTTTAGGCAGCTCTTGATTGAACGTGTAGTATCTCGGGTTGTTCTAGACTTGGTCTGGAACGGTTGGTGAGAACACTAACATTTTATTTCGTTAACTGATTATTACTTGGCCAAATTTATAATAATGATGAAAGAGTGTTGTCGGCGTCTGTTCAGGCCGCTGGTCCCATGTCGTCTCGCTGCTCACTCCGTCTCGTCTTTTTTTATTCCTCTGTCCGACTTCTTTTTAAACCCTCGTGCTGAGGGTTACCTCGCGATGGCGTGAACTGGTGGAATCGCGAGGCAATACGTCAGCCAGATGAGACAGCAGTATTGGCAGTGCTATGGGGTGATTGCCAAGATGTTGTCTAATGTGGTGCAATGGATGTTGCGCGGACTTATGTAAGCGTGCGGCAACATTCGTCGACGACGCAGCACTTGAGCCGGGTAAGGTAACATGACGCTCTCCGGGGCCGCTCGATCGAGTGGAGAAAAGTTCTCTCGGGAGCCGCTGGGTCGGTGCGTTCGTACGTGACCACAAACGCAACATATATCGTAGCGTTGGATGTGGATGGCATCAATGTGAACCTGTCTCGATTTAAAATGCGGTGGGCTTTAAGTCACCGAACAGTTAAGTAAACGCGTGTGGTCAATGTGTTTCAATTTAACTGATTTATACGTATAAGTGACGATTACCCAAATCCGTTGAGTATACTCTTCCGTCGAGCTCGCCCTCCATTTGTTTTTGAAAAAAAAAAAACTGGGTTCGAAAGCAATTAAAAAAATACGGATGTTCAGCAATTTGCTGATTTTAACAACTCTGAATGGTGTTCATCAAACATCCTCTTTTACGGCTATTTCAAAACGCACTACGCCGCCCGCTAATTTTGAAATATAAAAATAAGTCAGAGCGCGGATGTGTTAGTGACGGAGAAAGAGTTATGACTAGGGCTGGGCACTTGATAGAATAACCTACCAATTAGTAGGCTATTGCTTTCATCGCGATTTCGTTTTATAACCGGTTAATCGGTTCAATTTTGACAAGAAAAACGAAAAAAAAAATTAACGCTTTTATTACGCCGGCGTGGACGAGTACACATTTATGAAGGCAAACGTCAGGTGAGCAGCGAAAACAGAGGAGTGTGAGCGTCGTCGTCTCTCTGCGTGGTGTTCATGGATACGATACCGTACACAGGCCTTTAAAAACAAGGGAACAGTGGGAGGGAATTGAGTCTTGCGAAATGGGATTTCACGATTGACCAAACCGCAGTAACTTAAGTTGCAAACAAACTGAATCAATTCCAATTTTGTTCTTCTTTTTTTGTGTTGTGTGTTTTTTACGGCTACGGATCTATTGGCGTTTACAGACGGCGCAAGTTCAGGTTCTGCCGCGCCCTACCTCCTGTATCATGTCAGCGTCAAGGTTGTAGGCTGATTGGTTTGCAAAGTCTCTCCGGTTGTCTCCTTCACGTCGCGTAGACGGAGACGCTACAGGCGTGCTGTTGAAACAGGCACCGCGAAGCATGTTACGGGAGGCGTCTCTCAATCGCTCCGGCCCATAGGCATTTTTGGGTGGGTTGTACGAAAATGTATTAGGAATTTTCACTTCAAAACTGCTGTCTACCTCTGTTCTGTCACTTTGACTGTTCCTTATCATCCCGTAGCATTTTTATGCTTTTTAATAATAATAATAAAATTGTCAAGAATGGGTATGTGCACGCCCCATTTCTGGCAACCGCGTTAGCGTCAATCTGACCATATTTCTCGCTTTATGACTTCCAAGTCCCACAAATATTGCATTATTTTTTGCAGATTATGTTAGTGCATATCAGAAACGTTAATTTTGGAGAGTATAAAAAACGTTAAAGATGGCCTTTTTTTAAATGGTTTTCGGAATAATGCACATTTAGTCAAATGCCCTAAGTGAGTAATACTTGTACATTTTTCCCGCCTACCAGGACAACAATATTTCACGCAAGAATGATATATAAACAAAGCAACACACTGAAAAAGCTTGAAGACCCTTGCACAAAGCCACAACAATAATTTTTTTTCATCAAAATGAAAAATGGTCACCGGACATGGTTGCTCGATCTTATCTGAAAGCGTTCAGAACCACTTTCTACCTGTCTCTCATAAAATGTTCTACCTACACTACTCCGAAAACGAACAAACAAGGTGAACATTATTTTTCTATTTACATTATTGACTAGCATAGGAGCTTTAAATCCGCCTACACGCTTTAGAGCTTGTCAAAAGATCGTATAGGTTTTGGTCAAGTTTGCAAGCGTCGTATTTCGAAGAAGATGTATAGGAACCGCTTCCATTCGTTTTCAGCAATGCATAAATAAATTTTGAAGTGTGAATTTGTTTCGAGAAAAATACCGTGAAGCCTCGCTCTCCTGTGGTTAGATTATAATTAAAACTGTATCTTCCACACTCTAAATTTGGGTTTCTTTTTAAGATGTAAGCCACATAAAGTTAGCCCCTCAGAGCAAAGATTTCAATTCACGTCGCAATACAAGTTTTTTTTTGTTTTTTTTTTTAAATATAGATTGTAACTTTTTTTAAACTCAATGATCAATCTAACCAATAATGTCTAAATATTTTCATCCTGATTGAATGTTCTCATTTCAGCTTTCTAGTTTGTAAAGCGCCAGAAGCTAATAAAAAATCAACGATGTACACCCCCGGAAAATTCCTGGCCATTTTATTAGGTAAGCCTAAACATTAAACAAGAAGTGGAACACTCAGTGACTTCTGGTCAGGGCCCACCATGACCTTAATAATATTATTATGTACAGAAGCACCTTGCAGACGGAGAACGTTTTTATCTCTGTGTAGTGCTACGTCCGTGCTTTACCAGGTTAAATAGAAGTAATTCACACCATAAAATGTCAGTTAAAATGGCCTCAAATTATTTCTGTTTCAGTAGTGCGAGGATACAAAAGGGCCACTTAGAACTGCAAGATATAGATGGAAGTTAAAAACCATCGGAATCCTTCTTTACCGCACAGGTACCCAAAAACGATCAAGGCGAAAAAAAAAACTATTATAACAACAGCAGGTACTGCCACGACAAGTACAATGCCACAGCTCAAAAGGGGCATAAAACAATTCACTCATATTCAGTATATACCGTAGTGAATGTTGCAGAAGTCATTAAAGTAATAGGTGTAGACTTCACGTCTGTAACTCGAAGCCGAACAAGCGGCAACGAGACATGGTTCATGGTGCATGCTGCCGATATTTATTATATTGAAATGATGTAAGATGGGAGATATCTTAATGATAAAATAGATTGAGATTCCACTTTTATTCAAACCAGTGCGAGGGCCAGCTTCCCTTAGCTCGAGGTTCTTGCACGATCGTCGCAGACGAAAGCACCCAAATTTCCTCATCTTTTTTTTTAATATATTCATGTGCTTGAGGGCTCCCAATTTAGAGGAACCATGCTGTGCTCAAGATATTATTAGAGCTAGCGATATCTGCCAGCGCGGAGCTTGAACATGAGCCCCAGTACGAACATGCATGGAGGGGGTGATTGTTAGAAAGCCTAGGCCGAGTGCTTTAAAGAGTCTTGAATCCAATGTTTCTGCTGGACGTGAGGGCGCAGCATTGAAGTGGTCCCAATCCGTACGACAATGCCACCATGATTCTTGACATCATTAACAACCTTTGAGAGAGAGAGTCAGAAAATAAAAAAGTGGTCTCTATTTCTGTCAATTTAAAGCGAAAGCAAGCTATTTGTGCAGTTGTGTGTTACTTCTTGTTACAATTAAGTAAATCTTCTTATTTGAAGTATGTAAAGTTCAGACCCAATATAACTCCGATAACTTGAGGAAGAGTCTTAATAAGAACATGTGGAGTACTCTTTAGACAGTACTCCTCTAATGTTTTGCTATTGTGGCTAGCTAAGTGTAAACTATATTAAAACTACGGCGTGCCATTTTAATGTAGATTTTTGTTGCAGTTATCGTCATCGCCATTAACGATGTGGCTGGAAATAGAAGAACTCGAC
This sequence comes from Ixodes scapularis, assembly GCF_016920785.2. Classification (NCBI taxonomy): domain Eukaryota; kingdom Metazoa; phylum Arthropoda; class Arachnida; order Ixodida; family Ixodidae; genus Ixodes; species Ixodes scapularis. The sequence goes on from NW_024609836.1 coordinate 61,863,286, forward strand.
AGCGAATTGCAAGGGAAGACAATATGAATGAAGCAGAAGCGTCCGGGAGGTCTGACATGTCCTCAAACGTAATTGAGGCTCAAGTCCTCGCCGCAGAGGGTAGAGATGATGCGACGGTTCAGCCGTTATTTTTGGTGCCGAAAAAAGGCTTTTAAACGTGGCTCTGTGGCCGCCACTGATAATGTTTAAGCCATCACGTATACACTAATTTTAACTCTTTCTTACCTTGAGATTTTTACTCTAGAATAAAGACGTACAATTAATCTTATATCATCGTTAATTGTTTAGCTTACATACTTCTTATGCGCTATGATGACGCGCATTCTATGTAGCCATGGAAATAAAAGATTACATAATGATGTACGGTGTTTTGGTAATTAATAAATACCCACTGAATCAAGGAAACAGAAACGGTTCGAGCATCGAACACTCAGGAGAGTTAGTCGGCAAAGCCGTGTTGTCCTCCTTATGTATTACACTGGAGGAAAGGGTACACACGGCTCTTCTAGACTTACAGTGAAGCGTTTCTTTGTCAATAATTTATTCGGAAAGTAGAAAAAATCACCCAACTTCTTACATTTTCACTCGAAGAAAATTGTATCCTTCGCAATTTGGTAGCAACGGTTCTATCGAATGGAAGGATTTATTTGAAAAAGGTTCATAATGTGACAAAGAAAGCACCAGGTCTGAAAATATTATTTCCACAATCTTAGAAGAAGTGTTGTTGTTGCTGCTGTTCTTGTTTTTATATCTGACCAATAACGATCTTACAAGGGCATGTTGTCAAGCGTCAGACGTATGCCCGGCGCAAGTTCCAGTGGTACGTTAGATGAAAGGCGCACAGGAAGCTTGGCGAAATCCGATAGAATATGGCTTGGTGGTACTCAACCCTTATTCTGACGTTTCGTGCGACGCACCTTGCGTTACATTGTGTGTGCTCCTTGCGAGATCGATTTTTTCATTACAGGGTGGCCTTAAATATTTATGGCCTTGCACATTACTAGCTTGATAAAAACATGGCGGTGCAAGAGCTGTTCACATAACAACCACTAATATTAGGAACTATAATAGTGGCGGTTAAACGGAAGCGAAATGCCTAGAGTCCGTCGTGAACTCTATATGCTTTAGGTCTTGAAGCTGGAGAAACGACGTGAAGCGCTTCCGTCCTCCAACCGAAGAGCTCTTGCAAAGGGTGTGCACTCAGGATTAAACTGATCGAACTCAAAGAGGTAATCCACAATCCGGTGCATTGCACAGGAAAGAGAGAAAAAAGAAAAATGAAAAAAAGTGAACTTAAGAAACGGTTTGACAGTTCAATAGCACTATTACGCCGCGCCAGCGGAACAACTGGCCGCACACAAAGTGCCACTACTCTATACATTTTTTTTGTTTCCAAGCTGCTTTCAATTCTATTTAAACGTAACGACCATCGTGATAAGGTTTGCACACGCAGTATCGAAACTCTTGCCATTATTAGTTTTACATTAAAATCGCAGCAAGAATCGGTTTCAAATAGGGTTATTTGTTTGCGCGGATTGACATCATCCCGTGAGAACGTACGCAAGTCACGTCTGGATATGAAAGAAAAAAGCAAAGCTCTCCGTCTTGCCACCGGTTCAGCCTCCTTGCTCCAGAATACTTAATCTGCAGTCGACCGTTGGCGATGAGTCAAACTTTGTCCAGCATACATAGTCCGCAGCCTACAGTCGCTGGCGAGTTTAGTCCAGTGTACTTTTACCCCGTCTCACTAAGACCGCGCAGTACAGCCAAAGCAACAGGGGAGAGTTTGTATCCCGACATGTTCAATAGGAGAGAAAGGCGAAAAGGGGGATTCTAGCCCATCTCTTGCGTTCCTCCTTTCTCTCCTCTTGAACAGGCCAGTGTACACTCTCTCCCCTGTAGCTTTGGCTGTACTGCACGCTCTTAGTGAGACGGAGAATAGGCCGTAAGCGACCATGGGCGTTAAATCATACCATGCCTGCTGGTGATCGTCGTCCGTGAGTCATACTGAGTCCAACGTAATTACACTTAAATCAAACCACAGCCGACACTACCGTCTGATGGAGTCAACCAAGCCCCGTCGAAAGTGCATGTCACGCGCGCTCCTTTTCTTTCTGGGTTAACTCCCCTCCGCTAAACATATCGCACGATAAAAAATAACTAAAAATGACCGCGACTTCATTGCGCGTGATTAGTCTTAGCTGATAACGAATGTACAAAGACGGCTCCCTGACGATCGTCAGGGAGCCGTCTTTGTACGTTCGCCAATCAAGCAGTGGCCATTGAAGCAGAGCCAATCAAGCAGTGGCAAACGTGCATCGATGCACGTTTGCCACTGCTTGATTGGCTCTGTCGAATCACAGCGACAATAGGGCTACACTTTAGTGAAATTGAGTCATTTCTGCCGTTTATACATGAACTCCACCCTATTACGTCACGGCGCAGTGGTGGCGCGTCGAGCGCACTTCGGGTTGGGGCTGTGGGTGGAAGTCACCATGTGAGACATTTATTCTTGCGTTAATTAGAAATAAGCTATACAAAACCCTGCTTTCCCGACAAAACGCCAGGACTGGGGCTGAACCAAAAGAGTTGGGAAAGGCTTGAAGGTCAGTTTTCATGTGCTCGGTTCGTCTGAGAACGTGGATATGTGCCGTGAAAAGGGAAAACCAGACGCCGTCGGACCACGACTGCTTTCACCGGAACCGCTTTGGGTTTATTTTACGGATACTTATGGTCATCAGATTTATTAATTTTGCCCCAGCACGAACACGGGAAAAGCGTCAAGTTGTTCAAACCCCCTTCGGACTACATTCAGTGCGTCTTCCATGTGAAACGGCCGCCTGATCGTTCGAACTGTCGTCTGGTCTTTCAAATGTTTCTGCTTGTCGTCCGCTCTTCCTGATGGCACCGGCCCGTAGACCAAATGTTGGCCCGGTAATTGTTATAATTAGTAAGTGCAGGCATCAAAAGACTTGCAAGTTTTAAATTTGATTATGGTAAAGAAGCTCGGTGAAAACAAGTGATACAAGGATATGTTGATCAATGTAACCAGTGGCCATCGCCTATACTTGATATGATTGATTCACTTGGTCCGATTCTGCTTGCGATTTTCAGTGTCAGTGTCAGTGTCGACCATCTCAGCTACGGTTCACGCTCTTGCAGCTGAGCGACGTCGCGACTGAAAATTGCGAGCGGAATCTAATCGCGCGAATCAGGCTTTAGCGTCCATTCCGCGGTGTCCACGCGGAATGAATCGCCGCATGTCACATTATTCACGAGAACTTTTTTGCGGTGTAACCAGTCTCGGTAATTTCGCTGAGGCCGCTCAAGTTGTCGAACATTGCCAGGAAGACGTAGAATCAACAATGCACGGCGCCAATGTCGTCCACTAGAGGCGCTCCGCTTTGCTTTGTAAACGTGAGTTAGTCTATAACGCAGTCGAAACAATCCGAGCCACGGGGCTGTGGATGGAAACTTACCGTTTCATATTTCGTGGAAGACAACGACTGCGCACGCTCAGAAATCATTTCACAGCCCAGTAGGCAAAGATGGCAGCTCCCAGAAGGCGGTTATTGGAAAGCTGTAGAGTCCGCAGGCGACTGGTTGCTGCCCCACGTAGCTTCCCAGCTAAACTAACAACATCACAGGGCGAATGGTAACGTACCGAGGGTTAGTGCAGTGGGCATATGGAACGTGGGAACTTTTCAGAAGACACGATGGATAGCGTAAAAGGTCGCGATAAACCTCCTCTCTTTGCGACTACTTTGGTTACCCAAAAGGAGCTCCTCGCAATCCCAGAGCGCTAAGAATTCAAGGCCCTACTCACACCCGCCAAAAAAGCGGAAAACGTTTTCATTAGAGTATGCTCGTGACACACTTCTCTCCCGCAGGAACTGATTCATGTGTTAATCATTCTGAGGAACCCGAATATCACAAGATGTTTCGTATGCGCAACGCACCCGAAACCACCCTGAGCTCCCGGCAAACAACAACACACAGAAAAAAAAGGGTATGTTCTTACACCTCTTGTCACATATAATACACCTCAAAGCCTCAGTTCGACATACACAGTGCACTGAAGTTGAACCTGCGGCACCAAGTTTTACGAGCTGCTTGATATCCGAGTTTATCAAGTTAAAGAAACAGCTAATGTACGTGTGATTGATTTAACGAAAAAAAAAGTATTCTGGTTCCAAAGTGTTTCTTTCTTTCTTTTTTGTACTTTTTGATACGTACTTTTGCTGTTGATGGTATGTTATATCTCACCTTCATCAAGCTTTTCGTGAAAGTTGGGGCCCTCTGTTCGACATCAGTGCACCTTGCGCCGAAGTGAATCTTTGGGGTGTCTTATATGTGGTAAGGGGGTATAATGGCTACACACTTTCTAATTCATAACACATACAAACACACGCACATCACATTTTGTTCTTCTCGGATTTACCGGAACGACCAAAGCAAGTTACATTTTGTACAAAAATAATCTCTCTGTAGGCTGCCTGAATAAATTATCCGTTTAGTACACGAAGTATCTTTTTAGTGTAATCTTTTTTTCCCTACGGGTGTCGCGTAATTTTCCTCGCTTTTGTTTATTGCCCTCCTCCCTGTTTTGCGGTTAGATTACCAAGAGCGCGTATGAATAAAAAATGGCTTCAATGTTTCTTTGCAGTCGAAAAACGACGGATGATTTCTGCCATTCAAATAATTTTTGGTGCTCCAGAAAAAATAGGCGCTAATTATGAGTGTACCGAGTTATAGGACTTTTTAGACTGTTCGCTAATAGGCAGGGAGTAAACAAATGGGTTTCTGGCTTCCTTCAACTCGACTAATATCCAAGTGCTAACTAGGACTCGAAACTATTTTTGTTTAAAATAAAGCCGGAACAAATATTTACCTATGGACAAACGCTTCTAAGTTGGAACTAGTTTGGATATTGGTCAAAGATTAACAGAAAACAAAAATCGAGTTATACCCATTTTTTTTTATTTATCCTTTTTTTCTTGCAACGTTGCGGCCGGAGAGTTTGAATTCTGGTTTGCCCAATTCTCGCGGGTTTAACAGTTTAAGGTGTTATATTTACTCAGGAGCAATAAAGAAGGGACCTTGTCACTTAATAGTGAGACTGCATCGCCTACCATTTCCTGCGAAAATTCGCCAGTTGTCATTAAGGTGAGATAGCGGTAATTATTATTCTCACAAGGCTTTGACTAATGTTCTATCATTGAACAAAGTGTTTCTGTTTCCATATTTTCGAAAGCCTAATTCAAATATTCCACTCCTTTTGGCGTCTAACAAGTGCATATGTAGATGTTATAATCACAAATTGATTTACAGATAGCAAAGCAATGAAAACTATTATTCACATTACTATGCCTTAATTTGACTTTCCTGTTCCTCACGGTGATAGTTTTCAATTTACAGAACAAAATTTTCACAGCTGAGTTATGGAAAGTACATGTGAAACTCACTTATCTTTAACTTGAATATAAACAGTGGAGTTCGCTTTACTTCACTAGAACTGACTTCCTACCCCCCCCCCCCCCCCCCAAAAAAAAAAAAAAAAGAAAAAGAAAAGCTTCATTTCGTTATGTAGATAATGAAATAGCCCAAAAGAGGCAGGTACAAGAGACTAGACAGAATCGACGTTGTCCAGTCCTGTCTACTTTATTGTCCTTGTTTGTTATTTCTTTCTTTTTTGTCACTATGTTTGTTATGTTTGTTTTGTACCTAAATATCCGCGAACTAGCTCAGCGACGTACCTTTCTAAACAATTTTGAAAATTCAATAAATTATTCAAAGAGCAAAAGTGTAAGAAAACAGAGATTTAAATTCCTCATGACCCCTCATTCTTAGTACGGAGATGAACGGTCGAGGCGCTGCATACTCATGTGTCTCAGGTGGCGCCAGCTATCGGTAACGCATGATACAACTAGGTGAGCAAGACCGTGATACCGTTTGCGAACGCCACCCGAGACTACCAAAAAAATAGTTGTTTTCTTTTTTTGTTGTTTCAACAGGGTAATTTCTTTGGTTGATACTTTCACGCAAATTTTGAACCACCAAGCCTCACCCCTGTTAATAATTCACAGCGCGAGTCGCTTTAAAACCAAATGCCGCATACCGTCTAAAACGTGTTAGAAGCTTCAGTGTATATGCTGTACAAAGTTAAAAAAAATGCTGGAATAGTTTTTTCTTCTAAAATATTTATTCACTGCTGAATGCTCATTCGCCACCAAGATAGAGCTCCAGCGGTCTGACATTGACGCCAAAGATTAAGAACTAACCATTATGAGTTAGAAGCAATTTCTCGTGCATTAGTGAAAAAATTTCCGACTAACTACAGCTAAATATATGGAGTTGAAGGGCGCCGGTTACCAAAAGCGGGCCCTATTTATCTGTTGGAATTTGAAAACAAAAATAGCAATAGTGTCATTTGTAAATTTTGAACTTTTAAAAGTTAGTTATACAAATTTGGCATACGAATAGGATTGCTAGCGCTACATTTGAATGGAGGCTGAGTGCTGCGGAACGAGTCGTTTAGTCTTGTGCTAGAAAAAAGAAGAAAACGACACGCAATAATATTGATATCTTTATTTAGGGGTAGGATGGGGTCGGAGGGGGGGGGGGGGGGGGGGGAGCACGCAGTATATTGAATGAATCACTTCCACAGTCTCTTTATGATTTTATGGAAGAGTTGCATATTCAAACAAGTCCATATAAAACTATTTTTATTCATTTTTTTCATGGAGTGAAAGTTATGCGAAAATTTAACGCGACTGAGCGTCTTCTTGGTTTTCCTTTGTTACTGATAGAAGCCTGCACGTTGGCACTTGGAATCATTAATAGGTCACCACTCGCTACATTCGCAGTCGACACGGGGAGGCCTCTCAGGGCCACCTGACAACTACGCCGAGACCTCGACATTTTCAGGCAACCTGCCGAATGCCAGCCCCGAGCCGAGGTCGCGACTGCGGTGCCTGAAACGCGCCTCCCCCTGGTGTGTTAAGCGTCCTATTCCTCCTACGCATCGGAAAGAGGTCCCGAATTGGCCACAAATGATGTCACAAAAGCCCGAGTGTCGTGCTGTCGGATGTCGCGATCCTGGCGGCTGGGCGTAGAAGTTTCCGCAAAAACGCAGGAGACTCGAGTGTAACTGTCGTCGCGGCGTCCCAACTTCTAACTGACGAAACTTCTGTGGACTGTCGAGCTGAAGAGCGACCAGCCGCAAAACAGGCGTCTACAACGTCCACCCCCGCTGCTGTGACACCGCCAGGATCGCGGGCGGTGACAGCGTGAAAATTACACCATAGCCACCTCTATACTGACAAAGCCTGGGAAATCGCCACGAGAAGTGGCCGCCGAAATTGAAAACGTAGAGCGGCAGACAACAGATGAGAGGAGAGCCACGTGACTGGTGCCCCGCTGCGGCGAGACGCCGAAACGCACTTTTCCCGAGCTTTGGAATGTCCGCTCGTGCTTCTCACGTTCCTTGCGCTACCGCTTCTTTTCTTGTCGGGTTTTAAAACCCTGTTTCGGGTCCTCGCCGCCGCAAAGCCCATGCACGGCTGTCCTGGTTCCCCGATAAATGCTCTGTGTTGCCAGATCCTCGCGCTCCAATTCTGTGACCGGGCACTCTATGGCTCCATAGTCGAATTACCAGGCTTTGTTTGTATTGAGGCGGACATGCTTAGACCTATCACGTCATAAAACAAACATCGAGGACCAACTTTTTTTTTGTTGTTGTTGTGACGTAGTAACCGCGACAGTTAGAGACGCGTTCCGGACAACATATCAATACGTCACGGCTTGCCCCCCTTCGCAGCCGACACGGGGAGGCCACTCGCGGTAGCTCCCACTGACAACAGGGCCGAAGCGATGGAGTTTTCGTGCCACCTGTCGGATGCCAGCGCGGGCCCGGGGTTAAACACACGCTGCGTGACGGTTCAGCTGGAACTCTTCTTCTCAGTAACCGGGTAGGAGTCCCAGCCGAAAGTTAAAGCGACCCTCGTATTTAATCGCTGACGCAGCCTGACCCGCGGTAGATTTATTTTTTATTTTTTTAATTTTTATTACTGTAAAAAATTTCTTTTTAGGGGCGAAGCTCCTTATAGGCTACCCTTGTCCGTGTGTCCGTCCGCCGTCCGGCGTGCCCCTGCTCGTGAGTTCAGCAGCGAGAGCAAGAAAAAGATGGAAAAAGAAATAAAAAAACGAAAAAGAAGAAATACAAATAGGAGGCTCTGAGATGCCATCCCATCTGTCTTCTTAAAAAAAAGAAAGGAGAAAACCACACATTCTTCTACTGACATGAATGAAAACGGCACCATCAGCACTACCTATGACCAAAATCAATATCATCAGCACTACCTATGACCAAAATCAGTATCATCAGCACCACCCGAGCTTCGCCCCAATCAACATCATTCACCACGTGGAGATGCGGTATTTTTTTTTTACTTGCAGAAGCCTGTGTGTGTGTGGAAAAACAGTGGATGTACTTCAAAGAGGAGATAATTACTTTGTTTTCGGTCTCATGGCTGTTTGCTATTTCTTCTTTCTTTTTTTTTTTTTTAGGTTGAATCCACGTGCCCGAAGAAAAACACTCCATCCTGATTCAGGGCTCCAGGTGTTGAGAACGGTTCAGTTTTCCGCACGATATATAAGGGTGTTTCCGCGCCTTCCGATATCGGTATGTTTTAAAAAGACGATTCACCGGAGATTGTTGAGGTAAGGTATACTCCGTTTCAAGTTAGGCCTGACCGCAGCCAACGCCACGATTCGACGCAGCCGATCAGAATGCGCTAAAAGCGCTTCGTCACGACACTCGTCGTCTTTGTACGTTTTCTCTCGCGCGTAGAAGACAGGCAGAATCATGGTGCATTTACTGCTCCCAGTCGGTTTGTTTCGATGACGACAGACCCCAAAAGACAACGAACGCCCTGGCATTAGGGGGCTTTTGATTGACTGCAAAAGATCGTATCATTGGATGCGGACGGCCTCAATGTGAAGCTGTCTCGATTTAAAATACGCTAGGCCTTAAGTCGCCAAACAGTTAAAAATAGCCTTCAAGCTGATGTGCTTCAAGTTAACTCACTCAGTGACGAATGAGTTGTGACTAGGGCTGGTCACTTGATCGGTTAACCTACCGATTCGCAGATCATTGCTTTCATCACGATTACGTTTTGTAACCGGTTATTCGGTAAAATATTAACAAAAAAATAAAAGGAGAGAAATTTAACATTTTTATTAGGCAGGTGTGGACTAGTACACGTTTATGAAGGAAAACGTTAGGTGAGCGGAAACAGAGGAGTGTGAGCGGAGTCGTCTCTTTGTATGGTGTTCATCAATGTGAAGAATGCACTCTCAAAAAAGTAGATTTCCGAAATGTTCACATCGCTGTCATATAAATTAAGCTACAAATATTATCGATCAATTTCTTTCTCTTTTTTTGCGTTGTGTGTTTTTTTTTACGGCGGCGGATCTATTGGCGCTCACAGGCGGCGCAGGTTCTGGTTCTGCCGCCCCCTACCTCCTTTATCATGTTATCGCCAAGGTTGTAGGCTGATTCGTTTGCAAAGTCTCTCCGGTTGCTTTCCTTCACGTCGCGTAGACGGAGACCCTTTACGTCGGCTGTTGAAACAGGCACCTCGAAGCATTTGACAGACTCGCACCCCTCGGTCGCACCGGCCCATGGGCATTTTTTGGTCGCTTGTACGAAAATGTATCAGGAATTTTTTTTTAATTTTTCCTTCAAAACTACTGTCCACCTCTGTCCTGTCAGTTTGTTTTTCCCTGACCACGCCGGTTTTGGTTTACGGTTTTGAATAATAATGAAATTGTCAAGAATGAGTATGTGCACCCCATTTATGGCAACCGTGTTAGAGTCTATTTGGCCATATTTCTCTTTTCATAACTTCAAAGCATCACATATATTGCATTATGTGTCTGCAGATTATATTGGTGCATATTATAAAAGATAATTTTGGAGAGTAAAAAGAAAATTAAAGATTAGCTTTTTTTAAATGATTTTCAAAATAATTCATATTTAGTGAAATGCCCCTGTGTGAACAGTTTTTGTAAATTTCTCCCGCATACCAGGACAACAATATTTCACGCAAAGATTAATTATATACAGGGCAATACACTGAAAATTTTGAAGGCATTTGCTTTTTATAGATACGGAAAAACAAAATCTTTCTTGAGAGCATTGTTGCGCGATGTACCGTCGATTTTGTTTCTCATAATAACCACCATAATACTCGGTAATTACTACTTTCTGTCAATCCCTCCTATGCCTAATTTGTCAGTAAATATTTCTAGACCTGTCGCCAGAACACTTTTTTGGTAGAAGCCGCACTAAATGACAACATCGGGGGATACGCAAAACGCGCACGTGACTGAGAGGGTGCTTATATATTTTTTTTCTCGCAAATACGCTTTTCTTTTAACAAGGATTGGTTTCGTTCTTTTGGACACGAAGCCAGTAAAATATACTTTTTTCGTCAAAATTAAAAAGGTCACCGGACATAGTTGTTCGATCTTATTTGAAAACGCCCCAAGACGCACTTTCTACCTTTCCTTCATAAAATGTTCGACCTAAATTCTCCAGAAACAAACAAGCAAGGTAAACGTTATTTTTCTATTTACACTATTGACTAGCACGGGTGCTTTAAAACCGCCTACATGCTTTGAAGGTTGTTAAAAGCGCGTGTACGTATTGGTCAAGTTTGCAAGCGTCATATTTCGATGAAGCTGTATAGGAACAGCTTCCGGTCGTTTTCAGACATGCATATTTAACATTGAAGTGTACATTTGTTTTCTAGAAGATATTGTAAAGACTGGTTCTCCTTAATTTAGAGAATAATTAAAACTGTACGTTCCATTTGCTAAGTTTGGCTTTCTTTTTAACATGTAGGCCACGTAACGTCAACAAGTAAGAGCAAGGTTCTAAATTACAGTCGCAATATAAGGTTGTTTTTACAGCGGTGGTGTTAAGGGCTAGGTTCTCCAGGATCGTGTCCGCCAGATTAGAAATGATGACACCGAACTCTCGACAGCCACCGCCATCTATAAGCGACGGCGGCCACAAGACAACTGGTTGCCGCCGTCGCTCATAGATGGCGGCAACCTTTCTTCGGAGGATGAAAAGCGGGAGCGGAATGGGCGGTGATGTGCGGAGCAGCGCGAACGGTTCTGCAACCGCCGCGAAGCCGCTATCACCTAATGTTCCACTGCATCAAGGGCTTCAGATTCCCATGAAAAAGAAGAGCAGATCGCTCGCCTGAAAGCCACCGCGGAAAACAGATGCTACAGTTCCGCCGCTCTTCCTTCTTCACCAAAGTAAAAAGGCTGAAAGTTTTTTTTTTATATATATATATATAAACTGTAATTCTTTTGTTATACTCAATGATCAATTTAACGATCAGTTGATGTCTGCATATTTTCACCATGACTGACTTTTCTCATCTCAGCTTTCTAGTTTATAAAGCACAAGAAGCAAATAAATATTCAAGGATGTACAACACCGGAAAATTCTTGGCCATTTTATTTGGTAAGCCTGAACATTAAACTAGAAGTAGAACACTGACTGACTTCTGGTCAGGGCCCACCGTGACGTACATCTTATTCTTACTTACTAAAGACCTTGCAGACGAATAACGTTTTTATTCCTGTGCAGTGCTACGCTCGTGCTTTACCTTGTTAAATAGAAGTAATTCAAATAACAAAATGTCAGTTAACAACGCCTAAAAGTATTTCGGCTTCAGTAGTGCAAGGATAAAAAAGGGGTGTTTAGAACTGCAAGATATAGATGGAACTTAAGAGTCATTGTACTCCCTCTTTACAGCGCAGGTATTCCTAAACAATCAAGACAAAAATCCTATTTAAACAACAGCAGATACTGCCAATACAAGAACAATGGCACCGCTCAAAAGGGCCACAAAACAATTGTCTCACATTCAGTATATACCAGGGTTGGGCAGAAATACTCAAAAATGTATTTGGAAACACAAATACTGGGATACATTAAAATAGTAGCTAAAATACTGATACTAAGATATATCTGTAAAAATGTATCGCGATACCTATCGGAAATACATTTTAAGAAGAGGAAAAATGTATTTGGAAATACAAATACAGGAATACATTTTAGGGAGGGAAGAAATACAAATACAGAAATACTGATAGTGCAATACATTTTCCAATTTTTTTTTGAGACGCCAACTGAGATGAAGCTTGAAGTTTGAAGTGGATGTTTTCAATCCCAAAATTACTTTCCTGTAGGCTTGGCACTTTGCCTTGAAGGTAGTGGTTTCGGACGACTAAAAATCTTCAATAGTCAAAAAAAAAAAAAAAAAAAACCTTCCATCAAGAGCTGACCGCGGTCCCTTCCATGACATCCTGTCTGACGAGGGAATCCTGTCAGAATTGATCACATGATGCCACGGTGGAATGAACTAGTATTCTTTATCTGTAGGTGTGGCCTTGAACATGAAACTTTACCACGCTGCTGTATGAAAGGACAATACGTACTTTCGTTGTATGTTACCTAGTTGAACATCGTGCTTGCAGTGTCATTTGTAATTTTTGAGAATATTGGACCACTTGAAGCATCTTGGAATACATGTCTTATCTTCTGTTACGGTTGAAAAAACAATACGGTAGCATCCCTGTTCTGAAGTTCCTTACTACCGACCCTCCGCCACCGACGCACGGTCTCGAGACGAGTCGCGGGAGTACGTAGTCTGGGATGGCACAGCGAGGCCACTTCTGGCCTCCTTCTGGGTTTCGGATCACCAGAGCAGTGGGTCACGTTCATGTCGGCTGATGACGTACCCTTGAGCCGTGCAATGTTACGGGCGCAGCCGCAGATGCATTCGAATATGTGTTGAACTTCACAGCGTGAGTCTTCCTACTATTTCAAGTCAACCACCGCCAGGCTCGTGCTGCAGCGGAATGTGACTCAGCTTTGCCGGCTGGGTGTACTGTGTACGCTAAGGCGAGAGAGACGGTTAGCAGTGGGCATTGGATGACAGCAAACAATGACTCAAGAAGTCCCCACCTAAGGACCTGTGGCAGAAGATGCTCTGACTCCACTCCTGGCACGCCACCTGGTTCGAGTCCCCGACTACGCAACACTTCTCAGAAGAGAGGAAGAGGGGACGCATAGAAAAATAGTGTGCAGAATCAAAAGGAACTTTGGTCAGCATAGTAACAATGCCCCATCATTTCCTTGACTCTGGTGCCTTCAGAAGTAAAAAAAAAAAATAAATGCGTTCGGACTTGTTTTTTTTTTTTCCCGGGGGGGGGGGGGGGGGGGGGTTCCCAAGTAATGTAACGAAATACATTTCATCCTAATTGTATCGCGATACAAAGAAACATTCCAAAGGTATTTCGATACAGGTATACAGATACTGGTGAAAAAAATGTATCTCGATACAGAAATACAGATACAAAATGTATTTTTGAAATACTATCGCGATACATTTGTATCGCGATACTGCCCAACCCTGGTATATACCGTAGTGAATGTTGCAGAAGTCATTAAAGTAATTTTTGTAGACTGTAGACTTCATCAACTCGCAGGAAAACAAGTGGCAACGAAACCTAGATTGCGTAGCCTGCTGCCGATATTTATTTATATTGAAATGATGTAAATTGGCAGATAGTTTAGTGATAAAAGAGATTGAGTTTCGCCTTGGGCCAGCTGCCCTTAGCTCGAGCTGCTTGCACGATCGTCGCAGACGAGAGCACCGAACATACTTCGTCCTCTTAAAAAATATATATATATTCTGACGACGAAGAAGACGACGCTGCGGCAGTGGTGTGCACTACTATCGCGCTAGGCCCTGCCGCCATATTCGGCTTCATCATGTGAACATCCTTGTCTTCTCCTGCCGGCCCCGCATCTCCATAATAATATATATATTTCTGCGTGCTGGAGTGCTTCCGATTTAAAGGAAACATGCTGTGCTCAAGATATTATTAGAGTTAGCGATATCTGCAAGCCCAAAGGTTGAACATGAGCCCCAGTACGAACGTGCATGGGGGTGCTGAATGTAAGGAAGCCGAGGCCGAATTCTGTAACAAGTCTTGGGACCAATATTTCTGCAGCCACGATAAAGTGATCCCAATCGGTACGACAATGCCACCACGATTCTTGATATCATGAACAATCTTTGAGAGAGAATCAGTAAATAAAAACAAAAAGTCAAAGCCGTTTACAACTCACTGTAAGGCCGAATCAGGGCGCAGCTCTTGAGGAGGAGTAGGGAAGGGTACTGAGGGGAGAGGAGGAGAAAAGGGTATTGACGGGAGGGTAGACCCAACACCTCCTAGAAGACAAGGCCGTAGTGCTCTTCTCGTGACGTCGCAAAGGAAGGCCATCGGGGGCGCGCGTCGAAGCGAATGCAACGCGCGTAGATCGACCGTCGTAACGCGTTTTTAGTCACATACGCGTGTCATGTTAGCTAAAATGAAAGCTGCAGAGAGCAACGGGTCTAGAAAACATTTTATTACACGAGCAAAATATTACATCGCTAAATAATCGGTACGAAATGGCACGAGGTATGCGTACAAGACGTCTATCAAAAAATGTGATTGTTTTAAGTCGAAAACATTGAGTCGTGCAATTATTGTTGTAGGAATGCATATTTTATACAGAAATACTTTGACAAAATGGCGAGACACGCAGTGAATTTGAAACAGCAAAACAGAACAGTTAAAAATCAGGTAGACATAGTCAACGCGGACAAGGCAAGACAAGCGTTTCTCACGATCATGTAAGCGACGTTATCGCGTGCAGTCACTGAATTCTTGCATCATACCCCGGCCACATGGCAAAATTAATGTAATTTCGATCGAATGACATTATAGGGTCGACAAATCCGCTTGCGGCGCTCGTATAATCACTCAAGACCGCGAGCTGATTAAATCCTATGTCACTGAATGAAAATATATTAACGTTTCCCTGTGGCAGGGGTACTAAACTTACTACTTAGTCTACTAATTTACTTCTCCCTATGGGCTCGAGCTGCCTTAGAACAAAACATAACTTATTTTGTATATAATAATACTATCACCTTAACACAGTTAAGATTCTAGTATAAACGCGGAAAAGGCAATAAAATAACTTTAGTATAAATAAACGCAGAACCACGAACAACTCACTTTCAATAATCACACAAACTTGATTTTCATCTTCTAGTGAGAACTAGATTAGCGCGCATATTTACAAATGTCGACGCAACTGCATACGAATAATGACAAGGAACAAAATTGCAATTTATCATGCGATTAAAAAAAAAAAACGATTGCAGCATCTTACTTGCGTCCTACATGAACAAGAAAGCCCGTAAATAAGTTGTTTCTCACCTGTCGATCGTATCCATACGTCCCACAATATCCGTGACGAACACATTTGAACACGAACTCCAAGAAGCCTCTCTTTGTCGAGAGAGAGGTCTATCGATTAGTCGACCAGAGCCTTCGTTGGCTAGTTGTCACACGTCACTCAAACCGTAGCAGGACTTGTTTCACCAATGCACGTAAATGCCGTAGTATCAAGCGAACACAAAAAAAAACTACCCGAGACTACGGTGATGACAGAAATACGACGGGAAACAAGTCTCAAAAGTACCACACACGAGAGCAGCGGCGACGAAAGGCTTAACGTTGTCGACCCATCTCTTGCTGGTGTGCGCTCCCTGCGACAACGACTGGATTTCTTTTCGGTTTGCTTCCCTTCTGAGATGTCTCAGCGTTCCTTTTCAGACAGTCAGCAGCTCACACACAACGTAAATTTACCAGAATCGGAGCCATGTGGCATCAGCAGCATCGCAGCCGGTCCTTTCGAAAAGTGTGGGGTGCTGCGGAACTGCACGTAGTCCCGCGGTTACGGGAAAAGTCATAAATATAATTTTGGTACTCTCAACCTTGGTAGCGCGTTATATAATACGTTTATATTATATATATAATAAATTGTACAAGACTGCGCCTTTAAAACGTATATTAATGTCGGATAAACGCGCATGAACGAACACCACCGCGCCGCTTGTCGAGGAACATTGTTTTCACGTCGATAGCGTATTCTCACGTAGTTGCGCCATGGACTTCCTTCCTCCGCCATTGTGACGTAACCTCTCAGAGCGCTCTGGCCTTCTTCTCTAGGAGATGTTGGTAGACCCCTACTCCTTCTTCTTCTCCTCCCCCCCCCTCATTCTTCAATATCCTCTGGGGGGGTCATCTGACCTCGGGGGGAGAGGTCACGTGACCTCGGGGGACGGGTCACGTGACCGTGGGGGAGTCACGTGACCTTGGGTGGAGGGGTCACGTGAACCTGGGGAGTCACGTGATCTGGGGTACGTGACTTCGAGGGGTCACGTGACCTCGGGAATGGGGGGGGGGGGGGGGTCACGTGACCTCGCGGTTACCCCGACTGCGACGGCGACGCCGCTCAAGCCGGAAAAGGGCCCCTAAGAGCTGCGCTCTAAAAAGTGGCCTCCATTTATATCAACTAAAAGTGACAGACAAGCTATCGGCACAGTTGTGTGTTACTTTATGTTACAATTCAGTTGGTCATCTTATGCGAGGCGCGTAATGTTTAGACCCAATATAATTGCAAGACATCGTGAAAGAGAATGAAAAACAACGAGTACTCGTTGGACAGTTCTGCTCTTATGTTTTGCTGCTCTGGCTAGATAAGTGGAAACTATTTTACAACTATACGGCGTGCCTTCTTAATGTGCATTTTCATTGCAGTTGTCGTCATTGCCATTAACGACGTGGCTGGAACGGTCAGAAACCAAAAGCCTGGTGCAAGGGAAGCAAAAATGGATAGGGCAGAAGCGTCCGGGAGGTCTGACATGTCCTCAAACGTAGTTGAGGCTCAAGTCGTCGCCGCCGAGGGTAGAGATGATGGCGACAATTCAGACGTTATCTTTGGTGTCGAAAAAAGTGGCGTTTAAACGTGGCTCTGTAACCACAACTGATAATGTTTAAGCCATCAGTTATACACTAATTTCGACTCGTTTTTGCTTAGAGATATTTACTCGAGAATAAAAACGAACATTTCATCTTATATCGTATTTCATTGTTTAGTTTATATACAACTTTTGGTAAAACATAATTTTTTTTTATCATCAAATGAAACTTTGCGGGCTATGATCACGAGCATTCTATGTAGCCATGAAAATAAAATATTACGTAATTTGCGCTTGTCCGTGTCTACTCGCTTGTAATTGTCCCCTGTGTCGCGCAAAAAAAAAAAAAAAAAAAAAAAAAGCCTCTAATCTGCATCATGAACCAACTAGGACAACAACAAGTTTTAATTGATTACGTAATCATGTACGGTATTTTAGTTATCAACAAATACCCACTAGAACAAGGACACAGAAACGATTCGAGCGTCGAAAACTTAGTAGAATGACCCAGAAAAGCCGTGTTGTCCTCCTTATCTATTAGACTCGAGGTATGAGTAAACACAGCTCCTCTAGAATTGCAGAGAAGCGTTTCTTTGTGAAACTTTTTTTTTTTTTTTTTACTCTAGAAAAAGTCAGCCAAACTTGGTACTTGTCACTCGAAGGAAAGGGTATCTTCCACCATTTGGTAGGAACGGTTCTATCGTATGCAAGGATTTAGTTGAAGATGTTCATAACTTGACAAAGCCACCACCAAGTCTGAACATATTATTTTAAAGATCTTAGCGAAAGTTTTTTTTTTTCTTTATTAATAAAGATTTTACCAGGGCACGTTGTAAAACATCAGACGTGTGTACGGAGCAATTTTCAGTGATACGTGAGATGAAAGGCGCACCCTGATGTTTGGCGAAATCCGATTAATTATGACTTGGTGGTACTCACCCATCCTTCCGACGTTTCGTGCGACGTACTGGGCGTTACATTATGCGGGTGCCTTGCGCGATCGACTATTTTTTACAGGAGCACTGGGGTCCTTAAATATTTACTGGGCCTTGCACATTACTCGCTAGATAAAAAACATGCCGGTACCAGGGCCCTTCGTATGGCAACCACTAAAATTAGAAGCGATAATAGTGACGGTTAAACGGAAGCAGATAGGCCGCCTAGAGTCTCCCGCGAACAATTGACTTTTGGTCTTGAAGCTTGAGAAACGACCCGAAGCGCCCCCGTCTTCCAACCGAAAAGACCTTCCAGAGGGTGGGCACTCACGATTAAACTCATTGAACTCGAAAGAGATAATGCACAATCTGGTGCATGACACGGAGACTGCACGAAGAGAAAATTAAAAGAAAGACAAGTTCAAAAAACGTGCTTTACGTTCACTACTACGCCGCGCCAACGGAACAACTGGCACATAAAGCACGATTACTCTATTCATTTTGTTTTATTCCCAATCTGATTCTTTTTTTTTTCAAAATAGCACTTATCATAAAGCGGTTGCCTTGCGTAGTATCGAAACTCCTTCCAGGAATAGGTTTGCACAAAAAAGAGCAAAAAGAATTGCAGCAAAAAGCGCTTTTCTCCGGATGTATATCATCACGTAAGCACGTACGTAAGTTTCGTCTAAAAAAACAAAGCCTTTTTGCTTATTGCCGGTTCAGCCAACTTGGTTCAAAATAATTCTCCAGTCGACCGTCGGTGCCGAGTCATGCTTTGTCTAGGACTATTGGGGACTAACTATGACTCATGGCGGACGAACGCCAGGGGACATGGTACGATCTACTTCCGATGGTCGCCAGAGGCCTGTAGGTATGCTGGACGAAGTGTAACTCTCCGGCGACTGTAGCCGGCGGACAAAGGAAGTTACTTTGTCCCCCGGCTACAGTCGCTAGAGAGTTACACTTCGTCCAGCATACCTAAAGGCCTCAGGCCACCATCGGGGGTAGATCGTACCATGTCCACTGGCGTTCGTCGGCCGTGAGTCATAGATAGTCCCACATAATTACACATAAATCAAACCGTAGCCGACACTACCACCTGACGCAATCAACCAAAGCGTGCCAGGAGTGCATTGTCACGGTGCTCTTTTTCTTTCTGGGTTTGCTATCTTTCTCTAAGCAAATTACGCGAGAAAAACCAACGCCTTGCAGGCTCCATGGGACAGATGCTTTGGCATTAAAACAGCTCAGGATGACGGCGCCTTCATTGCGCGGGATTGGTTTTAGTTCAAGATTGCGAACGCACAAAAACGATGAGTTCAGGGACGGTGCATTTTTGTGCAGATTCAGTGGCCTTATCGAATCGCAGCGACGACCGCGTTCACACTTGAAGTGAAACGGACTCATTTCCACCGTCTATAACGCAGGCGAAACAGTCTGAGCCACTGATGAGCCAACGGATGCCCGCTGTTTCATATTTGAGAGAATTACTGGAGTTACTGTTCATGCTCAGAGTGCCTTCTACAGATGACTCGACAAATATGGCCACGTCCAGAAGTCGATTATTGGAAAGTTCGATAGCCCGCAGGTGACTGCCGCTTCCTCAAGTAGCTCTCCACCTGGGGCCCTAAACTCGTCAAACACAAAGTTGGAGCCGAAGTTGACGGAGTGCGCCGATTTGACAATCACGACGATGACTTGGAGTTTTTCTCGTCGACGTCCAATCGGCGCGCTCCGCGAACTTTCGTCTACAACTTTGTGTCTGACGAGTTTAGGGCTCCTGAACTCACGGCATCGCATGAATGGATCGTAATATAACGAGGGATATCGCGGAGCCTTATGTCACGTCACAGCTTTAGACACAATGGGATTAATAGCTTAAAAAAGGCGCGATAAACCTCCTCTCCCTGCGATTACTTCTGCTCACCACAAGCAGCTCCTCGCAATCCAAAAGCGCTAAGAATTCAAGGCCCTACACACACACACACACCAAAAAAGCGAAAAAAGCTTCTCATTAAAGCATGCTCGTGACAGGCCTCTCTCCCGCGGAAATTTATACATGTGTTGATCATTCTGAGGAGCCCGAAGGTCGCGAGAGTACGTCGTATACGCACACTGCACCCGAAACCAAACTGAACTCCCCGCAACCAACCACACACTGAAAAAGGCTCGAGGTTCACCTAAGCACTTCTTATGAGTTCTGAATGCGATAGGACGCGTACCGTTCTTCTGCTCCCGTGTTACGTATGCGGCGTGATTGCGTCGGCCGTGCGAGCACTCTCCCAGCTCTCCTCGCAGCTCTGAACTTGGACACTTCTTGTTACAGGCGCTCCCGCGGCATCGACACTCAGCGCCGTGGGGTGGCGGTCGTTGAAACTGACACGCGCAGCGGCCAATGGGAGCCTCGTCAACGCGCGCCAGCTAATGGGATTGAAGGAGTAATCCATCAGCTTCACTCCGCCTCTTTGAGATCAGGGAAACTAGATGCCGCTGTCTAGGCTTTTCGCGTGGTTTCATAGCTGGGAGCTGACTTCGCATGGAGAAAGGATTTGAGGAGCCGTTTGGCGCGCTTCAAACTGATGACGTCGGATATCTCCAGGGGACAGCTTATGCTTTCGCATTACAAGCAGGTTATACTCTTAGACCCCTTGTCACATATAATACACACCCCAAAACTTTCAGTTCAACGCACAGTTCACTGACGTTGGACCGACGGTACCAACTCTGCCCGATCGGCTTGATAGCCGAGTTGTATACAACTTATTAAAGTAGCTAATGTACGTGTGACTGGCTGCAAAAAAAGGTATTCGGGTTTTTCTTTTTTTTTTTTGGGGGGGGGGGGGGGGGGGGAGGGGCCTTACTGCAAAACCTGTTTTTTTGTGTTTTTTTTGTAGCCTTTCATAAGTAATTTAGCTGTTTAATACGTAATATTCCACCGTCATCAAGAGTCTCATAAATGTTGGGGCCGTCAGTCCGACATTAGTGCGCTGCACGCCAAACTGAAATTTTAAGGTGCCTTATTTGTGACAAAGGGTGTAATGGCTACACCCTTTTAGGTCATAACGCATGCATAATACGCGCACGCTACATTTTGTGCTTCTGGGGTTTACCGGAATGAACAAGACAAGTTACATTTTGTACACAAAATATACTCTCGGTAGGCTGCGTTACTAGAAGTACACACTTAGTATGCTAAACACACTTTTAGTGCCTTTCTTTTTAATAAAGGTTGTCGTGTCACTTCCTTTGCCCTACTTTATTTCCCTTCTCCCTCTTTCATGATTAGATTGCCAAGAGCGCGTATGAATAAAAAACGGCTTCAATGTGTCCTTGCAGTCCATAAACGAGAGATAGTTTCTACCATTGAAATAATATATAGTGTTCTAGAAAATATACGATCCAAGAATATGTGTACGAAATTCTAGGCGTTTTAATTTTTTTTTTTGGATTGTTCGTTGATGGGCAGGCAGTTAAAAATATGCATGTCCCGCATCTTTTAACTCGACTGATATGCAAGTGCTAACTAAGGCTTCAAACTTTTTTTTTATATTAAAGGTGAAACAAATATTTGCCTATGAACAAAAACTTCTAACTGAGAAATAGTTCGGATATTATTGATGTAAGGAAAAGACACAAGTAATACATTTTACTTCCTTTTTTTTTTTTTTTTTTGCAACGTTGCGATTGGAGAATTTGCACTATGTTTCGCCATACTGTCCCGGGTTTAACAATTTAGGTGTTATCCTTACTCAGGAACACCAAAAAAAGACCCTGTCGCTCAACAGTCAGGCCGCTTCGTGTACAATTTTAGGAAGAAATTCACCAGCTGTCATTAAGGTCAGAATTTTCAATTTACAGGTCATAACTTTTACAGCTTAGTAAAGGAAAGTATGTGAGGCTCACTCATCTTTCAGTCGAATATAAACCGTGGTGTTCGCTTTGCCTCACGAAAACTTACTTTCTCTCAGTAAAATACAAACTTGACTTTTTAGGTACATAATAATATAGCACAAAGGTAAAGGAGAATAGACAGTACGAACGATGTCCGGTCCTGTCTACTTTATTCTCCTTGTTGTAGTTGTTGTTTTTCTCACTGTTTATTTTGTACTTGAATATGCGCTAACTAGCCCAGCAACCTACCTTTCTAAACAATTTCGATAATTCAATATTTTATGCATAAATGAATAAAGTAAGAAAACAGGGATTCAAATTCCTCACGAAGCCTCATTCTGGAGCGGAGATGAACGGTCGAGACGCTGCGTACTCGTGTGTCTCACTCTGCGCCAGCTATCGGCAGCATGCGCAACTAGGCGAGCACGTCCATGACACCGTTTGCGAACGCCACCGGAAATTAGCAGAAAACGGATTGTTTTATTTTGGAGCGAAGCTGTTTACGGCTAGGGTTCCGTGGATCTTTCGTGCGCAGTGACAAAAAACTGTACGCACGCACCGCCACACGCGCCCTACCCGCACGCCTTCCCCGTATAAACGATTCGAAGTAAATAACCAAAAATAAAACTTTGAAAACCGTGCGCGAAAGATACAATTTGTTTTAGGCTTTTGTTTTAGAACACTTACTGCCGCAGACGCCGGCACGTGCGGCGCGTGGAACACCCTTCCCTGCATCCTGCTTGATGCTTGGGTAATTTAGCAATAGATGAAGTCAGTAGATCAGTAATCAATATGCACCATTTTTAAGATCAGCAGACTCCCAGGTAGATAAAAAAGCTTTCTCAAAGATTTACCGCTGTGCGACCCGCGTCGGCCATGTCTACGCTCGCACCACCCTCTCTTTGTCGTCGTTCCAAACGCTTGCGTGTCTAGTTTCCTTTCTTTCCGCTCTCCCGGGGTGGCGGTCCCGTCGAGTGTGTCTACTTTCCGCTGGGTGGTGGTCCCGTCGCGCGTGTCTAGTTTCCTTCGGCTCATCGGGGCGGGTCTGTGTTGTGTGCTAAACAGCTTCTCATGTCATCCACCTTCAAAGAATGGAATGGCTGATATTTTTTTTTTTTTCAACAAGGTAAGTTGTTTTGTCGATATTTTAACTCTAGCTTTGCACCACCCAGCCGCACATATATTTAAGTAAATCGCACCGCGATACGCTGACACACCAATCTTCGTCGGCCTTCTAAGGTGGGTTAGATGCTACAGTGTATATGCTACGAGGTACAAAAAGAACTACGGGGATTGTTTTATAATTTTTCGCTAAAATTATTTATCCATCGCTGCACTCTTATTATCTGCCAAGATGTATACATTCAGCGATCCCAACCAGACGCCAATGTTTGAGATCTAATCGTCATCTTATTCAAGAGCTATAATTTATTCACATTTTGAATGGGAAAATTCGCGACTGACTACTATTCGAATACATGGAGTGAATGGGGCGGAAGTTACCAATAGCGGGCCCTATTTATCCAAAGAGATTTAAAAAAAAACTCACTCTTAACTTCTGAGTTTCTATAAGTTAGTTCTAAAACTTTGAAATATTATTTGGATTTGCTAGCGCTGCATTTGGGTAGAGGCTGCGTGCTTGGCAACAAGTTGTTTGGTCTTGCGCTAAAAAAAAAAAGAAAGAAATGGACACGTGATATTCTTGATATATATATATATATATATATATATATATTTTTTTTTTTTTTTTTGGGGGGGGGGGGGGTAGGATATGGGCGGAGCGGGAGGGGGACCACGCTGTATATTGAATACATCACTTCCAGAGTCCCTTATCGAATCTCAGGCTCAAAATTTTAATTTAACATTATTTTATTGTCCTTCGTCCAAGTCTTATGGAGGAGTTCCAATTTCAATTCTAAATACAACTTTTTTTTTTTTTACATGGACGAAAACCTACGCGAAAATTTAACACGACTGAGTGTCTTCTTGATTTTTTTTTTGTTTCTGATAGAAGCATGATTGTTGCGGCTGCGAGTTATTAATAGGTCACCACTCGCTACATTCACAGTCAACACGGGGAGGCCTTTCAAGGCCACCTGACAACTAGGCCGAAGCCTCGACATTTTCAGGTCACCTCCCGGATGCCAGGCCCTAGCCGAGGCTGCGACTTCGGTGCCAGAAACGCGTCTCCCCCTGGTGTGTTAAGCGTCCTATTCCTCCTACCCATAGGAAAAAAGGTCCCGAATCGTCAACCAAGGACGTCACAAAAGCCGGAGTGTCGTGCTGTCGGATCTCGCAAACCTGGCGGTTGGGCGCTGAAGTTTCGCAAAAAGCAGGAGCAAACGCGAGTGTCGCTGTCGTCGCGGCGTCCCAACTCCTGACTGCCGAAACGTCCGTGAACTGTCAAGCCGAAGAGCAGCCTGCAGCAGAAGGAGACTGTGCCACAACCACCAGAGCACCTGTGACGCCGCCAGGATCGCCGCTGGCGGCAGCGTGACACTTAGATCTGTCACGTCATAAGGCGGACATCGAGGACCCACTTTGTTTTTTGACGTACTGAACTTAGCAGTGGGAAACGCGTTCCAGCCAACATATCAATACGTCACCGCTTGCCCCCATTCGCACTCCCGAATGATAACGCGACCCTCGTATTTAGTCGGTGTCGTAGCCTGACCCGCGGTAGATTTTTGAATATTTTGTTTACTGTTAAAGATTTTTTTTTTTTACTTGCAGACGCGTGTGTGTGGAAAAACAGTGGATATAATTTAAAGAGGAGTTAATTACTTTGTTTTCAGTCTCAAGGCTTTTTTTTTTTTTTTTCTGGTTTTATTTTTTTAGGTTGAATCCACGTGCCCGAAGAAAAGCACTCCATCCTGATTTAGGGCTCCAGGTATTGAGGACGGTTCAGTTTTGCGCAGGATATATAAGGGTGTTTCCGCGCCTTTGGATATCAGTGCGTCCATGCGCAGTTTGTGAACGACGATTCACCGGAGATTGTTGAGGTAAGGTACACTCTGTTTCAGGTTAGGCCTGACCACAGCCAACGCCACGATTCGACGCAGCCAATCAGGCAGCACTAAAAGCGCTTTGTCACGACACTCGTCGCCTTTGTGCGTTTGCTTTTTCCGGCTAAATCGATCACGCATAGAAACCAGGCAGGATCACGGAGTATTCACTGTTCCCAATCGGTTTGTTCCGATGATGGCAAACCACAAACGACAACGAAACCCTCACTACAGGGGGCTCCTTATTGACTGCAACAGATCGTAGCATTGGATGCCGACGGCGTGAATATGAATATGTCTTGATTTAAACTACGGTAGGCTGTAAGTCGTGTTCAAAGTTAACTGATTTATAAGTCTGAGTGACGATTGCTCAGATTTTTTTAGTATACACCAACTCATGTGTACAAACAAAACGGAGCGCCCCTAGCGGACGCCACCGGCGCCGGTATGCGCGATGGAGTGTGGACAAGAAGCTTGCCTTCGTCCATAAACAACCCACCGGAAGGCGATGTTGTTGGCGTCGGTGTGAGTTCCTGTGCCCTTTTTCGCGTTCGAATTGTTTACTGTACGTCTTCTTGGCGATGTCCGACTAGTTGAGCGGCCTCGGCGAATTTACCGAGCCTCGTTACACCGCAGAATGTCGCGTGAATGATGTGACATGCGGCGCAATTTTCAGTCGCGACGTCGCTCGGGCTGCAAAAGCATGAACCGTAGCTGAAATGGTCGACGTCGATAGTGAACATCGCAAGCAGAATCGGACCAAGTGAATAATGCATAACAGGTCGGTGATGGCCACTGGTAACAATGATCAACATATTGTGTCTACTGTTTACATCGAGCCTGCTTGCCAACCTTCAAACTTAAGTCTTTTGAGGCCTGCACTTACTTCTTATCGCAAGTACTGATTCAACATTTGGTCTAAAGGCCGGTGTCCTCTAAAAGAGCAGACGACAAGTAGAAACGTTTCAAAGAGCAGACGACAATTCGAACGATCAGGCGGCCGTTTGAACTTGAAGACGCGAAGACGCACTGAACGTAGTCCGCAGGTGGTCCGTACAACTTGACGGTTTTCCGGCTTTCATGTTTGAACAAAACAAATAAATCTGATGACCGTCAGTATCCGTGAATTCAACCCAAAGTGCTTCCCGCTCAAGCAATCATGGTCCGACGGCGTCTGGTTTTCGTTTTCCCGGCACATTTCGACGTTCTCGGACGAACCGAGCACATGAAAACTGACATTCAAACCTTTCCCGACTCTTGGTACAGCCCCAGTCGCGGCGTTTGGACGAGAATGCAGGTTTTCGTCTGGTTCTTTTGAAATCAAAGCAGGAATACACGTCTCAGATGGGGTCTTGTGCCCACAGCCCCAGGCCGGAAGTGCGCCCGACGCGCCACCACCGCGCTGTGACGTAACAGAAATGAGTTCGTGTATACTCTTTTGTCGAGCTCGCCTTTACTTTGTGTTTAAAAACTTTGGTTCCGAAGGAAATTGAAAAAAAAACAAAAAAAAACATGCAGATGTTTATCAACTTGCTCGTTTCTAACACCTCTCAATGACGTTCATCAAACATATTATTTTACGGCTATTGAAAAACGCACTACGCGGCCCGGTAATTTTGAAATAAAAAAAAAAATCAGAGCACAGAATTGTTAGTGACTAAGATTGAGTTATGACTAGCCCTGGGCACTTTATCGATTAACCTACCGATTAGTAAATCATTGATTTTAACGCGATTACGTTTTATAACCGGTTAAATTTTTAACAAAAACAAAGGAAAAATGTATTCCTTTAATTTCGCAGGCGTGGACGAGTACACGGTGATGAAGGCAAACGTTAGGTTAGCGGAAACAGAGCAGTGTGAGTGGAGTCTCTTCGTATGATGTTCATCGATATCATTCCCTACACCGGCCTTTGAAAACAAGAAAACAGTTGGAAGAATCGAGTCTAGAGAAATTTAACTTCATGATTGTCCAAAATGCGGTCCTACGAATTACGTTAAAAACAATTTCAATCAATCGCTTTCTTTTTTTTTTTTTTTTGGACTATCTTTGTTGTTTTTTTGTTGTTTTTTTTTTTTTGTTCTGCGGCCCTTTACGGCGGCAGATCTATTGGCGCTCACAGGCGTCGCATGTTCAGGTTCTGCCGCGCCCTACCTCCTATATCATGTTACCACCAAGGTTGTAGGCTGAATTGTTTGCAATGTCGCTCCGGTTGCTTCCCTTCACGTCGCGTAGACGTAGACGCTACACGCCGGCTGTTGAAACAGGCACCGCGAAGCATGTTACAGGGTGACGCCTCTAATCGCATCTGCCCATAGGCATTTTTGGGTCGGTTCTACTAAATGTACTAGGAATTTTCTTTTCAAAACTACCGTCCACCTCTGTCCTGTCAGTTTGTCTTTTACTGACCACCCCGTAGCATTTTTACGCTGTTTAATAATAATGAAATTGTCAATAATGTGCATGGTTGTTGAACCTTTTCTTAAAACGCTCAGAAGCACTCTCTACCTTTCTCTCATAAAATTTTCGACCTAAACTTCTTAAAAGCTATACAAACAAGGTGAACGTTATTTTCTATTTCCATTATTGACTAGGATAGGAGCTTTAGATCCGTTTACACTTTTTGGAGCTTGTAAAACGCTCGTGTGCGTTTTGGTCAAGTTAGCCAACGTTATATTTCAAGGAAGGTATATAGGAATCGCTTCCGGTTGTTTCCAGCAATGCATACACCATTTTGCAGTGTAAAGATTTTTTTCCAGATGGATACCGAGATGACTGGGGGTCTGAGGTTAGATTAGAATTAAAACTTTATCTTCCATGCACTAAATTTGACTTTTTTTAAAATGTAATTTAAGTAATGTTAGCAGATAAGAGAAAGGTTCTAAATTCATGTCGTACTATAAGTTCTTTTTTATATAAACTGTAACTATTTCTTTATACTTAATGATCAGTCTAAACATCAGTTTATGTCTAAATATTTTCACCGTGATCGACTTTTCTCGTTTCAGCTTTCTAGTTTATAAAACACTAGAAGCAAATCAAAATTCTACAATGTACACCACCGGAAAATTCTTGGCCATTTTATTTGGTAAGCCTAAACATTAAACTAGAAGTGGACCACTGAGTGACTTCTGGTCAGGGCCCACCATCACCTTAATAATATTATTATTTACAGAAGCATCTTGCAGGCGGAGAACGCTTTTATCTCTTTATAGTGCTACGTCCGCGCTTTACACGGTTAAATAGAAGCAATTCCCGTAACAAAATGGCAATTAACAACGCCTAAACGTATTGCTGTTTCCGTAGTGCGAGAATACAAAAATGCCGCTTAGAATCGCGAGATATAGATGGATGTTAAACATCATTGTAATCCTTCTTTACAGCACAGGTACTCAAAAACAATCAAGACAAAAAAAACTATTATAACAACAGCAGATACTGCCAATACAAGAACAATGCCACCGCTCTAAAGGATCATAAAACAATTGTCTCAAATTCAGTGTATATACCGGAGTGAATGTTGCAGAAGTCATTAAAGTAATTTTTGTGGACTTCGTTAACTCGCAGGCGAACAAGCGGCAACGAGACCTAGTTCGGGTAGCCTGCTGCCGGTATTTATTTGTATTGAAATGATGTAAAATGACAGATAGTTTAACGATAAAAAATATTTAGGTTCGACTTTTTTTGAAAACAGCATAAAAGCCAGCCGCCCTTAGCTCGAGCTTCTTGCACGATCGTCGCAGACGAGAGCACCGAACATACTTCGTCCTCTTTAAAAAAAAAAAATAATAATAATAATAATATTTCCACGTGCTGGAGGGCTCCCAATTTGGAGGAAGCATGCTGTGCTCAAGATATTATTAGAGCTAGCGATATCTGCAAGCCCAGAGGTAGAACTTGAGCCCCAGTACGAACGTGCATGGAGGTTGTGATTGTCAGAAAGCCTAGGCCGAGTGCTGTGAAGTCTTGGGTCCAATTTTTCTGCTGGAGGTAATGGCGCCGCGTTGAAGTGATGTCAGTCGGTGAGACAATGCCACAATGATTCGTGATATCATTAAAAATGTTTGATAGAAAGTCAGAAAATAAAAATTGGTCTCTATATCATTTAAAAGTGACAAACAAGCTAATTGTGCAGTTGTGTCTTACTTTGTTCCAATTAAGTTGGCCTTCTTATGTGAAGTGCGTAATATTTAGACCAAATATAATTGCAAGACATCATGAAAGACACTGACGAATAACGAGTACTCTTTCCACAGTCCTCCTCTTATGCTTTGCTGCTGTGGCTAGATAAGTGGAAACTATTCTACAACTATACGGCTTGCCTTCTTATGTGTATTTTCATTGCAGTCGTCGTCATTGCCATTAGCGACGTGGTTGGAATAACGAGAAACCAAAAATCTGCTGCAAGGGAAGCCAAAGTGGATGGGGCAGAAGCGTCCGGGAGGTCTGACATGTCCTCAAACGTAATTGAGGCTCAAGTCGTCGCCGCCGAGGGTAGAGAAGATGGCGACAGTTCAGAGGTTATCTTTGGTGTCGAAAAAAATGGCGTTTAAACGTGGCTCTGGAACCACAACTGATAATGTTTGAGCCATCAGATATACACTAATTTTGAGCATTTCTTACCTAGAAATTTTTACTCGAGCATAAACACGTACATTTCATCGTATCATATTGAATTGTTTAGTTTATATACTTTTTATTGTAAAAGTGAATTTTCTTTTTTTAATTTTGATAAAGATATGAAATTTCGCGCGCTATAAAGACGCGGACTCTATGTAGCCATTGAAATAAAAGATTACCTAATAATGTACGGTGTTTTAGTTACTAATAAATACCCATTTAAATAAGGATACAGAAACGATTCGAGCATCGAACACTCAAGAGAATGACCCGGAAAAGCCCTGGTGGTCCATGTCTATTACACTCGATCTAAGAGTAAACATGGCTCTTCTAGAATTACAAAGAAGGGTTTCTTTGTCAATAATATTTTTTTTTCGGACTGTAGAAAAAGTTAGCCAAGCTTGCTACTTGTCACTCGAAAAAACCTGTATCCTCCGCCATTTGGTAGGAACGGTTCTATCGTATGCAAGGATTAAGTTGAAAAGGTTCATAACATGGCAAATCAAACATCAGGTCTGAACGCATTAGTTCCAAAATCTTAGCAAAAGTGTTTTTTTTTTTACTCTGATTAATGAATATTTTACCAGGGCACGTTTTCAAGCATCAGACATTTGCACGGAGCAACTTTCAGTGATACGTGAGATGAAGGGCGGACTGGAAGCTCGGCCAAATCCCATACAATATGCTTTGTGGTACTCAGCCATGTTTCCGACATCTCGTGCGACGTACCGGGCGTTACATTGTGCGTGCGCCTTGCGCGATCGATTGTTTTATTGCAGGAGCACTGGGGCCCTTAGATATTTATTGGATTCTACAGACTACTAGCTAGATAAAAACATGCCGGTGTCAGGGCCCTTCGCATAACAATCACTAAAGTGAGAAGTGATAATATTGACGGTTAAACGGAAGCAGCTATGCCTTGAGTCCGTCGTGAACAATGGACTTTAGGTCTTGAAGCTGGAGAAACGACTATTCTTAGCTCAAAAGTCCGTATGTACGTGGCCGAATGTACACTTTTTCTGGCGCTGTAACTTTATTTCGCTAATAGACAGGCACTAAAAAATATCGGTTTCGGGCCTCCTTGAACTCGACTGACATGCACGTGCTAGCTGCTTCATAATATTGTTGTTTAAAATAAAAGTGAAACAAATATTTACCTATGGACACACGATTCTAACTGAGAAATACTTTGGATATTGATCTAAGGTAAAAATATCAAGCAACAACCTTTTAATCTATTTCTTGTTTCTTTCCTTTTTGCAAGTTTCCTGCCAGAGGATTCGAATTATGGTTTGCCTAACCCTCGCGTGCTCAGCTATGTAAGATGTTATCCTTACACAGGAGCTTTGAAAATGAGACCTTTTTGCTCAACAGTGAGACCGCATCATCTACCATTCTCAGAAAAAAATCACCAGCAGTCATTAAGGGGATATACCGATCATTATTATTTAGTCACAAGTCTTTAACCCAAGTTCCACCATTAACCAAGTTCCACCATTCAAGAAAGGAATTTTGTTTGCATTTTGGCGACAGCCTTTTTCAACTATTCCATTCGTTTTGGTGTCTAACACGTGCATATTTAGATGTTTTCAACAAAATTGCTTTACATACGGCAAAACAGTGAGAACCATTTTTTATGTTGTTACGCCTTAATTTAGCTCTCTTTTCTTCCTCAAGGTGAGAATGTTCAATTTACAAAACATAATTTTTACAGCTGAGTCAAGGAATGTCTGTGAGGCTTACTTATATTTCACTCGAATATAAACAGTAATGTTCGGTTTACTTCATTAAAACTGACGATCGCTCTGCAGAATAAAAACACCTGATTTGTTTAGGTACATAATGAAATAGCGCAAAAGGGGCAGGTACAAGAGACTAGAAACAACCGGCAATGTCCCGTCCTTTACGGTTTATTATCCTGTTTGTTGTTTTCCTTTTTCACTATTTGTATTATGTACCTAAATATGCGCAAAGTAGCCCAGCAATGCACCTCTCTTAACATTTCTGAAATTTCAATGAGTCGTTAATAAAATAACTGAGTAAGAAAGCAGGTATTTCAATACCTCGTGACCCCTCATTCTTGGCACGGAGACGAACGGTCGAGGCGCTGAATACTCGTGTGTCTCAGGTGGCGCCAGCTATCCGTAACACATACAACTAAGCGAGCACGGCCTTGGCACCGTTTGCCAACGCCAAAACAAATTATAAAAAAAAAAAATTTAACAGGGTAATGTGTTTTGTAGGGTTGTGCGAATATTCGAAATTTCGAATAGTAGTTTGGAATTATACCCTATTCTATATTCGCTTTGAGAACTGTACTATTCGCGTTTTTGGAACTGTTGATTGTGGTGGATTACCCCGTTGAGTGCGCTTCTTACCGAGCACCGATACACTGCCGAGAAGCAATACCCGCAAAAGCGAGCTCCGTGGGTGTTGCTTCTCCGCATTACATTGGTGCTCGGTAAGAATTGCACTCAACGGGATAACCCGCCGTGAAAAACACTTGGAAAAGTATGAATATCGCAATAGCGTGCTTGGAAGAAAATCATAAATTCAAAGCGGGATCGTGCACACGTGCCGGCTGTATTTGAAAATAAATGGAAACTTTATGAATCTGTATACTGCAAAACCCTTTATTTTCGCGGCCCCTATATTTCGCGAATCGGTCACAGAGGACATAATCGCGGTCACTAAACTTCGTGAATTCCAGAGACCTATATTGAAATTCTTTAGGACCGAAATTTTCGCGTGCCTCTGAAATTTTCCGCATTTTTCAGTTCACTAAAATGAATGGCTCGCGATCATTGCGCGTTTTACATTATCTACATTGTAGTAAAAGTTTCAAAATTAAACTGACTGTTTCGCAAAAGTATATGTTAGGCAGAGATGCCCTTGCAACCTTCGCTCATCATGCGCACTTCACTCTTTTTTAACTCAAAATTGAAGAAAGAAAAATTAAGATTTGTAAATTCGCTCAATTTGGGTATAGTTGGCCATTTCTATAGAATTCATTTAATGTCAAACCCGTCTTTTCCTTACCATCCCAAGATATCAAACCTTCTGAGGTCACAGTTAATAAATATAGAAAAATTAAACTTGGCTTATAAATGAACAAGTGGAACAAACTTCACAAGTTTACCTGGGTTTCGTCTAAGCATTATGCTAAGGTAGTGAAAAGCGTGGAAGAACTATTCGATATTCAAATCCAAAATATTCGACCAAAACCACTATTCGCTTCGAATTTGCTTCGAACCCAAAATTCACTATTCGCACAAGACTAGTGTTTTGTTGATATTTTAACTCAATTTTGCCACCACCAGGGCCCACCTCTCTCACTAAATCACACCGCGATACGTCAAGAACCAATTTTTGCAGGCCGTTTAAAGTAGGTTAGAAGCTCTAGCGCAGGGGTCTCAAACTCATTCGACTTTGGGGGCCAGGTTGACCATTCCCGAAAGTATAAGGGTCAATGGGTTGGGGGGGGGGGGGGGGGGGGGGGGGACACTATTATGCAATTTTGTAAAAGGAAAACCTCCGAACAAAATCTTTTTTCTGTCTCTGTGACAACGTTGCAACGCAGCCGACTGTCCCAGAAACACCACATAGATTTTCTAGACAAAGAACCTTGTGCTCTATGTTTCTATAAGGAGCTTTCGTTTGTAAATACGACTACTTTGGGTTAACATTAGATGTTATAACACGATTTAAAGCACCAAGGTACATGCATTTTTTAACTACACTCTTAAAAATAGGGGGTGTATATAGGGGTACACCCCTTGTCCGATATATAACGCTCCAAAACTACATTTCGACGTTCAATCCGCTGACGTCGAGCTGGTGATATCAACTTTCACAAGCGGCCTGATAGCTGTTCAATATTTAACATACTAAATAGCTAGTGTGCGTATCAAAGACTAGAAGAACAAATAACACTGAGGTTTTGCAGCAGGGCCAAAAAAACATTGATCGTCTTACTGCTTCCGCCTTTCATGTGTACATTAGTTATTTTATTAAGTTGTATCGGACGGCTATCAAGCCGCTCTTGAAAGTTTCTATTGTCGCTTCGACGTCCGTAGACTGATCGTCGAATTCTCATTTTGGGGTGTTAAATATGGGACAAGGGTTGTACTCCTGTACATCCCCTATTTCTTAAAGTGTAGAACCAGAACAATCGCACTTTTTTTGCGCTGTCGCACAATTAACTAGGCTCAACAGGCATAGAAAAAAACAATATGTCTCCTGATCCAGCTGCTTTGGCCTTTCTGACGATTTGTATAGCAACATAAAGAAATAGGTGTGTTTTCAAGGTATTGTCTGACAGCTAGAATCCCGAGCTGATGAATTTAACTTCACGAGTTCCTCCTGTCGATCTAGAGTTCGTGCATCCAAAATGCCTCTATGAGCACAGAGCTCGTGCATGTAGCCTAGCAGTGGTATTGCCGTGCCGGTTGATCTACACGAGAAAAGAATGGTAATCAAATATTCAGATGCCGCAATAGTCAGTCCAAAAGAAAATAGAATAATGCAAAATGCGTGAGCAAGTCATAAGAGCAGAGCTCCTTTTCAAGTGGAGAGGAATCATCGATACTAAACTATTGTTTTTCGCGCATGTTGCGTTCGAGCCATGGAAACGGAGGCTTGCCGCCGCGGGGTGCCCGGTGGCCGCGTCGCAGAGAGTCACGTGCCGCGTGTTTGAGACCCCTGCTTTAGTGTATATATTGCACAAATTAAAACAAAATATTAATTAGAATAATAGGATTAATTGTTTTTTTTTCTAAAATGAATTATTTATCTCTGAACGCTCATTCGCCGCCAAGATGTTGCTCTAGCAAACCAAACCAGACGCCAAAGTTTCATAACTAACCCTTATCTTAATCAAGAGTTAAAAGTAATTTCTTGACCTTTTCAATGGGATAATTTGCGACTGACTGCTACTCGAATACATGGAGTTGAATGGCGCCAGTTAGCAAAAAGCGAGCCCTATTTATCCATTTTTACTTTAACGAAAAAGTCACTCATACATTTGGAAGTTTGTGAATTTAGTTCAAGAGCTTGGTATGTGATTCGGATTGCTAGCGCTACATTTGAATGTGCGCTCAGTGTTTGGCAACGACTCGTTTAATCTTGAGCAATGGAAGCGGAGGGGAGGGGAGGAGAGTTGCGGGGGGGGGGGGGGGGGGGGGGCGTTGTATGTTAAAAATATGACTTCCACAGCCTCTTATCGAATTTCAAGCTAAAAACCTTACTTCCAACTTATGTGAAGTCGAAATGTTCTCCGTCGAAGTTTTACAAGGGATTTTTTCCTGTTAAATTAGTGCGGTTTTTTTATTTCTTTTTGTATAGAGAGAGAGTTATGCAAAAATATAACGCGACTGAGTGTTTTATTGATCTTTTTGATAGAAGCTTGTCCGTTGGAACTTGGAATTATTAATAGGCCACGACTAGCCGCATTAACAGTCGGCACGGGGAGTCCTCTCGCTGCCACCTGACAACAAGGCCGAAGCCTCGCCATTTTCAGAACACCTGCCGAAAGCCGGCGCGGAGCCGAGGTTGCGACTACGGTGCCAGGAACGCCTCGCCCCCTGGTGTGTTTAGCGTCCTATTCCGCCTGTGCATCCAAAGTGATCCCAAAGCGGCAACAAATGACGTCACAAAAGTGCAGTGCTGTCGGATTTCATTTCATTTATTATCCCTTAAAGGCCCCGCCAGGGGCATTACATAAGGGGGGGGGGGGGGGGGCAATACAAAGAAGCACACAAGTAGAACTATTATACAATAAAAAAAAAAAAGCATAGGAACAAGATGTGGCTGAGCACTGGCCATAGGTAGGAGCATCGCACTGAGTACATATTAAATATAAACGATACAGCATGTCTGAAGAGGTCGGGGTCACTGATGAGCACTACATGGTCTGGTAGATTGCTCCACTCTATTATGGCAAAGGGAAGAAATGAGCTGTTAAAGGTGACAGTGGAACCATGGATGGTTCCACTGTCACCTAAGGCACTAAGGGAGTTAAAAAGTCGTCGGGATGAACGATGCGGTTCTAACAGTAGAGACTGTCTGGGTAGAGAATGGTAATAAAAAATCTTCTGGAAAAGACAGACGCGTGATATTCTTCGGCGAGAAATGAGAATGGGGAGGCATAAGGAAGCCTTCATGGCCGACACACTGGCAGTGCGTTCACAATTAGAAAGAATGAATCGGGCAGCACGATTCTGAATAGATTCTAAGGTGTTAGTGAGGTAAATCTCGTGTGGGGACCAAATTGCAGCAGCATACTCAATCTTCGGACGCACAAAAGTTTCGTAGGCCAGCTGGCGCAAAGCTGGAGGGGCTGAGTGCAGACAACGAATGTAACCAAGCGCTCTGGAAGCTTCGGCATGTATGGCGTCAATGTGGAGGGTCCAAGACATACGGAAAGAAAAATGAACGCCAAGGTATTTGTACGATTGAGCACACTCAATTGTTAATGATCCTAGAGAATATTTGAAAAGAGATGGGGAATGTTTTCGAGAAAAACAGACAAACTTACATTTAGAGTGGTTTAGTAACATTAGCCATTGATCACATCATTTGGTTATATTATCGAAGTCTTTCTGAAGAAGAAGGTGATCGGAGGACCAATTCATTTGGCGATAAATTACACAATCATCAGCAAATAAACGTATGTTAGAGGTGATAAAATTTGGAAGGTCGTTAATAAAGATCAAGAAAAGAAGCGGACCTAGGACACTGCCTTGTGGGACCCCAGACAAAACATCGGTAAGGCTTGATTCTAAAGTGTGGACGACTGTATATTGAACTCTGGATGAGAGAAAGCTGCGAATCCAAGATACGATTAAGGGATCAATATTGAGTCGCGATAGTTTTGCGAGTAGGCGTAGGTGAGGAACTCGATCGAAAGCTTTGGAAAAGTCTATGAAGATGGCATCCGTTTGAGAGAGCGAGTCAAGGTTAGTGTGCAGGTCGTGAGAAAATTCAAAAAGTTAGGTGTCGCAGGAATAACCCTGGCGAAAATCATGATGGTTTTGGAAAAAAAAGTTATTACAGGTTAGGTGATTCATAACTAGGGTGTGTACTTTCCGGTGTTTATTTGTGAGAAAAATCGGTGGATGTTTTTCGGTGTTTATTTATTTTCGAAACACCGGTGTATTTCGGTGGAACGACTCACGACGAGGCTAAAATCGGTGATTATCGGTGGAAAAAAATGCGATTGATCACAAACAGAGAGTTCTAATTTTATTCACATATTTCATACACTTCTTCTCGAGGAAGCACCTATTTCTCACACTTAGTTATTATAGTAGATGCAAGCATACTTCGAGAGGCTTGCATCCGTCATGGCAGCACGTTCCTTGGGGTTCACAACCCGCAATTTTGAAAACGCACGCTCCACATTTGCGCTGGACACAGGAAACCCCAAAATGTTCAGCGAGGCTTGGGACAGTAGTGGCCGGTCAGGTAAATGAACTTTTTGAAATATCACTGGATCAACGGTGCTAGTCACAACATACTGGCGTGTCACAAAGAAACTCTGATTCTAGGTCACTCAGCTAGCTCTCGTCTCAGAGGACCAGCCAATATATATACTTTCATAAGGCACAGATCCCTCTGGCAGCTCCCTGTTTATGCACGGATCAACAATTGGCATGCGGAACCAGAACGACGATTCATCCATGAAATCTGTAGCGTAGTCATCTTAAGCTTTCCGCTTACTTCCCATCCTGGTGGCCTTCTACTCCGCGTGACGACGAAGGGAAGCAAGTCTCACGTTGCGAAAACCTGCAGACGCGGGACGGACGCGCCTTCTCAAACACGTCTGCAATTTTTTTTTTTTTTTTTTACAGAATGGTCATCTTATATAGAGCGAAAAAACCCCACGCCAACAAAACCCTTTTCTCGTTTCCCCAAAAGTCTATGGAAACTAAACAGATAACAAGGAACGCATCTCAGTTCTGAAAGGCCGGTAGCCCCGTACGACTCGGATGTTGGCAGTGTCTTCCAGGAACCACAGCAACCTCTGAATACATGGCTTGCACCGACATTACTTGGCCAGACACAATGGGGAAAGGGCACGTGAGAGCGTACCCTCCACTGCGTTAATTTTTCCACAAAAGGGGGCCATGGGAGACACAATGGGGGAAAGGCGTGTGAGAGCTTAGCTTC
This sequence comes from Ixodes scapularis, assembly GCF_016920785.2. Lineage (NCBI taxonomy): Eukaryota > Metazoa > Arthropoda > Arachnida > Ixodida > Ixodidae > Ixodes > Ixodes scapularis. Next base: position 61,900,819 of record NW_024609836.1, read on the forward strand.
CACTGCGTTAACTAGACGCTTTTGAACCACAGAAAGGACGGCGGACTGACGTTACGTGCAAGCCGTGTATAGACACTGGAAGAATGCAGGATCCACGAGATAACACGTTTGACGAACCTCTACGTGGAGAGGGTTTCGCTAGGTCGGAAACGTGCAACAACCGGTGTTTTTCGGTTTTAACCAGGCCGAAAATATCCAACCACAGGTGTTTTTCGGTTTTAACCGATTTTGTGTTTTCGTCACCGACGGATGTTTATCGGTGTTTTTCGGTTAAGACCGGAAAATACACACCCTATCCATAACGTTAGAGAGGATGATATGCTCTAAAAGCTTCGATGCAATGCATGTGAGCGATATTGGACGATAGTTATCAGGAAGCAGGGGCGGATCCAGGCCTCCATTTTAGGGGGGGGGGGGGGGCGGTTCCTCGGTGTAAAACGGCGGGGGGGGGGGGAGTGTTTATATTTTTTCTGTAGTTATCGGTTTTACTAAGCTCGAATAACATAATATAGATCTTGAGAGCTTTTGTATCGGTTTACCTGTCGGGGATGAACTCTTTGAATTAAAACCTTTCGGGTGACCACGCTAGAGGTAAGTATCTCGAAAATTGTGGTGACACTATCCTTTCTGAAACATGGGTTTCAGACCGACACTACGTGAGCAGTCGATTTAGGGCAGCTTAAAGACATTGCCTTGGCAGACATTCTGGTTGGAGCTAGTGCTCAACTGCTGCGGCAACGGGAAGAGCGGCTTAAACCAGCGGAACGAGTACGTTGCAAACAAGCGACAAAAATGGCCCGGCGGCTTGGACGCTGCTCGCGGCGTCAAAACACTGTTGACGCAGCGAGCAAAACGAAAGCTGCCATGCAAGTTTGTCGGTTGTTCACCGTATATTTGGAATGTCCAGAGCGCAGAATTCTGGAAGCATATTGTTATAGTTCGACAACTATAACTTTTGAACTTAGACAAGACCTTAAACCAGCAATGGATCCTTCCAAATTATATTCAATTGCACTTCGTCTGGATATTTTCTGTATCAAAGGAACACTTACTTGTTTCTGGGTAGTTAGCTCATTCGTCAGGGTCGAGAGGACAGGTGCAGAGATATGATAGGGCAGAGCGGTTGTAAGGTCGGCGAATCTCAACTGGGCTAAAGGCCGATCACGACTGCAGCATAGACATTTGGGAGTCGGTGTTCACTCGAACGGGCACAGGCACTGTCTATTTAATTTATGTATAGTCACATCTTTGAAAGGGCTCGTTTTCCTCAAGTCCGTTCGACACACACATATTCGCTCCTGCAAAGCCGCGCGAAAGCTCTGCCGTCAATCGACAGAAGCCGCGTTTAACTGGAAAAGACGGCGCCAAGGGGAGACAAGGGGTAGCGGGCGCCTTTCCTAAAATATGTCCCGCCACCCTAAGTTGAAACGGCATTGTATGAAAATAAATGCCTACGGCGTCGGCTTGAGGACACCGTGTAAGCAGCCTCCAGCCTTTAGAGTGCTCGTACCGTTTATCTTTCTTTTATTAGCTTTCCGCCACGAGAAGTCGTACCGCAGGCAGTATGAAGCCCATTAGAGGAAACATCTCCCCCTTCTGGCGCTCGGCGGCTTCTTTCTCTATTCCGCGCTGCGGCGCTGATCCTCGGTGAGGGATGGAGGCGAGGAAGAAGGCGGACTAAAGGCCCGTTCACACTCTTGCGACCTCTTAAACCTAGGTTCCTTACAACTTCTTAAACCAGAAAACACACTGGTGCCATCTATTGGGAAGCAGTGTAAACTCGGCGGTCCGTCATATTTTTTTTTTTTATTTCTCGCGCATTATCCTTTCTTTCTTGGCTCGAAAAACTTTTGTCAATGTTATAAACGAGCCTTTCTATGGGTATTACGCATATTTGACCTCGGAAATCCCGCAAAACCTTCGCTCTTGTGAAATGCAGTTCCAGGGTCACCGCATAGATGGCGCCACAATGCCAGTTTGTTCCCTCATTTTAAAAACATTTAGCAAGTTTTAAGAGAACTCGTCTCTCTCAGTCGTACTCGGTCGCACTCGGTCGCAAGAGTGTGAACGGGCCTTTATGTTTAAGGCAAGGTCGTGGGGAAGTCCGGAGCGTCTTCAAAAGAAGCTCAGACCCAGACTACACTGTGCCCAGAGCATTTGCTTCCTCTCTCAGTTGAGAAGAAAAGCAATTGGTCACCTGGTTGTACAAGCTGCATCCCCCCCCCCCCCCCTGGAATGTCTCCTCCCGGTATGTCCCCTCCGCACTTCCCTTGGCAATGAGCACACCGTGCCAATAAGATACCTTTAGTGAGCCCGTGGGCGACAGCATCTCAAAGCAAGCCAAAAACGACATGCCAAAAGACAAGCCCAGAACCACGAAGAAACTATCAAACGAGAAGTGATGAAAAGGCGGTCGTTAGAGAGGAAGGATAATCCGCTACCCTTGAGGAAGGGTGCTTGGCGTCTGTGTTTGGGAGCTTTCAGGGCCCAAATTTTTCGCAGACAACCCCCAAAGCGAGAGAGGGAGACAGAGAGAGAGAGAAAGGGGACTAGATATGTTGAAGGTATTTTCCCCCCGTGCTCGACGTGCTGGCCTTGTTTGGAAGTGTGCCTGCAGTCGAGGACCCTGGTATTTGGTGCGCCTCCCCACTGTCTCTCCACTTCGAAACTCCTGGCGCCGTCCCTGTCGGGAGGACGTACCGTGACCTTGACGGAGATAAACCCCACTTTGGAAGTGCCCAGCAGGCGCGTCCACTTACCGCTGTTTTAATCTTTTGTTTCTCGCGTCGATTGCCCACGTTTCTTCTTCGAGCTGACGAAGAACCCCGGGGGGGGGGGGGGGGGGGGGGTGCCTGGCGAGGCATTTGGGGGGGCGATCGCCCCCACCGCCCCCCCCCCCCCCTTGGATCCGCCACTGTCAGAAAGAAATCGATCACCGCTTTTGAAGACAGGAATGACCCGGCCAATCTTCCAGTCCGTTGGAACGCAGCCGTCTGACAATGACTGGTTAAAAATTAACTGGAGAAATAAACAGGAGATGTCTCTCGTGTTCTTCAGTATTTTTGAGCAAATTGTATCAGGTCCCGGGGCAGAAGATACCTTCAGTTTATCTATAAGATTAGAAATTCCAGATGCAGTGACAGTGCTCGGAGGCATTTGGGAAAACGGAAGTAGAGGGAGGGGGAGGGAATATTTTCTGGTGGCTCTGTTGTGAAGATGGAAGAAAAGTAATCATTCATTACTGACGGGGCAAGTTCGCCGGGCACAACGACACCGCCCTCGTCAACTAGCTCAATGGACTGCATACTAGGACTGGGTGTAATCGTTTTCCAAAATTTAATAGGGTTGGTTCGAAGAATGTTGGGCAAGTCCCGATGAAAATACTTCTTCTTCAAAGTTTTAATTAACGCGGTGTACTCTTTTAGGCACTGAAAATACTTATTCCACACAGAAGGAGAACCACCAGTCTTCGCTTTTCGAAAAAGGCGCTTGTTTTTGTTATCAATTGATTTCAGCTTTTCATTGTACCATGGTTGCCCAGCATCTCCACGAATCCGCAGCAAGGTAACATGTAAGTTGATCAGGTCAGTAACCTTTTGCTTAAATAACAACCATTTGTCCTCTACGGACTGCGACGAAAAAGAAGATAGAAAGACGTCAAAAAAGATGGTGAGCTTAGCATTAATACCAGCGTAATCAGCTTTATTAAAATCACGTATGACTTTAGACATGGGCGATTTAACTAGAACGGGCAGTGTGATCAATATATTCATTATTCTATGGTCGCTAAAACCAGGCATGTAAATAGTAGATTGCACAAGATCGGGCGATGATACAAGGACTAAATCAAGGATATTATCATCACGGGTAGGCTTGTCGATCATTTCACTAAGATTGAACAACATGTAAACGTCAAGAAAGGGCTTGTAATCACGTGACGTAGATGTGAGTAACTGCCAGTTGATTTCAGGGAAGTTGAAATCACCGAACAGTAAAAGATTCGCTTTGGGAAATCGTATCGTGATTTCGTTTAGGGCAGTATGTAGTTTATTAACAAAAAAACAGTCAAAACCTGGGGACCTATAGCACACTGCAAGAAGCGTTTTGCTAAACTGCGATGAAAGACAAACAAAACATAGCTCGAGATCGCAGGATAGTTGAACGTAAAATGAAGGCATTTCTTTTTTTATGGCCACAAGTACGCCACCACCACGCTGCCGAGGCCGATCGCAACGATATACGGAAAAGCTCATGTTCGAATAAAAAAGCTCATCGTCGTTAACGTCCGGTTTTAACCAAGTTTCCGTAAATATAGCTATGTCGGAGTTGCAGTCGTCGAGAAGACTGCATATTTCATATTTGTTAGGCAGGAAACTACGAACATTTGTAAAAATAACAACATGATACTGCGATTTTTTAGTTTTGATCCGACAGTTGCTTGGTGTCGGCAGGCGTTTTTTTTTTATTCCCATTTAGTTATGCTTCAAGCTCCTTTACGCAGTCACTAATCGGATCGTAAATGTAACGCTTGTTATGAATGTGAGGTTTATCAAAGCTGATATTAAAGGGCACGTTTTGCGGCTCTGCAAACTGGTATAACTTGCCGCGCGCTAGGCGAACTGATTCAGAAAGGTCTTCACGGACGGCGAAAGTAGTATTTTTTAGTTTGTGACTGGCCGCCAAGATTGATTCCTTATCTTTAAAACGTAGCAACTTGACAATTATAGGGCGGGATTTGTTTTCAGTGAAGCGTCCTAAGCGATGGGACCTTTCGAGGTTGGAAGGATCCAGCTCGATGCCCAATCTATGTAAGCAAAAATTAATAAGAACTTCTTCGGACTTCGCCCACGTTTCACTCTGGAAATCCTGTATACCAAAAAAAAAAAAAAAAAGTAGGTTTGATCAACGGAGACGGTTCTCCGCGTCGTCGCACCTCGCTTTTAATTTAGAAAGTTCCGATGGGATGGTATTCAGAGGGCTGTTAGGTGATTGTGGCTGAGCTGATGCACTCTTCAATGCCATGATGTCATGCTCAATGTTAGTAATCCTATTGTTAAGAAGTATGGCCCTGTCATCGGCCGCTCGCTGATCACGTTGCAAAGATGTAATCGCAGCAAGCATATTTGCTTGGCCTGCTTCAAGACGCGTCAGCGTTTCCATGTCGCGATCCTGGCTGTTGGGCGTAGAAGTTCCCGCAAAAAGCAGAAGCAAACGCGAGTGTCGCTGTTGTCGCGGCGTCCCAACTCCTAACTGCCGAAACGTCCGTGGATTGTCCAGCCGAAAAGCGATCTGCAGCAGAACAGGACTCTGCCACAACCACCACCCAACCTGTGACGCCGCGAGGATCGCGACCTGTGACAGCGTGTCACTTAGGTCTATGACGTCATCAGGCGGACTTCGAGGACCCACTTTTTTTTTTTTTGAAGCAGCAAAGACGCCAGTTGGAGACGCCTTACATACACCATATCAATACCTCATGGCATGCCCCACCCGCGATCAATACAGGGTATAGGTCCCTCGAAACAATACCACCTGATAGCTGCGCCGAACCGATGGAGGTTTCGTGCCACCTGCCGGATGCCAGAACGGGCCCGAGGTTGAACACGAATGCTGCGTCAACGTTCCGCTGGAACTCTTGTGTTCAATAACCGGGCAGGACTCCCAGCCGAAAGCTAACGTGAAGCTAGTATTTCATCACTGGCACACCCCGACTCTCGGTAGATTTTTTTTTTTTTTGTTCACGGCAAAATATATATATATATATATATATATATATATATATATATATATATATATATATATATATATATATTTGTACAGCCAGACGTTTGTGCGTGTAGAAAAAAGCGTGGATGCAATTTAAAAAGGGGATGATTACTTTCGTTGCGGTCACATGGCTCTTTGCTATTTGCTTCTTTTTTTTTAATTTTTTTTCACGTGTTAGAAGAAAAACACTCTATCCTGATTAAGAGCTCCAGGTTCAAAGGACTGTTCAGTTTTGCGCACGAAAATAAGGGTGTTTCCGCGCCTTCTAAGATCAGTGTGTCCATGCGTAGTTTTTAAACGACGATTCACCGGAGATTGTTGAGGTAAGGTATACTCTGTTTCAAATTAGGCCTGACCGCAGCCAACGCCACGATTCGACGCAGCCAATCAGGCAGCACTAAAAGCGCTTTGTCACGACACTCGTCATCTTTGTGCGTTTGCTCTTCCTGGCTAAATCAATCACGCATGAAAAACAGACAAGATCACGGCATTCACTGTTCCCGATTGGTTTGTTCCAATGACAGCAAACGCAGAAAGAAAACGAGCGCCCTGACTTTAGCCGCGTCTTGATTGATTGCAACATAATGTAGCATTGGATGCGGACGGACTTAAAATTTGTCTTGATTTAAAATAGGCTTGAAGTTGTAAAAACAGTTAGGAAATGGTGTGAAGTTGCTATGCCTTAAGTATACGCTTTCGTCAAGCTCGCCATTGCTTTGTTTTGACAAAAACTTTGGTTGCGAAAGCAATTTTCCAAGAAAAGGATAAATAATGCAGTTCATTAGCGAGTGGCATGTTTCAAAAAACTCTCCTTGACTTTCATCGAACATGCTTTTTTACGGCAACTTAAAAACGCAGTACGCCGCTTATTTTTAAATATAAAAAAGCGTCAAAGCACAGAAGTGTGTGTGTCATGAGGAATAAGTCATAATGTAACTTTTTTTTTATATACTACAGAGCAATCTAGCGTTAGGCGGTACTGCGGCAGCAGACCATGCACCGCCTAAATATACCTCCTGACAAAAAAACAAAAAAACTTTCTGTTCAAGTAGAGTTACTGAATCACCTACGTAGTAGAGCAACACACTTCAGTCTTATTTCGGCTTAAATTCATCTAAACATTATAAACATTACCCGAACTCGCCAAAAAAAAAACTAAAAAACTTCGGCGTTTCCAGTCTGGTGAAGAAGGAAGGCCAGCGAAGCTGTACTATGGTGGGAATGAAGCAATGGCCGGCCGCAAGTCGGCAAGCCAGACTGGAAAGACTCGAAAGGTTGCCGCCATCTACGAGCGACGGTGGCAACCAGACAACTGGCAATCCGGTTGTCTTGTTGCCGCCGTCGTTCATGGATGGCGGTAGCTGTCCAGAGTTGTGTCTTCCTTTGTTTGCTGACGGACATGATCCTGGGAAAACTAGCCCTTAACAGCTCCGCTGTAATATTATTCTGTGTGTTTTCTTGTTTTCCCTGGACCTGTTAAAAGAAAGTCCGCGATTGACTCACAGTTTATCACACGAGTTTCCTGCCCCACTGTCTAAATTTCAGGAAGTTTCATTTTCGAGACGTGACAAGCGGCAATTATACGCCCACTCGGCACTGCGCCTTAAACTTTCGGTGCCAACGGTTTCCTGTCGCGTCAACAGTGCGCCCGATCTGGCCTCAAATGACTTCACATAAGGAGTGCCATGCTGTCGGATGTCGCGATCCCGGCGGTTGGTCGTAAAAATGCTGGCGAAAGACACGAGCGAACGCGGGTGTCGCTGCCGTCGGTGCGGTGACACCACACTGATCGTGGCCGGCGACAGCTAGGCACCTTTTTGACGTCATCGGGTGCAAATCGAGGGACCACTTTTTTTTTAACGCGGTGAACATACTAGTAGAAGACGCGTTGCAGCCACCGTATACAGCAATGGCAAAGCTCACGATGTAATCATAGAATGGAGTGCAAGTACCCTATAAGCGTAGTCGAAGTGTTGTTTGACTAGTGGCTCTAATATCCTCGTCTCACCAGACACGCACCAATTTTTGTCCGGCAACAAGGTGTGGTGTGTCTTTGATGCGGTCCCACTGTAGCGACGAACATGACAGACAAACGCCGAGAAACGATCAAAGACAGAGCTGTTGTTGTTTGTCGTCTCACTTGTGTCGCCGACAGCGCCAAGCGGCAGTCCCATCAGCGAACAACACTCGCCGACGAACCTGCCCTGCAGTGTTGAAAGCTGGGCTAGGTGGTAGTGGTTCATGGTGATTCAACCGCGTGAGGGAGAAGGGGGAAAAAGAGCACACATACCCGCAGCACTTTCTTACGTGTGCCCACTCGTGCTCCGCGCTGTTTACTTCTTGTGCACCCGTCTGCTACCTCCATTCGAGCTCGCTTGCGTCGGCCGCCTTGCCGCTGCTATGGCGCTGTGTCACGAAAGGCGCCATAGCAGCATTGCAGTAAGTACCGCCGATACGTTAAGTACCTCCGGGTACTTACCGTGCTAGTCGAAGCCAAAGGACCCAGCTATCTCACAGAAGGTCTTGTCCTTGGTGTGCCTTTTATGATACATGGTGTTTTACTTCCCACAAAAACCTCCTCTTCCCTAGTATCTACCAGGAGGCATTCTAGCTCATTGCTACTCGGGAGCACGCTGTGCTCGGGAGCACGGCGCTCAGGGGCGCTCATACTGAACAAAGCAATGAAGCACAAAGCATTCTTGGGGTTTATATTGGTACGAATGTTCATGTTGGTCATGCCAGACGTAAAGACGAGGATAAATATTGAAAAGAAGTGTTTCCTTAAAACGTACCTAGTTTCAAAAAATACGCAAAGGATAGAAATGGCTAACCGCTCTAATTAAAATGAATCAAAGGATATAATATTTGATAATGCGTGTGTGTGGGACTGTGGATAAAACGTTTAGTGAGAAAAAAAAAAAAGAAGTGGTCGCACTTGAGCGTGACTTCTAAATAACCCACAAAACGCATATTCGGGGCAGCCAGGTATCCAGCCATGGATCAAGTGTGCTAGCCCCATGCTCTTTGCGGGGTTTCTATCATGCATGCAACAATGCGGAATGTAGCCGGTGGATCGACGGCCGACTTGGCTAGCGCACACCAGGTCGGGGCACGTAGATCAAAAGCTCGCGCTGCAGAAGCCAGGGATCCTGGGTTCCATCCTCAACCCTGCACATTTCGACCTGAATGAGCATCGTACCGGCGTGCGGTCGTGTATCACTACCTGCGTGGTGCGCCTTAAAGATCCCAGGCTAGCACTTGTACTTCACTGGCTAAATAGCGCATCCACAGCTGAGACAGCAGACGCCAATTAGGGCTGACTAACTTCCGGCTGTATTTACATACATACAACAGTTACAATATATCCGTTCAATCAGAGGTGTTCATCGAAAACAGATGCCGCCGATAAGTACTCGAGCGACACGTTTCTGCCACTTGTGGAAGGTGTGAGCTAAGTAACGCTTGTAGCTAAGAGCAAGGTTCTAAATTGACGTCGCAAGATTAGGTTTGTTTATAACGTTTCACCACTGTTTTATATTAAATGATTAATCTGAACATCAGCTGGTGCCTAAAAAGTTACACGATGACTGACCTTTCTTATTTCAGCTTTCTAGTTTGTAAAGTACTGGCAGAAATTCGGGAACCGAGGATGAACACCACCGGAAAATTATTGGCAATTTTATTTGGTAAGCCTGTACATTAAACTACAAGTGTCACACTGAGTACCTTGTCTTTAGGACCCACCCTGAAGTGCATCTTATTCTTATTTACAGGAGACCGCTCATACAGAGAATGTTCTTCCTTGTGTAGTGCTACGCCCGTGTTGTATTGGGTTAAATGAGAGTTTCCACGTAACCAAGTTTTCGTTAACAGTACCTCAAAATTATTTTTGCTTCATTAGTACGGGGATAATAAAATAGGCTCTTAGAATTGCAACCCATATGAATGGAGGTTTAAGGTTAGTCTCATAATTTCTGATCACACAGGTATTCAAGATCAGTAAAGAAAAATAAAAAAAAATATTTTATAACCACGGCAGGTACTGCCAATACAAGAACAACGCCCCCGCTCAAACAGGGAGTCACAAAATTGTCTCACATTTGGTACATACTGCAGTGAATGACTATCTAACGTTCAAAATATTAAGACGGCGTTTCTTTTTTTTTTTTTAAGTTTAGCAGTTGCAAAAGAAATGAAAGAAATAAGAGCAGAGTTTATTTCCAACTTTCGCAGCCAATCAAGCGGCCTGGTTCGTGGTGCATGCTGCCAATATTTACTCTAATGCAAAGAAATAAACAAGTGAAAATTTAATGACAAAAGAGATTAAGAGTCGAAAAAGGGTCCGAAAGCCGCCTACCCTGAGCTCAAGATCTTTTACGATCCTCGCAGAGGAAAGCACCGAAATTACCTTGTCCTCTTCTTCCTACAATCCACGTGCTTAGAGTTAAAATATAAACAAAAAATGCGGTGCTACAGATAATATTAGGGCTAACAATATCTATAATCGCACCGATGGGTCACGCTCTCCAGTAGGAAAGTTCATGGAGTTGGTGATTGTGCTAGAGCCTCCAAGTGCTGTAAAACTATTTGAATCCAGTTAATGTGGTGGAATTTATGGCGCCAAATTGATTTTTTTTCGACCGGTATGACAATGCCATCGTGATCCTTTATATTACATTGACTACCTATCTAAAGGAGTAAGGAAAAAATAAGAAAAACATTTTATATGTTTATGTCAGTTACAAAGCAACAAAGAAGCTATTGAATCAGTATTATGCGGCCTGTTATTTTTTAGTTACAACTAAGTTATTGTACTCATGTGGGGTGCGCAAAGCTAATACCTTGCATGACCCGTGAAAGAAACTTACGAAAATATGTGGAATACTCTTCGGATAGTTTTGTTCGGCTGTTTTGCTGCTGTTGCTAGCTAATTCTGAAATACACTGCAACAATGGTATGACTTTTTATGTTCTTTTATCTATTGCAGTTGTCGTCATTGCCATTAACGACGTGGCTGGAATCGATAAAAGAAATCAACGGCCTATTGCAAGGGAAGCCAATATGATTGAAGCAGAAGCGGCAGGAAGATCTGAAACGTTCTCGAACGTAAATGAGGGACAAGTCGTCGCCGTTTTGGGTAGAGATGGAGGCGATGATTTAGGCGTCGTTTTTGGTGCCGAGAACAGCGGGGTTTAAACGTGGCTCTGTCACCGCCACAAGAAGATCTTTGAACCCGCAGATATAAAATGGCTTTGGCCATTTGTTATTTGGGCAATATATAGTCGAGATGAAAAAAGAACGAACGTTCAACTTACATAGCCTTTAATATTTTGGATAATATATTTATGGTATCAAAAGCTTTTTGAATATCTTCGAACCAGTGTAACTTTTCATGTGCTATAATCACGCGCATTATATGTAGTCGTGAAAATAAAAAGAGAAATACTTAGTCGTGTACGGAGTTTCACTTTTTAGTAAATAAAAAGTTAACAATCATAAAAAGATGTTCTGCGCTTTCAAACACTTTAAAGGGATACAACCGAAAATCTGGATTGTATCTATGGGTTGTCATAGCATTTATATAAGCCCACTTATTGATAAATGTTGCTTATTGAAGCGAAATCGCCGTCTAAACATTATTGCACAGGAATATTTTTATAATAAGGTGCACCTGGTGAGCGTTTTCAGAAGCTTGTTTTGTGACGTCAAGTTTCTCCCTCAGTTTGTTTTTCTTCGGTTCGGCAGTGAACGAGGCGATGCAGCAGCCGTCGTTTCCCATCCGGAGAGTGTTTCACTCTCCGGGTGTGAAAAAGCTTAAACTTTATGCCAGGATACTGCGTTGCAAAAAAACTGTCCAAACCAAGGTGCGATACGGCAACAGTCAAGAGCAGAAACTGTGTATTCAAGCGTCTGAGTGGAAAGCGACTGACTTGTGGTGGACATCTTCGTGGAGGGGGACTGTGAGAATAACTCAAGAGACCCAAAAACTATTACGAAGTCTTAGCTTTTTGGTGAAGAATATAAGTCTATATCCCAGCGTTTCACCCTCGTAAATCTCGCTTTCATGAGCCTGAACAGACTTGATTATCTCGCTCTGTTGAGATCAGATTAAGCTAATTAATTTTGATGAAGTTGAAACCAATTTACTCCAGCGAAAGCAAGCCAAGTTATGTTGTAGTTTTAATGCTCTGTCATGATTTGTTCACGTGTTTCCTACTTGTTTCGTGAATAATCAAAGGTAGCATATAAAATGCCAGAATCTTAAACAGCAATTTTCTTCTGATACAATGTCTATACATTTTTCTAAAAGCCTTCGCGTTAAAAAATTTTGTTAACATACCAACTTTTTTTTTTTTTCTGGGTTGAAAGTTACTGAGAAGCAATTCAGTATTTAAGTGTAAACTTTTTTCCTGCGAATAAAATGGTAGCCAGGCCAGTACTAGGAGGTGGTTTGACTGGAGCTTATCTAACATGGCATCTTCCTCCCGTCTGTGTTCAGCACAATGGTAAAGAATGGATGTCCTGAGACAGACACAACCAGCCCGCTTCCTGGACACACGCGGAAGTTTACAAAACGCCACGACCACCACAACCACCACAATCTCAACAAACACAACCACAACCATTACCACCACCACCACACCCACCACCACCACCATCCCCACCATCATTACCATCATCATAAGTATTAATATAAAAAGCATTATCATCATGATTATAATCATCAGGGGCGCAAAATTCTATTTGCCATGGGCACAATCACCCCTAGTGCCTCTCCGGTCTGACCGTTTCCTGTGTAGCTCATAATGCTGCGTGATATGATAAAAAAAAAAACGATCAAAGAAACTCATTTTGACAAACAATTAAAACAATATTCTCCCCATCGCACCAATTTGAGCACGGAAAATATACCAGCTTTTGATTTGTGTGACTCAAAGGGTACTTTAAGTACCTTAAACTGTGAATGCCAGCAAATTAAGTGTCCATTTAAAAATTCATGCGATCATAGTTGTGCCCATTGAAAGTGATGTAATAAAGCAGTATCTTCGATGATTGGCCTGCATAGGATTTTTCTACGTGCCAACCTTGTCTAGTTCTGTTTTTCTTTTTTTATTTGCTTGAACTGCACATTTCCGGAATGTTATACCTAAGTCCTACATGTCATTGCGTTTTTCTGTGCTTTAAAACACAGTGCAGCAGACTGCACTGGGCCTCATCGTATGCCCTTCACCTGTTTGCGGTACGCTTTTACGCCGAATGTGGAATGGTTTTCCCTTGACTCATTTTACGTAGATTTTAAAGGGATACTTCAACAAAATTTGAAATCTACCCATCGTGTTAAAATTAGGTTTAATATTATGATCGACAATATCCATAAATGACAATCGCACGTTTGTATTTTGAGCCTGGTGACTCTATTTTTCGTTATAAACGCCCCACTCTGGCAAGCGCTCGGAGAACAGCCAGCGGAGAGCATGTGACACCCAACGCAATCATGACGTAGTTCGTCTCGGGACGAGCAAAGCTACGGCGAGGCTGACGTCGAGAGGATGGCCTAGTCGTTCCAGCCACCGAAGTGGCTGCTTTTGTACGAATTTTGAGTGACGGGTTAATCTTCTATAATCTTGTAGCATAACAAAGTCTCTACGGGCACAGCACACCGCTCGGCGGGCCCACATAGAGGGAACAGCCCGCCAGCCGCACATGCGGCGAGCTATTCTCACCACAGAGAAAACACGCTCGGCGCATATCACCCCCTGCTCGAAAACGCTGCTCAGGTGATCGAGAGCTGGACGAGCACACCGCGAACAGCAGTCAGGTCCCGACCGCCGACACGGCCACCAATCAGAATCCCTACCCTGACATACCCTATTGGAAAATCTCGATGATGGAAAGATGACGGAAAAGGCTCATACAAGCGTAACCGTAATATGGGACATCCTATACAAGCGAAAAAGGCGGCTCCAGTATAGTGGAATAAGGCGGAACGATACAGGTGGGCGGAACCATACAAGCGTGTCGTATTATGGGACATCCTATACCAGCGTAGTGGATATAGGCGGAACCATGTAGGCGGACGGAACCATACATGCATAACGTAATATGGGACATCCTATACCAGCAAAAAGGCGATACCAGCATGGTGGAGCCATATGGCTCCAGCGTGTTGGTTTCGCCTTCTCACTGTTGTACAGGGCGATTTAGTTTTAAGCTTTACATATATGTTTAGAAAGGTCGTGAAAGCTATATTAATGCGGTTTGTGGAGGCGAGTTATACGGCCAGGCGTACGTAGTATAGGGACCTAGTCGTAACGATCAGTCAGATAATTAAATACAATTTGTTAATCAACTTTTTAATTAGTGAAAATGAAAATATGGTTTCAATTAGAAACTTGCTGAGTCATTGAAAACCACAAAATAATGTCTTTTTAAAAGGATATAATTCAGGGGTAGCGTTTTATGCATTCTGTAAAAAGCTTTATTTGGACGAGTTTCTAGGTTTCAGTTTCTTATCAGAGCTCATCTCTGCACCCACGGTCCTGTTCCCCACGGGGCATAGACACGCAACACACATGCGCCTTGCTTCCCTTCATCCTACGAGGGAGGCGAGGGGGCGGCTTCGCACTGCGGTCACCGGGCAGCTGGACCGCAGGTGCAAAGATGCGCTCTGGTAAGAAACCGAAGTCTGGAAATGCGTCCAAATTGACCATTTTTTTATAACGCCATAAAATGCTACTCGTCTTATATCTTTACAAAGAAAATTGATTTAGTGTGTTTTGATGATGCTTAGCAGGTTTCTAATTGGAACCATGGGTCTATTTTCACTGATTAAAAATTTCACGAACATACTATACTTAGAGAGAGGCTGAAGCAGTTTTGTATTTGAGAAAACACTTTTAAATCTCCTTCATTCGACCTCCAGAATCTCAAATATCAAAATTATTTGCTAATTTAATTAATCAAGGCTGCATAGTCATTTTTAAAGCGCTGTGAAAGCGCCTCCCTAGAGAGCGACGTCACAACAGCAGCTTTCAAAATCTTTGTTCACGCATCTTCAGCGCCTATCAAAGCTATGCACGCACATGCTATTTTTTAAAAGGGCAGAAAAATGTGTCACGACTGGTGCCAGTGCCGGAGAATATACCTAGAAAACTTGCGATTGGACGCGCGGCCCTTAAGCGACACACGCTTGGCGGCCGAAAGGTCTTCTTAGGATGTCACTGTTGGTGGGATGTTTTTTGTGTTTTCTCACGTTTAGTTATATCTTTGAGGAAAACGAACGGGATATTCAGATTCGCGGGATAAAACTACGCTAGAATGAACCTCCATCTAGTTTTCTGAAAGAAGTCTGGCACATCTCTGTAATAAGCCGACGGATCATTACAAATTAGCCTTTTATACTATGCCGCCCTGGCCATATAACTCACGTGCACAGACCGCGTAAATGTAGCTTTTACGGCTTTTTTAAAAAAAATCTGTAAAACATAGAAAAAAAACTGTAGAATGTCCCCCAATACGATACGATTGTATGGTTCCTTCCCCGCTTGCATTGTTCAAGAAAGACTTGTGGACATCCAGCGTTTCATTGGAATGCTGGATGTCAGCGAGTCTCTACATCAGTGAGTGGTTTCAAACAAGCATGGTGTTTGCACACCAGTAAGCTCTTATCCGAGGCTCACCAGGACCACTAAGAGCAGAGGCGAAATGTCGTGACCTGGTAAATTTGGTTGCAGGTATTTATTTTTACAAGAACTGCATGCAGCAAAGCTTAACTTTGCTTAAAAGTAGATTATTAAAAATTCAATACTGAACAATGGTGTCCCTTGAGCTGTCAGACCAAACTCCCACTCTTGCCACTCAGGAGTTCCTAACTTGTGCGTAGAGGATCAGCACAACCCAGATTTGTGCTGCGAGCGCACCTGCAATATAAAAGTTGAATAAACATGAGATGAAATATGAGACGTTTACAATTCTCTGTAACGTGAAATTAGAGCACAGATCTTGAAGAGGAGGATGGGAAGGTATGCCCCTCCTCCCCCTCCCCTTCTGCTCCCTCCCATTTAGCAGGAAACTTCCCTGAATTTAGCGGGAAAATTTCCCCACTAAATTTAGCTGGTTAAGTTTCCCACTAAATTTAGCGCAGAAATTGATGTCACATGACCTCAACACAAATGCAGTTTTTCCGCTAAAAGTAGCAGGGAAAATGACGTCGCATGACCGTGTCACGTCAGCCATAAAAAAATTCAGTTTCTCAGCTAGACTTAGCGGAAATATTAACGTCACATGACCACAACATTAATTCAATTTCCTGCCAAGTTTAGTTGGGTGGTTACGCCGACAGCGACGCCGCAAAACGCGGAAACGGGAGCTAAGAGCTGCGCTAAAAACTAAATGCATCAGGTGAAATAAAGTGAACATTAGAGATACTGTAAGAAAAAGAAGAGAATCTAAGATACCGTTCTCAGATCCTTCCTTTTGTCCGTTCTCAAATGTTTTGATTTCAAGAAATGTTTATCTCTTTATTCATACCCAGAGAACACCTCCCAGTTTCAGCATGAATGCAATAAATCAATGCAGACTAGACCTTGTAAACTATAATCCACATGAAAATTAATGTTTGCCACATAGTCATGTATGAGTCAGTGGCTCAGATCTCTAAATACATTTGTATTGAGGAACATTCTTGAATAAAACTTCTGGGCTTCGAATTCAACAGTTTGTACTTCCGTAAGGAACACTGTATGGCACTGATTTTTTTTTTGTGACACATCAGAAACAGCACAGCACTGTCATCCTCGCATACTTAACAAGAATTTGTATTTTTTTTTTAGCATGGCATGTGCTATTCTAATGCCCATAAAGCATCCTTTAACAAAATTTCCTTTGTAGAGCTTTTTATTGGTTCTTATTTAGCTCGCACGACAGATTCGGTACCTTGAATTCTCACTCGGCATCAACAGTTTTATATATTAATGTAATAGCGAAAGACAAGATGTATGGACTTGAGTACGGCTCAGCAAGCACAGATGTTGAGAAAAGTACTGAAGAAAACTCAAATGTCAAAATAAAAATAAGCTGGAATGTGGAATTATGGACATGGACATGAATACAGTTAGCAGATTCAATATGAAGAATATGTGTTAGACGCACGCTCAAAGAAACCTGTTGCATCTATATTCATTCAAATTACTTTGCAGAACCCAGCGCTGCAGTCTCAGGTGGGAGTTCGCTGAATGAGTCTACTGAAAATGAGTGTAGACGGAAAAAGCAGTTTGATCTGCGATAATGAACATTACATAAGTGACATGTCATTATTACTGTTACAGTGCCGAATGTTCCAAACTGTCAGTCGCATCATTCTGTGAGTTCCCTCCGTACATTACAGGGTTTGGCTCTCTCGAATGCTTTGCGAGAAAAATGATGAACTGGAAATATCTAGAGTAGTTCTAGAAAAACTATTTCCAGAATCTTATCTCAGCATCGCAAAGAATATAAAAAGTTTCTAAAGACAAGGTTAGTGCAGGAGTTGAATAAACTAAATACTTTGTTTTTCGAAACCATCTTGCCGTAGTAAACGTATGAAGTTCCCCTAGGTAGAGCTAGTCATTACGGATGATTGTGCCCATTGCATACCATAAAAATTTAATTTGCGACCTACAATATTTACAAACTCAATTAACTCTGAATAAGTGGACCACTTGGCATTAAGGATTGGCCTCACCATGACTGTCTTCCAACATCTACATAATAATTTCCATGAACCTATGCATTTCAAGAAAATATTTGGTGCGAGCTGCTTAAAACACAATAGCACTTTTTAGCAAGTGCTGATTGTTGGGCAAGTTGGTACGGTACGTTAGAAAACATGATTGTGCTTTGAAGACGGGGACATAGGAAGGACAGACACCACAGAGTGCTAACTTTCAACTGATTTAATTCAAGAACCTCGGCGTAGAAACACACTGCGTCACCGCACCACATCTCAACCAATCCGTGGCCCTGCCACGGACCGCAAGTACGCCAACTCCTTATCCGCCAAGTCAATTGACGCCACACTGACACAACACGTGCCGGAACTATTTATAGCATCAGCCTCCATAATCTCTCTAACAGTCATATCTTTGTGCCTAGCAAGAACAGTAGACTGAGCAAATAATGGTTTGCACTCGCAGTCATGATCTGTCGTGTCACTGTCATGACTGCGGGTGCAAACCATTATTTGTTTCGTCTATTGTTCTTGAGAGGCACAAAGATAGGACTGTTAGCGAGATTATGGAGGCTGACACTATAAATAGTTCCGGCACAAGTTGTGTCAGTGTGGCGTCAATTGACTTGGCGGATAAGGATTTGGCGTACTTGCGGTCCGTGGCAGGGCCACGGATTGGTTGAGATGTGGTGCGGCGACACAGTCCGTTTCTACGCTGAGGTTCTTGAATTAAATCAGTTGAAAGTTAGCGCTCTGTTGTGTCTGTCCTTCCTATGTCCCCGTCTTCCAAGCGCAATCATATTTTCTACCGCACTTTTTAACACTAATAGAAAGCCTGTAGTGGGCCACAACTTAAGCAGTTTTCACTTCATTATAAAGAGCAATTACACATATGTGAACCATGAATATAGGCCTGCACTGAATTTTTTTCTTAAGCTGAACGTGCTATGCTCTGTTTACTATATAAATCTTTGCAGAGCTGACAATGTGCAAGTTCCTGTTTTTTTATATTTCACATGTCCCGACTGGTGAGTGTGGTAGGGACATAAGATTGATGACACCAACGAAACACAATGATTATTTTAAGAATTTGTTTGGGTATAGCACGAGCAAGGAGATCTGCGGGAAGTTATTTCTGTGACACCGTCGAACCTACATCCGCGGGCTTTAAGTTCACATGTTAATCATGTCTGCAGACTCCTTTTTGTAATTGGAATTTCATCCAACCCAAGATTTGAATATGTTTTTTTTTCATTTTAGGCTTAGTAGTGCTTTTGCTGTTCTATTAATAGGTAAGAAAAATGCTTATTTCAAGTGGCATACCTAACACCTGGTGGCACGAGGACTCCCCTGTCGTGACGCAGACCGAAAGTCACAGCCAGGGAGATACTGCGATGCTCTTGTTGCTGGGATTACCTCCCCCATGGTCCTGCCCAGACCACAGAAAAAGATTGAGTCCAAGCTTGTGGCCACTAGGATCTCCAGATCTTGAGGCACCCAAGTAGCTGAAAATAAAAACAAATCACAATCAAGTACTTGGCAGAGCTACATTAGAATGGCTAGCATATTCTTTCGTGATCAGCACATAGATCCTCTTATTTTAGTCATAGTCACCCCCCAGGACAAAGCTACGTAGGCGTTAAAATGATGGGTACCGAATTTAGGTGAATGATCAAATGCATTCATTTAACCCCCTTTCGCCCCAACCTGAGACTTCTGTCAAATATTCACATTCAACTGTAAAGACTACAAATAAAACTACTACTGCAATGCAAAGCCGTATAGTGGGAGAGTTTAGCCAGCGGGTGTGGCAACGAAGGCGCCGGAGAGGAGGAAAGGGAGGAGAACGCCGAAGGAGGGAGAGAGAAGGCAGCAGAGAAACAAAGAGGAGACGACCACCATTTTGATGCAAAGCTGTCTGCACGGAGCACTGTTGAGGCTACGTGTCGTCTGCTACGGGCTTATTTATTTTTTTTGCCTAAATAAAAGTGCGTTCAAACATGGAGGAACTTCTTTCTTTAGGTTTTTAAGCCACCGAGGAATAACACTATATCATTTTATTGCCAGAGCCTGCCAAATAAAAGGAAAGAACCGAAATTTGAATATCGATCCCATGCCGGGCGAATGAATGAAAATGGCGGCCCTCCCCGCTCAGCTGGGAGCAGCCTAGAGTTCACGCGCATGCGCTCACGCCTCTTGCTCTGTGCCGCGGGCTGATCAGCTCACTCGGAAGGGAGACGTTACGGCAGCGAAATCATAGACTGCCAGACTCTCCCCATATATGGCTCTGCTGCAATGGAAAGATTTTCCTACCCTCGTGCTCAGCGAGTGTCGACTGTGGATACAACTCTGGTTCATACACTCGCTGAACATGAGGGTAGAGTGTACCAGCAGAGGGCAGGTGTCTGTATACAAAGAGTTTAGTTGGCACACCAAGAGGCTAACGAATAAGAATGGGTACCACTCTGAGCAAAATGCCAAAAAAGCGTGGATCTCGGCTTGACACTAACAGCGGCACACAGTATCTATTTTAGTGACAAAGGGGTACTAAATCATTATTTTCAGCTTCCTAACTAAACTAAATATTCTTCCCGGCTTGCTTTTTAGGAAAATCTCCAAATTTACAAGAACTACTAAGATAACGTCTAAAAAAAAAAAAAAGCAATGGCAAAACCAGCAATTGAATTCGCCTGCTCTCCAGTAGCAGGACATCTATGGCAGGCAGACCTGCAGAATGAGCAAGCAGTTTAAGAAACAGAGTATGTCCTATGTATAATTTTTTTTTATGCTGCAAAGCAAGCGCTGGAAGGAGGTTTCACGACATTAACGAAATTTCTTGCAATCAGTTGAGAACAAATTAGAGCAGTGAACTTGTCCTTGCTTCTGGCATAACGTTTTAGTGTTGCCCATGGAAACTCACATAAATTTGAAAATAAAAACAAAAAAGACTAACCTTCATAAAAAAATCTAACTTTGGCAAAGAAAAGTTACCTTGGAAAAAATATGTACAATACAGTTGTACAGCGTGCATTTGTGTGCTTAACCAATTTTGAGGCAAATCGGCGACAATGAAAAGAAGACGTTTGAGTACAATTAAGGGAAAGACAGAAAGGATGCATACCTACAACAAAAACATTTAGAACGACCACGGGCAGGAAACTCTGGTGAGGCTCTCGGAGTGACTCCCTCATATGGGCCTGCGCAGACCACAGAACAAGATCGGTCAGAGCTTGCAGCCATAAGGTGCTTCATACCATGAAGTTACAGAAGCGGGTGCAATTGGAAGCAAAGTGCATTTCATTTCTCTGAAAAACGAAGAGTTTAATAGGTAGCTTGCATTCATAAGGTGATACAGTCATGAATGCACAGACTTTTCAATGCAGCGCTATATCACCAACTTGTTAACCATGCCGGGCAACACTAAAAACTGAGAGCATTATTTTAAACTATCTCAGCTTAAAGTTAACCACGACAGAAGCTTCAAGCCATCCTTGCAAATTCAGTGCACAAAGCAAGCCATGTGACCTTCTAGTTGGACGCCATGGTACGTCGAGCTTATAATCATGCGTCATGCTGTTTTTGCTGCAAAGGCTTGTAGTTTCAAAAGTGGTCCAGCTTAAAGAGACTAAAAGTATAGACGTTTATGAGTGGGGCCCTCATTTAGTCTGCAGCTACATTGCGAAATAGGACGTTCCAACCGGGATGTTTGCTGCCTGTAACCACACGACCAGCTTGTGCCCAGCGATTGTTCGAGCTGAATACATGTCCTCGACAGTGCCATTATTTGACAAGCATTTCTATGACTGTTAAACATGAGTGACTTACAGAGAGACTCCACCTCAACGACTAATGACTTGGGATACCTAACTGAATACTGATATATCAACTAAATGCAAAACAATTACCTGGCAAGCATTAAATTTTTCAAGAGGCTGGGTCGACTCCGCATTAAGTTGAAGGAGTCGATGCGTAATAGGACAATACAAACAAAAATATGCCTTAGAATTCCTTTTGCACCCCCAAAATGATGTGTTTTTGAAGGTAAGGTACACAATGTTCTTGATTTAGAAAGTGCCTCAGCTGTACAAATGCATATGCAATAAGGGCACTTGCCAAGCCTATTCTACTCAGCTCTGTGCAGGTTAAGCTAAGTTAGAGTATAGAAGTACATGCTCACTGACACCATCAGAAAGGCAGGGAGAAGTCTCCGTTGTTCGACCTCCAGCCCGTCTGCTACCTTCGATGACGTTTCAGCGCCTGATGAGCCTGGAGCGAGCACATCTGTCTAAAGCGGGGTGAAAAGCACAAGCATGTGCTGGAGGACGCCCAGCCATTCTCTTTTTGTCATCGGCTATACTACATATTTTTAGTAAGACATATTTTTAAGTGAGGAAAAGTACTGCAAATATGCAGTCCACCTTAAAGATAACAACAGTTGCCATTCACCATTTTCCAAATAAGTGCTCCCACGTACCGGAACATCTACACATGTGGTGCGTGAGTAGGTTCAGGACTGAGAGGCTAGAAAACGAAGCGCTCGCAAGGCTTGTCTGGCCCTTCCAACCATGCGGGTACATTCGTTGCAAGTTCCCGATTTGTAGACAAAATGATTTAGAATGAGCAAATCTTGTCTACGCCCGAGGTAGAACATTGAATTGCGATTCCCCCATATTGTGCGAACCATCCTTCAAACTGCGGTACCACCTGCAAATAAACTATGTTGTGCTGCGGCACGCGTCCATGCTGCCTGCTTCAGAGGAAAACCACTGCTCGTGTTGAAGACGACATCCCACAGTGGACAGGCAACAATTTTTAACGAACAAAAACAAAATTGATATCATTCAATAGACACAGATAGGCTCACAAAGTGTCGGCACCATGATTGTTGTTGTTGGTTTTACTCTTGCATACAAACAAAGGTGACTTCCTCTCTCCTCCATGGACAGTAAAACCCCCTTATCTTGGTGGCCCCTATTTCTTCTCGAATCGGTCACAGAGGACATAATCGCAGTCACTGAATTCCGCAAAATTAAAGGCCGCGAAAAGTAAAGGTTCGCCAACATTAAGGGGTTTACTGTTCTTCTGAGTGTCACATGATGTTAACATTTCAAGGAGGCTGAAGGTATTGGTTTAAGAAAAAATTGACCTATGAAAAAAATGCCCTTCTCCAGGTTAGGCACGCGAGGTTCTTTTGCACTACCTATAAGGTGGCAAGTTTATTTCGGCAGAGCTTTTGGTAAAACGGAGTCACAAAAGTAGCTATACTTGGCGTCAACTATTTTGTGCTGCATTATAAAGCCAGAGTAGATTCCACAGTGCGTGCTTCAGCAGAGCACTGTTTGTTGCGACAGCATATGTGGTTTAGTGTTGCATCCCATTTGCATAATCTAGAGAAACTAGCGCTGACAGAGTTGGAGCACTCCAAATATTAACAGCCGACTGTAGAAGCATTGAGAGATGCACACATGCGAACTGTGCATTTCTTAAAGGTGGGTCCGAGCAAAGGTAAAAACAATATCTATACTTACGGCGGCCATACTTGCCTTTCCCAAGCACGACCACTTTTCCCTCGGTAGCACCATCCAGTAAGAAGCACCAGCAACACGCCCATGAGACGCCGCCGCCTCCTGGATTGAATGACGACCCGCCTGAGGTCTTGGAAGGAGATCCGGAACACTGCTTTAGGCCAGATGTTGTATCTGGTGGGGCAGAGACTAAAAGCAAAAATTAACAAATTTATCTGAAGCGCTACATTCCTATAGGACAGCAGTATTTTTTTTAGGCCAGTGACTCGCTTGATTTAAACACAAATGGTTGGTTTATATGATGAACCATCAGCCCCTATTTTTCTTAAGTGTAACGCAGTGTCTAACGTTACGTCCGACGGAACCCGAAATAAAAATTAAAGTTACGCCCAACGTAACTGTCAAGCATTCGAGTTACGTCCGACGTAACCCAAAATAAAAATTAAAGTTACCGTATTTACTCGAAAATAGGTCGAACTCTATTTGTTGGACCCACCGAGAATAAAAAAAAAAAAATTCAAATATAGGTAGACTTTTATTTTTAAGAACAGGGGAAATTTTGGGCAAAAGAAAGAAACCTTTATTTACATCACTTCACAGCTTGGTAGACATCCTCGCAAATCCGCCACAATACTTCACTGACACCGTTGTAAAATGACGACAAGAAACGAAAGAAGGT
Organism: Ixodes scapularis; assembly: GCF_016920785.2. Taxonomy (NCBI): domain Eukaryota; kingdom Metazoa; phylum Arthropoda; class Arachnida; order Ixodida; family Ixodidae; genus Ixodes; species Ixodes scapularis. The sequence continues at coordinate 61,924,496 of NW_024609836.1, forward strand.
GCGAAGCGACGAAAGACAAACTACAAAGACGCAAACAAAGCCGCCGTGTCGCCATGAGCAACACGCGAGCCGAGACGCCTCAAGCAACTAACAAAAGTAACATCTTTTTTTTTTTCTTTTTTTGTGCGCGTTTGCGAGGATGGAGGACAAAGTGCATGGCGCATCGCGTTCCTCTCCTTCCCCATTGCCCAGCAAGGGGAACGCTAGAGGTGCGATGGCGAAATCCAATGCCCCAAGAGGTGCGCGCGATAGCGGCATCGGCCACCGCTGTTGTTTTCGGTTGTTTAACAAAAGCTTTTGGAAACAAGAAGCGGCGCAGCTCTACGGCAACGCCGGCTCGGTGACTCGATAGCTTCATGCCTCCGGTACGGTCGCAAAATTTGGTCGCGAATGTAGGTCGAAATTCTTTAGTCACGATTTCCGAAAAAAAAAAAATAAATAAATAAATAAAAGAAAAGAAAAAAAAAGGTCGACATATATTTGAATAAACACGGTAGTCAGCTGCGCGACGAGACACACATTATGAAAGCGATTGGTGCGAGCGATCAAGGTGATGAGCGACGTTTTCTAGAAGCCCAGGAACCGAGCGGCGCAAGCAGCGAGAGTGAGAAATCTTCGTCGCTCGGCGCCGGCACTCGTAGCTTCTCGTCGTCGCTCATCTCGTTGATCGCTATATTGCTTACATGCTGTTCAGAAAGGTGCTCTAAGTGGTTACCATTGCATTGGGACCAGCCTCGCATCCAACCGTAACCAGTCTTGACTTTTTTTTTAAGCCGCCCAGGTAGAAGTTAACATCGTACATACATCGTTTTCAAGCATGGCTCCTCGTTCATTGCTCGATTTACTTTTTCGTAAATGACAAACCGCAATGAAGCACAATTATTCTAGTTCAAAATTGTCACGAACACTTGGCACGCATGCTTACACTGTAGCGCACCTAACGTAATTTAAAAGTAGAACGAAAACGGGACGAGATTCGCTTACCGCTGCACGGAAACAGAGTCCTTCGGATCCTAGGCCTAACGGCCGAAATCGGAAGTCGCCTGCGGTCCGGCGATCGGACGAGTTGAGCCGGTAGCTGTGCTGACCCCGGCTGACCACGCCTGGTTAAACCATGAGAGGCGTCGTCGAGTTGAGAGCCAGAGACGCAGTAGAAACGGACCGTAAAACATCTGTCCCGTAAACGCAGAAGGAGCCAGCGCCAAAACCGCTACGTCTGGCTGCGTCGCCATCTCCACGACGACCGGAAGCGTGTAAACCGGGACTGGCCGGGAAGTTAGAAAAGGCGCGGCAGCGGAAGCCACTGGGCGGAAGCTTTACGTTTCGGTTTCGCTTTTCTCCGACATCGGCCACGGTCGCGGGCTGGTATGTTTGCGGCTGGTTGCGACGACGCGAGGGGCCACGAAAAGACGCCGAGTTGGCCGAGTACGAGTCACGGCCCACGATACGAGCAACGGGCCATTTGCCCCTGTCGACCGGCGATGCGGTATCCGCGGCTTAGTGTCACGATCGGTTTGTTGCCGTGCACGTTGACTCAAAGCTCGAAGTTATGCAGTTCCGTCAGTTCCGTTCCGGCACCAGCCGCACCACGTTTTCCGGCGCATCGCACGTGGAGGCCTTTCGACGCATTCAGTGAACGTAAAGATCGCGCCCGCTGTCTTCGGTGCTGTGGAAGAAGTTGGGAGACGGAAGAAGCATCAAAACCAAGGCGTTTAGGACTCCAGTCCGGGCCGCCGGTCCACTCTGAACGAGAGGCGACGTGTGTGTGCACGCTTTGAGGAAGCCTCCACGTTTCGCCGCGCCAGACCTCGCCGATCGCGACCAGACCCCGAGTCCGAGAGGCTCTTGCGCAGCCAGGAACGGCAGCGAGGTAGGAGCTGCTCGTTCTGCGCAACCATGCAGTGCTCTACAGTGATCGGAGCTCTCGGTGTCATGCGTGCTTGCACCGAAGCCTTTGTGACCCCTTCGGACGCGCAAGTCGTACTTCGCAAAGGTTTGGACGGGGCCGCCCTCACCGAGCAGCTCCGCTAAATTCCGCTTACTTATGATCGCAATAAAAGCTTGCGTTTGTTCTCGGGAAAAAAATTGCGGGACCGCTCTCCGCGCCGCCGACGAGGTTGGCCGCCACCATGTTCTCAGCTGTTCACTCGCTCCCGCAGCGAGCGCCTTCCGATAATCCTCCCCGTTCCAAAATGCGATGCGATCTTCGTTTACATGGGCTGAATGAATGCGCACTCGCCATCTCGATCCACCTCTGTCTAGCGACTTTAATGCGATGCGCTTTGCGCATTATGCCGTTTACATGACCGCATATTGAATGCGGCAACTGGATTCAATGCGACTAAGTCGCATTCATGTAAACGCGGCTTATGTTATTTTTCGACATGTATGATGTATGTAACGATACCGGTGGTAAACGATGGACGTTTTTGTTGGAAGATGGCGGTCGTCTTTCTGCATGTATGGTTTAGTTATAGCGGTGGTCTTGTGGTATAGGCGTTTCGTTGGAAAGATGGCGGTCGCCTACGTCATCGGACGCAAAATCATACCAGCCATACCGAGTCATATCGGCGAGCAAACCGGCTGCCAGTATAGACAGACCCGGAGCCATAGCGGTGCCGGTATCTCCAGTTATGGAGAACGCAAAACCAAACTAGCTGCATGTATAATAACAATAAATTATGGTGGTGTCATACCAGGACTGTACAAGCAGCAGGTTTGTTTCTTGTACGTTTTTCCAATAGGGATAAAGAGGGTACGTGGACCGAGTGAGCGAAACAGACTTTCTTGGAGACCTGAAAAAGTACCAACAGGCAATGGAAATGTCAGACAGCAAGATGCTTGAGCGAATCTTGCGAATCTCGTTGGTGGACCAAGCGGCGCTGTTCACCAACTTCCAACAACCGCATCGGCTTGCCTCTGCACTGCGCACACACTGCAGAGACGACCGAGCGCGAGGGGCGAGCTGATGTTTGTACCGCAGCGGCCGGATTCAGCCGAGGAAGATCAACAGCCTGGAAAGTCGAGACGGAAACAACGAAAGCTGCATGGTGTAATACGCCAAAACAACAGGGACAGACAAAACGAAGGTAGAACTAGACAGGACGTGGCGTTTTGTCTGTCCCTGTTGTTTTGGCGTAGTACACCATGATGCAAAACCAACTAGCCCAACTAGCCATCCTCAACGAAAGCTGGAACGAAAGCGAACGGTGAACGAGACAGTTAAGACCTGTTCACACATAAAGCGGAGCTTTAAGTTAGCACTACGTGAGCGCTCGAAGGAGCGCTCATGTTTCGCTTCCTAGCGTGGCTTCGTCCTAATATAGCGCGTTATCAGTGCTTTAGTAGCGCCTTGCTAGCGCTCAGTAGCGCCTTGCTAGCGCTCAGTAGCGCCTTGCTAGCGCTCAGTAGCGCCTTGTTAGCGCTTCAGTAGCACCGTGTTAGCGCTTCAGTAGCGCTTCTTGTACCGCGAAGCTGCGGGTTAGCCCGTGCACTGCGGTTCCGGTTCCTGTGGTTGGGTGTGTATCAGCAGCACCACGGCGGACATGTGGGATGTTGAAATAGAAATGCGACAAATGCTCTCACATACGCGATTAGCGCATATGTGTGTGGACGGCTTAACGCCCTGAAGAGCCTTCTGGGTACGCAAAATCTTTCGCGACGGAGATAACGACGGGTACTCGGCGAACCTTGTTCCTAGGCTGAGGGACCCAGACAAACAGCTCTCTTGAAGGCTATTATCTTTAACTGCGTGTCTTTGAAACCAGGGTCACGCATATTGAATAGAAAGCGATGAGGTCGTACCCAATCAATTAGTCGCTCAGAGTCCATGACTCTGTATCGCCTGCCCGACCCTTCGCTTGGATATTTTATTGATTTATTTATTTTTATTTATTTATTACTGCAAGCCATTGACTGGCCAAGGCAGGAGTGGGTACATTGTGGAAAAGAGCACATGATCAAAATATGCGGTACGACATTACATCAGAAAATAAGACGCAACGCTTCTTTCAAACACAGATGTGCTTGGACTATTTTATAATAGTTTCAGGCAAACTATTCCAATCATCTATAGACCTCACAAAGAGCGAAAATTTAAATACATCAGAAAAGTACGGATAGGGATCAATATGCCTGTTATGCTTATGTCTAACAAATCTCGGAGTCGCAAACTGTATGAATTCTTGGTTCTCTAACTTCTGGGAATCGCTAATAATTGAGAAGAACGTTTTAAGGCGATTTATTTCCATATGCGCTTCAATCGAGTTAAATCCAGCTCTATTTTGCAATTCTGTAACTGATGTGGTTGATCTGTAATCATTGAAAATAAAGGGAAGTGCCTTATTTTGTACTCTTTGCAGTTTTTTCATGTTTTGACGCGTGAAGGGTTCCCAAACTGGGCTCGCATAATCCATGACTGGTAAGACCAGGCTTTTGAAGGCAGTTATTTTAACTTGGGGCAAGCGTCTCGTAGAGTTCCGCATAAAGTGCAAAGCCGTTGCATGGTCTTTTTGTATATTTGATCAACATGAAGGTTCCGTGAGAGATTCGGACAGAATAATACGCCTGGATACTTATACTTTATCTCTTTTTTGAGCGATTTCTCCCCAATACGGTTATCAAAAACAAGAGGGGCTAACTTCTTAGCCCCTGCCATAGAAACGGTTTTATTTAAGTTCAGTGACATCTGCCATTCGTCACACCATTTTTTTTTCTAATTTTTTGCAAATGTAGATTTAATTTTAGGTGGTCGAATCTACTCTTAATTTCGGTAAATATTGTTTTATCATCCGCGAAACGCTTAATGCGTACAGTCTTTTTGAATTCCTTACCCATGCAACTGATAAAAAGAATAAAAAGTACAGGCCCGAGCACAGATCCCTGTGGTACCCTAGATACAACCCTACAAGGACGCGATTGTTAACAATGGACGCCACAAAAGCCGCAGTGTCATGCACTCCGATGTCGCGATCCTGGCGGTTGGTGGTAAAAGTTCCCGTAAAAAGCAGGAGCAAACGCGAATGCCGCTGTCTTCGCGGCGTCCCAACTGTTGACTGCCGAAACTTCCTTGGACTGTCGAGCCTCGGAAGGTTCTGCAGCAAAACGGGAGCCTGCCACAACGACCACCGCTGCTGTGACGCCGCCAGGACCGTGGCCGGCGACAGCGTGACAGTAAGATCTATGACGTCATAACGCAAACATCAAGGAGACACTTTTTTCTCGACACAGTAAACAACTTAGTCAGAGACGTGTTCCAGACACCATTTTAATGAGTCAAGGCATGCCCCCATTCTCAGCCGATACAGTGTAGGCCCCTCGAGGCAACACCACCTGACAACATGGCCGAAGCGATGGAGGTTTCGTGCCACCTGCCGGATGCCAGAACGGGCCCGAGGTTCAACACGAACGCTGCGTCAACATTCAGCTGGAACTCTTGTGTTCAATAACCGGGCAGGTGTCCCAGCCGAAAGCTATTGCGACCCTCGTATTTCATCACTGACGCACCTGGAATCTTGGTAGATTTTTTTTTAAATTCTGTTTAATGTACATATATATATATATATATATATTCTTTATTTGCAGACGGGTGTGTGTGTGGAAAAACAATGGACGTAATTTAAAGAGGAGATAATTACTTTGTTTACGGTCTCATCGCTGTTCGCTCTTTTCTGTGTTTCTTTTTTTTTTAGGTTGAGTCCACCTGCCACAAGAAAAGCACTCTATCCTGATTTAGGGCTCCAGGTATAGAGGACTGTTCTGTTTTGCGCAGGATATATAAGGGTGTCCATGCCTAGTTTATAAACGACGGTTCACTGGAAATTGTTGAGGTAAGGTATATTCTCTTTCAAATTAGGCCTGATCGTAGCCAACGCCCCGATTCGACACAGCCAATCAGGCAGCACTAAAATCGCTTCGTCACTGCACTCGTCGTCTTTGTACGCTCTTCTTCTGGGCTAAACAAGTCACGCATAGAAATTAGGCAGAATCACGGCGTACTCACTGTTCTCGGTTCATTTGTTCCGATGACAGCAAACGCAGAAACACAACGAGCGCCCCGACTTTAGCCGCGTCTTGATTGGCCGCAACAGATCGTAGCATTGGCTGCGGACGAGCTTAATTTGAAGCTGCCTTGATTTAAAATAGGCTCGAAGTCTCAAAACAGTTAAGAATTGATGGGAAGTTAATGTATTTTAAGTGATCTGATTTGTACGCCTCTGTGACGACTGCCCAAATTCGTTTAGTGTATATTCTGCCCTGGAGCTCGCGCTCATTTGCTTTTGCAAAAACTTTGGTTCCGAAGGCCATTTTCAAAAATTCAGATTTTCAGCAAGTTACTCGTTTCTAACAACTTTAATGGCGATTGATCGAACATATTTTTTAAGGCGATTTAAAAACGCACTACGGCCGCCGCTAATTTTTTTTTTTTTTTTTTAGATATAAATAAAACGTCAAAACACGGAAGTGTTCGTGTTACGAGGAATAAGTTATAATGTCACATTTCCTTTTACACTACAAAGCAATCTAGCATTAGGCGGTACTGCGGCAGCACACCATGCACCGTCTCCGCGACACTGCCCCTCGCGTCGTTTGCCGAAGGCTGCTACACGCCGTTTCCTGAATATATATATATATATTTTGCCAGCGTAGTTACTGAATTACCTACGCAGTAGAGCAACACACTCCAGCCTTATTGCGGCTTAAGTTCATCTAAAAATCTAAAGCATTACGCAAACTTGCCGCCAAAAAAAGGTGGGAATGAAGTAATAGCCGGCCGCAAGTCGGCAAGCCAAAGTGGAGAGGATCGAGAGGTTGCCGCCGTCGATCATAGATAGCGGTAGCTGTCCAGAGCTCTGTGTCGTCGTTTGTTTGTTGACGGGCACGATCATGGGGAACTAGCCCCTAACAGCTCTGCTATAAGATTGTTTTGTGTGTTTTCTTGTTTTTCCGGACCTGTTAAAAGAAAGTCCGAGATTGAGGCACAGGTTATCGCGCGAGCTTCCTGCCACCCTGTCTAAATTTCAGGAAGCTGCCTTTTCGATTCGTAATAATGGCCAATTACACCCGCTCGGCAGTGCGCATTCAAATTTTGGTGCCTTGAACACATCTTTGACTGGTGTGTGCCCAGCGTCCTATTCCGCCGATGCGTCCAAAGTGGTGCCGATGTGGCCTCAAATGACGTCACAAAAGAACGAGTGTCGCGCTGTCGGGTGTCGCGATCCTAGCGGCTGGTGGTAAAAGTGCTGGCGAAAGACACAAGTGAACGCGGAGGTCGCTGACGTAACACCGCAGTGATCGTGGCCGGCGACAACTAGGCACCTTTTTGACGTGATCGGGCGGAAATTGAGGGATCCCTTTTCTTTTTTAAGCGGTGAACAAACTAGTAAAAGACGCGTTCCAGCCACTGTATGCCACAATGGCAAAGCTCACGGTGTAATCAGAGAGTGGAGTGCCAGTACTCTATAAGCGTGGTTAAAGTGTAGTTTGACTAGTGGCTCTAACAGCCTCGTCCCAGTAGACATGCACCGATTTTTGTCCGGCGACAAGGTGTGGTGTGTCGTTGATACCGTCCCATTATAGACCTTTCCAGCGGCAGCCTCGACAAAGCGATTTCCAGCGCGCATTTCTGGTTTTGAGAGTGTACGTCAGTGTTGCCCGACTGCACTGAGCTGTGGGTTTTCTCGTCAGTGGGCTGTGGCAGCCTGCGTAGGAGCAATTTTGAACGCTGGTGGCGGCAAAAATTGCCTCGCTTTATTCTTTTTTTTTTTTTTTTTTTGTGCTCTATGGTGAAGAGAGTTTCTCGAAATTATTAAGAAAGCGTTGAACTATTTTGGGGAACAAAAACAAACAAATGAAAGCTATTTCCGGCGAGTCCGTGCGCGACAGAACAAATGCAAGTGGGTTGTTTGTTTCATTTTATGCTGATCTTTTTAACGGCACCGTACACTCATCCGTGTCAACCTACAAAGATCTTTACTGCCTAACATATTTGACCACACCAGAGGAGAGCTGAACTGCATGGGTATTGCCCGCTCACTATATGAAATTCAACGAATCTCATCAATCGAACAACAAATATCGTACGTACCCCACGGTGTCGTGTTATCCGTACAGGATTTGAGAAAGGTCTCAAATAACACAGCATATCCAATATACAGTGTCGACGATAGTCACCTCACGACGATCGGACGAAATCCGGCTTGTCTTTGGGTACGTTTTGAAGAGTGATGTCTTTTTTTAGGGATACGGTCCATTCGTCGCATGCGCACTCGTCACAGGACGATTGGTCACAGGACTATTCGTCACACAGGAACATTCGTCATAAGATGACTCGTCACGCGGCCAACTGGTCCTACAATAGTTCGTCCCCCGAAAAATGTATTGTTCAATTTGGTTCGGGCGGGCAAAGTGGCTCACCTCCTATCTTAGTATGTCTTTGGCTTCTGAAAGGCGAAGAATTTGTAACAAACGTTTTAGCATCTGGTTCGGTCTCGAACATTGAATGTTGGTTCGGCCTGACAAAGTGGGTCACCTCTTATCTTAGCATGTCTTTCGCTTATCAAGGTCAAAGAATTTGTAACAGACGTCTTAGCTTCTGGGTCCGTCCCGAACGGTGAATGCGGAGGCCATATAAGAGTGACTATTTTTGAACTCGGACTACATTCAAAATAATGGAGGTGATCGCAACAGAGAGAGGTGGAGCCATGCAGTTGTACGAGAGGTACTCGTACACATGCAGCAGAAAGAATTCCGATACTTATTGGTTGTTACGAAGAGGCGTATGCAAGGCAAAGTAAAAACTGATTTGGCTGCCAATCGAATTATTGCTCGTTCAAGCCAGCAACTTAGATCAACCTGCTGAAGAGTCGTAATATGATGAAAGGAAAAGCGGATGAGTATTGTAAGATTAGTTTTTCTAACCGTTGGTTTATGTCACAGTGGGAAGTCGTGAAACTCCTCAGGCAATGAGGGCGGTTGTTGAAATTTACAATTTACTATCGTACCCTGCCCGATCGATGTGACCAGTTGCCCGCATGACGAGTCATCCTGTGACGTATGTTCCTAATTGACGAATCGTCCTGTGACCAATCGTGCTGTGAGGAGTGCGCACGTGACGAATCGTCCTCATCCCGTTTTTTTACACAACACTAAAGCAAATGAACCAACGTGTCTATTCAGTTCCCATACCCCGGACCCTATCAGCTACTTCTCGCCAAGACCGGGAACATATCCCGGAAGGCTTTTCGGAGATTATCTCAACGGAAATAATCCTCGAAGATCGTCGAACGGCCCGCGTCGCAGGCTGCTTGACGTTCGCTTTCTTCGCTCGCTCTCTTCGTTCGTTTCCTGCGAAGGTCCAGCAGGCTACGAGCCCTGGTATTCTCTGGTTCTCACAGTGGAAGATTACAAAAACACGCAAGCATCCTGAACAGGCAAATAGAGTAAACACTTTCAAGGAAAGCCGGCGAACTCCGAACACACAATGCAGGTGGGGAGTCGCGCTGACCGGGTTTTCACAGCTCAGGCGGGTGGCAGAAATGTTTGGCTGATAGGGGTCGCTCGAGTCGCAAAATGGCGGCGGCCAGCGAGCTGTTTCTGCAAATGTCTATAGCGACGGACATGACAGACAAACGATCGACGAAAGAGCAGTTGTTCGTCGTCTGACTTGTGCCGCCAACAGCGCGGAGCAACAGTCCCACCACCGAACAGCACTCGCCGACGAACCTGCACTCCAGGGTTGAAAGCTGGGCTAGCTGGTATGGTTCATGATGACTAAAGCGCACAAGAAAGAAGGCGGAAAAAAAGGAACAGACATACCTAAAGTCTTTCTTGTTTCAAAAGTAGCGCAAGGTGCGTCGATGCACGAGGCACGTGCAACGTGCTGCCCTTGGGAAGACGAACTGAACTAGACTTCAGACGCCATGTTCTTCCCACAAGGGGCGGGCGGCACGTGTCTCGAGCATTTCCGCAACAATGAATGGTGCCACTTTTCCCAGGATAGAGAGGCTTTACACACACCCACAGCGCTTTCGTGCGTGCTCACTCTCGTGCTCCTCGTTGTTTGCTTCTTTTGTATCCACCTGCTACCACCATTTGAGCTCGCTTGCCGTCGTCCGTCTTGTCGCTGCTATGGCGCCGTGTCGCGAAAGGCGCTATACCAGCAGTACAGTAAGTTCCGCCGATACGTTAAGTACCTCCGGGTACTTACCGCAGTCGTCGAAGCAATGGGCCGCAGCAATCTCAAGGAAGGCCTTGCTTGTCCTTGCCGTTCCTTTTATGATACGATGGCGTTTTCCTCCCCAAAAAAGACTACTATCCTCTACCATCTGTACTAGGAGGCATTCTAGCTCATAGTAAGTCGGAAGCACGGCAGTTAGAGGCGCTCATAATGATCCAGACCATGGAGAACAAAAAACTCTTGGGGTTTATTAGGTTCCAATGTTCATGTTGGTATTCCCATAAAAACGAGGATAGATATTTACTGGAAGTGTTTCTGTGAAACCTGTCTATACTCTATTTCATCTTATCATGTACCGCAGCAGATGCTGCAAGCGTGAGCTCCTTACACTAGGGCGCATCTCCGTGGCACAAGCTCTCGCGCATTAAAGGCAGCTGCCAACGCTGTGAGCTCGCGCTTCTACCCTTTGCTGCGGTACAACATAAGGTGAAACGGAACAAAACGAAACGAAAAAAACGGTTTAGAACAAAACACAAAGGGCAGAAATAGCTAACCGCCCTTATCAAAGTGAATCAAAGGAATTGAAATTTGATAATGATGAACCCAACAAAAAGGTACAATTGAGGTAGACGGGACTCCAACCATAAATGAAGCGTGCAAGCCTCATGCTTTTTGGGGGCTTTCTGTGATGTATGCAACAATGCGGAATGTAGTCGGTGGATCGGGGTCCAATTTCGCTTGCTCACACCAGCTCGGAGCAAGTGGACCGAAAGCTCGCGCTGCAGAACCCAGGGATCCTGGGCTCAATCCCCACCCCTGCACGTTTGATGTGGGCGTTCATCGTACCTGCGTGCGGTCGTGTATCACTACGTGATGCACGTTAAAGAACCCAGTCTAGTGGTTGTACTGCACTGGCTAAACTGCTCATCAACAGCTGAAACACCAGACGCCCAGTTGGGGATGACTAACTCAGCTGTATTGACATACACACACCACATCTACAATATATGCATTGAATCAGAGGTGCTCTTGAAGAACATGTGCCGCCGTGCAGTACACGCGCGGTTTTTGGCGCGCTGTGCGAGCCAAAAACCTTACCGGAATTTCGCCATGTTTGTCGGCAGGTATTTGGTCCATCTAGGAAAACGGGAGAGCTGTGTCGCGCGACTCAGTTTGTGGGTTTATTTCGCCTTGTTTTGTAGCCAACTTCGGTTCCACTGGTGGAACAGTTGCCTTGTCTGTATCTTTGCCGTCACTTAGGCAAAGCACTAAGGCACTAAGCACTAAGGCACTAAGCACAAAGGCCCAAAGCACTAAGGCACTAAGCACTAAGGACTTAGGCACGTAAAAGTACTGGGGACTCCGACAAACAGGTAACCTGTAGGTGTCGTTTGCAGCTCGTTCGCGTTGGTCGCTGTCGGTTGTTGCTGTTGGTCGTTCTAGTAAGATTAAACCCTATACCGACAGAGCAAAAGAAAATTTTAGAGGAAGTGGCGCGTCATCCGCGTGTAAGGAAAGGAAACATGACACGCGTGGAGCGTAACAGCCGCATGGTTGAGTGGTTGGCGGGCGGCGCGCGCGTCCATCGCCGATGAGAGGGAAAGACAGGAACACCTTCTGTCTTCCTCTCTCATGGAGTTTCTAGCATAAACTCCTAAACAAAAGTAAGGAGTACATTAGTTTTCTATCTACAATATTGACTAGCTTGGGAGCTTCAGATTCGCTGATACGCTTTAGAGATTGTCAAAAACTCACACACGGATCGGCCAGAGCTTCCAGGCATTGGACTTTGAGGAAGATTTCTGGCAACCGTTTTCAGTTGTTTTCAGCAATATATAAAGAGTTTTGAAGTGTAAAAGTCCTCTTTAGAAGAGATCGTGAAAGCTCACTCTCCTGAGGTTAGAATATAAATTTATAAGTAAAACTACAATCCATGCGCTGAATTGTGCTTTCGTAGTAAAGTGTAAGCCACGTAACGTTAGCAGTTAAGAACGAGGCTCTAAATTAATTTACGTCGCATGATAAGCTTTTATTTATAACCTGTAGCCATTGTTTTACATACAGTGATCAATCTGAACATCAGCTGATGTCTAAAAATTCACACGATGACTGACCTTTCTAATTTCAGCTTTTTAGTTTGTAAAGCACAAGAAGCAATTCAGGAATGGAGGATGTACACCACCGGAAAATTCTTGGCAATTTTATTTGGTAAGCCTAAACATTAAACTAAAAATGTCACACTCAGTACCTTGTGGTTAGGACCCACCCTGAAGTGCATCTTACTTTTATTTACAGGAGACCGCTCATACAAAGAATGTTTTCTCCCTGTGTAGTGCTACGTCCGTGTTGTATTGGGTTAAATGGGAGTTTAAAACGTAACCCAATTTCTGTTAAAAGTACCTCAATAATATTCTTGTTTCAGTAGTATGAGAATAATAAAAGATGCGCTTAGGACTGCTATATATATGAATGGAAGTTTAAAGTCAGTCTAATATTTCCTCATAACCCAGGTATTCAAGATCGGTAAAAAAAAAAAGGAAAAAAAAAAAAGCTTACTGCCAATTCAAGAACAACGCCCCCACTCAAACGGGGCATGAAGGAAACGATTTTCTCCCACTCAGTTGATACTGCACTAAATGACTATATAACGTTCAAAATATTGAGGGCGTTTTCTTTTAAAGTTCTAGCAGTTGCAGAATAACTGAAGGAAATAAAAGACTTCATTTCCAACTCTCCCAGCCGATCAAGCGGCAAAGAGACCGGATTCGTGATGCATGCTCCCAATACCTACTCTACTTAAAGAAAATAAACACGAGAAAATTTAATGATAAAAAGATTAAGAGTCCAAAAAGGGTCCGAAAGCCGCCTACCCTGAGCTCACACTTCTTGCACGATCCTCTCAGCGGAAAGCACCGAAATTAACTCCTCCTCTTCTTCCTACAATCCACGTGCTTAGGGTTCCCAATTAAGAAGAAAAAATATGCTTTGCTCCAGATAATATTAGGGCTAACAGTATTTGTAATCGCACCAATAGATCGCGATCCTAAGAAGGAAAGTTCATGGAGTTGGTGATTGTGCAAGTGCCTCCAGTGCTGTTAAAGCACTTGGATCCAGTTCATGTGGTGGAATATATGTCGCGACATTGAATTGTTCCCGACGGTATGACAATGCCATCGAGATCCTACATATTATTTTAACTATCTATCTGAAGGAGTAAGGAAAAAATACGAATAGGATATTTTTATGTCAATTACAAAGCGACAAAGAAGTTATTGAATCTGTATTGTGCGGACTGTTATTTTTTTTTACACCTAACTGAGTCTGCTTATGTGGAGTGCGTAAAGCTAGTACCTTGCATTACCCCGTGTAAGAAACTTACGAAAAATGTGTGGAATACTCTTTCGATAGTTGTCCTCGGCTGTTTTGCGGCTGTTATTAGCTAAGTCTGAACTATATAACAACAATGGTGTGCCATTGTAATGTTTCTCTATCTATTGCAGTTGTCGTCATTGCCATTAACGACGTGGCTGCCCTGTTGGAAAATTTCGATGACGGAAAGATGATGGAAAAGGCTCATACAAGCGTAACCGTAATATGGGACATCCTATACAAGCGAAAAGGCAGCTCCAGTATAGTGGATTAAGGCGGAACGATACAGGTAGGTGGAACCATACAAGCGTGTCGTATTATGGGACATTCTATACCGGTGTAGTGGATTATGGCGGAACCATGTAGGACGACGGAACCATACATGCATCACGTAATATGGGACATCCTATACCAGCGAAAAGGTGATACCGGCATGGTGGAGCCATATGGCTCCAACGTGGTGGTTTCGCCTTTTCACTGTTGTACAGGGCGATTTAGTTTTAAGCTTTACATATATGTCTAGAAAGGTCGTGAAAGCTAAATTAATGCGATTTGTGGAGGCGAGTTATACGGCCAGGCGTACATAGTATAGGGACCTAGTCGTAACGATCAGTCAGATAATTAAATACAATTTGTTAATTAACTTTTTAATTAGTGAAAATGAAAATATGGTTTCTATTAGAAACTTGCTGAGTCACTGAAAACCACAAAATCAACTCTTTTTAGAAGGATATGATGCAGGGGTAGCATTTTATGCGTTCCGTAAAAATGCTTTATTTGGACGAGTTTCTAGGTTTCAGTTTCTTATCAGAGCTCATCTTTGCGCCCACGGTCCTGTTCCCCAGGGGCTTAGACGCGCAACACACGTGCACCTTGCTTCCCTCTATCCTACGAGGGAGGCGAGGGGGCGGCTTCGCACTGCGGCCACCGGGCAGCAGGACCGTAGGTGCAAAGATGCGCTCTGGTAAGAAACCGAAGTCTGGAAACGCGTCCAAATTGACCATTTTTTTAGAACACCATAAAATGCTGCTCTTGTCTTATATCTTCACAAAGAAAATTGATTTAGTGTGTTTTGATGATGCTTAGCAAGTTTCTAATTGGAACCATGGGTCTATTTTCACTGATTAAAAATTTCAGGAACATACTAGGAGAGGCTGAAGCGGTTTTGTATTTGAGAAAACACTTTTAAATCTTCTTCATTTGACCTCCAGAATCTCAAATATCAAAATTATTTGCTAATTTAATTAATTGAGGCTGCATAGAGTCATTTTTAAAGCGCTGTGAAAGCACTTCCCTAGAGAGCGACGTCACAAGAGCAGCTTTCAAAATCTTTGTTCACGCATCTTCAGCGCCTATCAAAGCTATGCACGCACATGCTATTTTTTAAAAGGGCAGAAAAATGTGTCGCGACTGGTGCCAATGCAGGAGAATATACCTAGAAAACTTGCGATTGGACGCGCGGCCCTTAAGCAACACACGCTTGGCGGCCGAAGGGTCTTCTTACAATGTCACTATTGGTAGGATGTTTTTTTGTGTTTTCTCACGTTTAGTTATATCTTTGTGGAAAACGAACGGGATATTCAGATTCGTGGGATAAAACTACGCTAGAATGAACCTCCATCTAGTTTTCTCAAAGAAGTCTGGCACATCTCTGTAATAAGTCGACTGATCATTACTAATTAGCCGTTTATACTATGCCGCCCTGGCCATATAACTCACGTGCACAAACTGTGTAAATGTAGATTTTACGGCTTTTTTAAAAAAAATTTGTAAAACATACAAAAAAACACTCTGTAGAATGTCCCCCAATACGATACGATTGTATGGTTCCTTTCCCGCTTGCATTGTTCAAGAAAGACTTATGGATATCCAGCGTTTCATTGGAACGCTGGATGTCAGCGAGTCTCTACATCAGTGAGTGATTTCAAACAAGCATGATGTTTGCACACTAGTAAGCTCTTATCCGAGGCTCACCAGGAGCATTAAGAGCAGAGGCAAAATGTCGTGACCTGGTAAATTTGGTTGCAGGTATTTATTTTTAGAAGAACTGCATGCAGCAAAGCTTAACTTTGCTCAAAAGAAGATAATTAAAAATTCAATACTGAACAATGGTGTCCCTTGAGCTGTCAGACCAAACTCCCACTCTTGCCACTCAGGAGTTCCTAACTTGTGCGTAGAGGATCAGCACAACCCAGATTTGTGCTGCAAGCGCACCTGCAATATAAAAGTAGAAAAAACATGAGATGAAATATGAGACGTTTACAATTCTCTGTAATGTGAAAATACAGTACAGATCTTGAAGAGGAAGATGGGGGGGTATGCCCCTCCTTCCCCTCCCCTCCTCCTCTTCTGCTCCCTCCCATTTAGGGGGAAATTTCCCTGAATTTAGCGGGAAAAGTTCCCCACTAAAATTAACAGGTTAAGTTTCCCACTAAATTTAGCACGGAAATTGATGTCACATGACCTCAACACAAATGCAGTTTTTCCGCTAAAAGTAGCGGGGAAAATGACGTTGCATGACCGTGTCACGTCATCCATAAAAAAATTCAGTTTCTCAACTAGACTTAGCGGAAATATTAACGTCACATGACCACAACATTAATTCAATTTCCTGCCAAGTTTTGTTGGGCGGTTACGCCGACAGCGACGCCGCGAAACGCGGAAACGGGTGCTAAGAGCTGCGCTAAAAACTAAATTCATCAGGTGAAATAAAGTGAACATTAGAGATACTGTAAGAAAAAGAAGAGAATCTAAGATACCGTTCTCATATCCTTCCTTTTGTCCGTTCTCAAATGTTTTGATTTCAAGAAATGTTTATCTCTTTATTCATGCCCAGAGAACCCCTCCCAGTTTCAGCATGAATGCAATAAATCAATGCAGACTAGACCTTGTAAACTATAATGCACATGAAAATGAATGTTTGCCACATAGTCATGTATGAGTCAGTGGCTCAGATCTCTAAATACATTTGTATGGAGAAACATTCTTGAATAAAACTTCTGGGCTTCGAATTCAACAGTTTGTACTTCCATAAGAAACACTGTATGGCACCGATTTTTTTTGTGACACATCAGAAACAGCACAGCACTGTCATCCTTGCATACCTAACAAGAATTTGTATCTTTTTTTTTTTAGCATGGCATGTGCTATTTTAATGCCCATACAGCCTCCTTTAACAAAATTTCCTTTGTAGAGCTTTTTATTGGTTCTTATTTAGCTCGCACGACAGATTCGGTACCTTGAATTCTCACTCGGCATCAACAGTTTTATATATTAATGTAATAGCGAAAGACAAGATCTATGGACTTAAGTACGGCTCAACAAGCACAGATGTTGAGAAAAGTACTGAAGAAAACTCAAATGTCAAAATAAAAATAAGCTGGAATGTGGATACAATTATGGACATGGTCATGAATACAGTTAGCAGATTCAATATGAAGAATATGTGTTAGACGCACGCTCAAAGAAACCTGTTGCATCTATATTCATTCAAATTACTTTGCAGAACCCAGCGCTGCAGTCTCAGGTGGGAGTTCGCTGAATGAGTCTACTGAAAAAGAGTGTAGACGGAAAAAGCAGTTTGATCTGCGATAATGAGCATTACATAGGTGACATGTCATTATTACTGTTACAGTGCCGAATGTTCCAAACTGTCCGTCGCATCATTCTGTGAGTTCCCTCCGTACATTACAGGGGTTGGCTCTCTCGAATGCTTTGCGAGAAAAATGACGAACTGGAAATATCTAGAGTAGTAGAAAAACTATTTCCAGAATCTTATCTCAGCATCGCAAAGAATATAAAAAGTTTCTAAAGACAAGGTTAGTGCAGGAGTAGAATAAACTAAATACTTTGTTTTTCGAAACCATCTTGCCGTAGTAAACGTATGAAGTTCCCCTATGTAGAGCTAGCCATTACGGATGATTGTGCCCATTGCGTACCATAAAAATTTAATTTGCGACCTACAATATTTACAAACTCAATTAACTCTGAATAAGTGGACTACTCGGCATTAAGGATTGGCCTCACCATGACTGTCTGCCAACATCTACATAATAATTTCCATGAACCTATGTACTTCAAGAAAATATTTGGTGCGAGCTGCTTAAAACACAATAGCACTTTTTAACAAGTGCTGATTGTTGGGCAAGTTGGTACGGTACGTTAGAAAACATGATTGCGCTTTAAAGACGGGGACATAGGAAGGACAGACACCACAGAGTGCTAACTTTCAACTGATTTAATTCAAGAACCTCAGCGTAGAAACACACTGCGTCACCGCACCACATCTCAGCCAATCCGTGGCCCTGCCACGGAGCAAGTACGCCAACTCCTTATCCGCAAAGTCAATTGACGCCACACTGACACAACACGTGCCGGAACTATTTATAGCATCAGCCTCCATAATCTCTCTAACAGTCATATCTTTGTACCTAGCAAGAACAGTAGACAAAGCAAATAATGGTTTGCACTCGCAGTCATGATCTGTCGTGTCACTGTCACGACTGCGGGTGCAAACCATTATTTGCTTCGTCTACTGTTCTTGAGAGGCACAAAGATAGGACTGTTAGCGAGATTATGGAGGCTGACACTATAAATAGTTCCGGCACAAGTTGTGTCAGTGTGGCGTCAATTGACTTGGCGGATAAGGAGTTGGCGTACTTGCGGTCCGTGGCAGGGCCAAGGATTGGTTGAGATGTGGTGCGGTGACACAGTCCGTTTCTACGCTGAGGTTCTTGAATTAAATCAGTTGAAAGTTAGCGCTCTGTTGTGTCTGTCCTTCCTATGTGCCCGACTTCCAAGCGCAATCATGGTTTCTACCGCACTTTTTAACACTAATAGAAAGCCTGTAGTGGGCCACAACTTAAGCAGTTTTCACTTCATTATCAAGAGTAATTACACATATGTGAACCATGAATATAGGCCTGCACTGAATTTTTTTCTTAAGCTGAACGTGCTATGCTCTGTTTACTATATAAATCTTTGCAGAGCTCACAATGTGCAAGTTCCTGTTTTTTTATATTTCACATGTCCCGACTGCTGGGTGTGGTAGGGACATAAGATTGATGACACCAACGAAACACAATGATTATTTTAAGAATTTGTTTGGGTATAGCACGAGCAAGGCGATCTGCGGGAAGTTATTTCTGTGACACCGTCGAACCTATATCCGCGGGCTTTAAGTTCACATGTTAATCATGTCTGCAGACTCCTTTTTGTAATTGGAACTCCATCCAACCCAAGATTTGAATATGTTTTTTTGCATTTTAGGCTTAGTAGTGCTTTTGCTATTCTATTAATAGGTAAGAAAAATGCTTATTTCAAGTGGCATACCTAACACCTGGTGGCACGAGGACTCCCCTGTCGTGACGCTGATCGAAAGTCACAGGCAGGGAGATACTGCGACGCTCTTGTTGCTGGGATTACCTCCCCCATGGTCCTGGCCAGACCACAGAAAAAGATTGAGTCCAAGCTTGTGGCCACTAGGATCTCCAGATCTTGAGGCACCCAAGTAGCTGAAAATAAAAACAAATCACAATCAAATACTTGGCAGAGCTACATTAGAATGGCTAGCATATTCTTTCGTGATCAGCACATAGATCCTCTTATTTTAGTCATACCCTGTTGGAAAATCTCGATGATGGAAAGACGTCGGAAAAGGCTCATACAAGCGTAACCGTAATATGGGACATCCTATACAAGCGAAAAAGGCGGCTCCAGTATAGTGGAATAAGGCGGAACGATACAGGTGGGCGGAACCATACAAGCGTGTCGTATTATGGGACATCCTATACCAGCGTAGTGGATATAGGCGGAACCATGTAGGCGGACGGAACCATACATGCATAACGTAATATGGGACATCCTATACCAGCAAAAAGGCGATACCAGCATGGTGGAGCCATATGGCTCCAGCGTGTTGGTTTCGCCTTTGCACTGTTGTACAGGGCGATTTAGTTTTAAGCTTTACATATATGTTTAGAAAGGTCGTGAAAGCTATATTAATGCGGTTTGTGCAGGCGAGTTATACGGCCAGGCGTACGTAGTATAGGGACCTAGTCGTAACGATCAGTCAGATAATTAAATACAATTTGTTAATCAACTTTTTAATTAGTGAAAATGAAAATATGGTTTCAATTAGAAACTTGCTGAGTCATTGAAAACCACAAAATCAAGTTTTTTTAGAAGGATATAATTCAGGGGTAGCGTTTTATGCATTCTGTAAAAAGCTTTATTTGGACGAGTTTCTAGGTTTCAGTTTCTTATCAGAGCTCATCTCTGCGCCCACGGTCCTGTTCCCCAGGGGCATAGACACGCAACACACATGCGCCTTGCTCCCCTTCATCCTACGAGGGAGGCGAGGGGGCGGCTTCGCACTGCGGTCACCGGGCAGCTGGACCGCAGGTGCAAAGATGCGCTCTGGTAAGAAACCGAAGTCTGGAAATGCGTCCAAATTGACCATTTTTTTATAACGACATAAAATGCTACTCGTCTTATATCTTTACAAAGAAAATTGATTTAGTGTGTTTTGATGATGCTTAGCAGGTTTCTAATTGGAACCATGGGTCTATTTTCACTGATCAAAAATTTCACAAACATACTATACTTAGAGAGAGGCTGAAGCAGTTTTGTATTTGAGAAAACACTTTTAAATCTTCTTCATTCGACCTCCAGAATCTCAAATATCAAAATTATTTGCTAATTTAATTAATCAAGGCTGCATAGTCATTTTTAAAGCGCTGTGAAAGCACCTCCCTAGAGAGCGACGTCACAACAGCAGCTTTCAAAATCTTTGTTCACGCATCTTCAGCGCCTATCAAAGCTATGCACGCACATGCTATTTTTTAAAAGGGCAGAAAAATGTGTCACGACTGGTGCCAGTGCCGGAGAATATACCTAGAAAACTTGCGGTTGGACGCGCGGCCCTTAAGCGACACACGCTTGGCGGCCGAAAGGTCTTCTTACGATGTCACTGTTGGTGGGATGTTTTTTGTGTTTTCTCACGTTTAGTTATATCTTTGAGGAAAACGAACGGGATATTCAGATTCGCGGGATAAAACTACGCTAGAATGAACCTCCATCTAGTTTTCTGAAAGAAGTCTGGCACATCTCTGTAATAAGCCGACGGATCATTACAAATTAGCCTTTTATACTATGCCGCCCTGGCCATATAACTCACGTGCACAGACCGCGTAAATGTAGCTTTTACGGCTTTTTTTTAAAAAATCTGTAAAACATAGAAAAAAAACTCTGTAGAATGTCCCCCAATACGATACGATTGTATGGTTCCTTCCCCGCTTGCATTGTTCAAGAAAGACTTGTGGACATCCAGCGTTTCATTGGAATGCTGGATGTCAGCGAGTCTCTACATCAGTGAGTGGTTTCAAACAAGCATGGTGTTTGCACACCAGTAAGCTCTTATCCGAGGCTCACCAGGACCACTAAGAGCAGAGGCGAAATGTCATGACCTGGTAAATTTGGTTGCAGGTATTTATTTTTACAAGAACTGCATGCAGCAAAGCTTAACTTTGCTTAAAAGAAGATTATTAAAAATTCAATACTGAACAATGGTGTCCCTTGAGCTGTCAGACCAAACTCCCACTCTTGCCACTCAGGAGTTCCTAACTTGTGCGTAGAGGATCAGCACAACCCAGATTTGTGCTGCGAGCGCACCTGCAATATAAAAGTTGAATAAACATGAGATGAAATATGAGACGTTTACAATTCTCTGTAACGTGAAATTAGAGCACAGATCTTGAGGAGGAGGATGGGAAGGTATGCCCCTCCTCCCCCTCCCCTCCTCCTCTTCTGCTCCCTCCCATTTAGCAGGAAACTTCCCTGAATTTAGCGGGAAAATTTCCCCACTAAATTTAGCTGGTTAAGTTTCCCACTAAATTTAGCGCAGAAATTGATGTCACATGACCTCAACACAAATGCAGTTTTTCCGCTAAAAGTAGCAGGGAAAATGACGTCGCATGACCGTGTCACGTCAGCCATAAAAAAATTCAGTTTCTCAGCTAGACTTAGCGGAAATATTAACGTCACATGACCACAACATTAATTCAATTTCCTGCCAAGTTTAGCTGGGTGGTTACGCCGACAGCGACGCCGCGAAACGCGGAAACGGGTGCTAAGAGCTGCGCTAAAAACTAAATGCATCAGGTGAAATAAAGTGAACATTAGAGATACTGTAAGAAAAAGAAGAGAATCTAAGATTCCGTTCTCAGATCCTTCCTTTTGTCCGTTCTCAAATGTTTTGATTTCAAGAAATGTTTATCTCTTTATTCATACCCAGAGAACCCCTCCCAGTTTCAGCATGAATGCAATAAATCAATGCAGACTAGACCTTGTAAACCATAATCCACATGAAAATTAATGTTTGCCACATAGTGATGTATGAGTCAGTGGCTCAGATCTCTAAATACATTTGTATTGAGGAACATTCTTGAATAAAACTTCTGGGCTTCGAATTCAACAGTTTGTACTTCCATAAGGAACACTGTATGGCACTGATTTTTTTTTTTTGGTGACACATAAGAAACAGCACAGCACTGTCATCCTCGCATACCTAACAAGAATTTGTATATTTTTTTTAGCATGGCATGTGCTATTCTAATGCCCATACAGCATCCTTTAACAAAATTTCCTTTGTAGAGCTTTTTATTGGTTCTTATTTAGCTCGCACGACAGATTCGGTACCTTGAATTCTCACTCGGCATCAACAGTTTTATATATTAATGTAATAGCGAAAGACAAGATGTATGGACTTGAGTACGGCTCAGCAAGCACAGATGTTGAGAAAAGTACTGAAGAAAACTCAAATGTCAAAATAAAAATAAGCTGGAATGTGGAATTATGGACATGGACATGAATACAGTTAGCAGATTCAATATGAAGAATATGTGTTAGACGCACGCTCAAAGAAACCTGTTGCATCTATATTCATTCAAATTACTTTGCAGAACCCAGCGCTGCAGTCTCAGGTGGGAGTTCGCTGAATGAGTCTACTGAAAATGAGTGCAGACGGAAAAAGCAGTTTGATCTGCGATAATGAACATTACATAAGTGACATGTCATTATTACTGTTACAGTGCCGAATGTTCCAAACTGTCAGTCGCATCATTCTGTGAGTTCCCTCCGTACATTACAGGGTTTGGCTCTCTCGAATGCTTTGCGAGAAAAATGATGAACTGGAAATATCTAGAGTAGTTCTAGAAAAACTATTTCCAGAATCTTATCTCAGCATCACAAAGAATATAAAAAGTTTCTAAAGACAAGGTTAGTGCAGGAGTTGAATAAACTAAATACTTTGTTTTTCGAAACCATCTTGCCGTAGTAAACGTATGAAGTTCTCCTAGGTAGAGCTAGTCATTACGGATGATTGTGCCCATTGCGTACCATAAAAATTTAATTTGCGACCTACAATATTTACAAACTCAATTAACTCTGAATAAGTGGACCACTTGGCATTAAAGATTGGCCTCACCATGACTGTCTGCCAACATCTACATAATAATTTCCATGAACCTATGTATTTCAAGAAAATATTTGGTGCGAGCTGCTTAAAACACAATAGCACTTTTTAGCAAGTGCTGATTGTTGGGCAAGTTGGTACGGTACGTTAGAAAACATGATTGTGCTTTGAAGACGGGGACATAGGAAGGACAGACACCACATCTCAACCAATCCGTGGCCCTGCCACGGATTGGTTGAGATGTGGTGCGGTGACACAGTCCGTTTCTACGCTGAGGTTCTTGAATTAAATCAGTTGAAAGCTAGCGCTCTGTTGTGTCTGTCCTTCCTATGTCCCCGTCTTCCAAGCGCAATCATATTTTCTACCGCACTTTTTACTAATAGAAAGCCTGTAGTGGGCCACAACTTAAGCAGTTTTCACTTCATTATAAAGAGCAATTACACATATGTGAACCATGAATATAGGCCTGCACTGAATTTTTTTCTTAAGCTGAACGTGCTATGCTCTGTTTACTATATAAATCTTTGCAGAGCTGACAATGTGCAAGTTCCTGTTTTTTTATATTTCACATGTCCCGACTGGTGAGTGTGGTAGGGACATAAGATTGATGACACCAACGAAACACAATGATTATTTTAAGAATTTGTTTGGGTATAGCACGAGCAAGGCGATCTGCGGGAAGTTATTTCTGTGACACCGTCGAACCTACATCCGCGGGCTTTAAGTTCACATGTTAATCATGTCTGCAGACTCCTTTTTGTAATTGGAATTTCATCCAACCCAAGATTTGAATATGTTTTTTTTTTCATTTTAGGCTTAGTAGTGCTTTTGCTGTTCTATTAATAGGTAAGAAAAATGCTTATTTGAAGTGGCATACCTAACACCTGGTGGCACGAGGACTCCCCTGTCGTGACGCAGACCGAAAGTCACAGCCAGGGAGATACTGCGATGCTCTTGTTGCTGGGATTACCTCCCCCATGGTCCTGCCCAGACCACAGAAAAAGATTGAGTCCAAGCTTGTGGCCACTAGGATCTCCAGATCTTGAGGCACCCAAGTAGCTGAAAATAAAAACAAATCACAATCAAGTACTTGGCAGAGCTACATTAGAATGGCTAGCATATTCTTTCGTGATCAGCACATAGATCCTCTTATTTTAGTCATAGTCAACCCCCAGGACAAAGCTACGTAGGCATTAAAATGATGGGTACCGAATTTAGGTGAATGATCAAATGCATTCATTTAACCCCCTTTCGCCCCAACCTGAGACTTCTGTCAAATATTCACATTCAACTGTAAAGACTACAAATAAAACTACTACTGCAATGCAAAGCCGTATAGTGGGAGAGTTTAGCCAGCGGGTGTGGCAACGGAGGCGCCGGAGAGGAGGAAAGGGAGGAGAACGCCGAAGGGGGGAGAGAGAAGGCAGCAGAGAAACAAAGAGGAGACGACCACCATTTTGACGCAAAGCTGTCTGCACGGAGCACTGTTGAGGCTACGTGTCGTCTGCTACGGGCTTATTTATTTTTTTTGCCTAAATAAAAGTGCGTTCAAACATGGAGGAACTTCTTTCTTTGGGTTTTTAAGCCACCGAGGAATAACACTATATCATTTTATTGCCAGAGCCTGCCAAATAAAAGGAAAGAACTGAAATTTGAATATCGATCCCATGCCGGGCGAATGAATGAAAATGGCGGCCCTCCCCGCTCAGCTGGGAGCAGCCTAGAGTTCACGCGCATGCGCTCACGCCTCTTGCTCTGTGCCGCGGGCTGATCAGCTCACTCGGAAGGGAGACGTTACGGCAGCGAAATCATAGACTGCCAGACTCTCCCCATATATGGCTCTGCTGCAATGGAAAGATTTTCCTACCCTCGTGCTCAGCGAGTGTCGACTGTGGATACAACTCCGGCTCATACACTCGCTGAACATGAGGGTAGAGTGTACCAGCAGAGGGCAGGTGTCTGTATACAAAGAGTTTAGTTGGCACACCAAGAGGCTAACGAATAAGAATGGGTACCACTCTGAGCAAAATGCCAAAAAAGCGTGGATCTCGGCTTGACACGAACAGCGGCACTCGGTATCTATTTTAGTGACAAAGGGGTACTAAATCATTATTTTCAGCTTCCTAACTAAACTAAATATTCTTCCCGGCTTGCTTTTTAGGAAAATCTCCAAATTTACAAGAACTACTAAGACAACGTCTAAAAAAAAAAAAAAAGCAATGGCAAAACCAGCAATCGAATTCGCCTGCTCTCCAGTAGCACGACATCTATGGCAGGCAGACCTGCAGAATGAGCAAGCAGTTTAAGAAACAGAGTATGTCCTATGTATAATTTTTTTTTATGCTGCAAAGCAAGCGCTGGAAGGAGGTTTCACGACATTAACGAAATTTCTTGCAATCAGTTCAGAACAAATTAGAGCAGTGAACTTGTCCTTGCTTCTGGCATAACGTTTTAGTGTTGCCCATGGAAACTCACATAAATTTGAAAATAAAAACAAAAAAGACTAACCTTCATAAAAAAATCTAACTTTGGCAAAGAAAAGTTACCTTGGAAAAAATATGTACAATACAGTTGTACAGCGTGCATTTGTGTGCTTAACCAATTTTGAGGCAAATCGGCGACAATGAAAAGAAGACGTTTGAGTACAATTAAGGGAAAGACAGAAAGGATGCATACCTACAACAAAAACATTTAGAACGACCACGGGCAGGAAACTCTAGTGAGGCTCTCGGAGTGACTCCCTCATATGGGCCTGTGCAGACCACAGAACAAGATCGGTCAGAGCTTGCAGCCATAAGGTGCTTCATACCATGAAGTTACAGAAGCGGGTGCAATTGGAAGCAAAGTGCATTTCATTTCTCTGAAAAACGAAGAGTTTAATAGGTAGCTTGCATTCATAAGGTGATACAGTCATGAATGCACAGACTTTTCAATGCAGCGCTATATCACCAACTTGTTAACCATGCCGGGCAACACTAAAAACTGAGAGCATTATTTTAAACTATCTCAGCTTAAAGTTAACCACGACAGAAGCTTCAAGCCATCCTTGCAAATTCAGTGCACAAAGCAAGCCATGTGACCTTCTAGTTGGACGCCATGGTACGTCGAGCTTATAATCATGCGTCATGCTGTTTTTGCTGCAAAGGCTTGTAGTTTCAAAAGTGGTCCAGCTTAAAGAGACTAAAAGTATAGACGTTTATGAGTGGGGCCCTCATTTAGTCTGCAGCTACATTGCCAAATAGGACGTTCCAACCGGGATGTTTGCTGCCTGTAACCACACGACCAGCTTGTGCCCAGCGATTGTTCGAGCTGAATACATGTCCTCGACAGTGCCATTATTTGACAAGCATTTCTATGACTGTTAAACATGACTGACTTACAGAGAGACTCCACCTCAACGACTAATGACTTGGGATACCTAACTGAATACTGATATATCAACTAAATGCAAAACAATTACCTGGCAAGCATTAAATTTTTCAAGAGGCTGGGTCGACTCCGCATTAAGTTGAAGGAGTCGATGCGTAATAGGACAATACAAACAAAAATATGCCTTAGAATTCCTTTTGCACCCCCAAAATGATGTGTTTTTGAAGGTAAGGTACACAATGTTCTTGATTTAGAAAGTGCCTCAGCTGTACAAATGCATATGCAATAAGGGCACTTGCCAAGCCTATTCTACTCAGCTCTGTGCAGGTTAAGCTAAGTTAGAGTATAGAAGTACATGCTCACTGACACCATCAGAAAGGCAGGGAGAAGTCTCCGTTGTTCCACCTCCAGCCCGTCTGCTACCTTCGATGACGTTTCAGCGCCTGATGAGCCTGGAGCGAGCACATCTGTCCAAAGCGGGGTGAAAAGCACAAGCACGTGCTGGAGGACGCCCAGCCATTCTCTTTTTGTCATCGGCTATACTACATATTTTTAGTAAGACATATTTTTAAGTGAGGAAAAGTACTGCAAATATGCAGTCCACCTTAAAGATAACAACAGTTTCCATTCACCATTTTCCAAATAAGTGCTCCCACCTATCGTAACATCTACACATATGGTACGTGAGTAGGTTCAGGACTGAGAGGCTAGAAAACGAAGCACTCACAAGGCTTGTCTGGCCCTTCCAACCATGCGGGTACATTCGTTGCAAGTTCCCGATTTGTAGACAAAATGATATAGAATGAGCAAATCTTGTCTACGCCCGAGGTAGAACATTGAATTGCGATTCCCCCATATTGTGCGAACCATCCTTCAAACTGCGGTACCACCTGCAAATAAACTATGTTGTGCTGCGGCACGCGTCCATGCTGCCTGCTTCAGAGGAAAACCACTGCTCGTGTTGAAGACGACATCCCACTGTGGACAGGCAACAATTTTTAACGAACAAAAACAAAATTGATATCATTCAATAGACACAGATTGGCTCACAAAGTGTCGGCACCATGATTGTTGTTGTTGGTTTTACTCTTGCATACAAACAAAGGTGACTTCCTCTCTCCTCCGATGGACAGTAAAACCCCATTATCTTGGTGGCCCCTATTTCTTCTCGAATCGGTCACAGAGGACATAATCGCAGTCACTGAATTCCGCAAAATTAAAGGCCGCGAAAATTAAAGGTTCGCCAACATTAAGGGGTTTACTGTTCTTCTGAGTGTCACATGATGTTAACATTTCAAGGAGGCTGAAGGTATTGGTTTAAGAAAAAATTGACCTATGAAAAAAATGCCCTTCTCCAGGTTAGGCACGCGAGGTTCTTTTGCACTACCTATAAGGTGGCAAGTTTATTTCGGCAGAGCTTTTGGTAAAACGGAGTCACAAAAGTAGCCATACTTGGCGTCAACTATTTTGTGCTGCATTATAAAGCCAGAGTAGATTCCACAGTGCGTGCTTCAGCAGAGCACTGTTTGTTGCGAGAGCATATGTGGTTTAGTGTTGCATCCCATTTGCATAATCTAGAGAAACTAGCGCTGACAGAGTTGGAGCACTCCAAATATTAACAGCCGACTGTAGAAGCATTGAGAGATGCACACATGCGAACTGTGCATTTCTTAAAGGTGGGTTCGAGCAAAGGTAAAAACAATATCTATACTTACGGCGGCCATACTTGCCTTTCCCAAGCACGACCACTTTTCCCTCGGTAGCACCATCCGGTAAGAAGCACCAGCAACACGCCCATGAGACGCCGCCGCCTCCTGGATTGAATGACGACCCGCCTGAGGTCTTGGAAGGAGATCCGGAACACTGCTTTAGGCCAGATGTTGTATCTGGTGGGGCAAAGACTAAAAGCAAAAATTAACAAATTTATCTGAAGCGCTACATTCCTATAGGACAGCAGTATTTTTTTTAGGCCAGTGATTCGCTTTAATTAAACACAAATGGTTGGTTTATATGATGAACCATCAGCCCCTATTTTTCTTAAGTGTAACGCAGTGTCTAACATTACGTCCGACGGAACCCGAAATAAAAATTAAAATTACGCCCAACGTAACTGTCAAGCATTCGAGTTACGTCCGACGTAACCCAAAATAAAAATTAAAGTTACCGTATTTACTCGAAAATAGGTCGAACTCTATTTGTTGGACCCACCGAGAATAAAAAAAAAAAATTCAAATATAGGTCGACTTTTTTTTATTTTTAAGAACAGGGGAAATTTTGGGCAAAAGAAAGAAACCTTTATTTACATCACTTCACAGCTTGGTAGACATCCTCGCAAATCCGCTACAGTACTTCACTGACACCGTTGTAAAATGACGACAAGAAACGAAAGAAGGTGCGAAGCGACGAAAGACAAACTACAAAGACGCAAACAAAGCCGCCGTGTCGCCATGAGCAACACGCGAGCCGAGCCGCCTCAAGCAACTAACAAAAGTAACATCTTTTTTTTTTTTCTTTTTTTGTGCGCGTTTGCGAGGATGGAGGACAAAGTGCATGGCGCATCGCGTTCCTCTCCTTCCCCATTGCCCAGCAAGGGGAACGCTAGAGGTGCGATGGCGAAATCCAATGCCCCAAGAGGTGCGCGCGATAGCGGCATCGGCCACCGCTGTTGTTTTCGGTTGTTTAACAAAAGCCTTTGGAAACAAGAAGCGGCGCAGCTCTACGGCAACGCCGGCTCGGTGACTCGATAGCTTCATGCCTCCGGTACGGTCGCAAAATTTGGTCGCGAATGTAGGTCGAAATTCTTTAGTCACGATTTCCGAAAAAAAAAAAAAAAATAAATAAAAGAAAAGAAAAAAAAAGGTCGACATATATTTGAATAAACACGGTAGTCAGCTGCGCGACGAGACACACATTATGAAAGCGATTGGTGCGAGCGATCAAGGTGATGAGCGACGTTTTCTAGAAGCCCAGGAACCGAGCGGCGCAAGCAGCGAGAGTGAGAAATCGTCGCTCGGCGCCGGCACTCGTAGCTTCTCGTCGTCGCTCGTCTCGTTGATCGCTATATTGCTTACATGCTGTTCAGAAAGGTGCTCTAAGTGGTTACCATTGCATTGGGACCAGCCTCGCATCCAACCGTAACCAGTCTTGACTTTTTTTTAAGCCGCCCAGGTAGAAGTTAACATCGTACATACATCGTTTTCAAGCATGGCTCCTCGTTCATTGCTCGATTTACTTTTTCGTAAATGACAAACCGCAATGAAGCACAATTATTCTAGTTCAAAATTGTCACGAACACTTGGCACGCATGCTTACACTGTAGCGCACCTCACGTAATTTAAAAGTAGAACGAAAACGGGACGAGATTCGCTTACCGCTTCACGGAAACAGAGTCCTTAGGATCCTAGGCCTAACGGCCGAAATCGGAAGTCGCCTGCGGTCCGGCGATCGGACGAGTTGAGCCGGCCGCGCTGTGCTGACCCCGGCTGACCACGCCTGGTTGAACCATGAGAGGCGTCGTCGAGTTGAGAGCCAGAGACGCAGTAGAAACGGACCGTAAAACATCTGTCCCGTAAAACGCAGAAGGAGCCAGCGCCAAAACCGCTACGTCTGGCTGCGTCGCCATCTCCGCGACGACCGGAAGTGTGTAAACCGGGACTGGCCGGGAAGTTAGAAAAGGCGCGGCAGCGGAAGCCACTGGGCGGAAGCTTTACGTTTCGGTTTCGCTTTTCTCCGACATCGGCCACGGTCGCGGGCTGGTATGTTTGCGGCCGGTTGCGACGACGCGAGGGGCCACGAAAAGACGCCGAGTTGGCCGAGTACGAGTCACGGCCCACGATACGAGCAACGGGCCATTTGCCCCTGTCGACCGGCGATGCGGTATCCGCGGCTTAGTGTCACGATCGGTTTGTTGCCGTGCACGTTGACTCAAAGCTCGAAGTTATGCAGCTCCGTCAGTTCCGTTCCGGCACCAGCCGCACCACGTTTTCCGGTGCATCGCACGTGGAGGCTTTTCGACGCATTCAGTGAACGTAAAGATCGCGCCCGCTGTCTTCGGTGCTGTGGAAGAAGTTGGGAGACGGAAGAAGCATCAAAACCAAGGCGTTTAGGACTCCAGTCCGGGCCGCCGGTCCACTCTGAACGAGAGGCGACGTGTGTGTGCACGCTTTGAGGAAGCCTCCACGTTTCGCCGCGCCAGACCTCGCCGATCGCGACCAGACCCCGAGTCCGAGAGGCTCTTGCGCAGCCAGGAACGGCAGCGAGGTAGGAGCTGCTCGTTCTGCGCAACCATGCAGTGCTCTACAGTGATCGGAGGTCTCGGTGTCATGCGTGCTTGCACCGAAGCCTTTGTGACCCCCTCGGACGCGCAAGTCGTACTTCGCAAAGGTTTGGACGGGGCCGCCCTCACCGAGCAGCTCCGCTAAATTCCGCTTACTTATGATCGCAATAAAAGCTTGCGTTTGTTCTCGGGAAAAAAATTGCGGGACCGCTCTCCGCGCCGCCGACGAGGTTGGCCGCCACCATGTTCTCAGCTGTTCACTCGCTCCCGCAGCGAGCGCCTTCCGATAATCCTCCCCGTTCCAAAATGCGATGCGATCTTCGTTTACATGGGCTGAATGAATGCGCACTCGCCATCTCGATCCACCTCTGTCTAGCGACTTTAATGCGATGCGCTTTGCGCATTATGCCGTTTACATGACCGCATATTGAATGCGGCAACTGGATTCAATGCGACTCAGTCGCATTCATGTAAACGCGGCTTATGTTATTTTTCGACATGTATGATGTATGTAACGATACCGGTGGTAAACGATGGACGTTTTTGTTGGAAGATGGCGGTCGTCTTTCTGCATGTATGGTTTAGTTATACCGGTGGTCTTGTGGTATAGGCGTGAATAGGAGGTAGGCGTGAATAGGAAGTACACACCCTTCTATGGTATAGGCGTTTCGTTGGAAAGATGGCGGTCGCCTACGTCATCGGACGCAAAATCATACCAGCCACACCGAGTCATATCGGCGAGCAAACCGGCTGCCAGTATAGACAGACCCGGAGCCATAGCGGTGCCGGTATCTCCAGTTATGGAGAACGCAAAACCAAACTAGCTGCATGTATAATAACAATAAATTATGGTGGTGTCATACCAGGACTGTACAAGCAGCAGGTTTGTTTCTTGTACGTTTTTCCAATAGGGTAGTCACCCCCCAGGACAAGGCCACGTAGGCGTTATAATGATGGGTACCGAATTAAGGCGAATGATCAAATGCATTCATTTAACCCTCTTTCGCCCCAACCTGAGAGACTTCTGTCAAATATTTACATTCAACCGTAAAGACTATAAATAAAACTACTACTGCAATGCAGAGCCATATAGTGGGAGAGTTTAGCCAGTGGGTGTGGCAACGAAGGCGCCGGAGAGGAGGAAAGGGAGGAGAACGCCGAAGGAGGGAGAGAGAAGGCAGCAAAAAGGAGATGACCGCCATTTTGACGCAAAGCTGTCAGCACGGAGCACGGTTGAGGCTATGCGTCGTCTGCTACGGGCTTTTTTTTTTTTTTTGCCTGAATAAAAGTGCGTTCAAACATGGAGGAACTTCTTTCTTTACGTTTTTAAGCCACTGAGGAATAACACTATATCATTTTATTGCCAGAGCCTGCCAAATAAAAGGAAAGAACCAAAATTTGAATATCGATCCCATGCCGGGCAAATGAATTAAAATGGCGGCCCTCCCCGCTAAGCTGGGAGCAGCCTAGAGTTCACGCGCATGCGCTCACGCCTCTCGCTCTGTGCCGCGGGCTGATTAGCTCACTCGGAACGGAGACTTTACGGCAGCGAAATCTTAGACTGCCAGACTCTCCCCATATATGGCTCTGCTACAATGGAAAGATTTTCCTACCCTCGTGCTCAGCGAGTGTCGACTGGGGATACAACTCCAGTTCATACAGTCGCTGAAGATGATGGTAGAGATTACCAGCAGAGGGCAGGTGTCTGGATAGAAAGAGTTTAGTTGGCGCACCAAGAGGCTAACGAATAAAAATGGGTACTACTCTGAGCAAAATGCCAAAAAAGCGTGGATCTCGGCTTGACACTAACAGCGGCACACAGTATCTATTTTACTGACAAAGGGGTACTAAATCACTATTTTCAGCTACCTAATCAAACTAAATATTCTTCCCGGCTTGCTTTTTGGGAAAATCTCTAAATTTACAAAAACTATTAAGACAACAGCTAAAACAAAAATGGCAAAACCAACAATCGAATTCACCTGCTCTCCAGTAGCACGACATCTATGGCAGGCAGACCTGCAGAATGAGCAAGCAGTTTAAAAACAGAGTATGTCCTATTTATTATTTTTTTTCATGCTGCAAAGCAAGTGCTAGAAGGAGGTTTCACGACATTAACGAAATTTCTTGCAATCAGTTAAGAACAAGTTAGAGCGGTGAACTTGTCCTTGCCCCTGGCATAACGTTTTAGTGTTGCCCATGAAAACTCACATAAATTTGTAAATAAAAACAAAAAAGACTAACGTTCATAAAAAAATCTGTAACTTTGGCAAAGAAAAGTTACCTTGAACAAAATATGTGCGATACAGTTGTACAGCGTCCATTTGTGTGCTTAACCAATTTTGAGGCAAATCGGCAACAATGAAAAGACGACGTTTGGGTACAATTAAGGGAAAGACAGAAAGGATGCATACCTACAACAAAAAAATTTAGAACAACCACGGGCAGGAAACTCTGGTGAGGCTCCCGGAGCGACTCCCTGCAATGGGCCTGCGCAGACCACAGAACAAGATCGGTCAGAGCTTGCAGCCATAAGGTGCTTCATACCATGAAGTTCCAGAAGTAGCTGCAATTGGAAGCAAAGTGCATTTCATTTCTCTGCAGAATGGAGAGTTTAATAGCTAGTATGCATTCATAAGGTGATACAGTCACGAATGCAGATTTCTCAATGCAGCACTATATCACCAAATTGTTAACCGTGCCGGGCAACACTAAAAACCGAGAGCATTATTCCAAACTATCTCAGTTTAAAGTTAACCACGGCAGAAGCTGCAAGCCATGTGACCTTCTAGTTGGATGCCATGGTACGTCGAGCTTACAATCATGTGTCACACTGTTTTCGCTGCAATGGCTTGTAGTGTCAAAAGTGGTCCAGCTTAAAGAGATGCAAAGTATAGACGTTTGTGAGTGGGGCCCTGACCTAGTCTTGAGCTACATTGCGAGGAAGGACGTTTCAACCGGGATGTTTGCTGCCTGTATCCACACGACCAGCTTGTGCACAGCGATTGCTCGAGCCGAGTACATGTCCTCGACAGTGCCATTATTTGACAAGCAGTTGTATGAATGTTAAACATGACTGACTTACAGAGAGACTGCATCTCAACGACTAATGACTTTGGATACCCAACTGAATACTGATATATTAACTAAATGCAAAACAATTACCTGGCAGGCATTAAATTTTTCAACAGGGTGGGTCGACTCCGCATTAAGTTGAAGGAGTCCATGCGTCAGGCACGTAGCCAGGATTTTGTTTCAGAGGGGGCCCACTCATGACAAAATGCTGTATGAGGAGAAGGGGGGAGAGGAGGACACATGCAAAATGGAAGATTTCGGAGGGAGAGGGGGAAGGGGGGGCCCGCGCCCGGGCCCCATGGGCCTCCCCCTGGCTACGTGCCTGCGATGCGTAATAGGACAATACAAACAAAAATATGCCTTAGAATTCCTTTTGCACCCCCAAAATGATGTGTTTTTGAAGGTAAGGTACACAATATTCTTGATTCAGGAAGTGCCTCAGCTGTACAAATGCATATGCAGTAAGGGCACTCGCCAAGCCTATTCTCCTCAGCTCTGTGCAGGTTAAGCCAAGTTAGAGTATAGAGGTACACGCTCACTGATAGCATGAGAAAGGCAGGGAGAAGTCTCCGTTGTTCCACCACCAGCCCGTCTGCTACCTTCGATGACGTTTCAGCGCCTCATGAGCCTGGAGCAAGCACATCTGTCCAAAGAGGGGTGAAAAGCACAAGCACGTGCTGGAGGACGCCCAGCCATTCTCTTTTTGTCATCGGCTATTCTACATATTTTAGTATGACATATTTTTAAGTGAGAAAAAGTATTGCAAATATGCAGTCCAACTTTGACCATAATACAGAAGTCTGATAAAGATAACAGTTGCCATTCACCATTTTCCAAATAAGTGCTCCCACCTATCGGAACATCTACACATGTGGTGCGTAAGTGGGTTCAGGACTGAGACGCTAGAAAATGGAGCGCTCACAAGGCTTGTCTGGCCCTTCCAACCATGCGGGTACATTCATCGCAAATCCCAGATTTTTAGACAAAATGATTTAGAATAAGCAAATCTTGTCTACGCCCGAGGTAGAACATTGAATTGTGATTCCCCCATATTGTGCCAACCATCCTTCAACCTGCGGTACCACCTGCAAATGAACTATGTTGTGCTGCGGCACGCGTCCATGCTGCCTGCTTGAGAAGAAAACCACTGCTCGTGTTGAAGACGACATCCCACAATGTACAGGCAACAATGTTTAACGAACTAAAACAAAATTGATATCATTCAATAGACACAAATAGGCTTACAAAGTGTCGACACCATGATTGTTGTTGTTGGTTTTACTCCTGCATACAAACATAAGTGACTTCCTCTTTCCTCCGATGTACAGTAAAACCCCCTTATCTTCGTGGCCCCTATTTCTTCTCGAATCGGTCACAGAGGACATAATCACAGCCACTGAATTCTGCAAAATCAAAGGCCGCGAAAATTAAAGGTTTGCCAACATTAAAGAGTTCACTGTTCTTCCGTGTGTCACATAATGTTAACATTTCAAGGAGGCTGAAGGTATTGGTTTAAGGAAAAATTGACCTATGAAAAAAAAAAGCCCTTCTCCAGGTTAGGCACGCGAGGTTCTTTTGCACTACCTATAAGGCGCAAGTTTGTTTCGGCAGAGCTTCTGGTAAAACGGAGTCACAAAAGTAGCTATAATTGGCATCAACTATTTTGTGCTGCATCATAAAGCTAGAGTAGATTCCACAGTGCTTCGGCACAGCGCTGTTTGTTGCGAGAGCATATGTGGTTTATTGTTGCATCCCATTTGCATGATCTAGAGAAACTAGCGCTGACACAGTTGGAGCACACCAAAAAAAAACAGCCGACTGTGGAAACATTGAGAGATGCACACATGCAAACTGTGCATTTCTTAAAAACGGATTCGAGCAAAGGTAAAAACAATATGTATACTTACGGCGGCCATACTTGCCTTTCCCAAGCACGACCACTTTTCCCTCGGTAGCACCATCCAGTAAGCACCAGCAACACGCCCATGAGACGCCGCCGACTCCTGGATTGAATGACGACCCGCCTGATGTCTTGGAAGGAGATCCGGAACACTGCTTTAGGCCAGATGTTTTATCTGGTGGGGCAGGGACTAAAAGTAAAAATAAACAAATTTATCTGAAGTGCTACATTCCTATAGCATAAACTCTAGAATAGCAGTATTTTTTTTTTTTTAGGTCAGTGATGCATTTTAATTAAACACAAATGGTTGGTTTATAACTTTATATGATGAACCAGCAGCCCCTATTTTCCTTAAGTGTAACGGAGTGTCTAACGTTACGTCCGACGGAACCCGAAATAAAAATTAAAGTTACGCCCAACGTAACTGTCAAGCATTCGAGTTGCGTCCGACGTAACCCAAAATAAAAATTAAAGTTACCGTATTTACACGAAAATAGGTCGAACCCTATTTATTGGATCCACCAAAAAAAAAAAAAAAAAAAATTCAAATATAGGTCGATTTTTTTTTTTTTTTTTTTTTAAGAACAAGGGAAATTTTGGGCAAAAGAAAGAAAAAAACCTTTATTTACATCACTCTCAGCTAAATCACGGGGCGATGCCAAAAACTTCATCACCGTCAGAACTTCTGGACATGTTATCATCGTCCCAAGCTTCGTCAGCTGGGTAGACATCCTCGCAAATTCGCAGCAATACTTCACTGACACCGTTGTAAAATGACGACAGGAAACGAAAGAAGGTGCGAAGCGACGGAAGACAAACTACAAAGACGCAAGCAAAGCCGCCGTGTCGCCATGAGCAACACGCGAGCCGAGCCACCTCAAGCAACTAACAAAAATAACATTTTTTTTTTTGTGCGCGTTTGCGAGGATGGAGGGTAAAGTGCATGGCGCATCGCGTTCCTCTCCTTACCCGTTGCCCAGCAAGGGGAACGCTAGAGGCGCGATGTCGAAATCCGACACCCGACCGGCCACCGCGTGCGGCGAGCCATTTCGGCAACCAAAAGCTTTTTGAAACAAGAAGCGGCGCGGCTCTACGGCGACGCCGGCTCGGTGACTCGATAGCTTCATGCCTCCGGTAGGGTCGCAAAATTTGGTCACGAATGTAGGTGTCGAAATTCTTTAGACACAATTTCCGAGAAGAAGAAAAAAAAGAAGAAGAAAAAAAAAAGGGAAAGGTCGCCTTATATTTGAATAAACACGGCAGTCAGCCGCGCGACGAGACACACATTATGAAAGCGATTGGTGCGAGCGACCGAGGCGATGAGCGACGTTTTCTAGAAGCCCAAGAATTGAGCGGCGCAAGCAGCGAGAGTGAGAAATCTTCGGCGCTCGGCGCCGGCACTCGTAGCTTCTCGCCGTCGCTCGTCTCGTTGATCGCTATATTGCTTACATGCCGTTCAGAAAGGCGCTCTAAGTGCTTACCATTGCATTGGGACCAGCCTCGCATCCAACCGTAACCAGTCTTGACTTTTTTTTAAAGCCGCCAAGGTAGAAGTTAACATCGTACATGCATCGTTTTCAAGTATGGCTCCTCGTTCATTGCTCGATTTATATTTTCCGTAAATGACAAACCGCAATGAAGCACAATTATTCTAGTTCAAAATTGTTACGAACACTTGGCACGCATGCTTACACTGTAGCGCACCTAACGTAATTTAAAAGTAGAACGAAAACGGGACGAGATTCGCTTACCGCTTCACGGAGACAGACGTCTTCGGATCCTAGGCCTCACGGCTGAACTGGGAAGTCGCCTGCGGTCCGGCGATCGCACGAGTCGAGCCGGCCTGACACAGGTTGACCACGCCTGGTTGAACTATGAGAGGCGCCGTCGAGTTGAGAGCCAGAGACGCAGTAGAAACGGACCGTAAAACATCTGTCCCCCAAAACGCAGAACGAGCCAGCGATGCCAAAACCGCCAAAACCACTACGTCGCCATCTCCGCGACGACCGGAAGCGTGGAAGCCGGGAAGTCAGAAAAGGCGCGACAGCGGAAGCCACTGGGCGGAAGCTTTACGTTTCGGTTTCGCTTTTCTCCGACGCCGGGTTTGCGGCTGGTAGCGACGACGCGAGGGGCCACGAAAAGACGCCGAGTTGGCCGAGTACGAGTCACGGCCCACGATACGAGCAACGGGCCGTTTGCCGCTGTCGACCGGCGATGCGGTATCCGCGGCTTGGTGTCACGATCGGTTTGTTGCCGTGCACGCTGACTCAAAGCTCGAAGTTACGCAGTTCCGTTCCGGCACCAGCCGCACCACGTTTTCCGGTGCATCGCACGTGGAGGCCTTTCGACGCATTTAGTGACCGTAAAGATGGTGCCCGCTGTCTTCGGTGCTGTAGAAGAAGTTGCGAGACGGAAGAAGCATCGAAACCAAGGCGTTTAGGACTCCAGGCCGGGCCGCCGGTTCACTCTGAACGAGAGGCGACATGTGTGCGCACGCTTTGAGGAAGCCTCCGCGTTTCGCCGCGCCAGAACTCGCCGATCGCGACCGTACCCCGAGTCCGAGAGGCTCTTGCGCAGCCGGGAACGGCACCGAGGTAGGAGCTGCTCGTTCTGCGCTACCATGCAGTGCTCAACAGTGCTCAGGGCTCTCGGTGTCGTTCGTGCTGGCACCGATGTCTTTGTGACCCCTTCGGACACGCAAGTCGTACTTCGCAAAGGTTTGGACGGGGCCGCCCACACCGAGCAGCTCCGCTATATTCTGCTTAGTTATGATCACAATAAAAGCTTGCGTTTGTTCTCGGGAAAAAAATTGCGGGACCGCTCTCCGCGCCGCCGACGAGATTGGCCGCCTCCATGTTCTCAGCTGTTGACTCGTTCCCGCAGCGAGCGCC
Source organism: Ixodes scapularis (assembly GCF_016920785.2). Classification (NCBI taxonomy): domain Eukaryota; kingdom Metazoa; phylum Arthropoda; class Arachnida; order Ixodida; family Ixodidae; genus Ixodes; species Ixodes scapularis. The sequence goes on from NW_024609836.1 coordinate 61,963,025, forward strand.
TTCCGATAATCCTCCCCGTTCCAAAATGCGATCCGATCTCCGTTTACATGGGCTGAATGAATGCGCACTCGACATCTCGATCCACCTCTGTCTAGCGACTTTAATGCGATGCGCTTTGCGCATTATGCCGTTTACATGACCGCATATGGAATGCGGCAACTAAATTCAATACGACTAAGTCGCATTCATGTGAACGCGGCTTATGTTCTTTTTCGACATGTATGGTGTATGTAACGATACCGGTGGTAAACGATGGACGTTATGTTGGAAGATGGCGGTCGTCTTTCTGCATGTATGATTTGGATATAACGGTGGTGGTGTGGTATAAGCGTTTTTTGTTGGAAAGATGGCGGTCGCTTACGTCATCGGCCGCAAAATCATACCAGCACACCGAATCATATCGGCAAGCAAACTGGCTGCCAGTATAGGCAGACCCGGAGCCATAGCGGTGCCGGTATCTCCAGTTATGCAGAAAGCCGAACCAAACTAGCTGCATACATAATAACAAGAAAGTATGGTGGTGTCATACCCGAACTGTACAAGCAGCAGGTTTGTTTCTTGTACGTTTTTCCAACAGGGTGGAGTCAATAAAAGAAGTCAACGGCCTATTACAAGGGAAGCCAATATGATTGAAGCAGAAGCGGACGGAAGATCTGAAACGTTCTCGAACGTAAATGAGGCGCAAGTCGTCGCCTTTGTGGACAGAGGGGAAGGCGATATTTGAGATGCTGTCTTTGGTGCCGAGAAAAGCGGAATTTAAACGTGGCTCTGTCAAGGCCACTAAAAATTTTTGAACCCGCAGATGTCAAAGGATCTTGGCCGTTTCTTATTTGGGCATCATTTAGTCAAGATGAATAAGAACAAACATTCGACTATTATTGCCTCTAATATTTGACATTATATACTTATGGTATAAAGACCTTTTTGAATATCTTTCAACCGGTGAACTTTTCGTGAGCTACGATGACGCGCATTGTATGTAGTCATGAAAATAAAAGGAGAAATACTTAGTCGTGTACGGATTTTCAGTTACTTATAAGTAACAAGTTAAACAAGGATAGAAAGATGTTCTGCATTTTCTAATACCTTAAAGGGATGCTGAACCGAAACTCTGGATTGTATCTATTGGTTGTCCTAGCTTTTGCTGAGTCAAGCGTCGGGGATCTGCAATGAAGGTCGCAATAGTTTCCCTTGGGCGTTGATCTCGTTTGAAGACGCGGAATCGCTTGAATATCACAAGCTGATGAGGGACAAAGTGCTCTTGAAGCTTGCCTTTTTTGCTTTTGTATTCTGTTTTAGCTGGCCCTAGATGAAGTATGTTGTGGAGCCGGAGACGCTGCAGAGGACGGCGCGTTTCTTCTCTGGCGTAGTTATGTCGGTTGCCTCGAAAAATAACTCCAGACACCCGATATAGCCGGGCAAGGCCGCCGGGTCCTTGGGCGTAAATTCTTCGTACTGTATAGATTTGAAGCCATAATGGTTGAGCGCTGCCGCTGCCGATGCCGCAGGTTTGCCTGTTTACCTCGACGCCAATGTTAAGTACCGCGTGAGACTCACAGATCGTAGGATTAAGCGCTGTCGCGCCGTAGGCTTTTAGTATAAAAGGTAGCGGCTCGTCGTTGTAATGCGCTTGCATGGCCAGCGGAAGGACTAGTCTCGTGTCATCCATGCTCTTGCACTCGCGCCAGCGAAGTGTCGGGGTCGATGCACTAGAGACACGCTGTTAGGAAGCTCAGGGGATAGCGTTTAGCTCTGTCGCGAACAGTTTAATCCCCGGAGGACCTAAAAGCGTCTCCTGGAATTTCAGATAAAGCTTCAAATACCTGGCAGACATCGTCGCAAACACCAAGATGGCTGAGGTGGCGTTGCTCTGAAGCTCATTTAGTGGCTCTACCCGCACCGCAGCATTTAATCTACTTGAAGTGAAGAAAAAACAAAAGACATTTATCATTGCCATGGCATGGTTGACGGTTTAGTTTCGAGAAGATTTGTTTTGGGAACCGGAATGAAATATATTCAGCAACCGGATTTTTTTAGCTGATAAAACTCATATAACTGAATTTTCGGAGGGCAAGTATGGTTCTCAATTATTTAGCAATAAGAGATCTTATAAGCTAACTTTGTGTGTTGACACAGTTAAAGCAAATATGTATTTGCCAGTTTCTGGTCGGAGCTATTTCTACAGTTCGTACGTACAGGGAGTATTTACTGGCGGCCATAGCTGTGTGCGCGACTGCTGAGCGCGTGCTGAAAGCGAGCTTCCACAGTTCTTCTGCAACCTGCACGCCGCACCACCGAGATTGCCGGTCTTAGCAGCCTATTATTGTGAGCTCGTTCTGAGCATCCGCTGTAAACTTCGCTCTCAAATATGGTGCAGCGCCGAGGTATTTCGGTGGCGCCCTTTAATTGCTTCCATCCGTGACGTCACGACTAGGGTTTGCCTTGGGTTTGCCTCGCCGTGACGTCACCAGTTGTTACCCTGGCTACTTATCACCAGCGACGACGAGCTCGATGGTGTGTTTAAAAAGCACAGTGGAAGCTAGGAACCATCGCAACCGGAACTAACACCGTCAAAGTTGACAACCTGACAATGTTCATATGCCGATGGTCTGGCCAACCGTGGAAAGCGAAAGCTGACCGCAGCAACGCTTTTGGTCACGCACATCGCTAATAGACTTTTTCTGTTTCCTGTCGTTCTCAATCCCGTGGGTTCTGTATGTGGTATGCGGGACAAAAAAAAATAATTTCATCCTGGAACATGCGACATAATATAGGCGAGGCAAAACAAGAATGTGTGAGAATCACATATTTTTCGTTAAAATCCTTCCGCCGAAAGACCAAAACGATGTTTTACCGGATACCAGAAATACGACATTAAAGATGGCTGCGCCCTTATGGAATAAGTGCATTGCGTGTGACTCGCTGGCATTCCAAATTGACGATGACGCCCGTTCTGGGCTGTGGACGTTACACAGTTGCACGCTGTATGTTTAAAAAATCTACAACCCCACGTGCAACCACCGCAGTCCAGAGCATATCTGTTGTTTGTGAAACAGATTAAATAACTAGGTGTTCATATGGTTTTTCCATTTCATTTTTTTTAATATTTTCTTTTTGTAGTAAAATGTAAATACAAAGATAGCAAGGAAGAAGAAGAATAACAACGCTGGACCGATGTGACAAAAACACGAACGAAAGAGCGGTCTTTAATTATTCCTACCTGCCTGTTATTGACCTCGGCATAGTCACACACTCCACAAGGCTACCACGTCTTCAGTTGTCAAGATTTCACTAGTAAGCGCCCACAAAAATTCAGTTGTACAAACAAGCCAGCTAAAATATATTGTAATCGACATAACTAAAACAGGCGTCACCACAACGGGCAGCTCAAAATGTTTAGTTGGAAAAAGGGGGAAAACTGCCTCAAAAAGACTCCAGATGTCTACAGTACCGTGGTCGAAGGTCTCAAGAAAATATACAAGTCCAAGATACTGCCACTTGAAGAGCACTATCTTTTTCACGACTTCCACTCTCCACCGCTCTGCGATCCGGACTTTGAATCCAAGCCGATGATTCTCCTGGTGGGACAGTACTCTACTGGAAAGACAACCTTCATTCGGTATGTACTAGAACGAGACTTTCCAGGCATGCGAATAGGGCCGGAGCCAACCACGGACGGGTTCATCGCCGTGATGTACAACGATCACGAAGGTGTCGTACCAGGCAACGCTTTGGTCGTCGATGCTAAGAAACAGTTTCGTCCTCTTGCAAAGTTCGGGAACGCTTTTTTGAACCGATTCCAATGTTCCTTGGTAAATTCCGCCGTGCTGCAGACACTTACCATCATTGACACACCCGGCATCTTATCGGGAGAGAAGCAACGGGTAGACCGCGGCTACGACTTCACGGGTGTCCTAGAGTGGTTCGCCGAGCGCGTGGACAGAATTGTACTTCTATTCGACGCCCACAAGCTAGACATCTCGGATGAATTTCGGCGAAGTATAGAGGCCCTCCGCGGTCACGACGACAAAATCCGCATTGTGCTGAACAAAGCAGACATGGTGGACCAGCAGCAGTTGATGCGAGTCTACGGGGCACTCATGTGGTCGCTGAGCAAAGTTCTGAACACTCCAGAGGTGGCACGCGTCTACATCGGGTCTTTCTGGGACCACGCGTTGTACGACGACACCAACCGGAGGCTGTTCGAAGCCGAGGCACAGGACCTGTTCAATGACATACAGGGTCTACCCCGTAATACGGCTCTGAGAAAGCTGAACGACCTCATCAAAAGAGCGAGGCTCGCGAAAGTGCACGCGTACATCGTCAGCACATTACGCAAGGAAATGCCATCTGTGTTTGGTAAGGAGAGTAAGAAGAAAGAGCTTATAAAGGACCTGGGCTCTCTCTTCGCAGAAATCCAGCGCAAGCATCAGATATCCCCTGGAGACTTTCCGAACCTCCGCGAGATGCAGGAAAAGCTGGCGCTTCATGACTTCACCAAGTTTCATGGGCTCAAAGTACAGCTGTTGGAGTCTGTAAACCAAATGATGGCAGACGACATTGCGCAGCTCGTTGCGATGATTCCGAAAGAGCAGACGGACCAGAGCGAAGACACCGTCGTGCGGGGTGGGGCCTTTGACGGCCACGAGCATAACCCCTTTGGCTTCAGACGTGGTGAGGGCGTAGATGCCGGTTCTCTACAAGAGGACTGGGTTGTCGATAGAGAGCGATTTAAGTATGACGAACTCTTCAGTGTCATGTCGCCCTTGGATGGCAAGATCTCGGGAGCGCTTGCTAGAGTAGAGATGATGAAGAGCAAGCTGCCGAACTCTGTCCTTGCTAAGATCTGGACGCTCTCCGACATTGAAAAAGACGGCATGCTGGATGCCGATGAGTTTGCTCTGGCGATGTATCTGATCAACATCAAGTTGGCAGGTCACGATTTGCCTACGGAACTACCACGACACTTGGTGCCACCGTCTAAGAGGTGTTTCACGGTGCCACAGTAATGTGACGCGAGTCTGAAAAACAGTCGTTTGAACCTCCGATGGCTTTTGTAGTATCTCCCCAAGGATTGGGTCAATGGATAAAAAATAACTAAGTAAAGGTGAAGTAAAGGTAAATGTGGTGTAAGTTTTCATTTAAAGTGTGTTCAGGTTTTTTTTACTTTTTTTAGAGAGCCGTTTTCACTCAAAATTAGGAAGAACTTTAGGCCGGCGGCTCAGTTGTTTTGAGCTGAAGCGGTTAAGATGTAAAGTTCATAAACTACAACACCTCCATTTCAGATCAAATTTATTAACGTTGTTGCATTGCACGTCGCAACGTGCAATGCAACAACGTTAATGACCTCATGCTTTTGTCGATTTGATATAAAGTGCATTTTAAGGCCACGGTTCCACTGAATGTGGCAGTTTAGGTACTTTTTGGCAGGTCATTACTCATCTCCTCTTAAATACTGTTTTGTGGGATTGATGTCATTTGAAAGGCAATGCAATCCTCTTTCATTTGATATTATCTATGCGTTGGTGTTTACTGTTCATGCGCATTTGTAATGTTGCAAATATGATGGCGCGGACCCTCACTCGCTACGCTAGTTCATGTTTTATGAACGATCCATTAAAGATAACACGATTCCAATATAGCAGTTTTGTTAAGATGATGTCGGAGCAGAATGTAACGATACACGTTTTTGGTATTTGCACTACTTTGTTTTTTTCATTCCTCCAAATATTGCCCTAAAATTGACATTTATCAGCACAAATATTTTTTAATGACAAGAGCTAGGACAATGAAATTAGCCACACATGTAGTGCTTATAATTGGTAATATGCAGAAAAAAAAATTAAATGTTGTGTGAATTTTTTTTTTTAGATATTTTATATCAAACGTACCACTTTTTTGTGCTTCGAGTCATGGTACTTCAAATGCCGCTGAGGAACTAATTAAACTATGATAAAATCCTTTATAGCATTTAGAGCTACAATGGTTGCCCAAGAGGTGGACGATGGCTTTTTTTCATTTTCAAAGTCATAACTCTCCAAGAGCCCTTCAATCTTACCTGTTTTTGACGCATATCTTTTTTGGACATAAAACAGATTTATTGGCATCTAAAAACATTTATTGTTTAGAATGGATATACATTGCGATGTATTAGATTCTCAGAATGATCTTGCTTGGGTTTTCTAATAGGTGGGTGATTCCACGTCAATTCATGCAATGATGGTCCGGGTCATATTTTAGATATTTTTGTTAAAAATATATATGAAAGCCATGTTTTTGGGAGGAACATTCAGCTAGATATGAACGCCGTAACAATTTTTTTTCGCTGAGATATAAAATAGAGAAGCTTGGGGCGTGGAAATTGAGAAGATTTCACAATGCTACTTTACACAGTCGTCATTTTCTTATCGAACTTTTCACGGCACCATAACTTTTTTAATAGGTTTTACAAAGGTTATACAACACATACACAAAAAATTAAAAATATCCATAAAATATTTTAATGCAAACAAAAATATCAAACATGGCACAAAAACCCGTTTTAGAGACATATTCACAATTTTTTTTGCAGATAAACCATCTTTCATAATACTTCACAAAATATATCAAAATGCGCGTATTTAAATATTCTTTACGAATATATAAAGATAATAGGCCCACCCCTAAACATATTTTTGTTATCAACGCGGAAATTCGGCTGATTTCTCAAAATGTGGCAAGATTGGGTGTCGATATTTAAAAAACTCCATCTTTTATTTTCTTTAAACTCCCCTTGGCACTTTACAGTGACTTGAACTAACCTGTGATGGCAAAAGATTGAGTAACATATGACCTCCATGCGGGAAAAGCTACGACAAACCTTCACTCGGAGCGAGCCGACGTCTTCGTCACAGCGGCTTTGCCGCACAGCACCAAACGTTTTGAGCGTTAGTTATGGGATGTATTTTATATTATTAAAATTCTTTTTTTCATAAGGGCTGAGTATTAGTGACGCGAAAATGGACTTTGAGGTGGAATACCATTAATTAGCTTACAATTCGCAGGAACAAAACGGCCCCACTGTGCGAATTCGCTAACTATGCATAGATAAGCTTACAACTCTCAGTTATGCGAGTGGCCATGTATACATCCGGATTCTCGGCATATGATGACTTCCACAGATGAGAAGCCTGGATTCCTCTCACAAGTTTTATGGTGGTCCACTTTGCTTGCTTTACCGCACGAAACTCTCGAACCCGTTCCACAGACAGGTGGAACATGCAGACATTTGTTACTTTTTTACGTAGCACTTCCACAAAGTCTTTAGCGGTGGCAATCGATGAGTTGAGCGAAGATCTCAACTTGGTGAGCGTTGGTTCTTCCACCTACTTTATCACAAGCGCTTTCTCCGTGTCCAGTGGCTGAAAAGATCCATCTTGCCGAAGAGTGCGGCTTCCGAGACAATTTGTGGAATTGGAAGCGATTCTTGAAATGCGCCGCCGCTCCGTCTGATACAAAAATTATTTCAAAAAAGACTGGGAAATGAACATTAACATACTCTTTTATGGCCTATGTGGCTAGAAGAGCGTGAGCTGTGTCAGGTGTCGTGTACCATCGGTGACAACGGCAAAGCTTTGCGTGCCTTGCGTGGACGTAACCACACTTGCGTGGACGTAACCACACTTCAATGAAAACTCTGCACTTCGCTTGGAAAGGGTACTGTCCATTTTTCCGCAAAATCGAAGTGGAACATCACTGCATTGGGTGGTAAGGCGGTTCTTGTGTCATGTATCAGGCTTCGTTCAAGGTCAAGGATGTAAGAATGCCTCATACACTTTTCGCTCTCCTATTGCCGCAGGAAGGCAGAAGTGTCCATAACCTTTTTGACGAGTTCGCCAGCGTCCCATAACGCGAAACAGATCTCTTCGTCTTCGTCGAGATGAAGCGACTGCAGCGAAATGCTCTGCGTTTTTGGGCACTTTTCGCAACGGCGCAGAAAGCAATCGTTCTGTGGAGGGCAGAAGAGGTAGATGCGCTTGAGGTCGTCTTCAGTAAATGTCTTCTTTGGGGCATTTGTTATTGCCGTTAAAAGCAACTGAAAATTGACGCAATATATGCATGCGCACAACTCGTGCTCGGGACTTTTTTTTTACCCATTTTGGTCGTAGGGAATAAAATTTGGAGATGCCTAGTTCGGGTTGGGGATGGTCCTTCCTAAACAGCTGGTAAGCTTCCTTAATAGAGGGGGTCATAAACCTTTTTACGACTTTGAACATGTCGTTGATCATGGCTTTGACGACGTCCTTTTTGTCGGGGCTTTGAACAGAGCATGCGAGGTCGTCGCGTGTGTAGTACTCAATTGCAACCCCCACATCTTCGGCCTTCGCCTTTTTCCCCATGTAGGGATCAGGGGTTGCCCAAACACCACCTTTGCGCTTCAGTTTTCATGTTTGATCAATCATGTAGGCAGTCGCACCGGACACCAGACGCAATATTGTTTTCTTCAGGATGATTGGTGGCAGAAGCACGCACAATCGCTTGCGTTCCTGGTGGGAACTACATGCCTTCAGCACTTCGCAAAACGCGTCAAACCACTCTGCGCAGTGCTCACAACTGTCTTCGAGTTCGAGAGTTTCGTGCGGTGAAGCAAGCAAAGTGGACCACCGTAAAACCTGTCAAAGCAATCCAGGAAACTCATCTGTGAAAGTCATCATATGCCGAGAGGCCAGATGTATACATGGCCATTCGCGCAACTGAGAGTTTTAAGCTTATGTATGATGCATAGGTAGCGAATTTGCAGAGTGTGGCCGTTTTATTCCTGTGAATTGTAAGCTAATTAATGGCTCAAAGTTCCTTTTCACGTCCCTAATACTCACCGCGTATAAAAAAAGAATTTTAATAATATCAAATACATGCCATAACTAACGCCCAAACGTTTGGTGCTGTGCGGAAAAGCCGCTATAACGAAGACGTCGGCTCGCTCCGAGTAAAGGTTTGTCGTAGCTTTTCCCGCTTGGAGGTCATATGTTACTCAATCTTTTGCCATCACAGGTTAGTTCAAGTCACTGTAAAGTGCCAAGGGGAGTTTAAAAAAAATAAAAGATGGAGTTTTTTAAATATCGACGCCCAATCTTGCCACATTTTGAGAAATCAGCCGAATTTCCGAGTTGATAACAAAAATATGCTTAAGGGTGGGGATATTATCTTTATATATTCGTAAAGAATTTTTAAATACGCGCATTTTGATATGTTTTGTGAAGTATTATGAAAGATAGTTTATTTGCAAAAAAATTGTGAATATGTCTCTAAAACGCGTTTTTGTGCCATGTTTGATATTTTTGTTTGCATTGAAATATTTTATGGATATTTTTAATTTTTTATGTATGTGTTGTATAACTTTTGTAAAACCTATTAAAAAAGTTATGGTGCCGTGAAAGGTTCGATAAGGAAATGACGACCGTGCAAAATAGCATTGTGAAATCTTCTCAATTTCCACGCCTCAAGCTTCTCTATTTTATATCTCTGCGAAAAAAATTGTTACGGCGTTCATATCTAGCTGAATGTTCCTCCCAAGAACATGGCTTTCATATATATTTTTAACAAAAATATCTAAATTATGACCCGGACCATCATTGCATGAACTGACGTGGAATCACCCAGGTGTAGATCTTAGCTAATTTTAAAAAAAACAATTAAAAACTGTTTGGGTGTTTTGTTGCGCTACCTGGCGGATGGCAGACAAACTGCTGATTTCTAATCTTCAAAAAATTTCCGAGGGCGGTGTTGGCGCCTGTATCATTATCAATCTCCGTGTCTTTTTACCTTCACATGTAAAACTATATTGGAAGATTTACTATCGATAAATGAATGGTTTAAGTACTGGGTCAGGTTAATAACCTGTTAAAACGGAGGTTCGGGCGAGTTGGTTGTTCATGACTTACAAGGAAACAGCGCACCCTCAAAACAAGCACTCTAAGCTTTCATGCACACGAACAGCGCTGTGTAAGTGGCTCTTTTTTTTGTGTGCATGAAAGCTTAGAGTGCTTGTTTTGAGGGTGCGCTGTTTCCTTGTAAGTCAGGTTAATAAATCTAAGACAAATAATTACACAAGCGTAGCGTGATATAATGTGTTCATGATTCGATATGATTGAAATCAATAAACAATAAAGACGAAGAGGAAAAGAATACACCCGAGTCCCGAGTTCACTTCATGCCTAGAATCACTATATGAGCTCTAAAGTATCGGCACTCCGTTCCCCAAAATTGTTTTAGACGCCGCCAGTTTGGGTCTTGTTCAGAACAAACGCAACTGCCGATCGTCATGATCCGAAAGTACGGCTTCCTCAGCATTAGATGCGGTGCAAGGAAGCTGATGCAATATTGCAATGCTCTGTCACGGGTTGTTTAAACATTTGTGGGGGACGGAAAAGCGTTTCCTGTGATTTTAGATAAAGCTTCAGATAACTGGCAACCATGATTTTAAGCCACAATATGGCCAAGTGTCGTTACTCTGAACCGTAGCTAATTTACTGGCAAAAGCGGGAACAATGAGGAAGAGGCAGGTGTCAAAAGGTAGTGGCTTGTGGAATCCACGGGGCTTACGTCATGGCCCCTCAGGTATAACAAGCCTCTTGAACAAGAGCATGAATAGTGTCATTAAATAAGCTACGCTTCAGAGTAGCGACACTTGGCCATATTGTGGCTTAAAATCATGGTTGCCAGTTATTTTAAGCTTTATTTGAAATCACAAGAAACGCTTTTCCGTCCTCCACTTTAAACAGTTTGCGACAAAGCAAAGCAACATTACATGAGCTTCCTAACACCCAATATAATGCTGAGGATGTCGCACTTTTGAATCATGTCGACCGGCAGTTGCGTCTGCTCTGTTCAAGCACGAAAATGGCGGCGTTCACAGCACTGTCGGGGAAGAGAGTGCCGATACTCTAAGCGCAGCTCATTTAGTGGCTCTACTTCCCTCGAATCTCCTTTCCCCTGACTGAAACTGAAACTAAATATGAATAACACACGATTATTATACTTTATTTAGTTATAACAAACTACACATAATGAGAGGAGGAAGCGGCCGGGTAGGAAAAACGCGGGTTTTATGTGCAACCAACGTTCTTACCGTCTCAAAAGAAAGAACGCGCGAGCTTGCGCTGGTTTAAAAAAATGCGTTCCAAAGAAAAGAGGCGGCATGCTCTGTTCTTTGTGATTGTGCGCCTAATTGCAAATTGTTGTGTATGTTTATACAGCCAGAAGTTAGTCTGCCTTAGTGGGCGTCTGGTGTCTCAGCTCTCGATGAACAATTTAGCCAATGCGGTACAACCGCAAACCTGGGATCTTTAACGTGCACCACGCAGTAGTGATACACGACCGCACGCCGGTACGATGCTCTTCCAGATCAAAACGGGCAGGGGCGGGGTGGGTTCTGCAGTGCGAGCTTTCGCTCCACGTGCTCCGAGCTGGCGTGCGCTATACTCCGTTTCACCTTATGTTGTACCGCAGAGAAGGCTAGAAGCGCGAGCTCATAGCATTGGTAGCTGCTCTTAACGTACGAGAGCTTGTGCCGCCGAGATGTGCCCTAGAGCAAGGAGCTCGCGCTTGTACCTTTTACTGCGGTACATCATAAAGTGAAAAAGAGTATACACCATGCACTCGGCCACCGATCCTCCCCTCCCCCCCCCCCCCCCCCCCCCCCTTTGTGCACGGTGGAAGAAATACATTTAGGTGATGAAACTCTGTCTCGCGCGGCGACCACATTATGTTCGGCGCTCCGAGCGCTCTTCACTCGCGCGGGGATAGATGGCGCCCACGTATAGAGGGGCTTGTGAAGGCATGTTTATAGGGCTTGTGAAGGAAATTATGCATTCTTTACTCGGTCCCGGTGTACTGTGTGGTGAAATTATGGATTTATGTTGGCGCACTGGCACTGATTGCCTTTTCCCCCGTGCGGTTCCTGTTTTCTTTTTTTTTTTTTTTAACGAGAACATTTCGATGACGACTCAACGTGACAAAAATACTCGTATAAATATAAAACTTCCCCGTATAATCTACTGGGCCTTCAATAATTTAGAGCAGTGGCTCTCAACCACTGATGTTTTGCGGACCCCTTGTGGATCGGCGGAGATAATGGAGGACCCCGTTCGTGGTGAGAGGAGAGGAAAATTATAGGTTAAATATAAGAATGATTTAATAAATGGATATAACTAAGTGCTAGTGTGAAGTAGACATCTCTTATTGAAATATACACTAGGAAACTCACCCCACAATTAAAACGTCTCTTCTCAATCTTTAAAAAAGACAACTTTTATTTATAATGCAATAGACCGATCTCACTAAGCGTTCCACGCATGCGTGACGCCGCCATCACTGTAGTTCATAGGAGGCAGGCACCAGTTCACGAGGCAGCTCGTACTGCCTCGTGCTCTGCTCGCGCAGACCTCCAGCGGGGTTGTCGCGCGTGCAGAAAGACTACATCACCCACGATGCATGGCGGCAGCGGTGGCGTAATAAAACTGGCTGTGAGATCGGTCTATTAAATGCAAAGGGGCAAGCGAGCTGGACAATAATGATGATAATAATCCCTGGAGAAGGGGATTATTATCAAGTTTTATTGCCGGGAGGCAGGTCTTCGTCGACCATTAGGATGCCTTCACGGACCCCAAAAGGTCCGCGGACCCCCATTTGAGAACCGCTGATTTAGAGTCATGCTCGCATGTTTTGTCAAACATCATGTTTGGTAACAGCCGTAAATTGTTTACACACATTGCGTGGCTTTGTATGAGGTAGCGTGATTTTTCCGCCCTGTTCCTGCCTTATTGAAAAAAATAAATGCTAATAATGTTACATAGTGGGGCCTAAATAATTCTTTACATGCGCATAAAGGTGTTAGCATTACAAATGGTTTATACATACAATGTCAACTTGTACTGTGGAACATACAAACCTCGTGAGCAGAAAAAATTCCTATTTATGGTGACATAGTGACTGGAACGATGACACAGTATGATGACATACTGACTGACATGATGACACAGTGACTGAAAGTCAAACAATAGTAGCGGTTATAAAACATAAATTACTTTTAATCTATACTCGCAGAATATGGTGTCACCCCGTGTTACAGGTAAAAAAATACCTGACAAATATTTTTGCTTTAAAATGTACATAAAAGCTGAATTCACTGCATACTACCAAAGAACGCCATCTCCTGCATCCTGTGTTTCTTGCCCAAGCCGTCAAACTAAGACGAGCGCTGCTTTGCTGATTTCTTTATCTCTTGAGCTTGTCTGTTCCTACTCATCGTAATATGCTTACAGTGTTGTCGCATTCGCATGCTGAAATAGTAGTGGAGCAACTGGGCGATTGTTTCTTCTTTGTGTTCAGCGCATGGAAACGTTATTGTGCATGTGTCAAGAACACTGTCGATTGTGTCCCAGTAAACAGTATTGTGGCTTTTATTTTGCACGAAGAACTGTTCGGCTATCTTCAGTAGCTGGAAAAGGTTCTTGTTGGGGTGTGTAAGGCCTCCTCTGTTCTTCACGTTTGTCAGTGCTGCTTTAGTAGAAGTGTTCTTGTCGATGCTGAAAGCGGATCGGCATGCAGGGCAGTGTGTAGCTTTTTTTTTTTTTTTTTCACGCTCAAAAACTTAGTTACATAATATAGCATGCAGTCCACAGCCTTGGTTTCATGAGCCTTTTCTGTCCTGACACATTCGCATTCCTTGTCTTTGACAGAAATTAGACAGTCAAGCTCGGTCTTCACTTGGTCGACGAGATAAGAAGACAATAGTCCGTTGCAACCTAAGAACGAAGGGCGAGGGTAAGACGGACCGGGGAGGGGGAAGCAGACAGAACGCTAAAGAGAGAAGGAGGTTCCCCCTCTCTTCTCCGGCGTTCCGTCCACTTCCTCCTCCCCGGCCCGCCTTACCCTCGCCCTTCGTTCTTAGGTTGCAACGGACTATAGGTAGTAACTTGCGATCGGCCCTAGGGATTGCACGACGCCACTGCTCCAGGCGAGCGTCATTCGATGGAGCTTTAAACAAGGACACTCAATCTGCGCAGTTGCGGTACCCCAAATTCCAGTTGGGAACGAAGCACGTCTTTCCCATCCTTATAGCATAACTTCTTCTTCGGATTAATACTCATCTTCGTGCACGATGGTGGCACCGGTGATTGACACAGCACCAAAGCAAAACATGAGGCCAGCCACTGACCGCACACCACCACCACACCGCGAAAAAGGCGAGCAAGCTACGCCCCCGACTCCGTGGCCGCCGAGGAGAGACCTCATACCCACGGTGCTCACACCTCAGCGCCCTCCGCGGCGGCACGGAACAACTACAGTTCGTTTCACCCTATGTTGTACCGGAGCGAAGGCTAGAAGCGCGAGCTCATAGCGTTGGCAGCTGCTCTTAAGTCACGAGAGCTTGTGCCGCCGGGATGTGCCCCAGAGCAATTGGGAGCTCGCGCTTGTAGCCTTTCCTGCGGTACATCATAAGGTGAAACAGAGTATACTCCTTGTTCGAGGCTAGTTCCGAACACGATCTGGTCGCTCGCTCCCCGGGGATAGAGCGGCCAGAGTCACCACCTAAATGTATTTCTTCCACCGTGATACAGGTAAAAGTATTTGAAGATCGACGATGGGCGTCGATCGTCTCGAGGTAATGTAACGTAATAACATTATATAAATGATAAACATATTGAAGGACTGAACAACTCAATTTTTTAATTCTTGGATTGTAATAAAGCGGTAGCCTATTGTACTTACTGTTGATGAAGAGAAAATGTGAGGTGAGGAGGTAATGATTAAATGATGAGGCTCTATAAGGACGACTACATTGGTGGGTGTCGAACCACAACGTACATTGCCAGACTTGTTTCAAGTATCGTGTACCCAAAGACCTTTCTTCACCCGCAATAGAATATGGTAGAATCAATGACGATGCTGCTTTACAACTGTATGTGGAACAGGAAAACTGCACTCTGCAGAAGTGCGGCTTATTCGTTTATATGAGAGACGGATTTCTAGCAGCACTCCCTGATTGACTGCTTGGAACAAATGGCTTCGTTGACGTAAAGTGTCCCCATTCCAAAAGATTCTTGAAGTCTGCTGAAACCGGAAAGGAGTTTGAGGCGTAAAATTAGAAAAATGAGCCTGGTGTCAAAGGTCCAAGTCACCACTATAGCTTCTACTACCAAATACAAGGCCAGTTACACAATACACAAAGAGAGTTTTGTGATTTATTTATATTTACACTAATGGACATTGATATCCAACGTATTCAGAGGGATGACACCTTCTGGTCAACCAACATAGAGCCTTTTCTACTCAAGTTTTACATGGAAGGCCTGACTTCCGCTGAAATTCCTTACGTAGACGAGTTGTCCGACCGAATAAACTGCCATTACTCCCGATTTGGGAATCTCTCGATCTTCGTTCGTAGGCCATGAGATATTGAGATGGAGGGGTGTGACTCTTCGTCCGCCGAACATTGCTTCGGCGGGTGTATTTACCATGTAAGATGAGACCGTCGCGTGTTGCTGGAACAAGAACCTGGCGATTCTTCACTGAACTGCTTCTTCCGTAAGCTTCAAGAGGGCTTTCTTTGTTTCGCACACCATCTGTTCTGCTTGCCCGTTAGTTGGAGGATGGTATGGTGCACTAAGGGTGATGCCTGATGCCGGTTTTCTTCTTTTTTTTTTTTCAAAAACTTGTTTATTTTATTTGAAGCAAGATTTGGCGCGTTATCAGGCAAAAGTATTTTCGGTAGGGCAAAAGTAGAAAAAACAGAGCGTACAACGTCAATGACGGGTTTGGACGTCGTGGCAGGCATTGTGTAAACTTCCAACCACTTAGAGTACGCATCGACAATATCTCCGCAGATGCAGATACGTTTCGCCACCCACCGACTGAATAATGGATCGTTTTCAATTACTGTTTATGATCGCGCTGGACTCGAGGAAGACTTCGAGTCTTTCCACAAAGTTAGTCCAGGTGCCAGCACTTCTGTCGAAAGCGGGAAGTGTTCGAAAAGTCGACAACGTCGGTAGCCACCTGCTTGATACTGGATGCTTACCATGCGCTGAGAAGAAACTTGCGTGTTCGTCTGCCACGAGTCGTCCGATATCAGGTCATCACCGCTACTCCATCTCCCGACAAAACAGGTCTTTATTGTCCGCATGTTCATAGTTAGCAACACGTGAACTTATGAATTCCCGAACGCTCATAACTTTCCGTCGCTACACTTCGTTTCAGCTTCGGTCCGAGCGCGGCCGATGTTATGAGCCGAGGGGCCAATCAAACAGCGAAAGAGGCACAACGTCATGGCGTGCTCTCTGCAGTTGATAGGACCAGCCGGGGTTCGCCGTCTCTCTGTGCACGCTCTTCTGCCGGCTAGTCCTATCAAGCGCAGAGAGCACGCCATGACGTTGCGCTTTTGGCGCTGTTTGATTGGCCCTTCGGGTCATAACATCGGCCACGCTCGGACCGAAGCTGAAACGAAGTATAAACGCCGTTCATTCATAGCCTCTTCATTGCAAATAAACGTCTTCCTATTTATTCTGAAGGTTTTCATCATATTCCTCCTAAGCTGTACTTACAACATTATGTGTGTCGGTACTTCAAAAAAAAAAAAAATATTGGAACGGCGTTTGTTTTCTGGGAACTATAATGTAACAACCTTTATAACATCTTCCGGATCCCGTGAAACACAATATTTTGTGACGTCACTTTTCTTTCGTCAATACAATGGTGAGGTAAGTACCGTAAATCGCGAAGCAGTTTACTTGACGTCCGCTTCCACTGGTATTTTGGAAGATTGAGTCTACTGAGCGTGCATTCCTGCAGAGGAAGTTTTCAATGATACAATATTAATACGTCAATCAACAAGTCATTCCTTCTTGGTAAGATTTATTGCGAAAACCCGTGACAACCGCCGAACCGCATTTATACCCAGCCTGACATTCTCGCTTACAAGAGTTTGCTAGGCGATGCTACTTGAGCTAGCTGAGCACAGCTAGCAGCGGCACGAGCAAGGCCACGAGGGGAACGTGATGGTGCTCGAGCCATCCCACCGTGAACCAATGTTTCGGCTTTCCCCATGGGTGCGTGTCGCCATCTATTGGTTGAACTAACGCGTTGTTCAAGATGGCTGCCGTGGGACCGCAGCCTTAAGTTAAAAATACCTTTCAAAGTTTTCTTTTTCTAATTTTAAAGTTGCATCAGGAAATATGTTTGACCTCAGTAAAGAAATAGAAGAAACTATTTTTCATCGTGGTTATTGTGACAGTCCAGATCCCCTCTGGTGGCGTACTGCAGTCCTCTCTGGAGTACACCACCAGAGGGGGCCTGGAATGAGGCCCCCTCAGAGCCGGGCCCCCTGCTCATATTCTTTGGACCTAATAAAGTCAAAATCATTATCATCTAATAAATATGATAATTATTGTGGATTACAACACCACCATGAGCATTGACGACATGAAATTCCTGCAATTTTTTGGAGTAACAACCGAGATATTTTTTTTGCTCACATTGCTGAATTAAGTGGATATAAGAAACTGACATTTGTTTTATTGCCTGTTTAATGCACCAGTGTACTGTCGTCTTTGATATGAATATAAACATGCGAGCGTCGATCTATCAGTACTGCCAGCGCCCACAAGCGGCGCCTCTATGAATCACGTAGAGTGAGCGCCCGAGCAGAAAGAACATACATTTTTACGAGGACGCATACTACCACCTTTTTTATGCCAGCCTGGGTAGGACGTGGCGAACAGCATGCAATAGCATTTTTTGGCTCGTTTTCTTTTTTTTCAGAAAGTGAGCAAAGCAATAGACCCTACCGCAACAGCGCGTCAGAGCTTTCTGCGCAGTCGCTCTCTCTCCCTCCTTGATGCACGGGGGCGCCGCTAATTGGCGCTGGCAGTACCGATTGTCGACGCCTGCATGTTCATCGTCATATTGAAGACGACAGCACATTAGAGTTACGTTTCGAGACTTGAAACGTTTATACCCCATTCACACGACCGTAAAGGTACCTTTAGCTAAGGAACCTTCATTCTCTGCGGCTAATCAATTAACGATATTCTGCGCGTGGCGTGAGCTCGCTCCCCAAGAGCACGGGCTGATTGGCCGAGAGCAAAGGAATTTATGTTATAGGTACCTTTATGCCGACCGTGTGAATATGGTATTAGTCTGCTTACTGCCTTCATGTAAGGCCCGCTTTAGACTGGGCAATTTCGCCCAGCAACTTGACGTAGCAACTCCAGCAACACGGGCCGCCCGCGTTCACACGCAGCAACCGAATTGCTCAGACTTGCTATCACCATCATTCAATTTGATTCTTCTTTAACTATTTAGACGCCCAGCTACGCGCTAAAAATGCGTTCTTATATTTATTTCCGAAAACGATCCATTCCAAACCAGAACTAAGTCTTTAGCTGTCATCATCACCACCACAGGGGTATCACGTGAAAATATCGCGTCTCTGATTGGCTGCAGCCGCTTCAACCGTCTTCGAATTGCTCCGAGCTGCTCGCTTGTTCGAGCCGGACCCGATCTCAGCAATTCGCGGCGATCTAGGGAAAGCTAGGGAACAACCCGCCAGCAACCTCAAAATTGCTGGAAAAGTTGCCCCGTCTGAAGCGGGCCTAAATAAATGAGTATAGGACAATTTTTATGGTCGAATATATTGGTCATGGCTGCGAACCACAAAATAAGCTAACGTACTACACTCTAAGGAAAAAATGGAGGAAAAAGATAGCAACGGCCCGTCTTCCTCCCTTCTACTGACGCGCCCCCAAGCGGACACGAGAAAATGGGAGGAACGAAACGTTTTTCTCCTTCTCCGGGCAGACGGGAGAAAGCTTTCGCCCCCCCCCCCCCCCCCCCCCCCTCCCCCCGACTCATTTTCATTCGATTTCGTTTTTCGAGCACGTCGCGCACGTTGTTTTATCAATTTTTTTAGTTGATTGAGCTTCAGCGGCAGCGAAGGCCGCCTGTAATTTCGTCTTCTAGTCCAAACGTGCAGAACATGTCGGTTGCATTGACGTTTTTATCACTAATTTTATCAAACGAGCCAACGAAGCCGCTAGAAACACCGAAGCTTCGGGGCAGTGCCAGCAGCGCTACGTACACTGGGTAAGATGGCCGTCTCTACAGTAGCCGAACCACGCGAAACCGTGTCGACGTTTTCAACGTTATGGAAATTGCAGGAACTGTGTCCAAGACAGGCAGGTTTTGCTCCCGGTTGCCTGGGTGCCTTCCGTGCTGAGTTCGGTTCTGTTTTCCGATGCCGAGTGCCAACCGGCGTTCTACGTGGTTCTGTATTTCTGCGTGTCGGCGACATAGCAGCAACATTGTGATGGCAGTGTTGTGGGTTGTGCCCGTGAAGCATCGGTTCCAGCTGAGTGAATATCCGCTGTACATAGCTTAATTGAAGATTGCAATTGCAGCCGTGCGCGAACAGCAGAAATAGAAGAACAAAGACTACAGTAGAAATACAGGATGGCTACGACGTAGAAATACAGGCTACGACGTGCCGTGCGGAGAAACAAACTTTAGGCTTCGAACCGCATTGGAGCGGCTTGATTTATTGGCTTTCAAATAATTACAGCATGTTCGAGCGTTTCCTATATAATAAGAGATTTATCCCCTGAACCATTGAAAATACTCTCCGAGGTATGACATTGCTGGAAAAAAAATCAACATGCTGGGAATATTTTTTGTGGCTTAGGCAGTCACCGAGAAATTCTGTACGTTCAAAACGACCAGTATAAAAGACGGAAACGCAGAGCCCGGGTGTAGTGTTCGGGTGAGTGTGCCGTTGTATCGATGTTAGTATGTGCCATGTCTGTTCACCTGATGCTTGTAGTTTGCGTAATGAGTCTACATGTGCGTATAATAGAGGTTCCCAAGCGCAACGGTAAGGCAATACAAATAAATTTTGTAGAACATGAATTGGGCGGTACCTAGCGCCACATAGCCTAGCTTCTTGTAATTACTTTGCTTGGCCCTGCCATCTGGCTGCAAGCGATTTAACCTTCTTTCACGCTACGCGATAAAGAGCGGCTTTCAGTTCGTTCTTTTGAGAGCGGCTTTTGGTTTCTCAGATTGGTTTGCCATTCCTCCGTGATGTGCAGTTGACGAAGGAATTGTGAATCGAGGAACAGCAAAAATAAGACGTAAAGTGCGCGAAGTAAGTGGGTATGGGTTGTCTCCGTTTAACATCGCAGTGCTGACGACGAGAAGACTGAGTAACTGCTTTGGAAACGCAAGTTTCTGTACCTACGGGGGCAATCTGGCTTCGGAAATAAACTCAGTTTGCGGAAAGCTCGTGTTACGCTTTTATTTGCTGCTCCTCTAGTCCCGTACAAGAGACGTAGCGTCCTCGTTAAGCCTTATTGGGCTCGATTTCCTCGATTCAGGGCCACCATATTGAGATGCAGGCGACGGAGGAACTATTTGCACCCCTTCTTCAGGGACGAAAGTCTCTCCCTTTCTCAAAAAACCTAGGTTACAAGACCGTTCCTCCCCTTAGGGAGGACTCTCGATACTTTTTTTTTCTAAGAGTGTAGGCTGTTTCCCTATGGTGCTACCGCAGGTAGCAACATGCAGAATGTGCGTAGTACAGTCGGCAGGCAAAGTTTGCTCCTGACTGTGCGCCGTTGCTCTCAATGCACACGTGCGGCATAACAGCTGACGAAGGCGCATCTTGCGCCGGTCCGGTTGTCTCCTCCGCGTTGGTCGGAAGCCAGTAAGAAAAGACATGACAGCGACCAAGAAAGGGAGCGCATTCGCAGAGCGTATATCTGGTTCTTCAGAGCGGTGGCGCGCCGCCGGAAGGCGTGTCAAGTCACTTCGGTTGCCACTACCGTGTCCCGAAGACATTTACTGTCAACGCATTCTCTTCAAAGCTGTCACGGAGCGTTGCCGCACCCACGGAAGTATGCGTTGATGCTATGCTAAGCTGTGGCTTAAGGATGGTACACAAGAGCTTTGCGATGCCCAGTAGAAGCTCGTGCCTTCACTTCGAGCATCAACTGAACACGCGCCTGCAGAGCCCGCAATCCGCAGTTCACAGTCTACGAGAAGGCAGTTTTAGCAGAAAGTTACCGTGGACATGGTGGCTATACACGTTTCCATGGTTTATGAAAATCACAGTTCACACGTGCTAAACATTTTTTTTTTGTGTGTGTTTATGTTTACACAGCCTAGAACTTGATCTGCCTCAACGGGCGACGAGTCTCCCAACTGTAGATGACAAACTTAGCCAGTGCAGTACAACCGCTAGCCTGGGGTCTTTAACGTGCACCACGCAGTAGTGATACACGACCGCACGCCGGTACGATGCTCATCCAGATCAAAACGGGCAGGGGTGGGGATTGAACCCAGGATCCCTGGGTTCTGCAGCGCGAGCTTTCGCTCCACGTGCTCCGAGCTGGTCTGCACTAGAGCCACTCGATATGGCAGCGTAGCTGCCAGAGTAGCGCCACGCTTTTCCCTGTGCCGCCTCTCACCGTGATTGGTCACACGCGGTACCATAGCAACGAGCTGAGCTGGCTCGGTTTCCTTAGCAACCGAGTGACTACTCGTCACGTGATCTCGCAAGAGCCGTGATGTCACCGGTAAGATGGCAGCGCCCAGAGCTGGTCGATGCGAGCTTGTTCGGTGCGCGGGTAATGTGCCGCTGCTTGCCGACGATTTCGGACTTCTTCGTGCTCTCTGACGCAGGTATAACGTGAAGATCTGAAAGAGTGTGACTTTATACCTTTTTCTGTGCAAGATCGCTCTGGATATTAGCACCTGTGCGACAGCATCAGTCATATCGCCGTAGCGGTGCTCGTATTCCTGGATGTGTTCGAGGATCGATAAGACATTTTGCATGCAATTTTCGCATACTCCTAGCCTTGTTTGAACGTTGGAATGTCTGAGAATCAATGCGAATTGTATGCGTCGCATGTTAGACCTTAGGGAAGTTGTTTCAGGCCCAGGTAACCGCGTAATCACAAACTTTTAGCGAGGAAGCTCCTGCGATCTTTACGTTTTGTACTAATCAACGAACTTACGATGTAGCTTTTAGGATAACATTTTCGCATTTTCTAGCTTCCTTTGAATGTTGGAATTTCTGAGAATCGAAATGAAAGGTACACGTCGTGTGTAGGGCCTGGGGGAAGTTGTTTCAGCCCTGGGTCACCGAATAATCACCGCAACTTTAAGCGAGGAAGCGCCTGCGACCTTTAACCTTTTGTACTAATCGACGATTTTACGAATTGACAGTTCTGAAGATTTTGATATAACGTACTTTCTTAGCAATAGCTTGCATTTGATCGCAGTATTTTTTTTTCATTTGAAAAGCTGGCTTTTGCTCAAATGGCGTTTATGAAATGACCTGCACTATAAGAATGCGTCAACACACACTATTAAATTTATATGCTCTGAGGTGTGTTCGTCTTTGTAATTAACAAGTTACAGACAATTATTTTTTACGAGTGTAGTATTTATTTTCTGTAGCTGGACCCGTTTTGTACGGATTAATGTCCGTGTGCTATGATGCTGTCATCATGTGTGTATATATGGTTCTAAATATCATCTTTGCAATGCCTACAAAAGCCAAAATGACGTCAGCCGACCCCAGCTCACGCATTTGACACGAAAACTGCGTCACCTGGACGTATGTGCTCGTCAACAATCAATACGTCAATGAATATTTGAATTCAAGTGTGTGGCCAATGAGTGCACATGAGTGCACTTGCGAATGTCAAGTTCTATGGTGTGCTTAAAAAGCACGGTGGAAGCTTGGGGTCATCGCACCGGTGCCCTAGCATGTCACGATCGCGTGATTCCACAGTTCTCTTTTGAGTTGAGGATTAAAGCTAAAAAAGAAGAAGTTAAAGAATCATTTCACGGCCCCTTTAACACGGGTGTGCGTGCTACACCAGATAAAAATAGACATTTTGCAAGCCGGTAAACTTCCGGACGAACACTTGGCCTGTCGGCAAGAACACCTGATATCCGGCGTCCGTCTTTTTTGATGGCGTTAACAATCCTCTGTAGACCACCATGCTGTCCTTGGTTTAACCCCGTCGACTGTTCATCGCCGAAAACGGGGGTGATACCGTCGTCGACGTCGCTCCCCGCCAGTCGGTGAGGACATCTCATCTTGAATGGATGATTGGGTCTTGAAGAAGTATGATGCTAAGCATACATTCTCTTACTATGGGGCAGTCGAGCAGCAGTCATGTCCCAAGGCAATCGTCCTGTCGTGGCCGGCGTAATCGGATTTTGTTCCATTGTTCCATAGGAGCGAAGTCCGAAAGTACAAGGGCGGTACGTTCTTCCTACGAAGCCGCCGCCACCCCGCGGCGCGGAAAACCACTCGCCTTGTCCGTGCACGCTGCAAATCTTCTCATTTCACAGAAGAACAGCCACCGCTTCTCCAGAGGCCCGTGCCGTACCGCCATGCAATCGTCTTTTAGGTCGTTTACCACTTTTCAATTAACGGATGGAGATATCAACTAGATAAAGGTTGCCGCCCGGCGTCGCTAGTAATACGGTTACCATAGAAACCTCCCAGGCCCAAAATGGAGATCACTATAGGCGTTTCTGACGTCGTATATCTAGATAATTTTGCGTCGTGTCGCTACTCTGGCAGCTACGCTGCCATATAGAGTGGCTCTAGTCTGCACTAGCCCACTCGGCCACCGATCCCTCTTCACACGTGTTAAATCATAAACCAGCCAGCGCTCGTGCGCAAATGCGGCCGGCCAGGAAGTGCGCGTGCATAACACACAGAGAGAGCAATGAACGCGCCCTCAAACGTTTTTATGGAAAGGAGACTTTTCCAGCGGCAGTCTCGAACGAAGCGATTTACAGCGGGCGTCCCTGGTTTTGAGAGGGTACGTCAGTGTTGCCCGACTGCGCTGAGCTGTGGGTTTTCTAGTCAGAGGGCTGTGGCAACCTGCGTAGGCGCACTTCCGGGCGCTGGTGGAGGCTAAATTGCCGCGTTCTATTTTTTATATCGTGTTCTATGGCGAATAGAATTTCTCGCGGTTTTTACTATTTTGTACTATTTTTGGGGGAACAAAAATGAAGAATAAAAACTGTTTTGGTGAGTCCGTGCGCGACAGAACAAATGCAACTGGAAAATTTGTTTTATTTTATGTTGATTTTTTTTACGGCACCGTACACTCAGCTGTGTCAATTTACAAAGGTCTTAGCCGTCGAAAATATTTGACCACACAGGATATCCGAACTGCATGGATATTCCCCGTCCACACCATGAAATTCAACGACTATCATCAATCGAACGACATATAGATATATTGTACGTACCCCACGGTGCCGCGTTATCCGAACAGGACTTGAGAAAGGTCTCGAATAACACAGCATGTCCAATATACAGTGCCGACGATCGCCGATAAGTCTCTTCACGACAATCGGACGGAATCCGGTGTGTTTTGGGGAACATCTAGAAGAGAGCTGCTTTTTCGCACAGCTTCAAAGCAAATGAACGAACGTGTCTATTGCGTCGCCACAACCCGGACCCAACCCTATCAGCTATTTTTCGCGAAGACCCGGAGCATAGCCGAGAAGGCTTTTTGGAGATTGTCTCAACATAAATAATCCTCCAAGAACGTCGAAGTGCCTGCGTCGCGGGCAGCTTGACGTTCGCTCTCTTCGTTCGTTTCCTGCGGAGGTCGAGTCCCTGGACTATTCCCTGGTTCTCACAGCGAAAGATAACACACAAAGGGTAAGTATCCCAAACACGCAAATAAAGTAAAAACTTCCAAGAAGAGCCGGCGAATTCCGAATGCACAATGCAGGTGGGGAGTCACGCTGACCGGGCTTCCACAGCTCAGGCGGATGCCAGAAATTTCTGGCTGATAGGGGTCGCTCGATTCGCAAAATGGCGGCGGCCAGAGCGCTCTTTTTGGAAAGGTCTATACGCCATTCCAATGTTTACAAGTCCTCAGCCCAGCGTGCGATCTCCTGAGCCCAGCACGCGCATGTTCGTTGCTTCGGAAAGCGAGCAAATCACGTGCCATACGCACAAACACTGAAACTGGAACTGGCCAGGGGCCACTTTTTGGAAAAGTCTATTAGCCCCGTGCGCGACCGAAAGCGTCGCTGTGGTCGGCCTTCCACGATTGGCCGAACGCTGACTATGACGTAGGAAAGGGGATTTATCATCGACGGAAATAAGAGGAATGAAAGAACTTTAATTTTGACGGTGTTGGCAGTGTTCCTTTGAGAGCGCAATGATTTCAAGCTTCCACCATGCTATTTACAAACACCATCGAACTTGTTGTTCGCAAGGTAATGACGTCACAAGGGGGAACCGTAGGAGGGCGCCACCAAAACATCTCGCCGCTAATAGGAAGTATTCACTGGCGGCCATAGCTCTGTGCGCGAATGCTTGGCGCGTGCTGATGGCGAGCTTCCACAGTTCTTTTGCAACGTGCATTCCGCACCATCAAGAGTGCCGGTCTTAGCAGCCTATTAATGTGAGCTCGTTCTGAGCATGCGCTCTAAACAGCACCCACAAATATGGCGCCCAGTGAAGACTCCCTATAGAGGCTGCGTGATCCAAGGTCCGGTGACCTTAGTTATGCCGAGCAGGAGATCGAATTCATACTACTTGTTTATGACGCCGCGCGATGACACTACGCGCGAGGGTCCCGGTCCTTTTTTGCAGGTGCGGTAGAAAAGCACTAATATTTTTTTTAAATATTACTTTTTTTTTAATTTTTGTTAGTGACATAAGAATTAAGGCATTCGGAAGTTTTTGCTTCATGCATGGCTTGGACGTAACCTCCAGAGTGGCAAATGTACCGGTTTTCCGCTATATTTAGCAATTTTTTAAAGTCGTCTAGCGAGAGAACTGACCCTTTTTTAGGCCGCTAAACTTGTAGTGGTTCTAGTGACTCATGGAGCTATTCAACAGATGTCACAAGCGGCCATTGAAACTTCAAAAGAACCTGCTTTTGTGGTTTTACGTAGAACTGCGTCTTTCCGCGCGGTCGGAAGGGGGTGCAAGGTTGAGAGATCGCCGATGTCACGGATGTCACGTCTCACAGATAACACCGGAGCTGGTGCCGAGCACCGGGCAGTGCGCATGCGCGTCCTTTCTTATCTGCTGGCTTGCTCGTTTGTTCGCTTCAACACGGCGCGCTCCTCTGACATAAACAATGATAGACGCCGCTCCCGTCGCCTTGATTCCACAGTCTTCGCGCATCACTCTGGACAGCGGCCGAGCGGCCGAGGTCGCGTGATCTGTGGCACTCGCAGTTCATGCGACTCTCGCGCGACTCCGCCAAGCGTTGAAAATAATCACACACGATTCCGCACATGCGTCTCGGAGATACCGGTGCGGAAGGAACTGCCCGTTTGCTTCTAACGGTCTATCAGCAGCGGGCATTCTCTTCTTACGCACCCGACATCGTCATTTGGCAGGAGACCGTGGACGTTTCTTCAGCTGCGGCCTAAGTTCTACGGAAATTTATGCACATAGTAAACCTATGCACCGACCATTTTTATTCACTTCTTTTCAATCCGATTTAATTTACAAACAACGTATCTGAAAAAAAACGCTAGATCACAAAATGGTACCACGAGCATTTATTGATTAAAAATAACACAACTTGTTGTCGTACGACAAAGTATACTTCTATCAGGCAAGCTAACCATGACTGATAAGTTTCTTCTTTTATTATATATATATATATTTTTTTTTTGGGGGGGGGGGGGGGGGGGGGGGGGGGGAAGGGGAGGGCGGTTATGTGCAAAACCAACGGCGGGCATCTGGCACGCCCCAGCGGAGGACCTGGGCATATTTTGACGTGCAGCCGACAGCTCAGTTACACGGCGCCTCCTCGCAATAAGTCTCCGTCAGATAGCGGGCACCTCGGCCGGGATTCGAACCCGCCATATGGGGATCCGTAGGCCGGCGCTCTCGCCTCGGCGCCACCGTGGCGGCTTCTGATACGTTTTAGCGGGAACGCTAAATCGCATGACATTCGAAAACTTTCTAGAGATTCGTGCACAGTCGTCTTTTCAGTTTCTTGCTGCAACATAAGATACAAACGCAACGGTAAAGGGTTTAGCCTTATGAGGACTCCTAGGGCAACCACAATGAGGTTAACGAAGTGTTCGTGTGCTACAGCAGTGCTCTACTTTTAAGTGCAACGTTCGAGGAATGCTGCGAGAGTACTGTCGAGAGCTTTGTTCTAATACTTTGTGGCGAGCAGGACAATATTTAAAGTAAAAGCTCATAATCGGCGGAAACAAAATAGTACGTTATCTATGACGTAGGTAAAGATATATTTTTTTTATGTTTGATGATGTTAAACCTTTTTGGTATCGCAGTACAATGTTGAGTCATGTGTAACGAGACAATAGACTAAGCTTATTTTAGTAATAGTTTTCATTCACATTGAGGACGCTGCAATTTTTTAGTCGTTAGTTACATTTTAAATAAAGTTTTTAAAACCGTAATTACATGCATTTTAGGAGCGTGTACGAGACTTTATAGAAGGCAATATCAGACACTATAGTAAATTCGATTTACGAGCAGTCAATATTAAATGAGCAATTAAGAGCAAAAAAATATGTTTCATTTTATATAAGAGCTGGGTTTTTAATAATCCTTGTAAAATGAGCAGTTTCGATTAACACCGAAACAAATAAAAGTTTTATGAATAATTAATGTATACCCATAACAACATTCTCCAAAATGTTTCATGATGTGCTATCCAAAATAGAGGTCTGTAAGTGCTCGGTCAACTAATGTTGGGTGACTTTCACCAAGGTACCAAAATGCAGGAATTCAATGACTGCGAGAAAAACGTCTTTACAATTCTAAAAATAAACTTCCCTATTTCTGAGCATATAAGTGTATAATTTATTTTTAATTTGTAATTTATTTGTAATTCGTAAAATACAAATCCGTTCACGCAACTGCAGCTTCTTAGGGTCGGAGAGGTTAAAAACCTCTTTTAAGCCTTACGTGACGGATTATGACCTGCTCCGCACAGCACAGCAGCCGGACGTAAGCCGCCAGAAGAGGCTTAAAAGCAGATCCTGTCGAAGTCGATTGGAATGAAACGGAAGCGTAGGGATGGGCCTTAATTGTGAATGAGTTGTCAAACTGTTTTAAACAAGCGAACATTTTTAAGCAATACAAATATCACCATCAACTAACAAACAGCAATGGGTTTTGTTTATTCCAGTTCCGCGGGATTGTTTAGGTCATGCTGTAATCGTATTATAAAACCACGGTATGTTTAGCGAGTACTCATTTGACACCGTATGATAATAAGAGCCTCCTTTCCGCTGTCAATGATAACGAAACAGCGTCTTTTCCAAGATCGCTCATCCCCAAAGGAATAACGTTTTTTTTTTCGTTTTTTTTAATGCAGTTGTATTAACGATTACGTCACCAAACGAAATTATCATCATCATCATCATCATCATTTATTATCCTTGAAGGCCCTTACGGGCATTACACAAGGGAGTGGTACATTTGTTATTATTTTTCTTAATCGAACACTTCCGCACGCAATTTTAACACAATAGAAGAGGGAACTAGTCGGATAATGAAGAGATGAAAGTGGTTACAGAGGCGACAAATTTATGTGTGTCAGTTATGGTAACAATGTCATTTGGTAGTATGTTCCAATCGTGTATTGCCAAAGGTAAAGTTGAATTACTGTATGAAGTAGTTGACGAAAAAATGGGCCGCAACTTGCAGGAGTGGTCAAAGCGGGGGAAAATCTGCCACGGGGGTAAAAGCAGAGATTCACGAAGAGGCATGTTATAGTGAAAGATTCGGTGAAGGAGAGAGAGACGGGACACTCGGCGCCTCAATGAAAGTGTGTGAAGGTTAGCTGCTTCGCGCAATCCAGATATGCTCGTGAATGGTGAGTAATCAGAAAAAATAAAACGAAGAGCCCTGTTTTGGATGGATTCAAGTTTGTTAGATAGGTAAGATTGCCAAGGGCACCACACAGAAGAAGCGAATTCAAGCTTAGACCGAACCAAAGTTGAGTATGCTAATTGTTTTATCTCTGCTGTTGCGGGTTTCAGGTTTCGGCGCAAAAAACCGAGGGTACGGTTTGCGCTAGCTACTATATTGCTGATGTGAGACGTCCATCAAAGGTCAGATGTTAAATGAATACCGAGATATTTATATGAACTGCAAACGGTGATGGGGGGTCGCGTCAAAATGGTAAGAAAAAGGTTGAAGAACACGACGAGAAAAGGAAAGGGATTTACATTTGTCGAAATTGAGAGTCATCTGCCATTTATTGCACCATTGAATGACTTGTGAAATATCTGTTTGCAAGGTGTGGTGATCGTCGAGCGAGAGAATGGGCCTGTAAATTACGCAGTCGTCTGCAAATAACCGAACTGATGAGGAGATGTGCTCATGAATATCATTGATGTAGATTAAAAAGAGTAAGGGCCGAGTACACTACCCTGAGGGACGCCTGAGGTTACCGGGCACGAGGGGGATTTAGAGTTATTAATGGTGGTGTACTGGGTGCGGTTAGTCAAGAATTCGGATATCCAATTTACGATAGTGGGATGGATCTTAAATTCGTTAAGTTTTATTTTAAGACGTTGATGAGGGACCCTATCAAACGCTTTAGAAAAGTCGAGAAAAATGGCGTCAGTCTGAATGTTGGTATTAAAACCTGCGCGAATGTCATGAAGAAATGCCGTTAGTTGGGTTTCGCAAGAGTACGCTTTCCGAAAACCATGTTGGTGATTAAAAAGTAGGTTGTTATTTTCTAAATAATTGATTATATTGGAGTAAAGTACGTGTTCCATGAGCTTAGATGATACGCTAGTTAGGGAGATGGGCCGATAGTTTGTAATTAGGTGGCGGTCACCAGATTTGAACACAGGGGTTACGTTTCCAGTTTTCCAATCCCTCGGAATTTCAGAAAGTTTAATTGACTGGGAAAATATGTCACAAAGAAAAGCTGCGGAAATGTTTTTCGTGTTTATTAGAACCTTCGAATTGATTTGGTCATCCCCTGAGCTGGAACACAGCTTCAAGTTCTCAATTGCTTTCAGGACGCCGGCATAGTCAAAAGTGATGGGCCCCATAGGAGTGTGCAATGACTGGCGTGGGACGGGAATATTACTCAGGTGTTCTTCTGTAAAGACAGAACTAAATAAGTTATTAAGTGAAAGAGCACTTTGGTGATCGGAAAGATTATGCCCGCTGTTGTCAGTGAATTGCAAGGGAGACGACGTAGAAGGATTAATAATCTTCCAAAATTGCTTTGGCTTGTTAACCAAAATGTTGGAGAGGTCCAGAGTATAGAATTTAGTTTTCGCTTCATTTATAGCTGTTTTGTATCCCGTTGCACAATCGTGGTATTTGTTCCAGGTTTCCAGTGTGTCGCAAATCTTAGCCTGTCTATAAAGCCTTTTCTTTTTGTTGGAGTGCTTATGAATGGTTTTGTTATACCACGGATTGTTATTATCAGAGATGACACGAGTGAGTGGTATGAAAGACTCAATAAGTTGAATTAGTTTATCTTTGTACAGCGTCCAGTTAGCATTGACAGATCTTTCCTCAAAACCATGAGAGAACGTGTCGTAGAAGTGTTCCAGTTGCGAGTTGATAGAGCTATAGTCGGCACCCGCGTAATTCTGAATGAATTCAGTATATAGTATAGCGTGATTTTTGAGGAGTGGTAAGGGAGAGTGTTAATTCGATAACAAGATGGTCACTAATGCCGGGTAAGTACGTAACGTTACTGATAAGGTCTGGCTCTTGCGTTAGGCACAAGTCCAGCACATTGCTGCAGATTTTGGTAGTTCTGGTTGGTTGAGTGATAACGTTGGAAAAATTAAAGTCAAGGCAAAGGTCTACAAAAGCATCGGAAAAAGCACTGCCGGAGGAGAGGGCAGTCCAATCAATGTCTGGGAAATTAAAGTCTCCAAGAAGTACAAGGGTGGCACTAGGAAAAAGGGATGTAACCTGAAAGAGGCACTTATGAAGCTCAGTAATGAAATCCCTACCACTATCTGGCGGCCTGTAACATACACCCATTATAATACTTGGCTTAGAGGTAAGGCATACCCAGACGATTTCCAGGCTTGTTTCTACCGAGATAAGCCTTGATGGGATACGCTTATTCACAGCTAAAAGAACACCACCCCCTTTCTTTCCGACGCGGTCAGCTCGGTAAACATGAAAACCAAAATGTGGAGGAAACAATTCTGCGTCAGCGATATCAGGGTTTAACCATGTTTCAGTAAGAAAAACAAAGTCCGCGTTGCATGTATCAATCAAAGAGTGCACATCTTCCCTTTTAGCTATGAAACTTCTAATGTTAGTGAACAGTACAGAATGCTCAACGGGCACATCACAGTTGCGTTTGACTCTGGTCGACAGAACCTGATGGGGGCGCGACGAGAAAGGGAAGCGGCGTAGACGCCTGTTTTTTTTCTCGAACCAAACTCTGCACCGTGTCAAATATAAAGCACTTGTCATCCATCAACAGCTTGTCGTGACGAAGTCTAAAGGGCAAACCCTTTGATCGGGCAAATTCAAGCAGTTTGCGGCGCGCGAGTCGGACACATACCGGGAAATCCTCACTGATAGCAAAAGGCGAGTTTTTTAGTTTGTATGCTGATGACATTATACTTTCTTTTTCTTTAAATGAAGAGAACTTAACAATAATTGGGCGACACTTTCGTTCGTTGAAGGAGCCCAAACGATGCGCTCTTTCGATTCTGATTGGGTCAACACGAATGCAGAGTTTTTCGAAGCACAGTTCGACGACCGAACCTTCGGACTCACTCCAAGTTTCCTTATCTTTATCAGGAAGACCGAAGAATAACAGATTTGATCTACGGGACCTGCCCTCCGCATCATCACAGCGCGTTTTTAGATTAGATAGATCACGTAGAGCGGCCGATAACTGAGGCTCTTCACTTGTGGCAGCGTCCCTCTCCTTCAACTTTATTGATGCTACGTCGTTATTTAACTATCACAGTGCAATTTTGCGCAAATACTGCACTAAATTTGGAATATGAATTAGGGTTTCTTGTTCACCGACGCGCGGCGCGCTCTGTTTAAAAACACAGCAGGGGAGCAACGCGTGAGCAGTTGTGTGAGCAAGAGCGACCGCTCTCGCCATGTTTTCTCCATTGCAACGCGGGCTGTACGTTCGTTAACCGAAACTGCTGACACGTTTCTAGCTTATATTTTTCTATGTTGTAATTTCTTACTAGTTGTGTCTGACCTTTTGCGTTCGCTGCCAGAGCCCGAGCAGCTGCGATACAACGAGAAACTGCACTGACGGCATTGCCTTCGAGGATCCCTAGCTACGCCGTGAGCTTGGCGCTTCGACGCCAAGTCGGCCAAGTTGCTGGCGCTAACCTCGATGGCGCACGTTTTCGTCTCCCTGGTCTTTTCACCAGGCTAATTTACGGCCTAGACAGTGCAAGCTTACGAGTCTCTCGAAGCATACAACTACATTGAGTCTGCTAACAACTAAATGAGTTCTATGCCTGCGAATAAATCGATAGTCGTTCGTGTCGGAAATTCAAATGGCCTTTTTTTTTTACGCCACAGGCTTGGCACGAGACTGCATGCTCTGGACACCTTGAAGTGC
Source organism: Ixodes scapularis (assembly GCF_016920785.2). Taxonomy (NCBI): domain Eukaryota; kingdom Metazoa; phylum Arthropoda; class Arachnida; order Ixodida; family Ixodidae; genus Ixodes; species Ixodes scapularis. The sequence goes on from NW_024609836.1 coordinate 61,995,646, forward strand.
CGCTTTGTGCGTCGTCCGAGCCAAGGTGATGACGTAGCAGCGGGCAACTCCACAATGCCTGGGTGTAGCGAGCAACCGAGGAGCTCTTGGGCTGCAACTTGCGTGCAAGCGTCGTATGAACGAAGTCCGGGCGGTCTGGATCAAATGAAAGTTTCCCTAAGCACCGTATTAATAATCCGCGATCCACGCAGAGTATTAGTTTTCTGCGTCTGTCATCGCACTAATTTTCAAGCACATTTCGGCACATCCAACGGCGAAGCAGCATTGCGGAATGCTGAGAGGCTGCGTCGCACATGCGAGGCGCCCCGCTGATTTTTCCACATCTGGCACCGTCTTGCCGATGCGGCGGGGTCGCAGCACCGTCGCACATCAGTGACGTGAATCTCGCGCGTAGGTGTATTCACAAGGTCATGTGAAAAGACCTCAGCATCTGTTGTGGAAACGTGAACTCTGTGAGTGTTCACGTTCTTATTGTGTTAGAACTACGAGATAAACCACACGCTTGAAAATTGAGATAAGTTTACATTACACGAATACAAATGGATTAGCCTGTATTTTTTACGCTCAATATTGTCCAATGTAGCGGTCATATGGAACAAGAAGGATAAAAGGTGAACACAACTAGATCTATACAAAAAATTCAAGAGATTGAGCATTAGACTCAAAGAAATGCAAATATGCAGATTTTGTTTGGTAAATGTTGATCAAGTTATTGGTTTCTAAACATACATATGATACAATTGAACGGTCTCTCTTTGTCATACAAACTCATACAACTGTTTTTTTTTTTTTTTTTGTTTGTTTAATATAAACACAGGACTCGTAGTCAACGAGATCTTGAACACTTCTGTCAACGTCATTATAATATTGTTCTAAAAATGAAATAAATTTGTGTTTCTCGATATGATCAAAACTGCAAGAGACAACGGAAGTCATTGTGCGCCCCGAAGTCCAGAGATGGAGTATTTTGAACATTATTGATATGTTACGTTTCTTCCTTATTTATATTCCGTCCTGTTAAGATCTTTAATGCTACAAATATTTCAGATTAAAAGAAACGTTCACCTTTAATTTACTGAAAGTTGGATCAGCCATTAAGTGAAGCGCCAACTCTGCAAGTGGCGCTTTATTTAAAATGTTTCCATTACTTTAGCCGCCATGAAGTCCTGGCATTCACCCGCTCTTCACAACGGCAGAAGTAATGAAACCATTTTTTTTAAACTTTGTTTTGTTAAATACTTAAAGTTCAGGTGAACTGAGGCAAATGCCCGATGCCTCTCTATCGGAGGTAAATGCACCATGCCTGTCTGTAGGAAGTAAATTGATTAATTATTTATTTTACATACCCTCAAGAGCCGAAGCGTTGTATAGAAAAGGGGTAAAGCCAACAAAAATTAAAAAAAAAATGACTACACAAAAAGGTGCGTCGATAAATACTTTTAATGCACTCCGAGTGGCAAAAGCCGAAAGTAACATTTGCTGCGAACAAAATAAACAAAAGCGAATGACTTATGTTGACTTATCACACAAAAATGTAAACAGAGACTGGAGAAAACAAATGTATCGGGTAAAGTTGCGAAATCTGCTGAAACATGGTCCCATTCGTTTGAAGTATGCGGGATAAATGTATTTAAAAAAAGTGTCGGTGCATACGCTTGTTATGTTGCATAAATTTCCGTAGAACTACGGCCACAGCTGAAAAAACGTCCACAAGCTTCTGCCCCATGACGATGTCGGGTATGCAAGAAGCGAGTGCACGTGGCTCGGAGTCCTGGGTCGCCGAACTCGTGGAACAAAACATTCTTTGCTTTCTGACGTAGCGGGAGGAGTGACCAAAAGAACGCCGCAAAGTTTCCTTTTCCCTGCGCGCGCTCAACTTCGCAACTTTTGACGAAAAATCCCCCGCGATCTCTAGGCGGTGCATGAGAGCACGAGACAGCGCGGGGAGGCGAGCGTTCACGTCGCTCGCTGTGCTTTGTCTTTGGGCTCTGTAGCGCCGTTGGGCCAAAATTCTATCCCGTCATGCTTCGCTCAGACGAGAAGCGAGAGCAGACGACGGGAGTTCGTCTGCTACGATGAGGCATTCGCACAGCGGAACCGAAAGAAAAAGTCGATTTTCTGCTCGAAATCGCGTCACGCGGGCCACAAACTCAAATGCGAGCTTGAATTGTAAGCGAGGGGAGGAATCGACGACCCATGTTTTATTTGCAAAATTTGAGTCGCTATGTTGCCGTACAGACGCTGAAACCTACCAGTGTGTAATGAAACGCTCAGGACAAACACAGAGGCCGCGAGATCTCACATCATCCGTGTGCGGGTGAAAAGTGGAACATTTGTCGACAAAGCTCCCACAGCAGAAACCCGTGACGCATTGATTCATCGTCTGGGAAAGCTAAACATGGAGACGTTGCCCGAGGCTTGAGCAAAGTCATATTTGAACGGCAGCTATCTTGCCCCGTCGTATTTTGTTTGAGACAGCTCTCGTTCTCAACGCCCTCACCAGGCAAACAAAAAGTATTATGAAACGTATTGCTAGATATTCGAACGAACGAACTGCGAAACGGCGCCGCGTTGTTTGCAGACCGGTGGCGTCGCTGCGTTTCCATAGGAGCTAAGCCTTTTTCTTTCTTTACTTTTTCCTCAGGTAGGTTCGCTCTTCGCAAATTTTACAACAAAAATGCACCATCTGTGGGCAACGCTGCACAAAGTCGTAGCGCGATAGGTTAAGAAACCGAATTTTCCGGTCAATTTAAAGAGCCTGCTGTCTCCTTGTTTCACCCTGTAGTAACACCTAGAGAACTGCATGAGTTTAGGAATCCAAATTGAGTGTCGGTAAGTGTATATATATCCTAAACGGCGCGCGATTTGCCATGAAACCCGCATTAGTTTGCTTTTATTAGGATTTAATTCCATACGCCATTTTTTGCTCTAATCAGTGATATTACATTTAAATCAGATTGTAAAAGGCGTTCATCGTCCTCATTATGAACTTCCTGATATTTACACATTCACCCGCGTACGAATGTACGGAGGAAAACAGACAACTTGGCAAATCATTAATGAATATTAAAAAAAGAAGCGGGCCCAAAAGCGAACCTTGGGATATGCCCGACACAGCATCAGTCAAAGAATAATTATTGTCATTTAGAATTAGATACTGAGAGCCAGGCACGTAGCCAGGGGAGGGGGGGCCCATGGTGTCCGGTGCCCCCCCCCCCCCCCCCCCCCCCCCGAAATCTTTCATTTGGCTGAGGCCTCCTCTCCTTCCTCCCCCTCATACAGCATTTTTTCATGGGCGGGCTCCCCCCCCCCCCGCGAAACAAAATCCTGGCTACGTGCCTGCTGAGAGCAATGCCCGTCTGTAGGAGTTCGATGCCCGTCTGGCGGAGGTTAATGCACCATGCCCTTCTGGCGGAAGTTAATCCACCATGCCCGTCTGTCGGAGGCCAATGCACCATGCCTATTTTTCGGAGGTAAATGCACAATGCCTGTCGGCTACGTGCTTATAAAGCCCCAGATGTTTCATAGTTCCGAGCAAAATTTCAGACACTGAAACTCACAAGCTGTAGAACAACCCAAAGATGGGTAGACCTATGCCATTTATACTACTTACAGTTATTGTCGTACTTGGGTGCGTATACCTTCATATTTTGTAATTATTTCAGCCTAGCGTTCATAGATATTGAACGGACAATTTGACGTGCAATTAATTTTGTTTTAAATTGCCAGCGAGTTGCCCAAATATTGTTATGTGGGAACTGCGATATTAAAGCAGTGGTTATATACATTTGGATAGAGGACTTTAAAGAGAGGTTTCAGGAGTCGAGAAGATATTGCTTTTAATGCGTTATCATCACTACCCACATGACAGGAAAGAGCTGAAAGCGTCTGTCTGTGGACAAGATAATGGAAAGGGAAACGTAGAGAGGAGGAGAGTAGTGAAGGACAAGGGCGAGAGGGAGGTGACGTCACGAGGCGGAAGCCAATGGGCGCGCGGATGCTGTGGCGATTCTGAACTTGCAAGTGTGCGGAGCGCGTATGCCTTGGTTTGTTCCAGAAATAGGAGTGTGAACCAAGAACTAGCGGTGGTCAAAGTATGCGGTAAAAAAAATTAAGGGAAGATCCTTAGGGAATGCGTTCCCTTTAATTTCTTATTGCTTCACCATCTTCTACAGCATCACAATACACTACAGAGAGTACTGGCATATGGTAACTCTGGTCATGGTAAAAGCCGCAGAGAAGGGTGGCATGTCTTGTAAGCAGTAGAAATATGAATTCATCTCACCCAACTTTATAAATAGATGATGATGTTGCAATTTCTCTTCTGAATTATGCTAATTAATACAAAGAAAGAAAAAGTACTCAGCTACACTCGGCAACAACTTTTTTTTGTATTTCTGGGGAGAGGAAGAGAGCCCGCGCACAGCTTTATTCAGCGCTCAAAATGGGTGAGGGGACGCGTGTCTGAACCTTCCACTTCAATGCCAAGAAAAGTTGTCTCCCAGTGTGCAGTCATTGGTTTATCCCAAAAGTTTTTATTTGCTTGAAATTTAGGGCCTTATAAAGCCCGATGAAGTCAAGATGGTGCGTGTCGTACTTGACCTTCTTTTGCCAGAGTCTGAATATCTAAGCTCTAATTCGCCGAACACGTGCCAAAGTTAGGCTTCACGTCAGGTTGTTTGATTTTTATATAGAAACTTGGGGACTAAAATGCAACACAAGTGTTAGGTTTAGGTCTAACCGCTGCCTCTTCGGTTACTACGTAGCATCTTTGGATCGAGTCTGGCACATCGACAATTGTGTGGGAAGCCAAAGAAAAGCCATAGAAAAGCCAAAGACATGTACACAGAAGTACGCATTAATAAATTCCAGAATTGATAAAAATATGGTTGCTCCTGCAAGTGTGCTTAAAAACATTTTTTTTAATGTCTTTTTCAGAATATTTCTGCTTCAAGGAGCGGAAGCAAATATGTGTGGAGCAATTGTATGAGTACCAAACGAAATCTTGAAATTTCTATCATTATTAGAAATATTTATTTCGCGTTTACGATGTATTTTTAATTGAATATGAATAATGTTAGAAGAATGTCGTAGATGATATTTCGCTCTTATGCGATGTTAGCCCTTCGGCAAGGAGTAATTCCTACGCCCATACCTTCTGTTAGCTCCTTTCCTCTGTTACAATTAAAATTTCGATTTAATCATGTTGATAACGCAGGCATTGCAAGCAATCTTTAGACATTTGCTGTTTGGGAAGCAAGGGCCACTTATTTTTTCCACTTTACGATCTAAGATTTTTTCATATGGTTTATTTATTACTTTAATTATTCCTTTTTTTTATGTTTGGTTTGGATGACTGGAAGGCTGAAACTGAGAGGCTAAAACTGAAAGGCTGAAGCTCGAAGTCTGGAAAAGTAGTTATTGTCCGTTGCGTTCCTCATAAAAAAGAACTCTGCATGCGAGGGTTTGAATGACGGATCATAATAGAACTGTATTTTCGTTTTGAATCTAGTTTTGGCATTTCAGTTATGGCATTATTTGACGACAAACAAGACAATCTTGATTGAAATTTGCCCGTTAAAGACAATCTTTCAAATTATAATGAATGATTTCTAATTAATTATTTTCTAATTATCCCGTTCACCTCCCTTGCCAGACACCATGCGCTGTTGGCAAGGTTGTCCCGAAGTATAAGTATACCGTCTCTGTTTTAAGTGTCCCTTAAAATATCATTTCTGTTACTGGTGAAACACTCTGTTTTGTGCATATATACTAAATACTGCACCTCAACGTCCATGGCCACAATCACCACCGAAGAGCGCAGTAGGCCTCGAAACGAGGTTCCCTATTCTTAAGATTTGGTTGGTTGTCGTCCTTTATTTATTCTAAAGTTTGATAGGCGGTATGGCGCCTTTCCACGTGAAGATACGTATTTTTACTATTATAACAACACTAGTAGGAATTTATTTTATGCATAAAAGTAATAATGGCATGCAGTTTCGCTCTACGGTCACGGAAAAAAAGTGCCATGAAGAGGGCAATGCAATAATGAAAGACCAAACTAGAGCTCTGTGTAGTAGGATATCTTGGCTGAAAAAGGCTACAAAATATATCTAGATCATTCCGAATATCGGTTTTTAGAAATATTGGCTCTGCTAACACACAAGGCAAACGTATGCGGGGAACGACGGAATCCCACTATAAATGGCAGAATCGCATGGGCACACCAGGTGCGCAAAGCCCTTGCCCTAGGAGTACCCATAAACTGGGGCGCCTAGTCTATAACTAACTAATAACCTAGATATTCATACTTGCCCCAAAGCCTTTGCGTTGTTCCAGCTTTGGGAAAAAGTAGAAAGAGGGCTGAAGCGAATACGAGTCGCGTTCGAATTGGTGCCTCCCAAGACCGCGGCCACCGCGAGTGAAGCGTCACCAGCGTCCTCCGGGCGGCGACTTCCAAAACAAAATAATTATTGAACTCCTAGGGAGGTGCAAGCCACAAAGTGTTATGAAGACCCTGGAAGGTGGGCAACATTTGCCGGCAACTTGCTGCTTGTGATGACTGAACTCTTCTCGGTGAACATCAGCACACTACCGCTCTTATTTTACCGAGGTGACAGGAGCGGACATGACTGGTGGACCGCACACGTCTTATTCACATATTTTAGCCACTCTCAAATGTTACCCATGACAAAGATTGAGTCCTAGCGCACAGCATGTTTTATCCGCCAACTCCGTGAGAGAAAAAAAAAAAAAAACGTGGACAAAAACGGGGTTGCATCTTGGTGATACTTCGCTTCAGAGTACGTGGAAATAAAATAGCATTTCAACGTTTCTTCCATAAATGCCATGTTTCCCTTAATAAATTGAGACTAACTTCGTGCTTTGCCTCGACCGTCTGTCGTCGTAGCAAAACAAGCCCATTTTGTCTCTCTGTCACGACCCAAAAGCTTTTACTTTTTTTCCGGCGTCTCATTGTCACTACAAACACTTGAGCCTCAGTGTGACGCCGCTTCGGTTCATCTATACACCAACTCATGTTTACAAACAAACCGGAGCGCCCCTAGCCGACGCCACCGGCGCCGCCCATGCGCGATGGAGGGTGGGCAAGAAGCTCGCCGTTGCCCGTAAACAAACCATTCAAATGCGATGTTGTCGGCGTCAGTGTGAGTCCCCCTGCCCCTTTTCGCGTTGGAATTGTTGATTCTACGTCTTCCTGGCAATGCCTGACTACTTGAGCGGCTTCAGCAAAATTAACGAAGCTCGTTACACCGAAAAACTTCGCGTGAATAATGTGACGCGCGGCTATTGATTTCACGTGGACGCCGCGGAATGGACGCTAAAGCCTGACTCCCACGATGAGATTCTGCTAACTATTTTCAATGGTGACGTCACTCGGGTTTCAAAAGCGTGGACTGTAGCTTATGTGGTGGGCGTCGATACTGAAAATCGCATGCAGAATCGGGCATTACAAGTCGGTGATGGCCACTGGTAACAATGATCAACATCTCCTTGTAACCACTGTTTACACTAAGCCTACTTAGCCAATCAATCAATCAATCATTTTATTTGCGTCCGTACACGTGTACAGGCACTGGAAGCATGAACAAAAAGCCGACAGATGTCGGCTTGACGAGGTTACGCCCCCTTTTTTGGCAAACGGCAAGCAATCGAAAGATAAAGAAAAAAAAAGGCAGATACTTAAAAAAAATCACGTAACGATAGTTAAAATACACGTTTAAAATTGGGCTATAGATTACAATGTCAAGGGGAAAAAAATGCACTCTATATGCTAAAATACAATTGTATGACAGAAATATTCATAGAAACATCAGTTTTAAGGAATGAGATGTTAAATGTTCGATGATAATGTTCTTTTCAATTAAATGGTTTATTAAAAAAGGAAGGCGATGTTTTAGCATTTGAGTTCCATAGGTTGTTCTACTGAATGGTATCCTCCATACTTTTTCGTGACGTACGTTATAAGGTCTAATATTTATTGTTAATTCTGCTATGTTACTAATGTCAGGCGTCTTTTGTTTAATACTTGCTATATATCGAATAAGTAAAGTGTATTCGTACAGTTTGTTTAAGGATAGGACGTTCAATGATTTAAGCAATGGTTTCGTGTGGGTTGATTGTGGTACATTGATTATAGCTCGGATTGCCTTCTTGTGAAGAATCGTTAATTTGTCCAAGTTAGTTGTAGTTGATGTGCCCCAGACCAAGTGACAATAATTCAAATGCGACATGAATAAAGAATTGTAAATGAGAAGCTTAATTTTGACTGGCAAACTTGAACGGAACTTGTTGAGAATGCCTACAACACTTGAAATTTTTTTTATTACACTTTGAATGTGGGTGTCCCATGACATGTTTTCATTAAACATTACACCTAAGGTTTTTACATTCGGGACGACTTCAATGATAAAGGGGCCAAGTTTCAGGCGCAAGTCAATATTTACCAATTTATTATGTGGCTTAAAAATAATCGCTTTTGTTTTAGATGTATTAATTAGTAGAGCGTTTGCTTCACTCCATTTATGTAAATATTCCAGTGTGTTGTTAGTGGTTTCTGCAAGTGTGTCGATATTGTTAGCTGAAAAAAGTAGTGTTGTGTCATCAGCATAAATAATGAAAGTGGTGTTTGGGCTAATCGTTACAATGTCGTTTATATAAATGTTAAACAGAAGTGGGCCTAATATACTTCCTTGAGGGACACCTGTTTTTAACGCTTGAAAGTCTGAAGAGTAGTTGTTTATAAAAACAGATTGTTTACGAAATTCTAAATACGATGTTAACAGGTTTAGGGTGGTATGATTACTGACGTTTATTAATTAGGGTGGTATGATTTATGCGATCAAATGCTTTAGAGAAATCAATAAAGACACCAAGAGTTAAAAGTTTTTGTTCGAATGATTTTAAGATGAATTCTTTTTGATTTAGTAGTGCGAGTTCAGTGGATCTACCCTTCCTGAAACCATATTGTGATGAGGTTGTGAGCGAGAAACGGTCACAAAAAGAAGTCATACGACGATGAATAATTTTCTCTAGGCACTTCGAAAACACAGGAAGAATGGAAATTGGTCTGTAGTTTGAATGATCGCTTTTGTCTCCACCTTTGAAAATAACTATAACTTTCGCAATTTGCATTTTTTTAGGAAAGATTCCAGATGAAATCGAAATGTTGAAAATATGGGTTATTATGGGTGTTAGTATATCCAGTACATATTTAACAGGCTTGATTTGAATGTTGTCAATATCAGTTCATTTGCTATTTTGAATTGTGTTAAACATATGATAAACCTCATGTTCATCAGTGGGGGCGAGGAAAGCGCTGCTCTCATTCGGCGTTCTTAAGTAAATTGGTGCATCGCAGTTTTGTGTGCCCTGTACTAGGTTTGCAAAATAATTGTTAAATGGATCGGCTAGGGCCTTTTCTCGTAAGGTTGATTCTCCGACCTTTATCTTGGTTACATTGTTTAGCTGTGCTGACCGGTTCAATAATTTATTGATTGTTTTCCATGTCTGGTCTGGCCTGGACATTGACTGGCCATTAAATAATCATAGAAGATAGTTATCTTTCAACTTTCTCAGAAGCTTTGTCAGCCGATTTCTATAGGCTTTAAAACAGCATGAATCATCAGAATCTCTGGTCTTCAAAAATGTTCCGTATAACCTGTTCTTTTTCCTTATCATTTTTAAGCATTCTCTGGTTATCCAAGGTTTTTGTCGGGAACTTTTTGGGCGAATAGGCTGGTATTTAAATGCTATGTTGTATATACGCGTAAATTTTGTTATGAAGGTATCGTATGCGTCATCAGGATTACCCAAGTTATAAATTTCATTCTAGTCTGTGGTGTTTACTAAGGACCTAAATTTTTCGAGGGTGGTTGCGTTTACATTTTGGAAGATTGGTAGATCTTCAGTCTTATTTTCTTTGTTCGGAGTGGCGTGGATTGTAAACATGTACAGTGGCAGATGGTCGCTTAGCTGTGCGTTGATAACTCCGCCAGACGTGTTGCGTGTATTAGTGTTAGTAACGAACAAATCTAACAGTGTTGATGAGGAGCTTGTTATGCGAGTTGGTGAGGTAATAACATTCACACAACCACTAGATTCAAGTATAGATGAAAATGAGCACTGCGCACTTGAGGGACGTAGCATATCTATATTAAAGTCGCCGCCAAGAAAAAAAGCATATTGACCGACATTTACGAAATCGAGAAACGTCTCTAGGTGTGAAAAGAAACCTTCGATATTACCATTTGGGGGTCTATACATAACACTAAACACTTGTTGTTCACATTTAAACGATAATACTTCTAGGTCATCGGAAAGAAATGAAAAACATGGTAAAATCTCACAGCAAAGGGTATTCTTAACATATATCAACAGTCCCCCACCACGTTTGCTTTCACGGTTTAAAAAATATGCCTTGTAGTGATTCATTTGATGTACCTCTAGCTCATTTTGGTACCAAGTTTCAGTTAGCATGATGATGTCAAACTGAAAACTGAACTCCTGTAAAAGTATACAAAGTTCATCTTCCTTGTTCCGCGCGGAACATAAATTCGAATGAAAAAAAGATAGCTTACTACCTTTACAAGATATAAAGTTTGTGGTTATCTGATTTGGTGTGTGTTCGGCTGAGAAAGCCATCATAAAAACAAAACAAAAAGAAAACAGCTTTGTAAACCGGGTAGAATAAAATCATACATGTCACACTAATTTAGCAAGGTCATCGGTGCTAGTGATAGAAACAATCCTGGAGTTTTCCGTTTTGCGCATATATATTTTGCTTCCCCTCGCCCAAGCAAATTTCCATTTCAGCTCGTGTTTTTTCGCAACTGTCATTCCCAGAAGCTTTTTTAGTTCGGGGCACAAATGCTCATTAACGCAGATAGCGGTACGTGACGCATGACCGAGGTCAGCAGTTGTCATTCGTTTCTTCCGTGCTTTTTCAATGACCGCGTCTCTTTTTGAGCGAAGAACGAACTGAGCAATGACGTTGGGACATGCTGATTGCTTGCCTGCTGGCACGCGGTGGCAAGTGTCAACGTCACTTTCCGCAATCGGTTCCTCGATCAGCTCGCCGATCTTCTGCAAAACAGCGGCCAAGTTTTCGCCTCGAACCTCGGGAACGTTTTTTATCTCAATATTTCGATTTCTGGAATATTGTTCACAGAGTGTGAGCCTCTGGCCGTTTTGCTCAGCGTGTTTTTTTATGTTCTCGCATTCCCGTCGCAGCGCAGCGTTCTCAGTCTTCAAGCCAGTGTTTTCTTTTTTAACGGTGGTTACCTCTTTCCTCAGATCTTCAAAATCTTGGTTGAAGTTTTCAAGACTAGCCTTGATCTCTCTCAATTCCTTCCGTAGGTCCCTTTCAAAGGAGCTACGAAATTCGCGTAGATCTTGTTTAATTTCTTTTTTTCAGATCGTCGCAGAGTTTTGCAAGGTCAGCACTCATTTCAACGCTTCAAGCACAAAGGCAAAAATACGCTAAAGACGCTAAAGGCAGCGGCGTCAGCGGATTGCTCAACGGTAAAACGTGTTAAGAAAGATATTGATTCCAACCTGTGAATGTTTGAAGGGTGTAAATTATGATGTGGACGATTCGCTGCCGCCGCTGCCAAAGTGGTGGTCACAGCCCGCAGCCTTCTTTATGCTGGTCCTGGTGGTGGCGCTGTGTTGTCCCGTCCAATTCCGTCCAATGGCTGCGCAGCAGGATGTTGATTGCGCTTGGTGGATTCGGCACGTGGCAGATGGGTTCCGTGAATGACGATGTTCCAGTGCTTGTCGTCGATGGACTCTGTGAATGTTTGAAGGGTGTAAATTATGATGTGGACGATTCGCTGCCGCCGCTGCCAAAGTGGTGGTCACAGCCCGCAGCCTCCTTTATGCTGGTCCTGGTGGTGGCGCTGTGTTGTCCCGTCCAATTCCGTCCAATGGCTGCGCAGCAGGATGTTGATTGCGCTTGGTGGATTTGGCACGTGGCAGATGGGTTCCGTGAATGACGATGTTCCAGTGCTTGTCGTCGATGGACTCTGTGAATGTTTGAAGGGTGTAAATTATGATGTGGACGATTCGCTGCCGCCGCTGCCAAAATGGGGCGGCTCAAGCCCAACCCAACCAATCAACCTTCAAACTTAAAAGTGTTTTGAGGTCTGGACTTCTTATCGCACTTACCGAGTCAACGTTTGGTTTACGGGCCGCTGTTGTTTGAACAAGCAGACGACAAAAAGCTGACAAATTTAAAAGAGCAGACGAGAGTTCGAACGCATGCGCACCCAAGTAGCACATAAACGTGAAAACGTTGAAAGAACGTCGAAGACGTCTGTTACGTGACGTCGTAAAACGTCGAAGGTCCGGACGTTACCTTTCTTCGACGTCGATGAAACCTTTAAATGTCCGCGACAAAAGGTGCACAGAAGGTCGAGGGGACGTTCGAAATGACGTGTTTCACGTCACATGCACGTCTCAGTGGGCCGTTGCGTCCTCCCTCGACGTTTATGATACGTGTGTTGACGACATCCGGACTAACAACGACGTTTACAGAACGTCGAGAAACCTTTCCAAATTACGTTCCCTAGCCGTCGTGGGAAAACGTTGTGCCCCCCCCCCCCCCCCCCAAAAAAAAAAGTATTTTTTCAGTACTATTGCGAAGGCAAGTTGCTATCATGCAAGTACGAAGGAAGTAACTAAAACACTGGTTTGGTACGAACTGTTTATTTGAGCATTTTCAGACACGAGATGCAATGCGGAGCGCCGCCAAAAGACGCCCCTGAATGTGTCAGCCTCAAAGATATAAAAAAAAAAATTCACGTAAATAAAAGAACAAGAGACGATGTCACGCAGCGCGGAATGTTGCACCGCTTACCTCGTTCTGCTTCTTATTAATGCGCTAACGCGCGTGCTTCAGCCGCCCCATTGCACGTAGCTGGCACTCTCGCTGCCTGCACGGGAATGGTTTCAGAAATGGGATCCCGTCCGTTGGGTGTTCTTGATTGGGATCGTCGGAGGCATCTGAAGGGTCTTGATCGGAGACTAGACTTGACGCGGCGTTATGTGCACTGCCACTTGTTTTCTGAGGGCGTCATTCATATTCTACCAGGCACCTTGATCCGAGCAGTAGTACAATTCAACGTGAAGCGTTATGGCCATGAAAAAGGTCCTCGAGCCGTGACTGAATACGACGGCATTTTTGGCGATCACGGACTTCTTCATGGGGGCGACTTGAACGACTCATCCAATCGCAGCACTTACACTGTATGCAGACTCGAAAAAAAAATCACGGCGCCATAGCAGCCTGCCTCGTAGACCCGTAGACGTGACGGCCGGTGCTAGTGACTGGTTTACGGAAAAAGCTTGACCGGGTCCCAGAGCTGTTCTCTCTGGGCCAAATCGAAGAACAGAAAATTCAGTGAAATATTTTGGGAACGACTGAGAAAATACGTGCACCCGGAACTTACCCTTGTCAATTGTTCGTCGCCACTATCATCCCCCACTTTTCTCTCGCCCTCTTCTTGCCGAGCTTCCCGACGCATCGCATGGGGCTCTATGGAGATGCCACTGGCATCTCATCTGCCTGCCTTTTCCCCTCTCTCTCGCGCAGTGCCGGCTACTTTTTTTTTCCTCTTTATTTTTGTGTGTGTGTTGTTTTTTTTCCGGCACGTAAGTGCGGACTGGACTTGAACGCTTTTTGGACCGTCATCTGGGCCATTCAGGGGTTGGCATCATGAACGCCAAATTCCACAAACCGTTGACAGTACCTACCGGATTTCGTCATTGCCGGGCATTTTATTTATTAATTTTTTCAGTCAACTTCAAAAATGCGCAAGTGTGCAGTGAAGTTGTGCTCTGATATAGTGTGTGCTGGCATGCAATTTTTCGTTTGGGTACGTCACCAATGGCAACGAAAGCCCGATCTTTACTGCAGTCACTTGACAAGACTTTGCGCCCCAATCTACCGAAAGCGCTAAGGCGCTGGAAGTTGGTGTTGTGGATGAACTGTGATGTTGATGCGAATTTTTCGGTTGTGTGCAGGTGAGCATGGGTTACAAAATACGAAGAGAAATTGAGGAACGTTAAAACAATCTTGGGTGGTCGCTGAGCAGTATGGATGCTCCTAGGAAAGGATGCAACCCTGAAATCACCTGGAGAGGGGATAGTGTAGCAGCGCCTCTGAGGCGCGTGCCAGGGCCCAGGACCCATGGAAGACGACAAAGCGCGTGCAAAACGCAAGAACGGCACAATTCGATCCGTTCTAGACGCCATGGGCTTCGCAAATTAAGCTCGTAACAATATTTTAAACAAACCAAAATTATAACAAGCACATCTAAAAGGAATGATATTCCCAACATGCTCTCATATTATTTTTTTTTCTTCCGTGTACACTGAGTTTTGTATATGCCCTCCCTAGCGTCATCGATGTGCAATTAATAGCATTTTGAAATACATAAATTATGGGCTTTATTTTAACGTCGAAGAAACCTGAGTGTTCGACGCTGCTAAAGCGTCTTGTCTTGACGTCGTGGCGACGATGAAGACGTAGAAGTTGAAACATGACATCGCCAGCACGTCACGGACAGGACGATAATGGAACGTCATTTATGAACTTCAGTTCAATGTCAAAGAAACGTGAGCGTTGGACGTTGTGAGAACGTCGTGCATCGACGTCGTGGGAACGTTGACGACGTTTGAGTTGAGATACAACGTCGTCACAACGTCGCTGATTGGACTCTAATGGGACGTTATATAAGGACGTCACCTCAACATTGAAAAAACGTGATCGAAGTCATGCGGGACGTCACGGACGTCTGGGACTTTTTCTCGACGTTTTCACGACGTTTTGTGCTGCCTGGGCAGTGGAGTGTGGGCCAAAAGCACCGCGTCCCACGTCAGCAAACCATTGGAATGTCATGTTGTCGGCATATGTTTGAGTCTGCGTACTCTTTTTCGCGTTAGAATAGTCCATTCTACGTCCTCCTAGCAATGTCTTACCACTTAAGTCGCCTGAGCGAAATTATCCAGGCTCGTTACGGCGCTTAACTTTGCGTAAATAATTGACATGCGGCGACTCATTCACGTGAACGCCGCAGAATAGACGCCAAAACCATGAGATTCTTCTAGCTATTTTCGGTCGCGACGTTGCTCGTGCTGCAAAAGTGTAGACGGTAGCGGCGATGACCGACGTCAATACTGAAAATCGGAAGCGGGAACAGACCAAGTGAATCAGGCGTAACAAGTCGGTGATGGCCACTGGTACCAATGATCAACATTTTGTATCTACCGTTTACACCGAGCCTACTTAAAAGTCTTTTCAGGCCTGCAATTACTTCTGATCGCAATCACCGGGCCAAAATTTGGTCTACGGGCCACTTTTGTTTGAACGAGCAGACGGCAAAAAGCAGACATGTTCGAAAGAGCAGACGACAGCGCGAAGGATCAGGTGGCCGTTTGAATTTGAAGACGCACAGAACCCGCGGGTGGTCCGGACAACTTGGCAGTTTTCCCTCGTTAAAGTTGGAACAAAACAAAAATACATCTGGCGACCACAAGTATCTGTGAATTCAACCCAAAGTGTTGCCCGCACAAGCAACCGTAGTTCGGCAGCGTCTGGTTTGCCCTTTACATGGCTACTATCAGGGCCGTACCCAGAAAAACATTTCGGGGGGGGGGGGGGGGGGGGGGGTTTCGGGGACAACGGCGGCCATTTTGAAAGTGTCTATTGTCTTATTTTCGCCTATGAATCATGTGCATCGGTGGTATATAATGGAGAGTTGCAGCAAACCGGAGAACCGGTCCCGGTTTGGTATCCGGTAGCCGACCGGCGCCACTGCGCGTGCGCAGAGTTGGAGATTAAAATCGGCTGGCTGCAACTGCACCGACCAGGGCTGTACCCAGAAAAAAATTTCGGGGGGGGGGGGAGGGGTCAGGACCCCCCCCCCCCTCCCTTGGTTACGGCCCTGGCTACTTTCCACCTCCTCGGACAAACAGAGGCGGCCGAAACACATGAAAACTGATCTTTAAACCTTTTCAGACTATTTCGGCACAGCCTCCGTAGCAGCATTTTGACGACAAGGCAGGTTTTAGTGTGATTTCTTCCATAAGAACACAGGAATGCATGTCTCGTACGGCGACCTCTGCCGACCGCCCCAAACTGCAAGTGCGCCCGACGCAGCACCACCGCGGCGTGACGTAACATAGTTGAGTTCGTGGATATCCTAATAAATTTGTTTCTTAATTTTGCTAGATATGCCGAAGACTAAATATCGTACAATGCGTAGATTCGTAAATTCCTATTAATATTCTAAGAAACAAATATTCGCTGCCCATACCAATGTGCTTCTCCTACCGAATAAAAAATAGTTTTTTTTTTGTCATCGCTCAACGTTCGGAAAAGATTGTCTGAGTTCTGATAATAATAGCTGGCAGTATTTGCAAAGATCGCATTTTGTTTCTATTATCTGAAGGTTTCGCAGAATATTTACTCACATGAAGAAGTACTCAGTTTCACAACTTTTCTTCTGTTCCAGTGCTGGGGACGGAGCAAGTGCAAAGGTAGATGCAGCCAATGCACACGCTACAATAGTCATAGAGCACATGGAATATGTCAAATGCCACTGAAAACTTCTGCACCATCTAAATAAAGAATGCCGTCGACCAGCATCCGAAAATGAAAAACAAAAGAATAAACGTTTTGGAATATTTGGTCGCGAATTGTGAATGTGATAACATTGCATTCCGTATGGGTCAGGCAAAAAAGTGTATGCCTCGTCAAATACCTCGGGCCTGACGAAAACGCACAATTTTGTGACGTTAGCTCGGGATTGCTGAAAATACAGCCCATCCCTGAAAAATGTCATATAAGGCATCAAGGCATATACAGCTATATATGGGAGCAAATACGGCCAGATATCGCCATATAAGTGGGCAAATACTGCCGTATATGGCCATACACGTGCGTAAACACTGCCATATATCGCCATATACGCGAGCAAATACAGCCATATATCGCTGTATGAAAGTTCAAATAGTGTCATATATACACTCCGTGCGACGCGACTGGCGCGCCGCCGCGCGGCCGGTACCGAAGGTAGGCAGCGAGAACCCCAGAGAAAACGAAACTGAAACCACGCCGCGTACGTTGGTACGCATTGAAGTCGGAGTGGTGCGGTTGCGCTGGGTTCACAGCATGAAGTGCTGCCTTTGCTGCGTCATTAAGTGCTTCAATAGTTATGCGTCGTATCTCGTGGAGACAAAGTTTCACAGGTTTTTACATCGCCGATGTTTTGTGGGACAGCGACAACGATGCAGCCGTGCCGTACGACGTGAGAAATTTGGTCTCCCGATCATGTCTGCCACTGTGTCGGTACGGCTGACATATTCTACACTGCCGCTTTGCGCTCTGCGTTTGTTTTCGTACCAGTAACGCCTACATGTGTCAGCGCCGATGGGACGAACTGAAATGCCATCCCACACTCGCGGGTATGCAGTGCCAATTTCGTTGGAGGAATGCCCTCCAAAGAAGTTTCGTCCCCATCGTACGTGTCGATGATATTTCCGGACAAGTATGGCACGCAATCTGTACTTCATGAAAAAAGATTCGAAAGGTAAAAAAAAGTGACAAATATAAATCGAAAGAAAACAACAATGAAACTCGGAATCACTGGAGAATCGACGTTTGAGTATGGAAGTTTATGTGGTGTACTTTCTTTCTTGACCAGCCTCCTTTTGGATGTGGAAACGCTGACACTCCGAGTTCTGTACACACTAAACTTTTTTACACCCCTTAGGGGTGTAAAGCACTTGTCCCAGGACGAGCACCCTTTGAGGGTGCAAACGAGCACCCCTGTACCAAAGCACCCTATAGGGGTGTGAAGTGTATGGGGTGCTAGGTGCAATGCACCCCAATCCAAGGGTGCTGATGCTGATTTTAATGGGTGCTCGAGGATGATTCATTCTAATCGAAATAGACTTTTGTAAAACAAAACTAATCTCATTTACACAGATGATCTCGTTACAGATGAGCACTTAGCCAAGCCGACACTTTGTACAGGCAGGCTGGCACTAAAAGTGGACTATTATCTAAAATTAGTTGATTAACTTTTTCAATTACTGGTTCGACAGCTGTTGCGAACTTGAAGACAATCACCTCCTTAAACCAGTCAATTTTTTATAAATCCTGAAACGAGCACACAGGCAAAAAAAAAAAAAGAGAAAATATAATTTCACCAAAGGCAGCGGTAATGTAGCGGTCCAGAAAGTACTGTATTTCACAACCCATTTTGTGTGCAAAAATCCTCCTCAATCGTTTTTCTAAGGTTAGTGCTCATTTCACGAAAAATAAGCTGGTCTAAGGTGACTGCCCCATTTTCACAATATGTGCTGGTGTCATCAAACCAGTAACTAAAAAGCTAATCCATGGATTTTATGCAATAAGTCCACTTTTAGCTGTCATCTTGCGTCTATAAAGTGTCTGCCAGGACAACTATAACTCAACTGTAAAAAGATAATTTGCATAAAACAGAAGTTTTATTTTACAAGAATCTGTTCCGAATAGAATGAATCACCCTGTATCTCAGCATCTTGTCAAACAGGGTTCACTATACCAGGCATGACAACCAGAAAACCACGAAGTATGCAGACCAGATAAGTGATGAAATAAGGAGATGCAAAAGTACAGTGCCAGCATAGGACCTCGTTACGGAAACTGGATTCATTATTTGATATGTGTGCAATGCATCGGCACACATATGCTACTGAAGCAGCTGTGCATAGATGCACTGTCCGATAATGAAGGCAAGATGTGCATGGCAGAAAAGGTAATATTTCAATGTGAAGCTTAACTTATGTGCAAACGGAAGTTACAGGAAAATCTTGCGTGATTTAAGTTTTAGTTCCCACAAAATTTGGAAGGAAAATAAAAAATATCACAGAATTTGTTCCATGGCTAAAGCTTCTGAATTTATTAATTGCTCGATGGTCTTAATACTCGTATACTAGAAAAGATCAGTGGGAGATATTCTCAAACATCATATTAAAGGAGTCTGCCACCAATCTCAATGTGTCATTAAAAGTGTCCAATTGTCAAACTGCCAACACAGAAGTGTGATATGCATCACATGCATGATCAGCACTTGCTCATGCAAACTATGCAATGTGAGAAAGTATATGGTACAAACATAAACAACAAGGAGCTCAGCTTGTTCAATCCCGATACTTGGTCCTTGCATCCCGCTCTGGCTCGTCGGTCATTTGCCTTGCATACGAGGTGGTTACGAGTTGTCATACTTGGTATGCCGTAGTACCTTTACACATTCGCCCAAGGCATGGTGAGTGGCATCAGCTGCATACAAACAGCATGTGATTAAGCTGCAAGTACATAAAAGTTGTTATAAAATGAGAAACAAAAAACTGAAAGGAAAACTATATTAATAACTATTTATTGATCTATTATGCGACCACAAAAAAATAATGAGGTATGTCCTCCACACACATATCAAAATACAATACTTGAGGCATTCTATCAAATATCACAGCATATATAGGCCTAGATGCTAGTAAAAATCGAGAAACAATTGGGGGGTTTGAGTCAATAAAAGCCAAATTAAATTAATAATCATTTATTGAACTATTATGTGAGCACGACAAAATAACCAGCTATGTCCTCCATACAAATAACCAAATATATTTTCTTTAAATATCACAGCATAGGCTTAAGATGCTATTAAAAATAAGAAAAAAAACAAAAATCAATACAGATTACCTCAGTACATGAGAATGGTTCTTCATAAAAATGACTAGAACAGAAGAACGATCTAGATGCCTTCCGTTTCGAGTGTATACTTTTTGTTCCATTGCACATGCGACTTTCATTCAGGACCCTAAAGTTGCATAAAAATCAAGCTACACTTGTTTTAGTTTAGGGCTTAAAACATTAAAACAAGCTACCATATTTTCCAGACTATAGTACACAATCCGTTGTATAATGCGCAAGGGTAAATTTCGGCTAAAAAGAAAAAGTATTTTCTTAGATAGTCCGCACTCGGTGTATAGTTCTCGGGGAAAACTTCAGGCTGGAGAACTCCACAAAAGGGATATCTGCGGATGAATATCAGGGGGCTTTCTGTGATCCGCTCGTCAGCCAATCGCAGAGCTCCTCAAGATTAAGCTTGACCTGAGTTGTTTGCTTGCAGGCTCTCAAGCAAACATGTCAGATGCAAGGTATCGAAAACCTGGGAAACAGACTGACGGTAAAAGGTTGTCTTGATTACTTTATCCCAGCGTAAAATATCCAAAACAGAGCAATCTGGCCTAACCAGTTTTGTAATAATGAACAATCTTGAAACAAAAATTGTAGAGTCCACACCTGTAGATAGCTGTACAGTTCACACTGAAAGAATAAAAACACAGAAAATACACGAGGGGACAAACACACACAGTTCTTTCAACGAGCAACTACATTTAAATGATGCCCATTACACTATGATTAACCACCTAGGATATGAAGAAAATTAAGTGAAGACGAAAATACTAGAAGGTACTAGAAAAAGATAAAGAAAAAGGTAAAGATGGCGGAAATTTAACTTCCTGAAAAGGAAGAAGAAGAAGAGAAACGGGAGATGTTTTCTATGACAATTCCGGCGCTAGGAAATCCATCTCTGCTGTCGATAACGATAGTGAGGGCTCAGAAACATTGTCTGTGGCAGTTTTGATCTTAAAGGCTTCGATGATCTCTCGCCCATACTTGTCGTTGTGTGAGCCTAGCACAGTAGTGTTTGCATAGCTAGGAGAGCAATCTTGGCAGGTGCGGGCGTGGACAACAATCGGATGGTAGGAGTCGGATGACGCCTTGTTGGTTTCAAGAAAGTGTTCTCTAAGGCGAACGTTCAGGCATCGTCCCGTCTGGCCAATGTATTGACTGCCACAACTGAGCGGAATAGAAATTGGCTTCTCTCGGCATTTGACGTATTTGTTGACGTGTTTGATGGTGCATTCTGGTGGACGACTGTCGTTATTTACCCTTTGGCACATTTGTTTTAGCCTCATCCGACATGTGAATATTACCTTCGTATCGAAGCGGGCAGCGAGACTCCTCAGGTGGTGGGAAGTATTATGCACATATGGAACACAGGCCGTGCGTGTGTGGCTGCGTCCATTGTTGTTAGATGATCGATGGTTGGGCCCTGTAATGAGACGCTGAAGGGTAGCACGGAGGAGGTCTGCTGGATACCCGGCTCGGAGAAGCCGGTCATGCTGGCGTTGGACGCTTGTTGATGAGAGATGGGGACAGGATTTTGAACGGGAAGAGGCAAACAGGGTTCGAATAATTCCAAGCTTTACCAATTTAGAGTGGTTGCTGCAGAAAGGGAGGACCGGTTTTTCGGAACGTTGCTGGAAACTCCAGCATATGCCTTGGCGATGAAGATGAAGCCTTAAATCCAGATACTGGAGTCCCTCTTCTGTTGGTTCTTCACTCGTAAACCTAAGACCCCACGAGCAGGAATCGAATGCTTCACAAATGGCCCGTGAGGAGATTGAGGTCGGATGAATAACAAGATAGTCGTCTACGTATCGAAACACTCGGCATTCGGGGGCGAAAACATCCAGTCGGGACTTAATTGATCGGTCTACGTACATGAGAAACACTTCACTGTGTATTGGGGCTAGGCAGGAGCCTATACAAACACCCTTCTTTTGTCTTAATATGTTGCCGTTGTATTCAACGAGAGTTGACTGAAGGTATAAGGCAATGAGATCTGTGAAATCCTTAGCTGTGATCCCTGAGGTATTTTAAAACTTACAGAGACCATGTTCATGGATCGCATCAGACACGGAATTCAAGAGAATCTGGGGGTCTAGGCTGTAGTAAAGCTCTTCTATGTCTAAAGAAAACATGGAGAGTGGCTGGGTGGTGGAGTGTAGGGAGGTAAGGTGCGAGATAAGATCTGTGGAGTTTGAAATCCTAAAGGGCTGGAGGAGCGTCACCGTGGAGAGATGTTTTTGTAGGAATAAGGCCAAGGGTTTCTGCCAGCAACCTCTTTCAGATACAATGCTGGTGAGCGGTACTCCTTCCTTATGTGTCTTGGCTGTGAAAAAATACGGAAAAATACTGTTTTGCAGGTGAACTGAGCGTTTTCTTGAGAGCGGGCAGATTCATCAAAGTGCACAGTCTTTTTGCCTCTGCGCGCAGAGATCCTGATGGCCTCTTCTTTAGTTTATCAAAGTTCTTTTCCAGTGCATTCGTGACCTTCTCTCCATAGGTTCCTTGATCCATGACCACGAAAACACCGGTCTTGTCTGATTCGAGCAATTTGAGTTTCCCCTGTCGCAGCTCTTCAAGTGCTTTCCGAATCGGGAACTTGCCTGCTTTCGGAGGGGGGTGGTAGCGGATAGAGCGAACTGCCGCAATCAGAAACTCTGACCTCCCCTGTTCTGGAATATGCAAGGCAACTTTATGTACCGAAGTTAATTGGTCAACTCTTGAGGTGGGAAGATTTGGAGAAAACTTGGGACTATATGAAAGCACTTCCAAGGTACCAGGGGAAAGTTGTTGGTCACAAAGGATGACCGGAGGGTCAAACACTGCTTTGCTAGCTTTGCGGCATGATGCATTCATCGATGTAACGATGGTGTTCCATGCAGATTCCAGCATTCTGGTAGCTGAGGTTTGAAAAAAGATGAACGAAGGATGAGACCCATACCCAGAACCAAAGAAGTGTGTCATGAGACCAGGGAGCAGATTTTCCATTAGCCTAATGCACCATCAAACACGTCAACAAATACGTCAAATGCCGAGAGAAGCCAATTTATTCTATTCCGCTCAGTTGTGGTAGTGAATACATTGGCCAGACGGGACGATGCCTGAACGTTCGCCTTAGAGAACACTTTCTTGAAACCAACAAGGCGTCATCCGACTCCTGCCATCCGAATGTTGTCCACGCCCGCACCTGCCAAGATTGCTCTCCTAGCTATGCAAACACTACTGTGCTAGGCTCACACAATCACAAGTATGGGCGAGAGATCATCGAAGCCTTTAAGATCAAAACTGCCACAGACAATGTTTCTGAGCCCTCACTATCGTTATCGACAGCAGAGATGGATTTCCTAGCGCCGGAATTGTCATAGAAAACATCTCCCGTTTCTCTTCTTCTTCTTCCTTTTCAGGAAGTTAAATTTCCGCCATCTTTACCTTTTTCTTTATCTTTTTCTAGTACCTTCTAGTATTTTCGTCTTCACTTAATTTTCTTCATATCCTAGGTGGTTCATCATAGTGTAATGGGCATCATTTAAATGTAGTTGCTCGTTGAAAGAACTGTGTGTGTCTGTCCCTCGTGTATTTTCTGTGTGTTTTTATTCTTTCAGTGTGAACTGTACTCTATCCAACGCGCTCTGCTAGGTGTACCTGTAGATAGACTGTACGGTGTAAAATATCAACCTTTAGACATGTATAGTTTGTGCACTATAGTCTGGAAAGTATGGTACATTTATTTTAGTTTAGAGTTAGAAAGTTAAAAGTTAAATGGGTGCTGGTACTGAAATTTGACTTCACAAAACAAGGCACCAGAAGCACACAGTGGGATGCTACAGACCCCAAAACACCACTCATGCAGCAGTATCTCAACTGGATGGGCATATTTTCGAAAAAGAGAAGAGGAGAATACAGATGTCGCAAGCTTTGTTCAATCATGCCCATATTTTCCAAAAAGTACTGCCATCCATACAAGATACCGTCATATGAGTTATGTTCTAAGGTTTGCAGCATCCCACCTAGTGCTCCTGCCTGGTTTCGTGCCATCCCAATCTCGGTTCAGCATCCCTTTGGTACTAGAACGGTTGTTTGTCGGCCTCATTGATTTTACGCTCTTGCAATCTTGTTCAGGAATTTCATCACAACTGGCGTCGGAGTAGTGCTGCTGAGGCCGACAAACAACCGTTCTAGAAGAGCAACTGTGTTTGCCGCCTTTTTTGAGTACTTATATTAAAAAGCCAGTAAGCCACCATGATGGCAGTGATGTCGTCCTCTGCATTCTTCACGGACAAAAACCGCTGCTTATCGACAGCGAGGTACAAAAAGTCAGCCTTCTCGGCGTCATTGCCAGAGTACACGACGCACGGCATTGCCGGGATGTCTTGCTCCTGTGTTAGCAAACAAAATCAATGCAATGTAAGGCAGGAACCATGCGTGATAGTGTCCTCTAAATCCTCACAGTTAATATATTACTATCTACCAGCGAGCTAGTCCACTGTTATTTGCTATAGTCACTTGATCTATGTTAAATATGTAATACCCCCCCCCCCCTGCAGGCCTGATTACACTTGTACAGAATGCAACTTAGACAAGTGGCAGTAAATCATGCTTTCCCAGCACTGAAAAATATGCAAGATCATCAGTGCAACAGGGACACCTGCATTATCTCTGCGATTAGTAAAATTTCGGCAATGCTAGCTAGAAGTCTGGTTCCACATAGAGACGTAAACGTCGCTTTGGCTTGCTCATTGCAAAAAAGCCAGAATCAGTCAACAGGAGCCCACATTCTCCTTGTGAGATCTCCTGATCTGCAATTACTTCACCTCCCATGTACATTTTGGCCAAAATATTTCGCTTTAGATGGTTAGAAATCTTGTGGAAACTACTTTTGGCCATGATATTTCCAACCATCAGTGTGTCAGGAAAGACAGCCACTGGATCTTTTGTACCTTTCTAGAAGAGTGTGCCGTGCAGTGATTAGAAAGCTTGTTTGTCGAAATTGTAGTCAACATGTGAAGCAGTGCCATCAGCATCGTATTGGCTCCCCTGAGACCATGCGACTTCTAAACATCACCTCCAACTGCATAACTTTGCTAAACTATGATCTAGATGAAGGCTAAACTAGGTACAAGCATGGAACATGGCTCTATCTGTTGTGCAAGAAAGGTGCTAGTTTGTAATGTACTGCATGCTTGGCTGCCATTAAAAAAAAAGAAAATGGAAAACTTTAATAAAATGGATACATTCACAATTGCATATGTGCCCCAATGTTGCCTAAACATTTGCTTAGAAAGATTGTGCGCAAGGGAGTTCATAAAAGTGCTAGGTTACATTCTGCAACCTATGCTAGGAAAGATAGTTGAGAGCTTACCTCCTCTCCAGCAAAAGCAGATGTGACAGTGCCATGGTTTCCTTGACATTGTAAACCACGATCATCGTAGCCGCTACTGCCAAGATGTCTGAAAAATAGTAGCACCGTTCCAGTATAAGATTAGTAGAAATTCTCTACAGTTTTCATGCCCTTGGCGCCGTGGAGGGCTCGCCTTCCACGGCGCTTGCCTACATGATTTGCAAGGTCCATCGAAGTTGGAGCTTCGGGTACTAAAAGGAGTGTGGAGCTGGATGCAGTGCTGTACAAACATACTTCTTGTAAGCGTCTAAAGCGCACTGGCAAAGACTCTTGACTCCAGCCGGTATCAGGGGCAGCAGAAGACGACCAAGACCACGCAAATGTTCCGAGCATGCCTACTTACAGCGCCCGGCGAGTCGAAGGCACAGAATGGCGAGCATTTGTTGCATTAGTCCCATAACCACCTGTTGCACAAAATTAAGGAACTTGGTTCTAAGCAAAGTTTCCAGCGATCACACAGGTGTAATCGCAGCCACTGCACAGCTGTGACAACTGCTCAAGTGTGCCTTTACTGCTGAGAGCTACTGTGGTGCGCCCCCTGTTCCACCGCTTCATGGCGGGTGTGTTGATGATATGATGTTTTCGTTGCTTAATGATTCCATACTTTATAATTATAACTTCAGATGTTCCTTGTTTATCTGCAATATTAAATAAAAAGTACCTTAATAGATAACTGGTGCAGCTCCCCGATTATAATATTCATTTTGCATTAAAAAAGACATAGCGAGTCTGACCCATCGTAGTTGCTTCATGAGGCTTCGCCAATGCGTCGCAAGTCACGTGCATTCGGCATTATGTGACGCCACTGCAGCACAAGCTGGTTCTGCCTTGTTCAATTAAAACATAATGCACCAACAACATAATTCTCTCCTTATTGCCTAGGTTGCCCAAACCACCAATACAGGGATTCTAAGGATTCCTTTTATGTGAAGAAGCTGAAATGGAAGGTCATAAATAGCAACAAAAAAAATGCTCCTTCATCGTCTTTTGACCAGTACAAACTGACATGTCTAGCTAATTGCTTCAGGGAGCTCAACGACGTCACAACGCACAAAATGAAAGCAACTGCATGGCAACTCCATCGGTAGTGGATTATTCTTTCCGTCTTGTTTTTCTGTATTATTGTTCTGTCGTGTGTGCATTCAATTTTGTTATCCTCTGCCAGCATTCCTCCAGGGAAGTTTCTCAGCCGCTAACACATATTATAGCTTTTTGGATCCAATTAATTTGAAGGATATGAGCTCCAGCTTTCCCAGTAGCACAGAGGCACTGCCAGCGCCTGTCCGACTCAAAAGATAACGAAAGCCCATCCCCTCTCCGCTTCCCCCCCCCCCCCCCTCCCCAGTCTTCCATTTTGCTGGGGCCTCTTCTCCCCCATCCCCCTCATACAGCATTTTGTCATGGGTGCCGCCGAATTAAGATTTTGGTTACGTGCCTGGCTTGCTCCCATTTTTTTGTTTGTTCATTACTGTAGGATTTAACTGTAATCACAGTGTTAATGCAGAGTAAAAAATAGCAGCATACTCTTGTTGGCTAGTGCTGATGATTGGACCAGTTGGTAGATAATTATTAAAATAAATTGTGAAGAATATGGGAACAGAGCATATGGACATGACACAGCACTGTGTTCATCTCCTCCTCCTTGTCTGTGCGACTCCCGTTCTTTGTTTCTAATAATAATTCATTTTTAATGATTTTCTGTTTAGTACCATCTGTATGGGAGTTCACTGTAACAACCCACCTGTCATTGCATTCACTTTGGGGGCAGCTCCCTCTTCCTTATGGTGCCATCGTAGAGGAAGTGCAGGGCGGGCGTCACTCTCACTCTTATGGTTCAGTTCTCCAGGTTCCCATAGGTTGCAAGCTGCCAGCCAAACTGGGTCAGGCCTGCCAGCCCTGCGGGAAATGTCAATTCCACTCTTTTAGACGTAGACACCCAAGTTTTGAGTGCACCCGAAAAAAGCTTTAACAGAGAGGAAACGCAATAATTGGCCCTTTTTGAATGCATCTTTTTCTTTTGCTGGGAACATACATAAAAGTCACAAGCTATTGTACATTCAGTGGTGCGGCTTAATTTACGATGAGCATTTTTTATATAACTTCAAGCATTTAGAGAAAACATACAATATAATGGGTCGGACATAAATTGTTCCTGTGAACTATCCTATACATTTACACATTACCTGATATCATGAAAGCAACAGAGCAGGGAAGGCTGTACTGCATGAATTACACATGATTTATAACCAATTAAAAGTTGGTATTTATTTCATTTATTACTATTGGCTATCATTTTTTTACAGAAAGAATAACTGGGCGAGTCGGTACGTTGGTAGTCTTTCAACACCATCGAATATTCAGGATCTTTTCGCATTTTTTCATACTTTTGCTTTTTGCTTTTTGTAGCGGCTTTCGCTGCCCCGTAAAAACGCGACGTCCAAACTCACTTTATTTACATCGCACAATCGTAAACTTCGAAAGCGTGCCGCTTCGGCATACGCGAAGATACCGCGCGTCTCTGCGGCACAGGCATAAGCATGCAGTGTTGGCGGTAACGCGTTACAAGTAACGGCGTTACCGGTAACGCGTTACTTTTTTTGGTAACGTAGTAACGTACTCGTTACTTTTTGAAAGAAGTAACAGGTAACGTACTTACGTTACTTATTTTGAGTAACGTGCAACGAAATTACGTTACGTTACTTTACGTCCTAAATCTTGAAAAAAAAAAAATTAATATTTTTTTTTGTGTTTTTAAGTGCCCAGTCACAAATTCCTTAGTCAAAAAATGCCACTGTCCTCCACATTTCTTTGACGTCGGTGCTCGTCAGATTTGACGTCACAGGCCATCTGCCACTGGTTTTCTCCGGCGGCTCGTTGACCTCGCGACCGCCGTCGCCTCGGCTGGAAGGCCAAGGAAGTCCGGCTTCGGGTGGATTAGGGAGATTCCTGCGTCGAAGCCTGCGTTTCGCTTCCCGCTGGGAAAGAGAATGACACCTTCGTGTCATTCTCTTTCCAGTTTTCGGGACTTGAAAAAAGGAGGAGGCCTTGAGCGATTGACCGACAGCCAACAGAACGTGTGAGTGGCTCCCCGGACCCACGTGATGAGCAGATCAAGGCCGCCGTGGAGGGCCCGGGCGAGATTTAACAGAAATAACTTTCCCCCGGCAAAAAAAAAAAAAAAAGAAAATAACAATACGTCCGGAAGCAGCGCACTGAACGATTCGCTGACGTCGTGTCGCCTGACGATTCTTGTAGTGTCCTGTTCGGACAGGCAAACATTCCTGCTTTACGGAAACCCCAACGCCACGCCCATCGACCCGCTTCGACGAACGCTGTCGCCGGCAGTGGCAGGCACAATGATAGAAGTCCTCCGAGGTCAACTTCTAATCCTCCGAGGAGAGAGGGTTCAGTTTTTTCTACTATCCTAATTTAACCCTTCGTGGAACCCCAGTGGCTATTCTTTGTGCGAGAGTGAACCCGCAATCCTACTGCGCCAGAGAGACGCTTCCCGGCGATTTCTCCTGAACCGTGCTGGAAGCGGATCTTCAAGGTAGCGCACCAGTTGTCAGAACTGAAGACGATAAAAACCCCCACAAAAGCCATTCGCAAGCAGTTGTCGTCACCTGTAGGATGGCTACGGCAAGCGCAGCTTCATCTCCTTGGCCAGGACTCAATGAATACCGGGTGAAACAAGGAGACGGTAGGCTCTTTAAATCGACCGGAAAATTCGGTTTCTTAACCTATCGCGCTACGACTTTGTGCAGCGTCGCCCACAGATGGTGCATTTTTTTTTTGTAAAATTTGCAAAGAGCGAACTTACCTGAGGAAAAAGTAAAGAAAGAAAAAGGCTTAGCTCCTATGGAAACGCAGCGACGCCACCGGTCTGCAATCAACACGGCGCCGTTTTGCACGGTAGACAAGAGATGGCGCAACGAACGCCGCCAACGAATGAGCATACGGCGCCGAGAGCCAGCGTTTTTAGGAGACGATCTTTTCGAATCAAAAGCGGCGCGCGTTCCGCAAACGGCGACGGTTGCAGAAACAAAAACAGGCGCGGTAACAACAAGCAACTGCAGTTCCTTGTCTGCTAAAGGGGTATTCACACGAGGGAGAAATCCCGGGGATTTCTCCCCGGCACGCGCGCATCACGAGATGAAAACGCGAGGCTTTTGCGCATCGCAAAGCCTGACGTTTTCGTCGTGGGATGCGCGTGCCGGGGAGAAATCCCCGGGATTTCTCCCTCGTGTGAATACCCCTTAAAATGCCGGTTCTCGGCGTCGTCTGCTCGTTCGTTGGCGGCAGTTTGCGTCGCGACCGCTTGCGCCATCTCTTGTCTACCGTGCGAAACGGAGCCGTGTTGATTGCAGACCGGTGGCGTCGCTGCGTTTCCATAGGAGCTAAGCCTTTTTCTTTCTTTACTTTTTCCTCAGGTAAGTTCGCTCTTTGCAAATTTTACGAAAAAAATGCACCATCTGTGGGCAACGCTGCACAAAGTCGTAGCGCGATAGGTTAAGAAACCGAATTTTCCGGTCAATTTAAAGAGCCTACCGTCTCCTTGTTTCACCCGGTATTTCGAACTGACAGAAGCTAAAGATGACAATTTAATATTTAATTGCCTTCTGTGTCAGCCACAGCTGAAACTCTTAAGTTGTGCCAAGTCCTCAAGCTCCAACCTGAAGAAGCATGTAAAGAGAGGGTAATTAAGTTTCCGTATGGACATATTTTAGCTATGGCGCTTACGCACTTATCAGACGTCGAAAGAGCAAATGTTTTAGTTCGTGAATACTAAGTAACGCAACAGTAACGTGCGTTACTTTTTATCAGTAACGGTAACGGTAACGCGTTCCTTTTATTTTGAGGTAACGTAGGTCGGTAACGCGTTACTTTTATTTGCAAGTAACGAGTAACGTATTTAGTTACTTTTTTTCGGTAACGCATACAACACTGAGCATAGGCAAGAAATCATGCTGCTCGCTCTTGTAACGTTTTTTCTCGCTCCCGCTTTACGAAGCGAATCGGTGGCGAGCGGCTGTTGAGACCACACGGCAGAACTAGCATGACCTGTGGTTGCTTGAACTGCCGTCAGACTGCACTTGAACGCTCCGCAAAAGCGTCGTCGGACGAACGTCGTAGAACGGCGCCCAGAACGGCGCCCAGAACAGCCTCTCGGCTCCGCCGCACACGAATCTCTCTCACCCTGCGGAGCAAGCCATAGGTTTTGAACAACGTACGCTCTTTTCAAATAGCGAAATAACACCGGCCAGAAGCATCGTTAGAATCGAGCATAGCTTAGCAAGCCCATGGTACACGACAGTTTGAAACAGCGACGCAGTTCGCAGAAACAGAAGTGCTCACCGGCGTTTGCAGCAGTGTTGATGGACTGTCCGCAACTTGCGTTGGTAACGCAGCGTCTCCCAGGTCTCAGTCATCGCTTGCTATGCTTGAACACGTTATTCGTAAGGAAGATATCTAAAATATCTGCGAAAACGTAAAAAGGAAGCGACCCTCGAAGCCTGCCCAAAACGGTCACTGCCAGCGGCAGCTGAGTGCAATAGCGATCGATGGTCCTTGCGCAGTGTTCAAAAGGCTCTTCTTTTTTTTTTTTGAAAACGAAACTAAGCAAATAAGTATTATATCACTATTAATAGTGTCACCATAATGTTGTAGAAAGTTAACAAAAATTTAGTCTATCTTCGGTTTTATCTAAACTTTAGGTTTTCTTTTTCAACACGAAACCGAAACTATAGCTCAAGCACGTTTCATATGTCGTATTCATTTCCGTGCGTGCGTGTGTGCGTGCATGCGCCCGTGTTCGTGTGCGCGTGTGGATACGTCCGCGTGGTTGTTTGTGCGTGCGTCTGCGTCTGCGTGCGTTTGTGCGAGTACATGCTTGCGTACGCGCGTGCGCGCGTGTATGTGTGTGTGTGCGCGCGCAAGCATATCTGTTTATACGTTCTGTTGAACTACGCTAGCAAGAGGACCAATAGACCGATCTCAACAAGCGTTCCACGCATGCGTGACTCCGCCATAGCTGTAGTTCGTAGGAGGCAGGCGCCAATTCACGAGATAGCTCATGCCGCCTCGTGCTCTGCTCGCGCAGACCTCTTGCAGGGTTGTCGCATGTGCAGAAAGACTACAGCTCCCACGATGCATGTCGGCAGCGGTGGCGTACTCAAACTAGCTCTGGGATCGGTCTATTGGATGTCCCTGGGCAATGCAAAAAACAATAAATGATTTTATTTTTATTGTTATTATTGAACTATGCCAGCGTGAAGTCCAGTGGTTCTTCCTTAACTCTGCAGTAAATATTAGTTGATTGATTGATTGATTGATTGAGCTTTATTTTTGCTGGTCGTAATTTGAAACAGATGACAATCGTATTTTCGGAGTAACAGATTTTGGTTGATTAGTCATATAAAAATAAAAATAAAATGAATAAAAAAAATATATTGTGGTTCATTAATTCATCTAATGTACGCTGAGCCCAGTTATATAAACTGAAGACGACATACAGATATCTATCGCTTCCTTCTTTTTCTAAATTATGCTGTTAAATATAAAGAACACCCTTGACCGAATAACTGAGCACGCTTCCAACACCCTTCCAACTTTTAGCACCCCTCACAATGAATCGGAAGGGTGCTCGCGCTCATACACCCTCGCGCTCGTAGTGAGGGGTGCTAACCCTGCAAGAAAATGGGTGCTGGACGGCTAAGTGAAGGGTGCAAACCCCCTGCAGCACCCCTAAAGGGTGCTGTAGCACCCTTAAAAGGTGTAAAAAAGTTAAGTGTGTAGACATTTTTTTTTCTCAGCTTTAGAGCCACCTATCGCAAAGTGGTTCGAACTGGGAGTACCGTCCACTGGTCCCTTCCTACCTGTAAAGAGTGCACCTCCCACGATGAGTGGTATTATCTGACAGCCTTTGACGGTCAAAGCCAGTTCCCATTTAGTTACGCCGCCCAAACTAAATTTCCACCTGGTTTCGCTATGCCAACTCTTTTTGTTATAATAAGTGTTGTGCCAAGTGACGGTCATGTCAAAGTACCTGTGCGCCGAAAATCAGCACCTCGCACAACAGGTTATTACACAACAGTTGACCGCAAAAGCCCTTGGCGGCCAAACCGTGTGTTGGCCGACAACTTTGTTTTCTAGGCTTTGCAACCACCTTTCGTAAAGTTGTTTCAATTGGAAGTACAGTCCACTAGGCCCTTCCTACCTCTAAAGTCTCCACCTCCCCCGACCAGTGGTATTCCCTTGACAGCATTTTCATGATCAAAACCGGTTCCCATTGAGTTACGCCGCCCAAACCAAATTTTCACCTGGTTTCCCTATGCCATCTTTTTTTTTGTATAATAAGTGCTGTGTCATGTTACTGTCAAGTCCAAGCACCTGTGTGCCCAAATCTGCACTTTGCACAGCCCGCTATCACACAACATTTTGGGTCCAATATTGGATATCCCGTACAGCTTTATTTCTTTATTCGTTAGAAACATAACTGTCACACCTGCTGTCTTAAAGAAACTTGGCTCGCTTCGTGCACAAACTTAGTGAACCTCTCACTCGCCTCCAAATATCATCGTTCCAGCAGTCTTAGGTTTACAGCGACGAGCGAAATAAATTTCCCACTCAGAGCAATTAAGGTGGCGGCCGTCTTGTTTTTCGGAAAATTACTCCAACTCCTTTTTCGGCCGCAACTAGAGAAATTACCCCTAATGACGACTCAAACTCATTATATAAGAAGTGGAGAACAGCTAAAT
Organism: Ixodes scapularis; assembly: GCF_016920785.2. Lineage (NCBI taxonomy): Eukaryota > Metazoa > Arthropoda > Arachnida > Ixodida > Ixodidae > Ixodes > Ixodes scapularis. Next base: position 62,028,566 of record NW_024609836.1, read on the forward strand.
GCCCTTCTGCCCCAGCACTCAAGCAACGTCACCCTCAACTTATCGGCTCAAAAAGCAAAAGTTTCGTCCATGCGCACTTCCGCCGCCACAGCTTGGCATGCGAAAAGGCGCCGCAGGCTGCTGAACGCGCCTCAGTCGAACGCCAGCTCCTCCGCTAGCGGCGCTGCGCGCGTTTTTCAAAGCGCCCCCTATAGTTCCCGCACGGAGTGTATAGCCCGTTCACGACATATATGGGTAAAGATACATCCCCTGATATGACATATGGGCCCGTTTCGGTCGAGCAAGCAAGAAGTCATTAGTACTCGCCAAAACGCTATTAAGTTTATTTATCTATATTCCACGAGTCTCATGCAAATGGTTAACTATTGTGAACATCCTTAAAGTAAAGTTATTCCAGATATTTCGACGAATTATTCAATTGCACATTTTGAACGTTCAAAAAAAAAAGAAATTTGATTGTATGTTTGACGTGTGACAATATGACGAAGTGCATAAGTCCGGAGGGCGAGTAAATCAAATATTGGGTTTTAGGCGCCCGTTTCCGCGTTGAGCTGTGTCGGCGTCGCTGTCGGCATCGGTATAACCGCCGGCTAAATTTAGCGGGAAATTGAATTGGTGCTTTTGTGACGTGACGTCAATTTTGCCCCTAAATCTAGCAGTGAAACTAACTTCGGTCATGTTTCCCCGCTAAATTAAGCGGGGAAACAGGAACCGTTAGCTTACTGAAGATGCAAAACGCTACTTTGTCGTCGTGAATCCTTTTCCCTTCGAACGGCTGCGAAGTCGTCGCGCCCGGAGTACCCTACGCACCATTATTATCCGCCCCCCCCCCCCCCCCCCCTCGATAAAAACAAATCTGGGTCTTGAGTTGGGATAACGATATATCTCGCTTTTTTATATTCAGAGAAAACATGCTTGTATGTCTTCCTCAGACCACAGCAAGAGCTAAATTTGAACTTTGTAACTTTGTGATATGGACCGCCTTTGTCATTTGGGATTCCACGTCTCCGACTCAATAAAATAATAGTCTATTAATTTCACTCAATTCTGTTATTTTACAACTACCGTCAGTTTTTTTTGTGTGTTTTTTTTTTTTTTTGCTTCTGCACTGTTTAAGTTTATTTAATCTGTTTTTTTTCTAAATTAACGTTTTTTCAGTTTGAATTAATGCAATGGAATCTAAATGACAAGCATTTTGAACCAACATTAAAGCGACAGCTTTACGGGCGACACCTTGCTGGATTTTCGATGTCGGGATTTGTTGTTGTTTGTCGTCGCAACGAGGTTGGAAAACTTCTTATCTTCCCGCGCGAGGAGAGAGAAGTCGGGTGTTCCCATTGGCCACGCTAAGAGGAAAGATTATGCATGCCCTTCCTCATCTGAACATCAAGAATACACACTCCCTTTACCGCACTACAAGGCCAGCGAAACCTGCGCGTTCGCTTGCGGCGCCACTGCGCAGACTCTTCCAAAACTAATAGAGCTGACGCGCCAATGCCGTACTCTGTCCTAGGAGCGAGCGGGGTGATATCGACTGGCTTCTGCGGCCCTATGTGGGCGAATATCTTCGACGTGGCCAAACAGCAACAAACGCTTTTGTCGATTCCGTGCTCTATGCCTCGAAAACGCCCCACCCATCGTAACTGCGACTACAACGTCGACTTGCGGCCGCAAAAACACGTGGTTCCGCAGCCTCGTCGCAGCGGAATTGGGCCTCTGCGTGGTGTCCTATGTCAGCTCGCCGACAACGCGCGCCTGCACCGCCAATCGGCCTCGTGCTTACCTAGAACATTCACTCTCGCATCCAGTGTCTCGCCTAGCTCACTTAGATTGCCGACCATTCAGCGCCCGTGGAAGTCAGTCGCATCCATGGCGCCAACCACGGTGACAATGTGCATTAACCACTTCGCACCTCCGACCTTATGTACATGACGTCACCATTATGCCCGCATAGCGCGAATGTGCTAGAGCTATCGCCTTTACTTCTTCGCACAATATGGGCGAAAAGGGGTGCCTTTTTAATTGTGGCGTCGAGTACAAATTTAGAAAAATCGGTCATAGCTCACTGACATGTATGTTGCTACTCTTGTAAACCGAAATGTTCGCTTAGTTTACCCAAACATTCAAAAACACGCGTAACTCTCTAAAGAAAAAAATATGAGACACGTTTAAAAATGTCTAATTACTAGAACGCATCCCTTGAGGAGGAAGGGGGAGTGTACGGAGGGGTGTATGCCCCTCCTCTACCTCCTTTTCTTCTTCCGTTAAATTTCCCGGCGAAATTTTTTTCTAAATTTAGCGAAAATTTCTCCGCTAAATTTAGCGGGTTACGTTTTCCCGCTTAAATTACCCCTCTAAATCTAGCAGACAAACTGAATTTGTTCATGGGTGACGTGACACGGTCATGTGAAGTCATTTTCCCCTCTAGGTTTGGCGGGAAAATTGATGTCACGTGACCAAAACACCAATTCAGTTTCCCGCTTAATTTAGAGGGGTGGCTAAAGGGGAACTCCGCCGACATTTTGAGCTACATAATCCAAAGGCATAATCTGAATGCGGATGGCTTGCTGATTCCATAATGCTATGTCGTTCTCCCAGATTCGTTCTAGTTAATTAAAAAAGTGATATTTTGTTTGCTGCCGGAACCGAAACATCGTTCTACCTAGTTTTTCCCCAGTTTTCCCCGCCGCCCAAGCGTGACGTCACTTGTGTGCAGCGAGGCGCGCGGCCGGCAATCGGGTACGCTGTCGCCCGCCTTTCTCGCGTTTAACAGCAAAAGAACCTGGCCGTTCGTGCTGTTTGAAGCTGATAATTATCTATAATTGCACAAAGTATGGCCTTGGCCTGCGTGCATAACTATAAGAAAGTAAAAAAAAAAAAAAAAAAAAAAAACGGAAGCAAATGGAATTTTCATAAAACCGTTTTTGCAACTCGCTATGCTCAAGTCGCGGCTCGCTAGTTTCGTAATATCGCCAGTAAACCCGTTCTCCTTTTATTAGAAGATGGCTGGCGAAGAAAGGTCGAAGAGTCACGCAATACATTTTTTTACGAATTGCCAAAGCACTGCGGAAAATGCTCGGAATGAGGGTACAGATGCCCGACACCCTCGTATTACCTAAAGGAACCTGCCATTTGTTTTAGATCTCCTTTTGAAAAGTTACTGTTGCAGGCGTCAGCACATGTAACTACTCATGTGGCATGAATATGCTCCTTGGTGCTTAAGTAATTTAGCAAAAGATCTGTAGACCATTTCTGAAAAGCGCTTCTGGTCGATGCCATTTTCAGCGTTCGTGCGTGTGGCGCGTACATTGCTCGCCTTCCAAAGCGATGAGCATGTTCGTACTGGGCTGGCACCTAAGACATGTAGACTGAGGTTCTCGTAAACAATGAAATGTATAGAATAGAATGAACTGCATTCGTGCAGATCAGATGGCAGATTACTGGTCATGAAGATCGTGTTAAAATGACGATTAAAAGAACTTCGCAACCACCAAGCCAAACATCAAAATGCAATGGAATTCATTCATTCATTCATTTGTTTATTTTCTGTGCTCATGAACAGCTTGACGCCTTGGTAATGACGAACAACAAAATTTAAAAACATCAATATCTGCTTCCCCGAGGGTATTGTAGAAGTGTTGAATACAGCTCATGGGACTGGTTTGGAATGCGTATAAAATACACAAATACACTGTTCATCTCAAGATAATGAATATTTGCTTGAAGATACAATAGTGGGTGAGGTACAGAAAGACATCATAATTTTTTTAATGAAAAATAAGTTAAAAAACGTTGCTAAAATAGTGTACCCGTATTTTTTTCTCTTTACTTTTTGAGTAGAATGCAACGCGTTCAAGCACCCATCCACGAGAGCACTTGGGAGAAGGGTAATTCTATGTAAGAGTTTTTTTAATTAAGTTGGTTTAGCACAGTTTTCATCAGCTGTAAATTTGAAATGCCCTCCCTCAACAACATTAATATTTTCATGGTTAAAAAACTTTTCAGCCCTATATAAAATTTCTCCGCAATAGAATAAATTAAAGATGTTTCCACCACCTTTTCTGCAAAGAATATTGCCCGCCAACCATTAAACAAACCAGGCAAGGCTCTATCGTATTATAATGGAGCTCAACACCTGCTTCATAAACCTCTGTAATAGCAGACAGGAATAGCAATATGTCGAAAGTCATATTGCTATTCGAAAAAAAGTCGAAAAACCTCTGTAATAGCAGCACATTCGTGACGTACGCGGGTTGTGAAAAGTAGGGGTTTTTCATTGTTGTCAGTAGAGAGTCGCCTCTTGGAACCCTCGCGGCCGGCGTCATTTGAAAATTCAATAACTTCACGAAAACTTTTTATTTTCTTAAAATATTTTGGTTATCATTTGAGAAAGGGGTATTGACGCGGTCTGCAAATTTCCAGCCAAATCGAAATCTACCAAAAAATCGGCGGAGTTCCCCTTCAAGCCGACGCCTTTCGCCACGGCGACGTCGACGCCGCTCAACGCGGAACGGGCGCCTAAGAGCTGTGCTCAAAAAGAAATTTAATAATAGTATGTTACGGCTCAAACAAGTAATTAGGAAGTAAGGTAATTACAGTCAAAAGCACTAAGATATTTCAAAGTGTAATATAGATGACAGTATTTTATTGAATAAGCGCCACAGGTATTTCAAAAATCCGTGCAGCGAAAATATCTTCGCCGAGAAGATTAGGCCATTGCCGAAAAGGTGGCCGGAGTGCTTAATGGGAAGAAAAGCCTATAAAAATTGACCAAGTTTTTAGCTGTTTGCATCGTTGAGGAGGAGCAAGAAGTCGTACAATTATTGTGGTCGGAGCATGTGAATGCTCTTGAAATTTACAAAAAGAATTACTATATATTCGCATAAAAGCTATTACGTTTGAATGATCCTTGTTACAGACATTAACACGTTACACAAATAAGTAACTAAGTGCCGTTACTTGCTACTCGCTCAAAAAAAAATAACTAAATATGTTACTCGTTGCCGATTCTCAAAGGGTGCGGGGTATTTGACCTAAAACGTAACGGATTACCTTTCTCGTTACTTCGACGACCAAATACACAACTTCTTTTGTTTCGTGGTTTATTGCTTCCTTTTCAGTAGTCGTTTCAATGAAGCAGTAGCTGCTTCTGAAAGTTTTCATCGGTTATGCCTTGCCGCTTCACGGAGAATACATCACCGGCCACGCAGAAGAGTTGTTCTACTGACGCGCTTGAAGGAACGGCAGTGTTGTGCTTCAGGAAGAGCTGGTGAATCTGGATTTCACTTCTCTCTTCTGTTCTCCCTGCTTGTAAAGTTCAAGTTCGAACTTGACAATCGATTATGTACCCCCTCGCGTTCGCAACCTCCGGAGTTACATTCGGTCTATACAGGATTCTACAAGGTTGAACTAGCGTACCTTTTATTCTTTAGGTGAAGGACATTCTCAGCTGTAGAGTTTAACTGACGTGTTCAGCCATAGGCTTTTCTAGTTGTTTTTCGGGTTGCCCATCTTCCTTTGTCGCAATAGACACATACTCAGTAAAACAAATAAAATAGCGCAACAGAAAGACAAGGACAAGAAGTATACAGGACAGGCGATATATTTGTCTTTCTGTTGCGCTATTTTATATGTTTTACTAAGATGAACCAACTAGCTCAACAACGTACCCTACTAGACACATACTCGGGTTGGTGTTAAAACGAAGGTGCTTAAACGGTCTTGTACATATGTTTCTCCTCAAAAGTAACAAAATACCATCACTCGTTTATTGGCATTCAAAGTAACTACGTATGTTACTGGTTCGTTCTCCAAAAAAGTAACTAATTGCGTTACTTGTCACAGAAAAGTAACTAGGTTGAAGTAACTCGTTACGTACATGTCTTCTTTGTTATAGCTTCGTATAACTCTGGATACTCAAAGAAATGTTGGTCGATAATGCGAGCTTCATTCCTCTTGGTTGAAGCCTACTTCAAATCTCAAGGAGAGACACTAAATGAGCTACGCTTCAAAGCTTTGACATGTCAGTCATCTTAGTACCTAAAATTGTTTTTACAAGTTATCTGAAGCTTTTATCTGAAATCTCATGAAACGCTATTCTATCCTTTATAAATATTAAAACAGTTCAAAACATAGCAAGCACTACAGGCTGACGTTCTTTGGCACCGTAATTAAAAATGAGTAAGTCGCATTTTTAAATCGCAACAATCGCCATTGGCGCCCTATCTCCACTAAGCACTAAATTGGCTTCACCCGAAAAAACTCACAAAATGAATTGCCGATACTCTAAGTGTATCATATTTAGTGACTCTGGGGATCATCCTGCACAGATGACGCGAGCATTGTCCAGCGCGCTGTAGAAAATATCACAGAACTGAAAGGTCCCAATGAATTTGAATTTGTCTGAAGGACACTGCTTCACGTTTACTATTACATACCATCCCCCTCAACACGCAATGCCAAAAAAAAAAATATATATATATATATATATTTCAAACGAGCAAAAACCTGAGGCTAGAGGACAAATGTCCATACATTGGAACTGAACACATTTAACGCGACCGCGAGAAAACTTATACAGGCGCTAGAGATGAACCGCAAGCTGAACCTGTAAAGAAGTGGCATTCATATCAGAAACCCTTGAGATGAAAGTTCCAAGAAAGGCATGTGGTAAATATGTCAGCGACCCTTAAAGTGTTAATTCCGAAAATCTCCTCCTACAAGGTTTACGGTTATTTCCAACGCCGACAGTCGGCGTTGGAAATAACCGTACTTTCGCGGTAAAGTGCAAATAGAAATCGAAGCAGCCCCCATGTTTGCATGTATATCCTCCAAGCGACCTTGTTTCTCGAGCCGGTCTTGCCGCCTACATGATCGTGAACTATAAAATCGAGGTGCGGGGCAGATCGGTTTGTGCACCCAGTCTATTACGTTTTTAATGGGTAAAGAGTAATGCAAAGCTCATGAAGCGTTTGTTTAGTTTTATGATCAAATTGGAAGCACAGGCCACACATCAGCATGATTATACTACAAGCGAAGAGATAGCGACGACCACGCGCCCAGCAAAGAAACAAGGTCAGGACGCAAAGGAAGCATTGCTCGTGTGGCTACGTGAGCATAGTTTAGGAATTTCTTAGACTTTTTTCTCCTATACCTCCTTTCCTTCAACGAATTATGCTTTATTTCGTTATTTTCTAAAAAAAAGTACAAAAACGCTCGCTACGATTTGAGGTTACGATATCATATTCTTGGTGTAAACATAAAATCTTCTTGTGCAGGAAATGTTTAGTGCTTTAAACATCTACCTCAACCTAACATAACTGAATTCCTTCATAATTATTTTCGTAAACTCTAAAAAAGAAGTTTCGTTAATTCATGGAGAGTGGTGGAGTGTACACCTTGAAGAGAACGAAACTACGTTCAATTTTATTGACTCGAAGGTGGTAGGGAATTTGGAGTCAAACTTGACATCTTTTCGTTTTTGTCTTTTTGCTCTCAACGCATCTTTTGCACTCGTCGTTGTCTGAAGCACATTTCTTGTCACTGGAGCACTGAAAAAGCATAAATCAAATTGTGAATGTGATAAACATGTAATATTACGTATAGTCCAAGAAACGCTCAAGACAAACTTGCAACAGATATGATCGGGAAAACATTTATTTTATATAATTTAATTTTTTTATTCTTATTTTACAACAATTTTCTGAAGTCTCTGCTAATACAGTGAGTTGTTTTCATCAAAACTCTCTCATTGTCTGAGTGCTAGGTTTTTCTTTTTTGGAGGAAATACGTCCTTCTGCTTTCTTAAAACGAAGGCAAACAAAAATCGATAATCTGGCAGTTTTCTTTTGTACGAGGTTAAATTCGCGAAAGGCACTTCTACTTCACTTATCTGTTTCTACGTGGCGTATTCAACTTTACCTTTTATGCCTGTAGAAATGCTCGCCAAAGCGGAGTGTATGCCAAGTGAAACAAGACAAAACAACTACAGTAAGTTCAAAGATAAAAAAAGGACGAGATAATGGGTGGCTTGCGGTTCCAACATACTAATAACTTTATCATTCTTTCTTGTTATTTCATGGAAATACTCCGATCAAAGAAAGAACATCGGAACTTCTAAACAATTTCGCAGGTCACCGCACACATTTTTATCGTTCTCATAGATGACTTGTAGTGGGATATAATAAGGCACTTTCAGAGATACCTGTGCTGTGAGTGAGTACAGGACATAAAATGTACGATATTTTTAGTGGTTCGTTGTTTACAGGACGTATCTTATAAATTATAATGCAATGTCAGCTTTTGTATTTCTGGCACAAATTGTTTTACGCATTGATTTATACCTGCTTTCCGCCTTGTGGAATGTTGTTACCAATACAAATAGCTGATGAATTAGAACGAAAAATAAACATTTAAAAACCACTCAAAAGAAAAACAAATATGTTTTTCGAACACTTTAGGGGGGACACGCGTGTCAAGAAAATAATTGTTTTGTGGGAAAAAAAAATTGTAGATCAATATTGACGGCGAGAAATTAATTTGAAATTCAGCGCCGAGTCCATGACGTCACGGGTCATTCCGGAATGACCATCTCGGTCACGAAGGCGAAGCCGATCCATCACTCCTCTAGGTGTCCAAAATGTCGAGAAAGAAAGCAAGTGGAAAGGAGGTGGCTGCCGACTAAATAGCGTCTTGCGCCGTCAATAATGCTGTAATTTTTTTTTTCCGCAGAATTAATTTTTTATTTTTTTTTTACACACGTGTCCCAAGCAGACTGTTAAAAATATAAACCTTATTTTTCAGGGGCTCTTTAATGATTGACCCTAAGAGGCGCGTTATCGCTACTTTCATACATGCAGCAACAAGAACAGTCAATGACAGCCGAGAATTGCTGAGATCTCTTCGAAAAGTACAAAATTCAAAAATAAATAAATAAGCATGTGGTACAACCGGGATTCGGACAATTCCTCTGTGTTACAGCCGCATGCGTTGCCAACTCGTCTTTTCTTATGGCAAAGAATGAATGTGCGTACAGTTAAGAACTGAGTAGTCGTCAACTTCCGACTAGTACATTCAGAATGCGAAAATTCGACAGAAGTCAGAGGAAATTAATCTCCCACACGCAGATCACAACACAAGTGACTGAGGGAGAGAACGCATCGCAAATACCGCAAAAACATCAGTTTTGTGGTTCCTTATGTATATACGCAGCGCGTTATGTTACTCGTGACTGCAGACTTTCCCAGAAATCCCTTTCAGGGAACTCCTTCACTAAGGAGTTGACATAGTGACCACCCAAGATAAGCGAAGATTTCACGCAACGTCTCGTTAGCATTCGAAAGCAGCTTATTGCACTTGCGAAAGCAAAAAGTTCCAGTCTTAGGTATTATAAGTTACTGATGAATGGTGCTTGCCATGTTGTCGACGACGCTACGAATTCTGTCACGGAACTCTCATGGTTACAAAATCGCTCTTGCCCTTTTGTTACGTCTATTGGCTAGTCTTTTTTTCGAACCATTCGCCGCCCAAAAACTCGCGGAAATGCTCATTGCCATTCCCATCACAGCCTTTCGTTCTTCATAATAAATTTTCGAAGTATTGTTCCGAAGCAAGATGACCTTACAGGTGCTCTTGACACTGCGAAACCAGATATTACATTTGGTAGTTGTGATGTGCTGGTTAATTTAAAATAATGCAGGATATATTTATTAAACTGTCAGATTACAATCGGTTGAGAAGCGTTCTGTTTGGTTCCCGACCGCGCCCAGTCTGTTCTTTTCCAGGCTCCACGATCTTCTCCGTGGTGCCGTTACATCCGCCCGCCGTTGCATCCGCTATAGGTCGTGTTCGCTATACGTGGCAAGCACGCACACAATAAACGGCAGTACTGAAATGTGTGCATCTTCGGATATTGCTGATAATGAATTGTATATGTCTGCAAGCTATAAAATTCATCATAAAGACAGATTCCGTTGCAAAGGTGGTGGTGTTGTGATAGCAGTCAAAAAGAAAATTTAGTCAGAAATCAGAAATCACAGATGTTTATAGTAGCTTAGAGATTCTTTGTGTTAGAGTACAACTGGAGTATTCCTCGGTGACCGTGGGTGTATGGTGTCGACCACCGTGCGTTACAAGTGGTTTTGCTTATTCGTTTGAAGGATCTGTAGATCGTTTTATGGGTCGTCATCCTAATAGTCATACCATAATTGGCGGCGACATCAATTACCCAGCTATCAATTGGAACGACTGCTCTACCGACACTTCTTGTAGCGATGTCAGTGAATGCATGAAATTTATAGGTGTAATAGAATAGCCAGGTCTTTCTCGGATTGTGTCTCAAGCAACACGAGCCAAAACTATTCTTGATCCTTTCTTTGTAAGCGATCCTACTTGTATCGTTTCATGTAATACACTGGAACGACTTTGGGATAATCAGATTGTTTGATTGAGACTTTCGCTATCTTCAGGATTTTAAGAAAAAATTTGCACCAAGCCAGGTGCCAGACTGAACTCATAGGATATACCCCACTCGTCCGCTGACGTTTAGAAAATGGAAGTATCATATAGAACCCTCATCAACGCTACTTAGTCAACAGTCTAGAGTCCTCACAAAATAAAGTGGCCTTTTAGGTGCTGTCCACAGCGAGCCTTCCGGACGGAGGCTCCCGTCGACCTGCCACCATCGGAGCAACGGACGGTGAGCTACGCCGCCACCTGCTGCCCATCAACCTTCTACGCCAGGACGACGGGACGCACCAGCACAGCCGTACCCCCGACGTCTCGACGATCGACCTCAGTACGTCCGGCGAGAACAACCGGCGCCAAGGAAGACTGACGTGTGGCGAACGGCTGATCGACGCCCGCTGTGCTACCACTGTGGTGAAGCCGACCACATCTACCGACGATGGCTCTACCTACCGCCAGCTGGGCCTACGAGGGTTTGCTCCCAACGACCCTCGACCACGTCTTGGAGAGCGACCTCGGGACATCGGGGACTACCTCCGCCGCTCCTCATCTCCTGAATCGTCTCCCCTCCGAGGATTCCGTCCATCGTCTCCCCGACGATCGCCATCGCCCCTTCCGCCGGTCTCGCCGAGACAGCATGTCACCCATCGCTTCCCGTCGGGAAAACTAGGCGCTGAAATCGTTGGAGGTGGTGTTGCCGAAGGCGAACAATGCCAAGATCCTCCAAGATCGTCGGAGCACTCCCACTCTAACGCCGCAACGCCTCAAAACGACGTTTCTTCAAGAGTGTCGAATAACATCAATGTAATCATCGATGGCCACGACGCGATGGCAATCGTCGACACCGGAGCGGACTACTCCGTTTTGAGTGGGTAACTCTCTCGCCGCACTTCGGAAAGTTACGTCGTCGTGGGACGGACCGCAGATACGAACCGCCGGCGGACATCTCATCACACCTGTCGGCAGGTGCACTGCTCGCGTTGAGATCCACGATGAAACCTGCCCTATGATGTTCGTCATTCTGCAAGACTATTCGAGGGACGTCATTTTTAGAATGGGCTTCTTGTGTGAATACGGCGCCATCATCGACCTTGCGGAGAACAAACTGACGCTTCGGAAACCTGTCTCATCGGCGGAAAATCCCGAAGCGACGTTAGTTGCAGTGGAAGTCCTTACCAGCCATGTAAACCTGCCGCCGCTGTCGAGTGTCTTTGTGCCCGTCGGGACCAAAGAAGCCACCTGCGGTGTAGCACTGTTGAAAAGAAGCGTCCAACTTCTCCTTGAACGAGTAATTGGCATTGCAAGAGGCGTAACCGAGCTGCAGGACGGGCGTACCTTAGCCCTTGTCACCAACTTCCGGCAAAAGTCTCAGCACCTTACAAGGGATACAGCTGTGCGCTACGTCGAGGAAATTTCGGACTCAGACACGATCGCCGGGACCTCAAAAGACGCCTCTCCGTCGCAGCACAAGAGAACCATGCCGTCAGAGCTCGACATCGGCCAGTCCCTTCCAGCCCCGCAACGACGAAAACAAGGTGGTCTTCTCGCCGAGTTCAGTGAATGCTTCTCCATGTCGTCCCAGGTGTTCCAAACGACGGTTGCCAAACATCGAATTATTACTGATGACGACGCGCTTCATGTTCATCGGTCGCCGTATCGTGTCTCTATGAAAGTGAATGAAGCAATCCGGAGTAAAAGTAAATGCAGTCACATTTCACACCTTTTGAACTACGCTTCTCCGGGGCACCAACGCGGGTTTTATTGACTTGAGAGTTCTGCTATCGTTGGCGTATGTTAATCAAACTACATCTAATTTACGACAAAATTGTGTGCAGATAGCATACGTAATCAAATCTGAGGGCTCTTGACGTCCTCACACTGTAGTGCACTCTTTCAAGAAATATCGAACCAGCGAAAAGGAATGTCGTTTACAACGTGCAAACATTTTTTTAAACAATTCACCTTCTGGTGTTGTATTCAGGCCACGGTGTGATTTGGGCACACATATACGGCATATCAAAACCATATATTGGTCTTTTCTCTATTGTAAACGTTGCAGGATTACAAACGAACATTGAAGGTATCAGAAGTTTGAATGGAAATGCTCCAGCAACACTTAATAACGACTTGAAAGTACCCCTAAAGAGTAGCCTAATTCGTAATCACAAGGATTGTGGTCCTATGCGCTACACTGCTTTGTGCTACTACTCATACAATATCTGATGTCTGAGAACCAGTTAGTCAACGGGGGGACGCACGAAGATTCCAAATTGCTTTAATTTAATTCGGTACTTTATTTTAAAACAAAATGGCTTGTACACTTCGCTTCACCTAAGTTGAGACGCACCCAAGGCTACGAGGTGATGGGGCAAATCAGAAAATGCCAAAAGCGCAGCATGATGGCGTTCGTTTTGTTTCTGTACGTGTTCGATTATCGCTGAACCAGTCGCAACCATAAATGGCCTTGTGACTTGCACTTTTGAAGCTGCTTCATCGGACCCATTACCTCGTAGCGTCAGCTGCCTCTGGACTTAAGCTGAAACGAAGCATATGCTTTGTAGAAAATAAACTCGTACAGTCATGTCTCCTTTATATAAACACCTTTAATATAAATGCCCCACTATATGGACACCATTTTCATGGACAAACTAGAAAAACACATGTATTTTTGTCTCGTTATTATAGACAACTCACATTATGGAAGATTTATTGCGGGAACGGAGGTGTCCATATTAACATACATCACTGTATTTAGATTCTTTAATGCGGTTCGGTATGCGTCCTCTTATTTTTTCGGCCAGGCTTCATCGCGGTCTTGCCCATGCTTAGGAAGCTGAGGATCAAATAATCAAAATACGCGATCTCAAAAGATAGCCAGGCTTCTAAATAAAAACCAAAAAAGAAAGAAAAAACGAGAATAGAAAACAATTACATGAAGATCTATTGGTGGATTCATAAAGGATGCGTTATCATGACCCTTGGAAACGCGGCACACGTCCCCCTTTGGGAAAGGGTAATGCTGACCCCTTCACTTTCCTCCTTTGGCTTTCTTGTTTGCTTCCTCTATTTTTTCGCTGCTTCTTTTTGGCCTAATTACGGAGTCAGTGTTAGCGTTTCGCAAAGGGGGACGTGGGGCGTTTCTCAAGGCTCTTGATAACGGATTCTCTAAAACATCACCAATGGGTCTTCCTGTAATTTTGTTTCATCCCCTTTCTGTACTACGCATGCCAGAGTGTGTCGATGCCCTTGGATACGGTCATACATATAACTTGTGGAAAGAACAAGAACCATACCACTCGTGGAAGGATCCGAATCTATGTCACTCTTGGAGGGAACCGCATCCATCGTTTTAACTACACACACAAATCACGGCCCTCGCACTGCTGCTACAAAAACCCAAAGCGAAGAACAACCGGCGACGGCAGAGCGGCCTCTGAGCACACCCGCGTTCCACCGCGTCGCGGCGCGCGGGGCCTGCTCCTCTCTCATTAAGCGCCAGCTGTGCACGTGATTTTGACGAAAACGAAAGGGCTCGTTATGACGAAAGCTCGGCGGTGTCTGTCCGTTTGTCAGTGCCGGGGAGACAGTGAGGAGTTGACGCGTGCTGACGTTGGCACTTCGGACCAATGGGAGCGTCGCACAAGTCACCCTCTCCCTCTCCCCCTCCTGCTCCTGCGCTGACAAACGGTTTTTGTCAAAATGAGCGTTATAATGATAACGCATTAAAAATATGGAGTTTCGTTCTAATGTTTCAAACGATTTGATATTAGACTTCTATGCCACTAAACTTTGCTCTTTCTTCCATTTTACATGTTGTGCAAAGTTTTTCGTTCACTTTGGTTATGAAGCAATAAAAAGGCTGCATTTAGACCAAATCATGGGACCAGCGAGTCCATCAAACGCGGTAGCCGTCAGGAAAGTGAAAAGAAGCTGGTGTGTCGTATATAGCGCGTCTTGGGTCGCCTACACACGACGTGGTCGAAACCGACAGACATCAAGTAGTTCGTGATGTCAGTAATATTGATGACAAAATTCTGAACATTTCTTGATTAGATACCCTTGTTCCACAGAAATAAGCCTCTCCTTCTTGAAACAGGATGATTCTGGAAGAAAATAAAGGAAACTGATTATTTTCGGAGATATTGGCGCAATAATAAAAGGGAAACCGTCTTTTTATATATTATTAAGGTAGGGTTAACATACTTTAAGGCGTATAATTCAAATATTCATAAAAATAAATTATTTTAATTGACGATAAAATGCATAAAGCAGTTTAACTGATATCTAGGGTTCCCTGTTTTCCGGGTTTATTTTTCTTCAAAATCGGGGATGTTTTGCGGTGTTTTTTTTACCTCAAATTTTGAGTTTTTCGTTATTAATTTTTAGTATCGGAGAAAACCAAGACGCGGGCCTGAAATTCCCCGAATTCCAGGGAACATACGCATGACCCAAATACTTGACAAACGTCCTTGTAGCAAAAATAAATTGGAATGAGATAACATGTGCGACTTCGAAGGGAGAATAAGCTTCGCGGAAAGTTAAGGGAACTGTGCAACGATTTGAACGTTGAAAGACTTTGCGTCTTCTACTTTTGATACTGTTTATCTTGTCACAAAAGGCAAAAAAAAAAAAACACGTCCTTCCTTGCAATTGTTGCGATTCTGCCGCCAAATCGCGAGACGAAAATTGGAATATTTCCCGACCTGCAGCCCTGAGCGGCGGCCAGGAGAACCACGCGGCATGACGTCGATGGGGAACTTGTAAAAAGATAAGTTGTGCAAATACCTGCTCGATAAAAGGTAATTTTTCTATAAACCTTGTCATTCAAACATAAATATAAATGTGTCAAAAACCTGGTATTGTCAACAAAACTTTTATTATACGGAGTATTTTTTGCGCCATCTATCCGAGTTAAAAAAAAGAAAAAACAAGAAAAAAAATAGCCAGCTTTCTTTGCTACCGCGAACAGCCGTCAGAAGCCGGAGAAGGACGGGGGCTGAGCCGGACGGCGATGGCCGGACCCGGATGAGGCTTCCCTCCTGTCACCATGTTGACCGCGCTGCGCAAACACGTGGTCACGTGGTCACGAGCAGATGAGTTCTCGCTGCTCACTGATGGCTCTAGAGAGAGAGCTTCACCGGAACCCCGCGCGTCTCCCATTCGCGTCACAGAGCACGTGACTCGGAAGCTGGTGAGGGAGTTGAGAGGTGCCGAAAACCTCAATCTTTGTCCATTTTTAAAATAAAAATGAAAGCCGTTTACAACTCTCTGTAACACCGAATTGGAGCGCAGCTCTTGAGGAGGAGGAGGGAAGGGTACTGAGGGTTACCTGATCTCGACGCGGGGGGGGGGGGGGGGGGGGTCATGTGACCTTGGGCGGTCACGTGACCCTCCAGAAAAATTTTTCCGCTAAATTTAGCGGTGAAAATGTTCCGCTAGATTTAGCGGGGAAATTTTTCCGCTAGATTTCGCGGGGAAATTTTTCCGCTAGATTTAGCGGGGAATGTTTTCCGCTAAATCTAGCGGGGAAAATTTTTACGTTGGATTTAACAGAGAAATTTTTCCGCTAAATCTAGCGGGGAAATTTTTGCGCTAGATTTAGCGGGGAAATTTACCCATAATGAACCGCGCGGTTACGCCGACGGCGACGGCGACGCCGGCGCCGCTCAAGCCGGAAACGGGTTCCTAAGAGCTGCGCTCTAAAACTAGGACATGCAGGCAAAAGCGGTTTTTTGTTCTTTACTTCAGAAAGGTCGAGACACCAACTCCCAAATTAATTTAGACAAAACACAGAAATTGTTGCACAGCTCCTTTAACTATGCGATGTGTTCCGGGTCAACGGAGAATTAAAGGGGCGGTGCAACGATATTCCATTGGAATGTTTTTTCACTTTACACGAGCTTACCGGCACTAGTGGGACTCAAGGATACTCGCACGCAACGCCACTGGCCAAGAGACTCCTTTGTTGCGCTGTAATTTCGAGGACAAAACCGAGCGTTTTCATTCAATCTCTCCTTCGCAAAACCTGATGACGTAGCTGGGCGGTAGCAGTACCGCCCAGTGACGATATTTGAATGCGGCTCATAGACTGGACCCGAGCATTGCGTGGGCGCTCGATTTGGGCTCGTGATAATCTATAGCTCGAGAAGCATTCGGGTAGTGTCCTGTGTCCAATCGCTGCAATGACGAAGACAGCCGAACCATAAGAATGTCTGGAACGCAGCGCGTGTCCTGTGCCTTGCCAGCCCCAGCGCGTGGCTATGATCAACATCGGCGGCATATAATCGGCTCCAGATCACGTGGCCTCTTGTTCTGTCTGCGAGTTGAGGGGATGAACTCTGCTCCTTTTTTTTTTCTTTTTTTTTCAGTGACTTCGATTGCGTGTGGTGAAAAACGAACGGGTATTTCACAGATCATTAACGTCAGGGATCCGTTCTAAGCGGTATTTGCGCAAAATACAAAAATCGTTGCGTCGCCGCTTTTACCTGGAAACAAAGATTTTCATCCCGTGAAGCCTGTTTTTTTGCTTTTTTTTTTCTTCCTCAAGTACAGCCCTATTCCGGGGATTTACTATTTTCCCCGAATTTGGTCAAACCTTTCTGTGGGCTTATATCATGGGTTTATTGGAATTCAACGATAACACAAAATCCTGCTTACGTCTTATATCTTAGTTGCAAGAGATATTACGAAAAATGAATAATATTAACTATCCTACATTGTGTCCTCAAGCTAAGGGACATGTTTCACATAATAAATATGTCGTTTTTTTTTTAAGTTTTGCATATTTGTTTTTAAAAAGCCGTGAATGTTACACTTATGCGGCGGTTTGTGCAGGTGAGTTATACGGCCAGGGAGACATTATGTGGGTGGCTAATATTTGCGATAATTCGGCTGATAATTAAAATTTGGTAATCAACTTTTTAATTAGTGAAACTAGACATATGGTTCCAATTAGAAACTTACTGAAGTTCATCGAAAACCACTAAATCAACTCTATTTAGAACGACTTGAAGCTCGTGGGAAACTCGGGGGCGCGCCAAAGTTAACACTCGTGAAGCAGGCTCAAAGCTAGCAGTGCCGGAACGTGATAATGATCTAATCACCTGTGTTCCTCCACTGCTAGCTTTGCGCCTGCTTCACGAGTGGTAACTTTCGTGCGCCCCTGAGCTTCCCACCAACTTCAAGTCGTTCTAAAAAGAGTTGATTTAGTGATTTTTGATGACGCTCAGTAAGTTTCTAATTGAAACCATATGTCTATTTTACTAATTAAAAGTTAATTAACAAATTTTCGTTAATTAGCTGACTTACCTCAAAGATTAGCCACCCACATAATATCCCCCTAACCGTATACCTCACCTGCGGAAACCGCATAAGTAACTTTCACGGCTTTTTTTAAAACAAATCTGTAAAGCTTAACAAACAGCGTGTATAGTACACATCAATATGCCAAGTAGCTAATCAATACGTGCCCATATTACGCTTAAAAAATTAATATTTTTAAGATTTACGGATTATTCGCAATGCATTGCATTTCGAATTTCAATAGGGTTTCTGAAGGTTGCATTACATAAATAGCACATAGAGGACATTTTGCTAGAGCATGCTATAGATGAACACACAAAAAATTACAGGACGACACTTAAGACTGCTTACGTGAAGGAATGCAAAAGCATTCCTAGACACAGCGGATTCTTACAAGCACCCCGCCACGTACTCCTATCGCAAACGGCGCTCCAGCGGTGACATCACACTCCCCCCCCCTTTGCGCAGGCGCGGCGAACTCCGCCGGCTCCTTGACGGTGCATCTCCGTTGCTGTGCTTTTCTTTGTGCGTTTTTTTTTTTTTTCTGAAGCGCGTTTGTTTTATTTTGAGCGCCCCACCGACTTCTGTGACGAAGTATCTGATACGACGCGTCGCAGTCAATGAGAACGCGGTGCAGCCATTTTAACTTCTTTTTATTTCGATGTCCGTTTTTCACGGTCACTGCTAACTAACACCGGCTGCGCTCCAAGGGAGAGTTAATTTTTTCGTAGGAAAATATTAAAGACCTGAATGGACACTAGTTATCGCACTGCACTGGTGGTTTAAATGACCGCTACTGAATTATAACAAGACAAAAGCAGACACTTAAATGATTTTACTAACTGCGCCTCAATATTACGTACAAGACATGAACTTTCCTTCCTAAAGATCCTAACTGGTGGAACGATGCAACGGCGCCTAGCTTGCGTCATCATCGCCGCAAGGACGGCATGCCCATTTTACGCGGAACGATTTCTTTTTTGAGCGTACTCCGCCGGCGGTACCGGTGTCTGGGTTCGGATGTTTCGAGTATCTGATGGCGCTTGGAATACGTCGAATAGGCTTATGCGCTCTATTCTCTCACTCGGCCAGAAAGCCGCGCTCTTCGCTAGGCTTTACCGGGGAATTCGAGCCTCGCTAACCGGCCGCCATGTTGCTTTAGGGGTGGTCAGATTTGACTACCTGCTTTTTGACTACATGTGGGTTCGTCATTTTTACCCTGGAGGTCGTTATATTTGGGAGCACTTTTTACCACCTCAAAGGTAGTCGTATATGACTATTTTTTTTCTTGGAGTGCAAACCATCTAGCCAAAAACTTGTTTCGGCCTAAATTGGCCCTTGCGAATTCTAACCCGGAAAATATATTTCGCGGCTAAAAACCTGAATAAGAACGTAAAAAATAAAAGAGAAACGTTCTGCATAGTACGAAGTTGTTGTACAAAGCGTTTTACAGCTAGAATCTTAATGTAGAATAATATTAATTACGTTTTTATCTTAAAGGGGGAGGGGGAGAGGTAACTGAATAAATATTATAACGCGGAGCCGACGTTTCTACAGTTATATGCCTGTACTTACGTGAAGGGTAAAAATTACCTAGTTTTAAGCTCTTTTTTTATGAGGCATCGTCCATAGGTAACATTTTGTACTGCCGATTGAGTTTTATCTTTAGCTAAAGTGTGCATTTAACGCAGTTTTGACAAAACTCAATTGCCGTTATCCGAAGTACTGCGTGTCATAAACACCTTTTGATTGGTGATGCGACCGGCATCATATTTGCATTATTAAAGTTACTTGGAAGACACTGCATTCAATAGTCTTACCATTTATTCTAAAACTGAAACATACCACATCGCGTGATCTTTTAAATAAGACACACTTCAAGTAGGCGGTTCAATATTTAAACAAAATGGGCTCAAACGTCTAAGACATATGGACATATACGCACCCAAGAAGCAAGACGATAACGGCACATAGCATCATGGGCATACGTCTAGCCATGTCAGTTATTCAGCAATTTCTCACTTCCACAGTAGTTGACTTTGCCAGCAGAATTCTTACTTCAATATGCTTTATACGCATAAACGAACGGCATTTACAGTAGGCCGTTTACAATGGACGCATCAGTTAGCTAAGCTCGGTTTTATGTCTGACACCGCGAATATAACATAAAAGAGTAATATAAACCTTCACCTTTCGCATAAGAAACGACACGTAGTTTTAGAAGGGCTAGATGTACAATGGTTCTATGTATTTATAAATACCGCAGGCCTTGCGAGCGCTCACGCAGGTGTGGGTATGACACAAACGAAAGTATATATTAAAATCTGGCAAACATTCATTACAAAATCTTTAGCAATATCAAATAGAAGATAAATTCGAGCGCTCAAGTTTGTTAGTACATACGTTTTGCGGTAATAAATTTACATTTTACACATATGTATTTGTTGACTCTCGAAAGTTCTACAACTGCATAAGCTTCTACAAAGCACACAATTCCGCATTCACTCGAAAATTGGGAATTTTAACGACCTATTTAAAGTAATGTAACAGAAAACAAAAATGATCTTCACGTTTCCATCACTTTCAATGAGTGCTGAAGGCACTAAGTTCTCGTTAGATTTCTAAATGAGTACCGAGTAAAGTATTTTCGTTGGTATTTTATGGTATCATCTATGAAAGTTACGGTACTCGTTACTTAATACCTTTGAATAAAATGTAAACTGTGCAGTAAACGGAGGAACATTTTGCGCCGGGTCATTTTAATATCCTCGAATCAAAATATTTTAATGTTCTAGCGTTCTATGCCTAGGCTCAAACCAAGCCCCAATTTTTTTTTTTTTTTTTTTTTGCTTTACGGGATTTGCAGCCGGTCGTGGTACATATCTTGAAGATACGCCTAACCGGGCGCAGTGAGCACGCCCAGAATTTGCACTTTTTGGGAGTGCACGTGCAAGTTCGTCTGTCTGCCAAACATCAAGAGTGGATTGTGTTCAAAAGACCAACTAAAGCTAACATTTGGAAGTACCTGTTCTCGAGCCTTACATTTCCTACGTGTCTGAAGTAACCTTTCCGTCAATCCACATCGTTTTGACAGGCAAGATGCACAATAACACATGAAATGTGAAACATGATCAAACATGGCGAAACATGTGTAACACAATACAATTCTTTTAAGAAGTTTAACGGAGAATACTTCTAGCTTCCCTGGAGGGGCTTGACAGGCCGAGGTTCTGTTGATATATGCAAGCGGGTGTTAGAAGACGAGCAGAATGCTGTACATCATTGTTTGCTCAAAGGTCAGATGTAAGCGAAAAAAAAAAATCCCGGAGCATTCTTAATGTTTACAGGGCAAGAGGTACATGTGCTCTTTTGCTTGACCATCTGGATTTTGAAAGGCAAAAAAAAAAGGCAAATTTTTTTTTTTTTTCGTGATGGTGAGCCAATTATTTTGTGTTACTGCGTAGTGCATTTCTGGTTCTGTATCTCCCCCAATTTAAGCTATACTCATTAAAGAAAGAATTCGCCGATTGCATGTCATATAATGACTTTAATTAGCAAATTAATTTAAGTGATGTTGAACGCAAGTACAATATTTTAATAATCATATGTTCTGTTTTATTCAAAGGCAGGGTGTCGAACCGTAACCGGACTTGAACCATTGCTGGGACTGAACCACTTATTTTTCCAGAACCGGAACAGAACCCGAACCAAAATGTTCGGCGCCATTTTGGAGCTGAGTCTGAACTGGAGCAAAACAAAAGACCCGTTCCGAACCGGTTCTCCAAGCAGTTCGGGCGCGCTATTGCTATTCCGTGCGCTGTGCGCCGGAACTTTTGAGATGCTTAGATAGCGCTGCAGGGCAAGGTTTTTCCACTAATGCAAATATTTTTGTAAGCATATTTGACAAAGACGAAGGTAAATAACCGCAGTTGTTGACTATCACAAAATCCGCCTGAGCTGCTCAATGTCATCGCGCCCACACGCCCGGCAAAACGCCGTCGACGCGTGCCGACGAGTCGACGCAGCGAGCCGCCGCAGAAAAAACAACGCAGCATCGAATTCGGGTTTACTACGTTTGACCGAAAACCATTTCATCGGAACACGTTTTGTACACTAGTTACACGGGCGGTTTTTACTGTGGTTAGGCAAACGGCAGTTAACGGCCGCTGACCTTGGTTTGACCAAGCTTAACTGAGATGGTGTCACAAGGCCATTTTGCTTGTAGTTCAAGGGTTCAAGCCAAAACGAAACCGACTGCATTGTCCCGTGTTCAGATCAAGGAGACGCTTTTTATATATACATTATAACTGTTCAAAGAACGAGTAATTGGACCCAAACTTTTATTTATGCAGCGTAACAAGCGATTATCAAGACCCCTAAACTAAATCGAAACATGGGCGACATGAGAGAAGCCGCATTGCCATCGACCAGAAGCAATGGCAGCGCCCGGGGAGAGCGGGCTTCGCAGCGTCGCGCGACATGGCGTAATTGCTTTTGCTGCATATCTGTCTCCGAGCCATGTTTCTTTCCGTGACATTTGTCTCCATGATTTTTTCTAGATATGTCCCCTGCCATTCCGAAATATTTAGTGCTTCGATAGCCAGCAAGGCTGCAGTTTTCGAAATCTTTAGCTTAGTTAGCGAGCCCAAACTGAGATCACTGTGCTCAGTTTGTGCTAGCCATGGTTTCGTGCTAACCCCAGTTTGGTCAGCCGTGTAACTGCGCAAACCTCCAGTTTAGAGTAACTGCAGTTAGCTTAACTGTAGTTATTGATGCCCGTGTAACAGGGATATTAGAGGACGGGCTCATCTTTAGAAGCTCGGTTTAGAGAAGCCGGAGCCTCAGTTTAGAGAAATCTCGTTTATCGAAAAGGGGGTGCTGTTTAAAAACCAAAGGATCCCCTACTTCCCTTACTGCACCGGTTTCCGTGTATAGGCAACCATCTGTTTAATTGACAGAGCTTTGCGTTTGTTAGTGGACGGCACACAGTACCTTATATTTTAATTTCTGGTATGACGATGGCATCTATACGTTAATGTTCCATTTTGTCCTTGAAAGCCCTGCTTTCCCATGTTTCTGTGTTATGGTGGACAATCGGTATGTGTCTGTCATTCAACCCGTAACGAGAGTTGGGGGGAGACTCTGGGGGAACTGATAAGGGGATGGGGGAACAGGGTTTCTGAAAGCCGGGGACTTTGAGGACGGGTCAGATAACGCGGGGAATTTGCAGTTGGGGCTTTGACTCGGGGATTTCAGGATTTGGTTATTTCGTGCACCACCCGTGTGACAGACGTGGACGCGGCCTGATTACTGGTGATGATACTTTTTGCTAATTTCTTTACGGCCTACTCAATTGCGCTGTGACTTTGTGCACTGATAATTTAATTTGGTGAAGAAGAAAAAAAGAAGCCATTCGGTCGGATAGCAACGTTCATCAAGCAGCATTCTTTCAAACGTATCCAAAAGCAAGTAGAACATTTTATTCTCACTACAAAACCCTATAAATTAGAAAAACAGCCCTTTAGTAACACGAAGCAGCCAGTGCGAGCATGTGGAAGGAGTGTTTTAGAGTTCGCCAATATTGAACTAGGATTGTTTTGAGTGGTGTGTGTGGCCTCCACCAGCATTAGTAATCGCATTACCCAAATGCATTCGTTTTATGTTGATGTGATGCAACTCTGTCTCCGTCGATTATGCAGGACCCATTTATCTCAAACCCCAGTTTAATGGAGGAAAGAGATAAAAAAACAGGCGAGCTAGTCAAGAACTTCCATAGTGAACGGAAACACGGAACGATAAGAAAGGTTCCCGTGATGCAACTCTGTCTCCGTTGATTACGCAGGACCTATTTATCTCAAACACCAGTTTAATCGAAGAAAGAATAAAAACACAGGCGAGCTGGTGAAGAACTTTCATAGTAACCGGAGACACGGAACGGTAAAAAACGGTTTAAATTATTTAATACTTTATAGATTCGACCTCTTAAATTAATTAACCTAAGCATATGTGACAAATTCTACTGAGGGAATCTCATCCGCGTTCTATTTTAGATGAGGCGATAAATCATGCCCCGAAATCACGAAGTAAACATTGAATGTGTTTTGTGAGTATCTTTTGAGTAACGCCAAAGTAATAAAGTAAAGTAACGAAGTAATTAAGGAATTATTTTTATGGTAAGTAATTTGTAATCGTAATCAGTTAAATTTTAAGGCGAGTAATTGTAGTTGTAATTAATTTTTTTTTCGAGTAATGGGCACAAGTCTGCTTGAATTGATATGGTTTCGGGTTAAATATTCCCTCCGATCCGAGCGCGGAGACTTGGAAGATGCTGAGGAGCGTTCACTAGGACGTTCCTACGCAAGAATACTCACATCGTGATGTTTCGGCAAAGGTCATTAAGAAGGGAACTCACTGTAGGAGTCCAATAACCGGTTAATGTTCCCTATCGAAGCGGCAAGGAGGTCCTTCTTGAAGATTCCGCGAGTTCAAAGGGCACTCCTGTTGCTGTATGGCTCTGCAGTCTCGCCAAACGCAGACCTCCCACGTTGTCACAGCCCGATCCAGGAATCTCTCTGGTCCCATTTCCCCAAGAACGTCTGAACAGAGCCACTAGCCTACTCACACACCGAGACCTAAACGCCTTCACCTGTATCCGTCGTCCGTCAGCACTCATCCCGAAGGCCGAGGGCCAGGACCCCGGGTCTCAACTGGACATGGGGGGGGTCAGCTTCCGCTGTTTCGGGTGGAACGCTCGGTGTTGTTCGACAGCCGCAACCCACACCCGTTGCGTCGTATCGGCATGTTCGGCGGTGCCAGGATGCCAAGCCCGAAACTCTGGTCACTCGATGGGCGGTCGTTGGCACTGCTAGAAATCCGAACCCGTAGGCTGGGTGACCGATCATATCAGCCCCTCCGCCGCCGGAGGAGTCGAAAGGGTTGCTGCCCACGCAACCTGAAAACCCGTGGTCGCTCGCTGGGTTTCTCTCATGAACTGCAGTAGTCACATTTTCAAAGGAGTTCGTCGGTGCACTAGATGACACAAACAGCAGTCTGGCCGGACATCACCCAAGGTCACAGATCCGTAAGTGCACAGCCAACTATGGGATTTGCCAGCTTGTTATAACGATACCATACACGTTGTCCTTTTTACATTGCCACTAAAATAAAAAAAAATAAAAACATTGTCACTCAACAGTCAAGAGCATGCTGAATATAGGGTTATATTTCACACAAATCGAATTTACCACAAAACGTAAACTTAACCTTTTGTTGATGAAGCGCCTGACTTCGAACATCGGTACAGGAAAGCTCCCATAACCAACGAAACCGCAAATATAGGTGCACAGCCACGCTCAGACACTTGCAGTGCCCAGTCGAACAAAAAATACGATGAGATATCAAAACAGCAAAACACTGCCCAAAACTTTCGAACGTTTATAAAAGATGGGCGGTTACGAGACCCCCCCCCCCCTCCCCCCCCCCCCACCCCCCCCCCCCCCCCCCGCAGAACCTGCGACGAAGCCGAACTATTCTCATGCCGCATACTTGACTCAGGTTGCACCCCAATACCCGCGAGAGTTCATAGTCTTTGTCGGGAAGGTGAGCTCGATCTCACTTTTGATACAGCCCCTGGGAACATAGGTGTGCAGAGAATATCGTGGCTCGGCACCCCCCCCCCCCCTGGTTAGGAAATTGCTGAATCATACCTACTCCTTTTGAGTCATCATGCTGGGAAGGCACAACCTCCGGGCGATGTTGCAACCCCATATTATTTTCTTGTCGTTTTCTGCATTTTGAATCTATCAATATCAACCAACCTCCTCCTCGGCCAACCACGATTACTTAAACAGTCTATGGTGCGCCAGAAAGGCCCTTTCGCGGTGTGAGAATAGCTCCGCCATCCACAGCGTTCCTTTACTCGACTTGAGACTTCATGTCGTGGCGTAATGAATGGCACCCCCGTACGCACCTGGTTCAAGCAGGATGCCTCCCTCACTTTGCGGCATGTTTTTGCATGTACCATCTTGCCTCTGTCCGCCATCTCCGACGACTCTGGATGATCGTGAACCTAGGTGGTGGCCAAAAAGTGAGCGGTGACCTCCGAAAATTTCGAACCCTTTGCCCCCAGCATTGAATCCGACCGATTTGAGAACAAATAGGGATAGAGCACCGGGAGGTTTTGAGATACCGGTGCCATCATGAACACCACCTCAGATAGCCCCTACACATTTACACGCGCCATCGGAAGGCAGAGGCTGCCTCCCTCCGCAACCAGCCTGATACATGCGTAGTCACGTGTAGTCACGTGCTCTAACGTAGTCGGACTGAAGGATATCTGCTGAGTCCCTGACAACACCGCACGCCTTTCCATTCACGACCAATTCGTGGAGACAACGAGTGAGACACTGCGTGATTTTCTAGTCGTCCCTGACAAACGAAGGCAGCACTAATCTGTCCCGGGACAGCACTAATCTGTCCTGGGACAGCGCTAATTTGTCCCGGATCCTGACATCTCAAAAACACACAAAGCTTCCTAGGCTAACACGTTTTTTTTTTTTTGTTTTGTTTTTTTCAAACTGCGCCCTCTTTTTTTTATTTCATTTTTTCTGCGAGGAGCAGAAGACATTTGTTTCACCACCCTTTTCTCCTACAACCCGGATTTTTTTTTTTTCATGCCCAACAACTTTTCCTGAAGACGAACGCGGCTCTATTCTGCATGGCGCCTCAAGGTAAATTCTTCTGCCAAATCGGAAGATCGCTCCATCGTCTCGACCCCCGGTCTCTCTTGTACCCACAAACTTGTTTCCTCCCTCAAGCCTTTATAAAACTGTCGAGATCGATACACTCAACCACCTTGTCCTGGTCTGCCAGACCTTCCTCACCTTTCAGCCACTCTACGAGGCTGGATTTTAAATTCTGGGCGAATTCGGAGAAACACTCGTTCGACTTCTTTCCCTCAGTGGCTTACCGGCGACCGGCGACACTTCGCCGATATGGCACTGATAAAGGGGGGGGGGGGGGGCGGCCGATATGGAACCCCCCCCCCCTCCCCCCCTTCTGAAGAAGCGGTACTTCTTCGGAAGGGGGGGGGGGGCGATGTGATCGTGTCATAACCGTCTGTTTCCGCTTTTTTTAGCCGAGCGATCAACTCGATCGGCGGCCTCGCACGGTAGGACTGTTCAGAGCCATTGCAGCCACGAGGCACGCGGGTAGTCCATTTATCGTATGCTCTTTTTACATTTACCAGAAACATGCCATTGTCGTCTTTGATCTTAAAAGGGCACTCAAGAGCTTCTTGGAGAAGTTTATTGTTTTCAAAAGCATATTGTTTTTTGGGCCTCAGATAACAGAAATGACCAGTTCTAAATTGCAAGACGCCCTGGTAAACTCACAGCACTATAATTACACAGACACTATTTTCTATGCGTGGTTCATCCCCTGTCGCCACCACCTCCACAAAATTTGACCAATAAAATAGTCAATTCCGAGGAGATTCCGAAAGTTACTATTACCACTTCTTTTAGACAAATTTATACTATATTTGACAACAACGTCAAATCTTAGAATGTAGGTGACGTAAACAGCTATTATAGTTTGAAAACGAGCAAACTACGTTTTCTCTTTGCTTTGTTACGAGGGAGTGATGTGCCCACCCGGTTTCTTCGTGGGAAGCGCCTCACTCGCGGCTTATCTCGCTGCGAGAACGATAAGGAACAAGGTTCTTCCTCAGGCTCCCACTTCATCTCGCTCTCAAAGCAAGGTTTACCGATCCATCGACACCACGTGTTAAAACGTTTATACGTGTTCTCTTCCGTGTGATGCCGAACGTTTTTGTGGTAAAGTTGTGCCCGAATCGGAAAAGAAAATATCTACGAAAAAGTCAACGGTTTTTCCCTCTGCCGGAGAGGTATCCACAAAGACGCGAATGGTTACGTGTTGCCGGGCGAGATAAGGGCACCGAGGGCCCGAACTCGACTCCCCGTTTCGGTGCCGAACATTTCGAGGCGTCCGCATTTGCCAGCGGCGACCACAGACGCCTTCGATGCACTACTCTGCCGACGCTTCTGCTTCCCATCGCCGGCGGGACCGAGGAACCTCCAAAAAATCGCCTGAGAATCCTGGTAAGTTTTTTGGTTATTTTCGAGAGTTTCATGAACCTTGCATGGTGCAGCAGTCTGCGTGACATACGCCGGGAATTCCCAGGAAAAGAGAATTGCGTTTTTTGGAACGGGTAAATAAACTATCCATCGCATAAACCATGCATTCCATAAGAATGCGAAGCTAGCGGTTAGGACAAAACGCGAACGTTTGGGAACACGACGCAACCCGAATCAAAATATAATTGAAAAAAAAAAAATCTTTATGAGTCCACGTTCACGTAAGCCTAATATCTTCAAAGCAATAAATGACAATGTGCACGCCTTTAGCCTCCATTTCAGTACAAACAGCTTGGCAGACGGAAAGAAACCAATATTCTATTTCTCGAAGACAAGTGTCCTTGATTGATATAAATCCCACAAGCTTCCATAATGCCATTTATTGTTTCGGAGATACTAGGCTTAGTTGTAAGACGGCTCACAAAGAAATTTTTGTTTCTCAATTATCTTCTGGTTCAGGTAACGTCATGCTCTCGAACTTTCGCACTCTATCGTAACCGCTAGAGTCACATCCTCACAGAGTTCAAACTTTCTGCGATGCATAGTTTATTTACCCCCGCCAAAACAAGAACAAAGTTCTCTTTTCTCGTGAACTCCTTCGTCCGTACACTCTCACAAATACGGAGTGTACAGGGATACACCCCTTGTCCCCTATGAAGCACACCAAAACTATATTTCGTCGTTCTGTCCACTGACGTCGAGCTGGCGATACCAACTTTTACGAGCAGCTTGATAGATGTTGGATATAACATACTAAATAGCTAATATGCCTATCAAAGACTACAAAAAAAAAATCGTGATGCTTTGCAGTAGGGCCGAAAAAACCTTCATAGTGTTACAGTAGCCTTTAATGAGTACATTAGCTATTTTAATAAATCGTATCGCTCGACTATCAAGCTGCTCGTAAACGTTGGCATCGTCCGCTCGACGTCAGCGGACGGAACGTCGAAATGTACGTTTGGGGTGTTACGTAACATATGGGACAAGGGGTGTGCCCCTGTACACCCCCTACTGCAGAGAGTGTATGTTCGGAACTGAGGGTGTTTAAAGAAGAGAAAACCGTGTTTTTGTCCCACGTAAATAAACTACCGATCGTAGAAAGCTGAATACCACTGAGAATGTGACGCCATCTTCCGTTTCACCTTCCGTCTGGTCGCAAAAGAAGCTAGGAGCCATATACGCCCCCTCCTATACACTTACAAAGCTTGGCAGATGGCCAGGAGAAGCGGCCGCCGAAATGGAAAAGGTGGAGCGGCAGACAACCATGAGAGGAAAGCGACGTGACTGGCTCCCCGCTGCGGAGAGACACCGAAACACACTTTGTCACTTATCTCCTATTCTGAATATGTCCTAAAGAAAGGTTCGCATAACACTTAGTTTATTTCCTAAGGCCCACACTTAAAATGCTGTTAATAAATACGTTAGCAAGGGCAACAGAAAAAAACAAATTCATACTTGGCCTAGGATAAACCATCGAAACATTTCTCGAGTACTTATTTCTTTTTTTCATTTTTTTTTCAAGAAAACCAGCATAGCTCGAACTCCATCGGAATCCGTAGGGAAAAACTCAATCGCAACGTCACATCACGTGACCAAAAGGGCAGCCAATCAGCGACCGATTGAGTTAACTTTATTGTTGAGTTTGCGATCTAGCATAGACAAACAGGTCTTCTCGGTCACTGGCGTCGCGGTGGTGGGAACTGTCGGTGGCATAGGCGGCGGAGTGGCGATGACTCCCGATCCTCCCAGGGCGAACGCCTGATTGATGGCGCTTAGCATGGGGTACTTAATGCCGTGACATGTGCCCTGGAAGTCGTCAGTTTCTATGGACCAGACCATGCCGCCGGCAAGCCCCAGGGCCTTGGCAAAGTCCACCTGTGGGAGTTAAAGCAGGGTTAGAATGTCCACTCGTTCCGGATTGTCGGATGTAACACCAATATAGGGAAAACTCTGGTCGGGTTCTGGTATTGTACATCCGCACCAAACGGGGACAGGAAGATGCATAGATGTCGATACCTTTATCTCGTTCGCCACGCTTTTACCCGTAGTATTCGCATTATTTTGTTCACGAGCCGTTTGGTCACTAAGTTAATTAGGAACAAAAGAGCCGTTTTCAAAGTCGACAATGATGTGTGGAAGGAAGGGAAAAGACTGGCACAAAAAGCGACACAAAAGACAGGGAAGTGCGTCAGGGTCAGGTAATGAAGCATGCAGTTTGCTAGTTTCGGTATGGACACGGTCGCACTGAAGTCAGTTGCAAGTTTTCTTATGAGTTATAAATTATAATGCACCCTGTGTACAAGAATTCGGCCGTAGGTGACCCAAGCGGTCTGTTTTATTAGTATGCTCCGTAAGGAAAGAGGAAATTGGCCTGTTAGCACGATGATGATATATGTTCTTTATTTAGGTGATAGTTACCTTGGTAGCGATGCTTTCTATGTCATCGTAGCCCACCCACTGTCGATCGTGGTAGGCGTAGGGTGCCATGTAGAAGGGATCCCTCACGACGGTCCAGCTTTGCCGTTTGAAGGCCTCGCAGATCTGTTTGCAAGACGCGCAAATGTTGGGCGCAACATGAATATCACACTTTAGCAAATTCAAAATGATAAAACAAGACTGAGCAAGATATGTCTGACAAGGAAAGTACAAAGTGATGATAACAGGAAGTGTACAGTTTTGTACACGTACAGCTATATGGACCATGCAGAGCAATGGAAAGCAAAATGGCTGCAATTCATAGTTTTCTTTCTTGATTTCCGCAGGGTGACTCTGCCGCCCCTTCCAATCTACGTTGTCTTTCACACTTTGTTTCTTTCTGTTGAGGTTATGCGACACTGCCATCACGTCCTCACGAACTATGTAAGAATGTGCATGTGACGCATAATTGATTAAACCACGATTCATGACGGTGAGAAGGCAAGATTGCGTTTAATTCTTGGCTAGTCGCCGGGTGGCCGGCGACACCTTCCCTTTGGGTAGGTCCAGTTGCTGTGGGTAAAATCGCTTGGTGCGGTTCAGTTACAAGAATTACTGCCACTCCAAAGAGCTTCTTGGTTCCAAGCTTGGCGCCCCGACTGGTGCCTCGTGCACGCGTGAACGTGGCCCTGGAAAGCTTGCAGTTGCATGGGCCTGCCCGCACTTGAAGGGACATGGCGGTGGCTAGATGCCCTGCTTCCGTTAATCCTTAATTTAAGCCGAGACTGAAACCAATGCAACAAGCACGAGCGCTCGATCTCGCTGCTTTGAAGCGTATCTTCCGCAGAACGAGCACTCACGCTAGAAATGCACGTCTCAAAGCCAGGAGCACGGGCTAGCACGCGCTTCTTGAAGACCGACGACCAGTTCGCGCTTTCCACTTTTCCCTCACTTCCTCTTCTCCCCCCTTCTTACCTGTGCACCCTTACCTCTTTTCTCCTCCCTTATGGTGAGGAGGATCGTCTGCCTTGCAGAATCTCTAGTCTGGTATTCACTGAGCGCGTGCTGGCGGCGAGGTATACCACAGCTCCTCTGCAACGCGCATTCCGCATGTCATCAAGATTGCTGATCTTAGCAGCCTATCAATCTGACCTCGCTCCCAGCATGCGCTACATCGCCCTCATGATGTCAACAGACCGATCTCACCAGCCAGTTTGACTACGCCACCGCTGCCGCAATTCATCGAGGTATACTTTGGTCGTTCCGCACGTGCGACAACCATGCTGAAGCTCTGCGCGCGTGGAGCACGAGACAGCCCGAGCCCTCGCACGCACGGCCGTCTGCCTCCTGCGAACTAAAGTTATGGCGGCGTCACGCATGCGCAGAACGCTTAGTGCGAACGGTCCATTCGCCATTTTGTTGTTAAAGTGGGTGAGTGAGAAAATTTTCATTGGACGGAAGACGAAGAAAAGAAAAAGAGGCGCGATGAGACTTGTTAGCTTTTGTGCACTGCCAAGTTGAGGGCGTCGCGTGAATCTTCAGAATACTCGCCTTCAGCAGGCTCCAGACAGCTCGTGACAAGAAAAAGGTGGACGACATTACGTCGGTGATAGCACCAAAATTAGTTTGTGTATCTTTTTGGAGTTGTATATAACGACTCCAAACCCCCCCCCCCCTTTTTTTTCTATCTTTATTACGATTCTTCAAATGAAATCTTTTATCCGTTTGTGTTCAGATGCACTCTGATGTTCCACGGGAGGGCTGTGAGGGCTTCGGAGTTCAAACCCCTATTGATATCAGAATGGTTCGAACCCACTTCTGTCACCTCCCCTCCCCTCCCCATGTTTTGTTTACTATAAACATAATTTGGTTACATGTGGTGACAACTAGGCTACACCAAAAAGGCTTCCGATTGCGCTCGCGCGTATGCGTGTCCATTGCTTATTGTTCCATCTCTCAACAGCAAGGGACAGAGTACAAGACGTGTACCTGTTAATTAAATGAAATTATATTTTACTCCCTTACCTATGCCATTGTTACCCATTTTATATATTTATCACTGCAATGCGGTGCGTACGCCCGGTGAAGACTTGTTACCTCGTTGTATCCGAGAGACCCCGGTTCTCGGGTGAAGGGTCCAGCCGTGCCCGGCTCCGGGGCCGGGGCTCCCGGGTAGTGGTCCTCCGCTCTCTGCAGCGTGAAGGCTCTCCCGTACAGGCCCATGCCCAGCACCATCTTCTCCCGAGCAGCTCCTTGGGAGATCCAGTAGTGCACCGAGAAGTTCTGCGAGGAAACAACCAGAATGCGTGACTTCGAAGCTCCATAAGTCCATCGTCATCCTATTTTAGCCATCTCGCTCCAGTTTTTCTTATTTCTTTTATTTTCCTTTTAGGACGATGCTGTTTGCCCAGGTACATTTATACATGCGAGGAAACTAAGAAGGAAACATATATTAGACACGTGGCTCATTCTAAAAAATCTAGACAAGCGACGTGGTGAGCAGCTTTTGGACAAGATCACTCTCCCGTGACAACTTAATTGCGCGTTACTCAACGTCAATTAATTTTTTCTTTAATTTTTTCTTGTGAATGTGCGCGTTTACCTTAGCTTGACTGACAATATTTCCGGTGCTCCGATTGTCATCTAAAATATTAGAGATTATCAGCCTACTATTTTTAGAATTATCTAGAAACTAACTACCGGACTGATACATAAGTGAATATTCCTATCAGCAGTGCTAACATGTGTACAGGGTGTCACAAAAGAAAATTTACACGGTCTTTTTTACCGCAAAAATAAACTACTCATCGCCGAACGCTCATTCTCTGCCCAAAGGTAGCGCCAGAGGTCACAACCAGATGCCAAAGTTTCAGCCCGATCCGATAACTTAATCAAAAGTTATAAGTGATTTTCTGAAAATTTCAATGGGAAAATGGTGGCCGACGGAGTTTTCAAACACATGGGGCTCTATGGCACCAGAAACCGAAAACGGGCGAAAATGGGCTCCATTTTTCAATTGAAATTTTCAGGAAATCACTTATAACTCGTTATTGAGTTATCGGATCGGGCTGAAACTTTGGCATCTGGTTGTGACCCTTTGGGCGGAGAATGAGCGTTCGGCGATGCCTAGTTTATTTTTGCGGTAAAAAATACCGTGTAAATTTTCTTTTGTGACACCCTGTATATATATATTCTTCCTGACGAAGGTCGGACTCTATGCACGTTGTATACATACTGTATATATATTACGCGATATTTCATAAATTGACATGAAATCAGATCACGCACCTAAAGTGTAGTGCACGAACATTTTTCGACTGGCGAAAGAATCATTTGACCCCGTGACCCCCAATAAACGTTGACGAGTCAAGATATATGTGCGGAAAAGGTCAGACATTTCCTCTGTGGTTAGCACTAATGCGATCGTTGCGCGCCTTGCAGAGGCGACGGGAGAGCCGACTTACCAGGTTGAGGATGTATTCGGCCGCCGGCTCTTCGGGTCGAGAGTACAGGGGTGTGTGGTGGCCCGTCTTCTTCTCCCAAGTTCCGTGGAAGTCGTACGTCATCACGTGGAGGAGATCCAGGTACCTGCGTGTGAAGGAAAAAAAAAAAACAGGATGCCTCCTCAAGAAAAGTGTGTGAGCAGCAGGGCAGGTGTGTGTGTGTGTGGGGGGGGGGGGGGGGGGGGCATTTTGCTGACTACTGTAGGCGACGTGGCTATAAGCCTAGCTTGGAATCAACAAAGTTCGAAACAAAAAGCAAAATATAAAACCGAAAAAAATTATCGCGGTGTTTTTTTTTTTTTTTTTTTTGTTAAAAACACAGATGACAATTGCATTAGCGCACCATCTATTTATTTACTTGAAAAAAAAAGTGACGTTTCTGAACGGTTGTTTGTTCTTCTCCCCCCCCCCCCCCCATGTTTTTCTGCAGCCAACTCCTAAATTCGCAACGACTCCTCTATTTTCAATGCCCCCCCCCCCCCCCAAACCTCCCTCTGAAAATTTAGTTAGAAATGAGTTCTATTCCTGGATATAGAAATTAGGCCTTCCCCCCTAATTTCTATCCCCAGGAATAGAAATTAAGGGGGGGGGGGGGGCTAATTTCTATTCCTTTGGAAACCCCTGCTTTGAACACACGAGTGGTAAAAAAACACGCAGTCGGTCTCCGTGAGAGGTCACGCGAACGGCTTGAGCACATCGACCCAAAAGAACTCTACAAAAACATCGACAAGTACCTATAGTTTGTTCAAGGCACATGGTCTCGGGTAAGTTTCGGCACCGTTTGCTTTAGTCGGACACCGTCCAAATTAAATAAAAAATAATATTCGTGATCTTGGAGGCCAAATGAAGACGATTAAAGTGTTTTTCCTCTATTACAGAACCGCTTCAGTTGTTCGCTTCTACAAGGAATCGACCTGCTTGGTGGCCTAGGCTCCAATAGCTTCGTCGAGAGCACTCATTTTAGTTTTTTTCATGTCAATGTATTTATTTTTATTCGCCAAGCTTAACATTATTTCCTCATCCGTGATTGCGGGGGAATTGTGATTTCTGTGGTGGCCGTTGCAAACTTGATGTCATTATTGCATCATTTCGTCCCTACCAAAATATATTGTAAAGCATCGCACTTTTCGTGTGTGTGTGTGTGTGTGTGTATGTGTGTGTGTGGTTTATTAGTATCTAAAAACAGATATATATATATATGACCTAAACGTATCCGTGTTGATACCAGCACACTCTGTACGACAGCGCTAAGGTCCGTGCTCACCTTGATACCTGAGGCACGTCGTACGCCTTGTCCATGAAGTGTTTTCCTGCCGCCACCGCCGCCGTGAGGAGGAGCCCGTACGGCTTGAACTCTTCACTCAGCTCCTGCCAAGTAGCATTTTTTCTTATCCCCATTATCATCATCATCGTTTTATTTCTGTGTCCATAAGCAACAGCAGTTACATCGAATGTGTAGTATACCGTTTACTTCGACATTACATGTCTGGTATAGCTGCCTGGAGTACTTGAAGTAAAAGAAACACGTTCGTACTTTTACTTTTGGTAGTTTTTTCACAAAGTGTACTTTATGGGTAGTCTTCCATAAGCGAACGTCCTCAAGAAGTGTTACAAGTGACGTCACAAAACCTATACGGTGGGCAAGGTCGTCTGCTTCTTTCGCAGGAGTAATGATGACGTAAGAAAGACGCCAAGCTCTGATTCGCCTTGGTTAAAGGATAGTGGATAGACCTCAAGGCAGCTCGCTTTGAGGTCTACCCACTATCCTTCGATCACAGCCAATGAGAGCTCGGCGTCGTTCTGGCGTCACCGCAATTCCTGCGCAACAAGCAGACGAATTTCTCTCCGCATACGCATTTTCAGTTTTCCCATGAAATTTGGCATCGAAAGTTTGATAAAAACACCCCTTCCTTCCCTTTTTCCTACCTTAAAATTTTACACATGCGAAATTCAAGGAAGCCGGACTTGCCAAGTGCAGCTTCAGGGCGCCGCCATCTTGCGCGGCTGGGGTGTGCTTGGACGCGTCATAATCCGATTACGAAGCCTTGCTAAGGTGTCGTAAATGGATTATGGCCGCGCCCAGGCGCACCTTAACAAGCAAGATGGCGGCGCCCTGAGACCGGACTTGCAAATGTCTATACATATTTGCAAAGACGGCCTCAGGACGCCGCCATCTTACTCAGCTGGTGTGCGCTTGGGCGCGGATTGAAACGCGCCCAAAAGCTCCCCAATGAGCAAGATGGTGGGGCCCTCAGGCCGTACTTGCAAACGTGTATATACCGCCAGTCTCCCGCAAACTATAGCAGGAAGATTTACGTCACGTGACCTTCAGTTTCTCAGCTAATTTTGGCCGACAAATTGGCTCCACGTGACCTATACACCAGCTCAATCTCCCCGCTAAATTTAGCTGGGAAATTGACGTCACGTGTTTATGAGGTCTCATAACCTTTGCACCAGTCCCTCCTTCCCCCTAAATTTTGTGGGGAAAGCCGGATAGCAGCACTCTTTGAGTGGGGGAAGGGGGGAGCAGGGAAAGGGAGTGAGGGGGAGGGGCATCGTAAGGAGGTGAGGGGATGGATTGGGAGAATGAAAGGAGGAAAGAAGGATGGGGAGATGGTAATAAAAATAACTACATAAAATAAACAATTATATGTATAAAGAGGGAGAGAGTGAGAATAACAAAGGACAAAGCAAATATATTTAAAAGAAAGTGTTTGTGGTTTGTACGAGACACATTCTGTGCTCCTTGGTCATCGTCAGTATAGTCAGCATAATCAAGCTTGTGTAAACGTTTTGTGTCTATGCTTCACGGAGCGCCAACACTAAGGAGTGTTATCTTAAGGAACACTACCTTTAGCAGCTCGACGAAGTTGGCCTTGTCGGCATCGACACCTCCCCTGGAGCCCGGGTACTCCCAGTCCATGTCAAGGCCGTCGAAGTCGTACTTCTTGCAGAAGTCTACCACGCTGTCTATGAATGTCTTGCGGGTTGACCGGCACATGGCCATGGCCGAGTACTTGACCGATCCTTCGTTCCAGCCGCCGATGGCGATCAAGGTCTTTAACTTGGGGTTCTGCTTCTTCAGTGCAGTGAACCTCTTGAAAGCTCCTGGAGATGGTTCCTCGATTGAGTGTTACTCGTTCACGCTTACCATCCGACATCATATATAAGTGGATAGACGCTGAATTGGACATGTTCCCGCGAGGGGAATGGCTATCTGGAAGCCTCAGAGGGTAGCGGCAACCATCTTGCACTGTGCTCTAAAGAAACTCTTAAAGGGGCCCTGCAGCGACTTTATTACTGACTGAATTTGCACCGAACCTGAGTGCACTGATCAAGGTAACTCAGTTAAACTTTTCTTTTCTCGAATTTCGCTTTATTTCAAAAGTTATAGGCAAATTAAATCGACAAAAAACAAGCAAGAAATATCCTCCTTCATGACGTCCCTGATCCTGGCTTGGGTGGCCGTGATCTAGAGGAGGGGTATCGAGCCAAGACCTCCTAGAAGCTAAGGAAGTAGCGCTCCGAGTTATGACGTCATAATGGCCAGAGAAGGGAGGCCACGTCGAGAAAAGGCGTCTTCTCTGGTTCTCTTAACCCCGGTCGCGTCGTCTGCTTAGACAGGTCACATGGTTTGTTCGCGCGCATTAATCCGACATTAATATACCTTTTAAATGCGTAGTCTTGTATAATGTAATATATATATATAATACCAACGTAATATACAACGCGTTACCAAGGTTGAAAGTACCAAATTTATATTTATGATTATCCCCGTAACCGCGGGACTGCGTGCAGTCCCGCAGCTCCCCACAGTTTTCGAAGGAACCGGCTCCGGTGGAACATTTTCTTCCTCCATATGGGCTCGCATTTCTGGCAAATTTACGCTGTGTGTGAGCTGCAGACTGTTTGAAAACAAACGCTGAGACATTTCAGAAGAGAAGGGAACCAAAAACAATTCAGTCATCACCGCAGGGAGCGCACACGAGCAGGAGATGGGTCGACAACATTAAGGCTTTCAACCCATACTGCTGCCGCTGCCCTCGTGTGTGGTTTGTTTTGTGTTTTCTTGATACTATTGAACATGGTTAAAATCGCGCACAAAGAGAGATGAGGACAAACGAGGAAGAAACACAGAATACAACAAAAAAAAATTAGTCGTTAGATGTTTATACAGCAGGAGTTTAGTCTGCCAGGACATGGCGACATTGTTACCCACTGTAGATGAGCAATTTAGCCAGTGCGGTACAACCGCTAGCCTGGGGTCTTTAACGTGCACCACGCAGTAGTGATACACGACCGCACGCCGGTACGATGCTCATCCAGATCGAAACGGGTAGGGGTGGGGCTCGAACCCAGGATCCCTGGGTTCTGCAGCGCGAGCTTTCGCTCCACGGGCGTCGAGCTGGGTGTGCGCTTTAGCCCACTCGGCCACCGATCCCCCAACACAGAACACAGACAGGCGCGCACTCACAACTCTAGTATATTAAGTGAAGAAGAGAATGATGAAGCACTATTTTTTACAGGGGACAACGTCACCAGGGAAAACAGATCGTCCGCAGTCAAATGGTCGCAAGAAGGCAACTTCTTTTTCGCTCAAAGCTACCGACGGCTGACTAACGCAGCGATCGGTCAGGCTCAAGATGGTGAACGCCTCGAGCACCTCGCACGTTTGTTTTTCTTTAAAGCGGCCAATGGTTGATGTTTTTTTTTTCTAAAGATGGTGTGCACATACAGGTTTTACAGTGCACCGAAAGGTGACCTCCTACATTGGATGTTAAAGAAAGTTTATGCTCTCGTAGCCGGTCATTCAGACACCGTCCCGTCTGTCCAACATAGCATCTTCCACATGAAAGAGGAATGCTATATACAAACCCCGATGAACAGGGAACAAATGGCCGCACATGTTTTTTGTGGCACGTGTTTTTTGATAATTTTTCCTCCTCTTCACGACCCTTAGACAAAATTTGTCGCATTTTCTTAGGGGCTGATAGTACTACGGGCACACCATACCTGCTGGACACTTGTTTTAGGTTATGCGATATTTTGTGTAGGTATGGCATAACCACCACCCGTTTTTTTTCTAATATGTCAGCCCCTAAGAAAATGCGACAAATTTGTTCTAAGGTTCGTGAAAAGGCGGCAAAATTATCAAAAAAACACGTGCCACAAAAAAACATGTGCGGCCATTTCTTCCCTGTTCATCGGGCGTTGTATATAGCATTCCTCTTTCATGTGGAAGATGCTATGTTGGACAGACGGGACGGTGTCCGAATGACCGGCTACGAGAGCATAAACTTTCTTTAACATCCAATGTAGGAGGTCACCTTTCAGTGCACTGTAAAACCTGTATGTGCACACCAGCTTTAGAAAAAAACATCAATCATTGGCCGCTTTAAAGAAAAACAAACGCGCGAGGTGCTCGAGGCGTTCACCATCTTGAGCCTGA
Source organism: Ixodes scapularis (assembly GCF_016920785.2). Taxonomy (NCBI): domain Eukaryota; kingdom Metazoa; phylum Arthropoda; class Arachnida; order Ixodida; family Ixodidae; genus Ixodes; species Ixodes scapularis. The sequence continues at coordinate 62,067,856 of NW_024609836.1, forward strand.
CCGATCGCTGCGTTAGTCAGCCGTCGGTAGCTTTGAGCGAAAAAGAAGTTGCCTTCTTGCGATCACTTGACTGCGGATGATCTGTTTCCTCCTGGTGACGTTGTCCCCTGCAAAAAATAGTGCTTCATCTTTCTCTTCTTCACTTAATATACTAGAGTTGTGAGTGCGCGCCTGTCGGTTTTCTGTGTTCCTTCTTCGTTTGTCCTCGTCTCTTTGTGTGCGATTTCGACCATGTTCAACGTTTACCAACTCGCCCAACTTACTACTCTTCTTGATACATACGCCATTTACGTGGATTCGCGGAACACGTCTTGCTACGGTGTGAGTGACATGTCCGGTAACTAGTCAACGATGAAGGCCGGTTCAGACACTTGCGTTTGAGTGCGTTTGACTGCGTTGCGGCGAGAAGCAAAAGCGAGTCACCGGCACATCTGTGCTTCGTATAAAGCGTGGAATCCAATTCAAAGAATCATCTTGGCACGCGATATAACCAACAGGAATGTCCTGGTGTCTCGCTGCCGCAACGCAGTCAAACGCAGTCAAACGCAACTGTGTGAACCGGGCTTTACACTGGCCGGTTATCGATAGACCTCTCCCTCGTCGAAAGGATAGACTTTGTGGCGATAGCCACTGGAAATAGAAGATCGCGTGCAATTAAAGAGCCAGACCAGTTCGATTTTGGGATGCGTCAGACGGAGTCGCTTTTCGTCTGTCTTTCTCCACATTGGTGACCCGAACCGTCTGTCTTTCTCTTCAACTTCTTCGAGTTCGTGTTCAAAGTTTTTGTCGTGAAGGATATTGCGGAACGTAGGGGATGGAGAGGTGAGCAGCAACTTATTTACGGGTTTTGTCGTGTAGGACACGAGTAAAATGCTTACATTCGGCTACTTTTACCTGTAATAGAATGGAATCTCGTTCTTCGTCGGTATCCGTTTGCAATTGCGTCGAAATTTGTAAATATTCTTGGTAACATTCAAGTTTTCACTGGAAGGCGAATAACAAGTTTATGTGCGCTGTTTGTGCCTACGTGTTTACACTAATTTTTTTATTGTCTTCACCGCGTTTAGACTAGAATCCTGACTGTATTAAGTTAATAGTAATATTGCCTAGAAAGTAAGCTTCATTTTGTTCTAAGGCAGCTCGAGCTCTTCGGGAGAAGCAAATTAGTTGACTGTAAATAGTAAGTTTAGTACCACTGCCACACGGAAAAGTTATTATATTTTCTTCAAATGATATAGGACTGGATTAGCTCGCGATCCTGGGTAACTATACGAGCGTCGCGAGCTGATTTGCCGACCCCATAATGTCATACGATCGAAATTACATTTATTTTGCTATGTGGCCGGGGTATAACGCAAGAATTCAGTGACTGCATGCGTTAACACCGCTTATATGGTTGTAAGCAACACTTGTCTAGCTGTGTCCGCCTTGACTACGTCTACCTGATTTTACTGTGATTCGTTTTGCTGTGTCTAATCGCACTGCGTGTTTATCCATTTTGTGGAAGTAATTCTGCATAAAATAGGCATTTCTACAGCAATAACTGCGTGGCTCAATGTTTTCGACTTGAAACGATCTTTTTTCGATACGTGGCTTGCACATGAAGGCCTTCAAAGGACGCTCCTATGACCACCAGAGACGAGGGCAAGAAGGAGCTCCCCTCTAATCAGAATCCTACTTCGTGCCTCCCGGATATGCACAGACGTCGCTATTCTCCTCCCAGAAGATTATAGAAGATTAACCTGTCACTCAAAATTATTACAAAACCAGCTTCCCTCTCCTCCTTTTACATGGTTGTCAAAAGTATGCGATGTGACGTCAGTGCAAGGAGCCTGTAGACGTTTTCTACGCATACCTCGTGCTATTTCATACCGATGATTTAGCGGCATAATATTTTGCCAGTGTAATAAAATGCTTTCTAACCCCGTTGCTATGTGAAGCTTTCATTTTGTGACACGCTTATAGCGTGTCTTATAGACACGCTATAAGCCTATAGCGAATCTTACCTTTGCCGTTGTTCTCCTCGAGGTCGTTCCAGGAGTCCAGGCTGCGAATTTTGTGGTCGCTGCTCAGGCCCGCGAACGCGTACACCAGATGGGTGCAGAGGTGCGGGTCGATGTTCTCCACGGGGTACTTGCCGTCTCCCGGCCGGTAAACCGCCCACGAGCCGTAGTAGCACACGACCTTGTAGTTGTGAGAGTCTGCGATAGAGTAGAGATGTTCATCGTTAACTTGCTCACCCTCTAAATGACGCACGCTACAACTTCTCAAAAAGTAAAAGCCGTTTTTTTTTTTTCTTTTTAGAAATATTTTTTTTGTATATTAGTGTCTTCATATATCAGTATCTTCGCTTAATTCTTTTTGTATCAGTTTTTTACTATATCAGTATCTTCGCCATATAAGTTTCTTCGCTATATAAGTATCTTCGCTATATCAGTATCTTCTCTATATCAAAATGTTCGCTATATCAGTCTTGATGCGACAAACTGGTTAGTACTATAGTCGTTGCGACAGAGCAGGCGGCCTCAAAACACTCGGGGAAAGCACTGGTACAGTCACGTCAGTTATAGTCAAATTACTTTCAAGGGAAATTTAAATTATAGTCCCACTCAGGTTATTGTACCTCAAACATAATTACGGGACATGGTTATTTTAACACGAAACAGTGCCAAATAGAACAGCACTTTTGGAGAGCCCAGAGGCCAAAACCCAGAGGGTTCAGGCCGCCGTCTGAGGGGTGGCTAGCGGGGCGACCCTAGGGGTCTCCCGTTCAGTCATTAACCCATGCTTGGGCAAATAAATATTGTTTACTACTACTACTACTACCGAGAAAAGAGACGAAAGCCCCACACAAGAAGAGGTTGGCAAAAGGAGTGGAGCATACAAAGCGCTCGAGTTGATACAACAGAAGACTCAACATTTGAAACTTCAGCATCAGTGACAAACACAAAGGCGCATGTATACGATATCAGATCTGTCACTACCATTTCCTTTATTCTGCGAATATGTACATACATATGTAATGCATTATGGAACCACTGTGTACCTACCTGCACATCGTGGAGCAAGTGCGTAGCTCATGATAGGCGTTGCCGCTGCTGAAGAGGCCATGAGCAGCAGAGCCGCAGGTGCCACAATGACCAGCATGATCAGCATCGCTGGAGGGTAGCGGAGCTGAAAATGCAGGACGCAAATCTTTCATCCTGTCCAGTCGAAGATAGTCATCCTGGTTTGTTGACAATCTTAGCCAGTTGAGCAGGTGACGCTTAGATCTTATTCAAAATTCAGGCATTCCTCACCTATTTAAAAAGCAGGGCTTTTTGTGTACGGCATGGAGTATGGATATATTTATTTATTTAAATACATTAAGAACCCTAGAGTCAGGGTATTACACAAGTTGGTTTACAGAAAATGTGGTGTTAACAATTTTCGGAAGGAGTGGATGTCTTGAGTGAAACGATGAATTCAGGCCGGCCATTCAAGTCCACAGCTGTTGCTGGGAAAAATTAATTAAATAATTTAAAGAATGCTATTTATCGGTTAAAAAGAAGGCCAACTTTTGCAGGGTGATCAGCACGAGCGAGAATGCGATGAGGTGGCAAGATGAATGAGCTATGTAGGAAGGTGGTCATCGTAATAAAACCTGGGAAATAGACACAATTGAGCACTACGCCCGCGTGAACATATACAAGTCCAAGACAAGATTTTTTTTTTGTTTTTTTAAAGTTCAGTGACGGGAGAGAACCTAGAGTACTCAGACGTTATAAAGCGAGCTGTGCATGGTTCTGAAGTGGCTCCATGTCAGATGCAAGGTATTTAAGATGAGAGTCCCAGACTGGTGATGCAAATTCTAATTTTGGGCGTACTAACGTGACGTACGCGAGGCGTTTAACAAATGAGGACTCCGGACGAAGACTGCGGTATAGAAAACCAAGAGTGCGGTTAGAATAGGGAATGATGCTGTTCATAAGTTTTCCAGTAAAGGTCGTGAGGTAAGTGAACGCCAAGATATTTGTGAGCTGAGGCGGAATCTAAATTAAGGTTGCCAATAAAGCAGGAAGCATAAATATGTTGGCGAGTTAAAAAAAAAAAAAGCATTTAGATTAAGAAACGTTTAAAAGCATTTTCCACTTTGAACACCATGCGTTACTTCGGTCAAGACAAGTCTGCAGATTACTGATCATTTGTGCTAGCGATGGGTCTGTAGATCCCGCAGTCATCGGCAAACAGGCGGACCGTAGAGGATAGCGAAAGGGGAAAATCCTTAACGTACAGAAGAAAAAGCAAGGGTCCAAGAACAGATCCTTGCGGTATGCCAGAGGTTACAGGAGCGCTTCGGGAACGGAAGTTGTTGACGTGCACGTGCTGGGTTCGATAGGAGAGAACATTTTCAATCCATGCTAGAACGGAAGAATCAAGGGAAAGTGTGGACAGTTTTGTTAGTAGAAGTTTACGAGAAAAACGATCGAAAGCTTTGGAAAAATCGAGAAAGATGGATTCAACTCGAGGAGCGGTAGGGAAATAGGAATGTCATGGCTAAAAGCGGCAAGCTGCGTTTCGCAGGAACGATGTTTTCTGAAGCCATGGTGGTTAGAAAAAACTATATGATTTTGTTCTAAAAACTCAATAACTTGGTAATGAATGACATGTTGAATGAGTTTACAATAAACAGCAGTTAATGATATGAATTGGCACTTTTGAGGGGAGCGCGCATCCCTCCAGTCGTCAGGAATAGCGCCATTATCTAAGGACTGTTGGAACAAAAAAAGTTTGAAAAACAGTTGACAGAGGTTTAATAATCTTTGGCATTTTACTGCTTAAGTCGTCAGCCCCTCGTGATGATAAGATCTTAAATGGTACCTATCAACTTGCTAATGCCGTCTTTAGCGAAAGTAATTGGATGATTTGTGTAAATGATGTGGTTGACAGTATCTGGTAATGACGCGATGACGCTACTGTTAAATACAGCGGAGAATTCACTATAAAGCTTTTCAACGGCATCATCATCAGCGAGTTTAATTCCGTCGTCATTTACCAAAGAAACCGGTTTACGATAGTGGGGATTTATTATTTGCCAAAATTTCTGATGGGTGCTTTTGAGAAGAGCGGCAAGGTCGTTCTGATAAAATTGTTTTTTTTAGCTTTCGCGACAGTCGATTTGTACACTGCGAAAGTATTTATGGATGAATGAATGACACGCTATAGTTGCTTGCTTCGCACTTTACGTATTTTCGCTCTTTCTTTTGATATAAACAACGCTGTAATATCAAATCTCATTCGGAACACAAAAGCGAACAACGTTAACCGCAAAATTTAAACAAAAGCAAAAAAAAAAATGTGGATCAAAGTGGCTTGTAAGTTGTGTACAACTGTATGAATGTTGCAGTAAGTTACATTAGCTCCAGTATGTTTTCACCTCGGGAATCATGATAAAAAAGGTTCCGTTCCTTGCCAGCGTTGCTAATCGCCTCATTTGTGTGTAGATTTAAGATTCTATTAAAGAGAAGTAATTTATTTTATATAAAAAGAAAAACACCCACTTTTTGAACTCGGAAAGCATATATCCTTTTTCCGGCAACTGAATCTCCGTAGAACTACTTTTCGCAGCGTATGAACAAGCGCGAAATTTCATTTTTTTTTTATCTGACCCCGAGTATAGCTGGTTATGATTTGCTAGGGCATTGTGTCCAATTAGTTATGCTCAGAGCACAAGAACATACTTTACCTTTGCCTGGGACTCTAAAGCGCCACCTGGTGATATGGTTTATTTGAACACGAATGTCCACCTGGAGAGTCACACGATGCGTTTGAGCAATACCCCCTAGACATGGTTTGTACGCTTGAAAGTTGAGTCACGAGAATGGAGCAGAGGGCTCGTAGTCGCTGGTCCCCACTCAGAGTGAAGAAAAAACTCAATGTAGATACATCTCTTTTTTTTTAGCTTTTAGATTTTATTTTTCTCTCTTCTCCAGCATGCCATCTGCTTTCTCCTCTCCTTTTCTTCACCCTGGGTTCTTAACCTGTCGCCGACTATAGTGGCACGATTCCCTTGAACCCTAGCGTCTTACGATTGGCAAATGAAGTGATCTGCTATTTTGCCCCAACCCAAATATATACGTCTTAATTCCACATGGCGGCCGTCGTAATAGAACAACGCAGTGTCTAGTGTTACGTCCGATGGAACCTAAAATAAGAATTAGAGTTAAGCGCGAGACACATGCGCGAAAAAACCATCCGATCCGACGTCCGATCTGACAATACGACAGCCTGATCCGAAAAATTTGGTCGCATCAGACGTCGGATCGGCGATCCGACGTGCGTCCAACGCGCCAGATAGTTTCGCACGGCGGACGGATCGTCGGATGCGTCCAGCCAATGACAGCACAGCTAGCGCGAACGTCATGATGACATACTGGGTCGAAGGGGACGAATAAGAAAGCGGGACGGGCGACGGGAAGCCGGACGCGTGGATCCCGCTGACCCATTCGAGAAAGATGGCCCGGGCAAAGAATGCACGCGCGAGCGAGAACAAGCTCCTAACTTCGCTCGTGTGAGTTAAACCGTCAATCTAGGACCAGAGATCTGTGAACGCGGACCTCCGCTGGCGCGCTTGGATCTCTTGGGCGGAGCCAGCCCGCTCCCCAAAACGTGACGCCCTCACGACGTCCCCGCTACCTGCGATTGGCTGCGGCCATCCGACCACCACAACCACCTCTGGACAGTCCATCGCATGCCGCAACGCCGTTCCGCCGTATAGCGACACGACCAAACAAGCAGCATCCGACCGTCGTATTGCCTGATCGGACGTCGGATCGGACGGTTTCGTCGTACATATGTGTTTCGCGCTCTAAGTCCGATGTAACTTTACCCCAAGGTTTCAAGTTACGTCCGACGTAACCCAATGTGAAAATTAAGGCCCGTTCACACACATGCGTCCGTAGCGACCGGAACAACCGGAACAACCGAAATGACCGTTGCAAGAGTCTGCAACCGTCAGTTGCCATAGCAACGGAGGGACGCACGCACGTGTCGTTCCCTACGCAAGGAGTTGGAGCGAGCTCAACTTTCCCCGCTGCTTTGGAAACAACCGAAACAACCCCAACGACAGACCAATCACAAGTCGAGGAGAATGGGTCGCGCGCGTTGCATGCTGGTCGAGGGCCGGCTCCTTCTGTTTGGAAACATGGCGTCGGTGGTGATCGTCGACGTGGACGGCGTGGTGAAAGCTCATCGTTCCGCGTAAAAGCGCTATCCTTGACTGTGAATTTTCGTCGTGTGTCCCTATGATAACCTAGCACGCATTAGAAGGGAAGATCGTGCAGCGATATCGTGGCGGCACTCTCAAGACAGCAGAAACGCCCGTGCCGTCGTGTTTGTTTACTTCGACTACAGTGGTGCTTTCTAAGCATTTGTGTCCTCGAACATCGCCCGGATTTCTTATTTGGCGCATTTTATGCGTGTGCTCAAGTTCAAGGTATTACTGGCGCGTACCGTGCAAAGGATGCGAATTTCACGCGCTTTCATCACCGGAGAAATGTTTTTAGTGTTAGCTATCCTGAACTCTCGCAACGTCTATCTGATCACGAAATCATATTTCTACGTTGCTAACACACTGATGAGATTACATCGTCTTTTATAATCGTACAAAAAGGCGTGTGGCGAGATTTTTACTATTGGCAAAGTCGTGTATGAGAGTCGTGATCGTCCAAGACGGCGTACTGCATCGTTTTCTTTTCTTTTTTTTTTTCGTCCATTGTACCCTGCAAGCCTATCATGAAAAAAAATATTAATAAAGCTTTAGGTTACAGAAATCTGTCTGTCTATACTCTGTTACGGTATCGAGTGGCAGTGCGTCCCTTTTTTAGGGGCGCCGCTGAAACTGCTGACGGTGGCGTAGAAGCGGTCGCCGTGCTGCCGACCCGCTGCGCTTGTTGCAGTGGTTGCAGGTGTGTGTACGCGCGGCGCAGAGCGGTCGTTCCGGTCGCTCCTGTTGCAACGGACGCATCGCGCTCGTTTTGCATGTCTGAACCAGCCTTTAAAGTTACGTCCGACGGAACTCGAAATAAAAACTAAAGTTACGTCCGACGCAACTTTACCCCAAGGTTTCGAGTTACGTCCAACGAAACCCGAGATGAAAATGAAAGTAACGTCTGACGGAAATAAAAGTTGAAGTTACGTTCTGTGTAACCTACGCAACCTTTAGGAATGTTACGCTTTACGGCCCATACATGACGTAAACACAAACATATCGTGAATTATTCCTACGTTACGTCCGATGCAGCATTCGTTAATTGGTTAAAATCGCAACTCCGCCTCTACCTCCAGGTACAGATGCCCGTCACATTATTTCTTTTTTTCCTTTCTCGTGTTTGCCCTATGCTCTTTTCTTCTTTAAGACGATTTCTTGCGAAGCTTTCTGAGAATAGCGGACGTTCGAGTCAATTATTAACAGAGCTAGAATGATAATGTGATACGAGTGTGCTATTTACAGCGGCAGAGTTTCCGGGAGACTTGTGAAAAACTGGCCCAGTGTTCACTTACCACTCAAGTCGCCACGCGCACTAGCTTTGGCAGTGTTTTCTTCGAGGGTGTCTTAAAGAGCTGTCTTGAGGGGGCCGCCCGGATGTGAGATTGACAATAGACCATTGAACTTTAGCCGTATCAACTTTGTTCTCAGCCGAGCCAGCAAGGGCTGCAAGCAGGTGTAACAAACGCGGCAGAGATAGCAAGAAGTGCCTTTGTATCGAAAAAAAATCTAATAAATTGTTATAAAGGAGGGTAAAAAAGAGAAGAAAAAAAGAATGTATACGTGACGGGGGGCATCGAATTGACAAAGCCCCAGCAGCCTCGGTGTGCTAGGAACACACTCCAGCTTTCTCAACAAAGCTGAAGGTACGGATAGAGTTGAGATTTTAACCGATTCACGAATGCTGCATCGGACGTAACGCAGTAATAATTCGCGATATTGTTGTATTCACGTCATGTATCGGCCGTAAAGCGAAACATACGCGTAGGTTGCACAGGACGTAACTTTAAGTTTTATTTCGGGTTCCGTTAGACGTAACTTAAATTTTCATTTGGGTTACGTCGGATGTAACTCGTAACCTTGGGGTAAAGTTACGTCGGACGTAACTTTAATTTTTATTTCGGGTTCCGTCGGACGTAACGCTGGACACTGCGCTATTATTTTTATGACAGCCTGCCGGCACAGCGCTGATGATGGCTAGAGATAGTATAACTCTACCCAAAAGATGGCCGACCGTGGCCACATTCCTGTGCATATACGCGGAGCTGGGCAAACGCGATCCAGAAAAGAGTCGGGTATTCACTGGACGCCATATTTGAGGGCGCTGTTTAGAGCGCGTGCTCAGAACAAGCTCACAGTAATATGCTGTCAGGACCGACAATCTTGATGGTGTGGAATGCACGTTGCGAAATAACTGAGGAAGCTCGCCGTCGGCACGCACTCGGCAATCGCGCACTCAACTACTGGTGACGTGCGCGACCGAAAGCGTCGCTGTGGTCGGCCTTCGACGATTGGCCAAACGCTGACTATGACGTCCGAAAAGGATTTATCATTGACGGAAATAAGAGGAATGAAAGAACTTTACCTTTGACGGTGTTGGCAGTGTTCCTTTGAGAGCGCAACGATTTCAAGCTTCCACCATGCTATTTACAAACACCATTGAACTCGTTGTTTGCAAGGTAATGACGTCACAAAGGGAAACCGTAGGGGGACGCCACTAAAAAATCTCGCCGCTAATGGCTGCAGGCCAGTGAATGCTCCCCTATTAGCGCCGAGATGTTTCGGTGGCGCCCTCGTTCGGTTACCTTTCGTGACGATATTACCTTGTGAACAACAAGTTCGATGGTGTTTGTAATGGGCATGGTGGAAGCCTGAAATCATAGCGCTCTCAAAGCAACACAGCCAACACCAACAAAATTGAAGTTCTTACATTCCTCTTTTTCTCCCGACGAGACATCCTTTGCTGACATCATAGTCAGCATTGGGCCAATTGTGGTGGGCCGACCACAGCGACGCTTTCGATCGCTCACGTCTTCAATAACGGGAGCGCGTGTTAACCCAATGCCCCGCTGCCTAAACGCCGCTTCGCGACGGCAGTCTGCGGCGGCTCATTAAAAAAAATGTGAAACCACTTGGCCCACCCGTAAACGCCGCTTCATGCCCATGTCCCACTAGAGCGACAGACAGGAACAAAAGACAGCAACAAGCCTCAAGCCCATGCAGCATGCCCGCGATGGTACCTTTGGCAAACGTTTTGTCGTTCGGTGCTCGTGAAGTAACCGTGAGCGATTGCCTGCCTGCCAAAGATACCCTCGCGTGCATGATGCTCGTGTTTGAGCATATCCTCCTTTATTCTACAAAGCCTCTCAAATCGCGAAAGACTCTGGTTCGAGGCTTGTCGCTGTCGTTTGTTTCTGTCTGTCGCTCTAGTGGGACACGGGCATCACGGCGGCCGAACCTATTCGCTCGCGTAGCGATCAACTTGACAATCGACGAACCCATATAACGCCAACCGACAAAACAAGGAGAAACGGAACGTCACGTGGTCCTCACCGGCAGAAATGCGTGACGTGGAGCGGTGGCATGACTGGAGTGTAACGTGACCCCCCGTTTGATGCTGTGCAGAGAGCGAATCCTGTGAGATTCATTCTCACGTGTTCCATCACTCGGTAGATCGGGCTACATCGTCGCACACGCACATAACCGAACCGAGTAGGAACCACAGCCTGCGTAACAACGCCGCAGTGCAAGATTTTCTACGTCACTTGCCGGAGGCTGGCGCGGGACACGGCCACGAGTGCTGTGCGTCAGTGTTCGGGCTGGAGAGAGAGAGAATAAACTTTATTTAATCAGTTTTCTGAAAGGGGGGGGGGGGGGGGGGGGCCCTCAGTCCAGGGCTCCTCTGGCCTTCGCCGCCGAGCGGGCCCGGTCCACCAGCTGACGCAGGTCATCCAGGCTGGAGCTAAGCAGCACGGCCTCCCATTGCGAAGGGGTAGGGTGTGGGATAAAGGGGATCGTGGGGTTTTGTTGGCATTCACATACTGTGTGGTATAGGTTGGCGTACGTGCCGCAGAATGGGCATTCTTTAGGGAGTTCTCGTAGATCGTTTCCGCCATCCCGCAACGCTCCTCCGCAACCCGCTACGAGATCCGGGTTTCTACAGCCAAGGCCATCGGCGCGCAGGCGCAGTAGCGGCGTCTTCGTTGCAGAGGGCTTAGCGGTGGGGAAAACGCGGTATACGAAAACTCCCTTTGTTATATTGTTCGCGGTACCATCGGTAAAGCAGACTTACGGCCGTATTCATAAACGGGCCTCGACTCGACACTCCATCTCGACTCACGGGAGTGGAGGAAAGCAGCTCGCCTCCACTCGAGGAGCCATCGGATTTCACAGACACGCCTCGGCGTTTCCTCGGCTGAGGAGCTCCTCGAGAACACTTCCTCCACTCGAGGAAACTCGAGGAGACGTGAAAGGCGTCTGGTTACGAGGTTGTAGCAAAAAACGAAGTTGAAAACAATATTGTGGTGTGAGTTATGAACATATTAGTTCATTTTATTTGAGGGGACACATTTTACTAACATTGAATTGGAAGTCTACAAGAATTCTGCTTCGCAGCGTGCATGTTTTATGCGTTTGAGCCGGTTTTCGGACAAACAGCCACAAGCGTTCCCCAGTCTGGCAGCAGCGGTGGCCGCTTTCCCATAGAGTAATCTACACAAGGGAAAGATTGGCCACTCAAGCCGTTTCGCGGCCGAGCGTTTAGTTTTCTCACCGACCGCTAAGGGGTGCCAGTGTGCCAAAGAATGAAAATATTTCGTGAGGTTTGTTATAAATAAATACTCAAGTTTTATTTTTATTATATTTAAAATTGGTGCAAGTATCATAAAGGGTGAAATAGGTTTTGTTTACTACATTAGGAAGATCACGTGATGTACGGGCCAGTTCCGGTTCCTGCAGTTGCTCTGAGAAAGCGGCTGGAGTGACTGGAGCGGGACGGACGGACGGACGGACGGACGCGTGCGTAGACGGCGTGACCGCAAGGTGCCTGACACCTGTCAACGCGTTTTGTGTTGAGCACATGTGAGCACAGCGAGCAGAATGTGAGCACAACGTGGATATTGTCTGCGCCTAACTGGTTTCTTCAGAAGGTAAGACGTTTTCTCATTTCTTTGTTATTGCTTAGTCGCGAGCAAAACACAGCGTGCGCAGACAAGGGCAAGAGAAAAGAGCGAACTGTATCGTGTCCGTTTTTCTTACCCGTTATTTGCATGCTCAGAGCTCCAACAGACGCCGCCAAATAAACCTCAGACAGCAGGCGGCTTTCGCGTGTGTGTTATTATTGTTACATGGACTGCGCTATCGCACTAAGAGCTACGAATATTTGTGTTTATATCTTACTTATTTTTTTCCTTCTCAGATGCCCTCCGGTTGCTACTACGGTAGCTACTGCTCTGTCGCATGGTGCAAAAGCAACGGTAAAACGCACAAGAAATCCGGTTAAAGGTTTTCCGAATCCCACGTGACCCAAGGTAGGTTGGCGTGAGCTCCTTCTTGTCAATAGTTCCTTGGAACCATTTGCATACTTGAGCATACAAAAAAATCCCAATAATTTATTTTTCTTCCCAATATAATTAATTACTAGAATTCGCTTTTAAATCAAGCGCTAAAGTTGACTGGATGCCTAAACTGTAACGTGGGGATTTGGGCTAAGCGATCTCAGGTCATTTATACTAATTTTAGTACTGGATTACCACTTTGTCTTTGAAGATAAAAACTGACAAATTAATCTCATAAGACAAAATTGTTAAGGAAAAGAAGCAGCCCTTGATTCGTCTCATACATAGCTTGAATGTATCGTTTTTAATGTGGCTCTAAATTTGAGTTATAAAAGCGCTGCTTCATGGTGGGGTGAATATTGCTCTCTACTGATACCGTCTTTTCCTAAAGAAATGTGAATGTGCACCTGCTGTTAATTAGCTATAAAATGACCTGTTGTTGGGCGAGTTGGTGAACGTTAGAAATCATGTTTTTTGTGCGAAAGGACAAACACAAGGGAGAACAACAAGCACAAGCGCGCTTGTGCTTGTTGTTCTCCCTTGTGTTCGTCCTCTAGCGCAAAAACCATGATTTTTTAGTTGAGCTACTTTTGCACTACTCTGGAGCAGGGACCCAAATTTGTCTGTGTGCGTTGAGACATCCAAAGCAAACCTGCCAAATAAAAATATGTCCCCATCGCTTGCAAGCGGAGCCAAAATGTCGAAGAGAGGGTTGCAGATTGGCACCTGACATTTTGTTCCAAAATGTATATTTAACACATCGAAAAACAATATATATTCCAGGTCAAAAGCTTGGCTCGACTATGCCAAAAGGTACGATCTTCTTGGAAAGTCTGCTTCGCAACTCTATGCCACCTATCGCCGTCTGCAGTGATCACTTCACTGCAAGAGATTTTATGGACCCAGGGCAAACAACCTTAGCGCGATCAGCTGTGCCTACTGTTCGTCCTCCCATAAACTGGGAATCTGCAATAGGTGATTGTAATAATGTGTTTCCCTTATATACACAAAGGTATAAGTAACTTCTCTATGTAGGCTAATAAGCCCATTCTTCCAGGTTCCACTCAGGCAACCAGCTCGTCTGGCCCTTCACTCCCGTGCAGCTCCGTCGCAGCGATCCGTGCTGTGCTTAGTAAGAGGTTATCTCGTCATGGTGCACTTCTGTGTCTAATAATGAAACCTTTCCAGACCAGGCAGATCCCGACAGACTGCAGAATTCACCACTCCCATGCAGCTCCGCAGTAATTTACTCTGCAGCACTCGGTAATTTAGAGTTATTTTAAAGCACCAGCCTGTGCCTAATATGCGCACTCTTCCAAGTCCCACTCAGGCAACCAGCTCGTCTGGCCCTGCACTCCAGTGAAGCTCCGTCGCAGCGAGCCGTGCTGTGCTTGGTAAGAGGTTATCTCGTCATGGTGCACTGCTGTGTCTAATAATGAAACCTTTCCAGACCAGGCAGAGCCCGACAGACTGCAGAATTCACCACTCCCATGCAGCTCCGATGTAATGCACTCTGCAGCACTCGGTAATATAGAGTTATTTTAAAGCACCAGCCTGTGCCTGGTATGCGCACTCTTCCAGACCCAAGTCAGGCAAACAGCTCTTCTGGTCTTTTCGCTGGCCACTGGGGTCCAGGTCAACACTGTAAGTGTCCCATTTTGCTTTCGCCACTTTTTGAAACATATTTGTGTGAACCTCTATAGCCAGTAGATAATACAATCTGTCCCAGAAGGATCAGTTTAAAGAATTCGGGGTCTCTTTATAAGCTATAGTCTTTGCTTCGTGTGTGTGGCATACCGATCTAACCATTTGTATTACGAATGACTGGGGAGGTGTGGGAAACTGGAACACACATATCAAGCGGAGGTTTCAAGAGAATTCTTCATGGCTGCTTTTCGTTTTTCATGCTATTTCAGCCTTTTGAACTTGCAAGGTTATCAAGGATTTTACGTGAAGACATTTAGTACAGAACATTTTACATGACTAGTAAAAGAATAACGTAATTGGTGGTCAGACGTTTCACTGGCTTTGAGAGTGCTTAAATGGTAAAGCACAAGAAGAAAATTCAGGCTTCACTCCACACCTTACCTGGTATGCTACTGGTTAGTGGTGCTTGTACTGGTTAAATCGTATCGCACTTATTGCAACTGTTTTCAATCTCACTGACTTGTTGCCATATTTATAGCTGCTCCAAACCATCCTGCACCTGTTTGCCGCAAGCTCACGAAAAGGCCCGAGGGCGTTATCAAGCGACTCCAGGCAAGAATTTCCAGCCACAGAAAGACGATAGCCAGACTGCGGAAACAGCAGCTGAAGACTCCTCAGACAGCTTCTCAAGCTCTGGAAATAATTCGGCCTCATGTTTCTGAAGAGGTATTTCACATCATATCATCGCACGTAAAGAATAGGTCGAAGGGCAAGGGGAAGCGATTTCCACTGTGGCTGAAGAAATTTGCGCTCCATCTGAATTTTCATGGACCGCGGGCATACCAATTTATGTCTTCAGTGTTCACGTTACCATCTCGGCGTTCACTACGAAGTTGGCTCGCCAATGTCAAAATGACGCCAGGTATTATTCCAGGCATCATGTCATCAATTGCGTCAAAAACAAAGTCATGGAATGAACGCGACCGCATTTGTACCTTAGTGTTTGACGAGATGATATTGAAAAAGAACTTGTCATATGATGTGGCGCAGGATGTTGTCCTCGGATTTGCAGATGATGGTGTTGAGCGAACTTCCAGTATTGAAGACAGATTCCAGGTTTTCCTCCTCTCTGGAGTTTCTAGGAGGTGAGTGCAACCTGTAGCATATACTATTGGGCATACGTCAACACCATCTTCTGTAACTCGTAACCTGCTTATGTCATTGATTGAGCAGCTGAAGGACATTGGCATTACTATCAAAGCAGTGGTCTGTGACCAGGGTGCCTCCAACGTAAGTTTAGCGCATCAACTTGGAGTGTCTGTTGAGCAACCATTCTTCAAAGTAAGAAATGAAAGTGTCTAGTTTATTTTTGATGTCCCGCACCTGATAAAGACCACCCGTAACAACCTGCAAGCCCACAAGCTTCACATCGGGAGTGAAACTGTAGACTGGAACTACATTGTGCAACTTTACCACTCCAAGCACGAGATGCGACTACCAGTACCCCCGAAACTGACAGACCGGCATATTTACCAGAAACCTTTCAGTAACATGAAGGTGAAACGTGCGACTCAGGTCCTCAGTTCATCAGTATGCGTTGCACTTTTAGCTCTTGTGTATGCCAGACAGCTCCCTGAGGCGGCCATGTCCACGGCATACTTTTGTGACCGCATGGACAAACTTTTTGACTGTCTTAACAGCTCAAGACCAAAAAAATTTGAACAAAAGTTACGCTATGCGATTAGAAAGGGCGACACTGAAATCGTTGATTTCCTTTGCAACCAACTTCCATGGGTGGCAGCCTGGAAGTTTGAGGGTAGACGGCAGCCACAAACAGTCACTGGGTGGCAGGTTACTATCAGGGCCGTCCTCACGCTCTGGGAGGATATTTCTGAGAAATATAACTTCAGCTTCCTTTGACACGGCAACTGCAGCAAGATGCCCTCGAAAATATTTTCGGGCAGATGAGGCAGCAACACGGCTGCAACACCAATCCTAATGTGTATCTGTTTACTTGTGGACTGAAGCACATTGGGATTAGGAAGCTCCTAAAACTCTCGGAAAAGGAAAATGTTGAAGATGACAACACTAACCTCCTTCAGGAGATGTCCCCGTTTTCACTAGAAACAACCTCAATCGGTGATGCCGTGGAATGTGTCCCCGTGGACGACTTCCCTCCATTGGACGATATTTCGGAACTTGCATCAAGTAAAGACTCTAACATAATAGACGACTCTGCCACCTATTATGTTGCAGGATTTCTAATCAAGCTGTTCCTGGAAAAACGTTCACAGGGTTGTCTCTGTTCTGGGTCACTGAGGGAAGGGTCTGACAACTTGAGCTGGCCCCACCAGTATTTTACAATGCTTAAAGCCTTTCATATTCCAGAAAAGATGTTTGGCAACTTAACTGTGCCTTCGGAGGCTACTTTCACTTACATTCAGAGCCTGGAATCTCACTTTATGTGTGTTATAGAAAGCGTAGCACACCTGCGCAATGTCTGTGATGTTTTGTATCACCATCTGTCGCGTATTGGTTTTTTGCATTCATGCTCCGAGGAGTGTCAGCGGAGGTTTTTGAACATGTTTTGCAGGGTGCGGTTGTGCTGGCATGTGCGCTTTATTAATCGAAACTTGGAAAAAGTTCGGTTTCATTCTTCTTTTGCTGGCGCTCAACTCGACAAGTTCAAAGCTTAGTATGGTATGGTGTTTCAGGTGCCTATGTAAGAACGATATTTAATTGGGTTTTGCAGTTTGCATGCCGATTATATTTCTGGCTTTTTTGGAACTTTATAATGCAGGACATCGTTTTTTTATATACGGGATGAGGACGTTTTGTAGCAAAGTGACCTTTGATGGGTGCGTGCGTGGAGTATATGCCGAACATGTCCGATATGTTAATGTTTTAATCAATGTGCCTTGTATATCGACCAAATGTTGTGTGATTACTTTGGTAACCGATTTTTTGTATATTTTTATTACCTAACACTGTTAGGTGGTTTGACCTTAGCTGCCTGTTCTTGCTGTAATTTCCCACAGGCCCTGTACTAGCATTGATATATTTTCTGCTGTACACTCATTGTGTTGAATATGGATGGGAATGTTGAATATTCCCTGGGTCTGTATGAGGTCCTTTTTGTTAGCCTACGAGAAGTGTTAGGCTACTCCAAATAGTATACTGTATATTGACATTGAATCTGCTTCTTTGAATTCTTATGCAGTCTAGGCTGTGCTCTAATAGCGTAAACGACCTAATCTTCGCGTGGACCTAATTTTCGCAAATATCGCGATTTGATCAAGTTCACAAGAAATTGGTAACGTGAATAAGTTGCCCTATGGACATGAATACATGCAATGTCACTCACGGTGGTGAAAGTTTGTGCCCGCGAAATATTCCCGAAACTGGCACATCGCTAAATGTCGAGCTCGCAACAATAAAGTCGCTTACAGTACTTGTTAATGATAGCTATGGCCACATGCCCACATTACTGAAACTGCTCAGCATTGTGACAACCAATGATTAATTCAATCAAACCGTTTAGCATCACTGGAAAGTTATGGTTTGGAGTGTTGGTATATGTGGGACTCTTGTAATGTTTCTTCTTGATATGAATGTGTGTGCCCTCATGAAGAATACTTCGCGATTCTGAATTGTTCAACTCTGTTTATGACTGACCTCAAAATAAATGATTCTGAAGCACTTTTTGTTGTTGCCTGAAAATACTTCGTAAACACGTAAACAAACGGAACCAGTATGACAAGAATAGATATCTTAATATTTCACAGCAGTAAAGACAATAATTTTTGCTCTTTCGTATGTGAAGCCTCTAATGTGTGCCATCAAGTAAGAGAAGCCGCGCGACAGCAACCTCGGCAAAAAAAGCTCCGGAAACGAAACCGAAACTGAAACCGCCGGAACCGGAATCAAGAGTAAGCTTTTCTCATCGACCGCTTGGCGCTCTAGTTGTTATACGGGACGCTGGCATAGAGTAATATAATAAACGTAAAGAGAGGACACAGGAGCCGATTCGCGGCCCAGATAGTGCGTTTCATACCCTCCACTACGTGGCGCTTTTCTACAATTTGGTTAAAATTAATTAAAACTCTTTCTGTGAAAATTATTTATTTTTTAAATGGCAATGCTTTAAGATTGTTTAAAGTACTTAAAACGACTAAATAGATTAAATCAAATACGTCACAAAAACCACGTGATGAATGGCGCCTGCCATGGCCTGCCTGCCTGCACGCCGTCGCCTTTGCATCATTCTGCATGGCCTCTGCTCGTCCCTGCGTCGTTCCTCTGTGCCGTGCGTGCCGTCCATCTGTGCTTTCTGCTGCATCATGTTCGGTCGACTTTGCATCAATCAAGGTGACGCATGACCGCCCGCGTGCTCGCATGCTCGGCGTGAATTCGTGGAGCCGATCGGTTCCAGCTTCTCGCGCTGTTGTTTCTGCCGGGCTGTCTGGCTGCACTTGAACGTGTGTGCATGTTGATTTTCGATGAGATTGTCTTAAAAAAAGAATTTAACTTACGACCTTGCACACGACATTGTCCATGGGTTTACAGATGACGGTGTTGAACGAACCTCTAACATTGCAGATAGAGCCTTGGTTGTTATGCTGTCTGAAATTTCCAGGAGGTGCGTTTGCACACACTGTTGTGCGCACTCCAACAACGTCTTCTGTTTAACGCAGTCTCCTCATTTCTCTCATTCGGGAGCTTAAAGGGGCGGTGCAATGATATTCAATTGCAATGTTTTTCACTTTGGACGAGCTTGCTGGCACTAGTGGGACTCAAGGATACTCGCACGCAACGCCACTGACCAAGAAACTCCTCTGTTGCGCTGTAATTTTGAGGACAAAACCCAGTGTTTTTATTCGATCTCTCCTTCGAAAAACCTGATGACATAGCTGGACGGTAGCAGTACCGCCCAGTGACGATATTTGAATACGGCTCATAGATTGGACCCGAGCATGGCGTGGACACTCGATTTGGGCTCGTGATAATCGATAGCTCGAGAAACATTCGGGTAGTGTCCTGTGTCAAATCGTTGCAATGACGACAACAGCCGAACCATAACAATGTCTGGAACTCAGCGCGTGTCCTGTGCCTTGCCAACCCCAGCGCATGACTATGATCAACATTGGCGGCATATAATCGGCTCCAGATCACGGGGCCGCTTGTTCTGGCTGCGACTTGAGGGGGTGAACTCTGCTCGTTTTCCTTTATTTTTTTCTGCGACTTCGATTGCGTGTGGTGAAAACGAACGGGTATATTTTACGGATCATTAACGTCAGAGATTCGTTCTAAGCGATATTTGCGCAAAATACAAATATCACTGCATCGCCCCTTTAAGACTGTTGGCTTCACAGTAAAGGCTGTGGTCTGTGGTTAGGGGGCTTCAAACGTAAGCTTGGTGTGTGTGGTGATAAGCCATTTTTTGAAGTTGACAACGAACACGTTTACTTTGTCTTTGATGTTCCGCACCTTCCCAAAACAACCAAGAGCAATCTCCAAGCCCACAAACTTTGCATTGGAAATGAGGTCATTGAGCGGTCTTCTATTGTTGGACTTCATTGTTCTATCCATGAGATTAGCTTGCAATTGACTCCGAAACTTACTGAGAGACACATTTATTCAAAAACCTTTCTGTAACATGGGAGAAAATTGTGCCCCACAGGTACTGAGTGCCTCAATCTTTCTTGTAATCAAATCTCTTGTTTATGCAAAGGAACTTCCTGAGGCAGCCATGGCTACAGCCTATTTCTGTGATAGGATGTGCATACTTTTTGATTGGCTAAATAGCTAAAAAAGTCAAGAAGACAGGGCAGAAGTTGCGTCATGCCATTCTGAAGGGAGAATCTCAAATACTTGATTTTCTCCACCAGTAACTCGGATGGATTTCAGCATGGCAGTTCCAAAGTAGTAGGCAGCCATAAGCCATCATTCGGTGGCAAGTTACTATAAAAAGTGTCCTCATGCTCTGGGATGAGCTTTCAAGCAGCCATGACTTTAAGTTCTTACTTACACGACGCCTGCAGCAAGACACACTTGAGAACGTTTTTGGAGCTATATACGACAAATGCTGGGCTGCGACACAAACCCAAATGTGCATCAGTCACCTCAGGACTAAAACACCTCTGGATAAAGAAACTGTTCAAACTGTCGGACAATGAAAACGTAGAAGATGACAAGGCTGACCTCCTAAAGGAGTTGCAAATATCTTCGCACCATGAAAGTTTAATTTCAGACATTGTGGAATGTCTTCCAATTGATAACTTCCCGCCACTAGAGGATATTTCTGAGCTGGCATCAGACATCAGGTCTAACATAATTGATGACTCGTCCACGTTTTTATTACGTTTGGGGCTATTTGATCAAGCTTTTGCTTGAACAGACAACTTACAGCTGTGGCTGTTCTCAGCTGCTATCGGATGAGTCTAATAACTGGACCAGGCCTCACCAGTACTGTCTTGTTCCTAAAGCATACCACGTGCCTGGAAAATTCTTCGGGAACTTAGTAGTACCATCACAGGCTGCCTTTCATTTCATTCAGCAACTAGAAAATCACTTTCTTCCCATAATAGAGAGTGTGACACATGTTCTAGGAGTGTGTGCCGCCTTGTATAGCACACTTTGAGGTCTGGGTGGTTTTCGCCTTTGCCCAGAGGAGTACCACAAAAGGTTTTTAAAATTGTTTTGCAGAACACGCTTGTGTTGACATGTTTGATTTCTTAACCGGAATTCGGACAAAGTTCGGTTGCACTCTTCAGTGGCTAGTAAGAACGAGACAGGTTTAACTGTTAATAGCGTATTAACAGAGGCGGTTGCCAAACCAAAAACAAAAAGTGATTAAGTGGGCGGTGCAGCTTGCTCTCCAAATATTTGTTTCCCCTTTTTCCAGCGAATGTGTATCACGGCTCCCTAACAAAAATATTTGTCCACTTTCAAAAAAAATTCGACAGAAAATAGTGTATAGAGGCTAACAATATCTGAAAGAAAATGTATCAACTTTTGTATCCACTGTCTATAGTTTTTTAGCCGCTTTTTTCTGAAGCCATATTTCTTTTCTGAACAATTTCGGGGAATATTTAGGGACGTTGAATCTTGTCAGATTTCGAATAGAGTTCTCATTGTTTGGTAATGGCTCGCCCACAGTGAGTTTGAGGCTATGCAAATTGGTGTGTTTTTTTTTTTAATATTTGCTGGAAATCGGGAATTTGTACTATCCGGCGTGTGCTTCGCACTGTTATTATACTCTTATGACTGGTAATGATAGCGATGTCTTATTTATTTTTGCACTTACTTCCCGTACCCGAGTCGGCGTGAAAGTGAATGTATCATACAGCATGTTCTCCGTGGAAGGGTTTTGTTAACTTGGTTCCGCTAAGAATCGATTACGAAGTGTACGAATGCCGAAGTCCTTCATATTCATTTATTTTTGTGAGTATCGATCTCTTTCGTATAAAACATACAGAGCTTCTGAAGTAAATCATGTGTACATGAATGTGGTCCAATAAAATATGTTCGAGCCACTTACTGTTGTTGACCCCGAAATGCTCCACCAGCCAGGAGTCAATGCGGTGATTGTGTAACTTCAATGCACGCTTTACAATATAAAAAGAACAAGAAATATATATACTCCTGCTTTGTGAAGTAAGTTGAAATATTGTTTGACACATTTTGCACGAACTCTATCGTAAAAAATAAAGCAAAAGTGTGTCAGTATTAAAAAAAATAAAAAAGAACAGCGGCTTCGGGAGTCAAGGTGCTCCCGAGAGATGAGCGAGGCGGGGAGGAAAGAGAGAGAGAAGGGTATTGGAGAACCGGAGCAAAAACGCCCAAACCGAAACCGAAACTAACTTGACCGGAAACGGAATCAGATTATACTTAATACCGCCCGCTAGGAGCGCTACCTGTCACTGGTCTATCTGGGCCGCTGGAGCCTATGGCAGTGTCCGCTCTTTACCTTGTGTATATTACTCTATGACGCTGGGGCCTACGGTAGTGTCTGCTCTTTACCTTGTGTAGATTACTAATGGCCCTCCCGCTTCTGCGTCGTAGAGGCAGCTGTAGCTCGCTGGGGTCGTCTCGCCCGTCCTTCGCCGTCTCACCTTGCCTCACCGCTTACCTGCATCGCTGTCACCGCCTAGAACGACCATTTTCACCCTTCCTCTTTCTTCAGAGTCCTACTAGAGTGCCTTGCCCTACAACGATGTCGTTCCACGAAGGTGACGAAAAGGGGCGAGTGGTTCCACGAAGGAGGGGAGTTTCTTCGTCGTTCTACCAACAACTACCCGAAAGAAGCTGAAATTGACGCGTAAAAGAGTCTGAACCAAGTATAACTGCCAGCCGCATGTCCGCCCATGAGTGTTGGGGCAACGGGAAATCCAAGTGGAAGAAAACAGACTCCGAGAAGAAGCAGGGCATCCACGCAACAGGTGTGTAAGCAATTTCTATATTCGGGCAGAATAACGCAACGCGTTCGCAAAATCACATGACAGGACGTGCATACTAAATAACTCTGCAAGGGACTTTCCTGTGGCTACCTGCAGCCATACCTCGGCATTCTCACTCATGAGTGCGATCACTCACGATCACTCACGCTCACCGTCAGATTTGAGGTGATCGTGAGTGAGGCCGCGAGTCTCGAAAAATTGTGAGTGTGAGTGTGAGTGTGAGTGTGATCGTGAGTTACGTGAATTCATGAGTGTGAATGCGAGTGTGACCACGAGTTATGTGAACTCATGAGTGTGAGTGTGAGTCCCGAGAACTCACAACCGTGAGTCTGATCGCGAGAGTGATCGTGAGTACTGAGAACTCAGGAGTGTAAGTATGAGTGCGAGTCCTGCGAACACGTGAGCGTGAGTTTGATAGTGAGTGTGATCGCGAGTTCTGAAAACCACTGAATGTGAGTTTGAGTCCTGAGAACTCATGAGTTTGAGTTTGAGTTCTGAAAACCGATGAGGCGTGAGTGTCAGCGTGAGTTCTGAGGACTCATGAGTGTGATTGTGAGTTTTAAGGCTCATGAGCATGAGCCTAGATCAGGTCGTGAGTCTTACCGTTCATTCACACTGAAAGCGGATCCGCGTTCGCAAACCGGTTGCGAACGCGGTTGTATAAAGATCCAGTACAATTGCACGCACACTTGATGCCATCGAGTGCACGTGCAATTGTACTGGATCTTTATACAACCGCGTTCCCAACCACTTTGCGAACGCGTATCCGTTTCCAGTGTGAATGAGCGGTTAGGGTAGATATGAGTCCGGTGATTGCATTAGTCTACCTGATGACGAGTAAGCTCCCAGGCCAGCTTAGTGGGCGAGGAGACTGCCGCTTCGCAACTTCTGTGTGGGGCTCAAGGTTGGTTTGGGTGTCGCTCGCCCGCTCCTCCGCCATGTAAGCGCGCTGGGTCTTGTGGAGGGTGGAGGAGGAAGGGGGGGGGGGGGGGGTGCTTGTCCTTGCAGGCTCCTCTTTGCCAGCGCCCTCTGCAATGTCTCAACCAGCTTTGAAGGGCAGAGGGAGTATGGGAAAGGGGGAGGGGGGTCGCTTTCGTTTCTCCTCGGCGCTCGCTCTTCGCTTACCGGCAGACGGCGAGACGCCAACGGACTGATGGCGCCTCGAGGCGGCGCGGTAACGTCGGAGTTGGGGAAGCGCTCCAAACGGTTAGCGCTCCTCTCTCCGTGGCGTAGAAAGGCTCATGTGGATTTTGGCTCCCATTGCCAAGTTGGTGCCGGTGGGCATAGAATTTTATGATTGCGTCAACTATAACGTTCGCACGGCTGCGACAAAATTAAATGATTCGCATGATCCCCATCAGCACCCAGTCGAACAAACAATTTTATCTTTCCGCGCACCTTACCGTACCTTTCGCAAATGAGTCATCACTCAAAATGTGCAACAAAGACGGTGTCATGATCGATCGAAGCTTCGAGTGAGATCTTTTACATTGTGCGATATTATGTTTTTATGTGTCGTTCGGGCAAGATAGCGCAAGTGCATGATAGCCAGCCGGCAATGGCCAGGCGGAGCCACGAGAGCGCTGCATTCAGCTCCACAAGCGGAGGTGTCTCTGTTAATGGGGCGGCCAGTCTGCCGTCAGGCCGTGGCGAGCGGCGGCGACCCCAATTTCAGCAGTTCCCGTGTGCACGTGCGCGCCATGTCCCTGTTTATCTTATGCGGGTTTTGAAGGCCATCGGAGCCTTGATAGGTCGAAGTGTTTAGATCAAATTCTAGAGTTGTTATTTGAACACCAGTTTGAGTTGTCTTCACCACTTGTGGGGTCGCTCTATAATAATCGCCGCCCGATCGGTCTGTCTTCGCTCGCCTCCCAGGAAGTGACACAACACAACGAGAAGCAGCGAATGGGTTTACTGCACTTTCCGGTTGCACGTCTTCGAGAGCAGGCAGTCCGGACCCGCCCACCCTAGTTTCCCGTCGTTCATAGCTCGCAGTCAGAGTCCATGTCCAGGCCTGCGGATCGTCCTTCCCACGCCATCGCTGCGTAGGCTTGCTGTTCCGGGCTATCACAGTCAGAGTCTCGCTGCGGAACCACTCCTGGATCGTCATGGCCTAGAACGGTATGGCCAGGGCTCGCCATTTCCGCCAGTCCTGATCCGAACCTCCTGGTAGAACGTTCCGGGGATCGCAATGGGCCGGACCAGCCAGAACAGCTCTATCGCTCCTGCCCAGCCCCAGCCTCGTGCAGCACGCTCTTCCTCTTTTCTCGCCGGCAGGCCCCCGCTCGCGCCTCGCTCGACCGTCCTCTTCTTGCCCCGACGCCCCCACGGCACTAGAATAAAATGTGGGTAATTAGAACCGAACTCTGCATGCTAGAGAACAGTACACAAGCCTGGTGTAAAAAGGCGACAGGCAACGAAGTGCACGTGTGAGAAGAATATTTAGGCTTCGCATGAGCTTTTTCTAAAGGGAAAACCTTTTGCATCCTATTTTTTGCACGCCGTCACATTTGTTACTAGACTCAGGATTAAATTTGGTAGCCCAAACAAACGAAACATTCTTTCCACGAAAATCCACTATTTCAAAACTCGCAGGTGTGGAAGGTTTTGGTTGCGACCGCACGTGCCGAACGGCTCGCGCGGTCGCAACCAAATGCACGCCTACAACTACGAGTACCGGAACGGGGCGACGGGCATCTCGCTTGAGGACCTGGTCGCCTGATCCTCGATGTCACAGCGAAGCAACAATCGGCCCGATTTTTCCCACCGTATTTCTCTATGTGGCTGTCTCAGAGACTCGTAAAACGGGTCCCTATCATTTCGTCGAAACTCGTTTCGTGGAATTGCGTTTCGTGGACAACTTTTCGTGGACACAGGTTTCATGGACACACGTTTCGTCGACACTGCGACGTTTCGTCGACAATCGTTTCGTCGACAGCACCACCGTAAAACGTTTCGTCGACAAACTTTTTTCTTCTTTTTTTGTTCCGAAAGGAATGCCGGAAACTTAAGGTACAAGCGCTTGTAACAGATGACAAAGACGATGCCTAGCGGAGTTGCTCTCCAAGTTGAGCAACTGCGCCATCCTCTCGCTCTCATCCGTGTTACATGGAATGAGCAAGAGCGTGCAGGACACTTCGCGCGCGGCCTAATCGGATATTTGCAAGCTCCGGTACGTGTTTATGGAACCGAAAGTTACTGGTAGAAGAAAAGTGGTGGAGAAAAATATGCTAAGGCGCCAAACAAAACTTCGTTCCAATGGTGGGTTGCGGAAAAGGGCGTAAACACTGATTTTTTTTCTTCACATTGGTTATTTTTAAACAAAAATACAGCTTGCAACCTATTATTGCAACATTACAACCCTAATATTTCTATTGAAATTTAGCATGTGCATAACCCTCAATTATTGAAAAGGAAAAGTGATGCAGTGTTTTACTGGCTACTGTGACTTATACACGAAAAAACTGTTTAGTCGCACTCGTTTCATCGTCATTTAACCTTAAGGGCCGTTTAAAAAGGGCATTACATAATAAGGGGGCTGTAAACAATGTCAAATAAAAATAAATAACAAAAGCACGAAAACAACTAACACTCGCACTACCGGGAGCACGCTGCCCGCGAGTAAACCTAAAAAAAGTTACATTGTAATGCAAAAAAAAAAAAAAAAACGAGAATTGCAAACATATAAATAAAACGTTACACCAAGTTTAGCCTTATTACACTAAGTAAGCCATAGTTGATATCAAATGTGCAACTTAATGCATTATATAGCTTCTGTCGAGCAGCCGCCACATGCAAGGCCTTGGAGGCGGTACTATCCACTAGACGAGATCTGTCGGCAGCAGCCGACTGGTCCTCACACGCGACATTCAATTGTTCTTTTATCGATGCCAGCAGACAGATACCTGGGGCAAGTTCGTGACCCAGCTCTTTGCATAAAGGAGCGGCTTCCATATCTAATGTTCTTTGGTCATATATTGGTTTATGTCCATGAAACATTTCAGTTCAGACATAACATATGCAGAACTATAGTGTTATTTAATATCCAGAAGCTAAATATGCTGAAGTCTAAAAATCGTATGCGGTCTGGTAAGTATACAGTACGTTGAATGACCGTGTTTTATCACCGTAAAAGTAAACTACGCGTAGCCGAATGCTCAGACTCCTTCAAACTTTATTGCTTGCGGCTAAGACCAGATGCCAATTAGCTTAAAAACCGATTTTATGCCATTTTCAACGGTAGAAAGTCTGTCTGCACCGCGAACAGGCCTCGTTTTTTTTTCGAAATTTTTTTAAGAGCTTTATTGTTTTGACGTGTGGTCTATCTATGCTATGTTCAGGTGGCTTTTGAGGATTCTACCAAAAGACGCGACGGGCGGAAAGATACACTTGCTCTGGAAACGATCCTGCCACTTTTTCAAAACAGTTGGAGAGCCGGCGACCAGCCCGCGGATGGTTGCATATGACGTACAGACACCTCGATCACGTATGCTGCCGAAAGCGTAGCCCTCAAGAGCAGCGCATATTGTTGAATGTTTTAAGAATCGAATTTGAAAAAGGACAGTGGTCGAGAACAAAACTTCCCGGCTTTGACAACGCCTCCCCAAAGGTTCGGGCAAAGACACGAGCGAAACCATACAAACCGTAAGTTCCGAAATCAATGCGATCGGTGCACACCCCCCCCCCCCCCCCCCAAAAAAAAAAAAAAAAAGAAAAAAGAGTAGACAGAGAAACATTTTTTCTGATAGTGTAAGTATGGCGAATTAGTGCGCAGCCATCTTGCCTCAAGGCAAGATGGCTGCTCATTGGTTCGCCATACTTGGCTCAGTCGGCCATCTTTCATCCATCCATCCAACCAACATAAGGCCGCGCGGCGCGCAGGCGCAGAGGTCGCGAGGAGGTGCAGCTGGCGGAGCCAGGAGCTGGCAGAGCGAGCTGTCGACGAAACATCGCAACATCTGTCGATGAAACGAGCGGATGCTCGTTTCCACGAAACGATCTGTCGATGAAACATCGCAGTGTCGACGGAACGATTTGTCCATGAAACGTCGTTCGACGAACTGATTGCCACCGCTTCTGTCGCCATGTCGCTTCTCAAAATCTTGAAGAGAAGCGGTAAAGTTGGACGCTTGAGTCACCTTCGGGGTCCATATCACAAGAGCGAATGACATTTTAGCGAACGGCGACATTTGAGCGAATGGTCGTTTTAGCGGGGGCGCGCGTTAACGCATAACGGGGGCGCGCGTTAACCCATCCCTCGCGCTGCGCTTTACGCCGCTTCGCGGCAACAGTCTGCGGCAACTCATTACAAAAATATGAACTCATTTGGCCCACCTGAAAACGCCGCTTCGCGGCGTCCGACTATTGGCTAAAGTGTCGTTCGATGAAACGTGGGCGTTCGCTAAAACGTCATTCGATCAAGTGAGTGCCTCCCGAAATATCACAGAAACCCGGTGAGGCCATAGAGACGTGAAGTTGAGACTTGCTTTTACGAAAAACGGTTCCTAAATGGCTCACGCCGATCCGAAATGCCACGTTCACACGCGGTTTCTAAATGGGCCCGCCCGCAGTCCTCGCGTGACCCGGGTCGCCCTGGCCTACCCACGTGTCTCACTCCAATGAATTTACTGGCTCCACGGGATGCGTAGAATTCCCCGTGTGCCGTGTGCCTGCTTACACTGAGAAGTAGAGGACGGTGGCGCGCGGCGCCGCAACGTCGCGGCGCCTGCCCCACGGCCACGGCCGGGTTGCCGGCGCTCCGGCTGGGCGCGACTGCGAGGCGCCAATTGCCCGGGCTTCTCGGGCTTCGTGCATGACGCTGTGCTCCCCTGGCCCGTTGTTTACTCATACTGCGTTTTTACCTTATTATGGTTGAATGCATGGGTACCCACAGGGTGGTAAGAATTTCTTCTAAAACAAAAAGAATAGGTTTGAGAATCAACATTTTACAATTAAATTCTAAAACACTTCTTATCGCTTGAAGGCCTATGACACATATCGTGATGATTCAAGCCCGCAATGAAATTTTACAATGGTGTAGCACTGGGCAAGATTGATCAGCCGGTCGTTGAAGACTTGAAGTACGCTACTGCGTTGATTGAATGCTTGTTAACCGAGCGACAGAAATCCTGTCTCGAACCGATGGTTACAGAAACGACGCGGGCAACGCGGGTATTTCTGCCAGTTATGAAAAAAAATGCCATTCAACTTCAACTTTCCGAATGTGCTGCTAATTTCCGGGAACTAAATGCGCGAAATAATGCTAAATATTATGTTTAAAAACAGCGCCCAGTTCAATTTTGATATGGGCCTACATTGTGCCCGCGTAAGGTGTTGTGGTCGCAAAGCTGTGACACTTCATGTCGTGCAAGCTCGCACACTTAAAAGGACCATGAAGACACTAGCACCTTCGATATTTTATTTTACAATTGAAATAGGCTTCAGGCAATGTTGACAAAGTCATAACTAGGGATGCCGCGAACCACCCTAGGTTCGAATTCGAAAAGTTCGCAACTTTCAAACACCGTGGAGTTTCGAAAGCAAAAAGTTCGAAGCTTTCACGGTTTCTAAAAATTCAGAATCGATTATTTAGAATATTTTTTTTTACTTGAGCTTCGAGAAGTTCGAAGATTTCCAACTTTCCTAACTTGAAATTCAAGAGATTCGAAAATTTAAAATTTCTTAGGATCTGAAGTTAGAAAACTTCGAACATTTCGAACTTCTTTGAATCTGAAGTTCGAAAATTGCGAATATGTCGAATTTCTTTAATCTGAATTTCGAAATATTCGAACGTTTCATATTTTTCTTTTAGGGCTAAACTCGAAAAAACTTAGAAGGTTTCGAACTTCTTTAAAGTGCAAGTGCGCAAAGTTCGAAGTCGGGTTTTCATGTTCCTCCACAGTTTCAGTTTCAAATAACGTTTCCACGCCTCAGTGGTTTTCACGAAATCAGGCTTAGAAAAGCACGGGTGTGATATTTAGACTGCGCGAAGTTGGTCAGGCAATTAAATGAGACGACGAGTGTCCCGGATGTACTGGAATATTTGCCAGTGCAGAGTGACGTGTGTCCATAGAACAGTGATTGTGACCGCCAACCCGGGGGGAGGGGGGGGGGGGGGGTCGTTAACGTGCATCACGCAGTAGTGATCACATGAACGCAATGCTTAACGATACAGTCGATACTTACCCAGTATGAAACGGCCAGGGGAAGGCAAGTGATTGAGGCTCAGAAAAACCTTGAAGCGATCTGGCCAACTGTCTCCCTACCCCCTTGCACGCTGGTAGTAATCCGATCGAACGCCGCTCGAGCGACACTGGCATATAATAATTTTAGTCTGCACATGATGCAAAATCCTGAGACTGGGAATGAAATTTGAAAGAAAAAGTGTACGAAGACAGAAAAAGGGGGACAGGAGAACGTCTCAAACTCAGCTGAGGACAACGTCGAGTTTGAGACGTTGTCCTGTCCCCTTTTTTCTGTCTTCGTACACTTTTTCTTTCAAATTTCATTCCCAGTCTCAGGATTTTGCATCACGATCAACATACACCAGCTCGCCTGCACCTTGACAATTTTTTAGTTTGTAATTGCTCTAGAAGTTTATTTTCCGGGACATAAGAAACGCCAAGCAAAAAGCACAGAAGCTGAAACAACTCGAGGTCGAGGAGCGTTCTACCATACCGGTGGCGTCAGAAGAAAAAAACTGGGGGCAAAAAAGAAAAAAAAAAAAAAAGGCGGGAAAGGGGGGGCGGGGGCGTTCGGACTGTTAAAGAAAACAATACGGTGTGGTCGATCTAATTTTAATCTGAAATTATTTATGCATATGTTTAGTTACTGTCGCTCTTCACAGCATAGAAGATCGCGTAGGTGGTCGTAGAAACTCGTTGTCTGGGCCCGTTTGCTTGAAGCGATAACCGCGGCTAAAGTTAACCGCAGCACCTAGGAGAGGGATTTTGAAATCACATGACTGGGGGGGGGGGGGGGGGGGGGGGGGGGCTCGGTAGGCTTTGGAACTAATATGTCGTTGTAGCTGCAATATTGGGCGCGTTAGTCAGCAATGAATGGTGCAGGAGGCTTTCGCTTTGCCTTACCTCACTTAAATTGCAAAGAATGAGCAATGACCTCGCCGCATTTTTTAGATAGTCTTTCGATTCTGGCCATTCCTAAGCCTAAATGAACGCGATAATTGTCGGCATGGCAACGTCTTTGGAAAGCGGACTGCCTTGACTAAATCGGCCGGGTGTTGATAGCACTCCAAAGTGGACAGCGTCCCAATAGATCTTTTTCTTGTTATCCTCCAGGAAGGGGAAAGACTCGCATAGGCAACGGGGAAAGGGGAAAGAAAAGTCTGAGAGGGGTTTGTTAAAAATAGTTGGCCGCAAATATTCGGAAGGGTGCCAATCAATCAACGTATGCGAGGGAAAAGTTGGAGAGGAAATGTAGGCAAAAAAGCGCCGAAAAAATACAGGGACACAGACGAAGGGAAACAGGACCCCAAAGCGGAAGGGAAGCAGGACGCCTTGTCCTGTTTTACTTCGTCTGTGTCCCTGTATTTCTCGGCGCTTTTTTGTTTGCAATAAACCAACTGGCCCATATCTCCACTTTACTGGAAATGTAGGGCGTTGGCAGATCATAGATCATGGGAAACAGCTACGCGCGCAATCTAGCTGGCAGTTGTGTCTCTTTCAGATTCATATGACTCACACAGGTCTGTCGCGTCGCCGCGAAGCGGCGGCGCGATTAAGTTCGCGTTTCACGGCTACCACTATTGTCTTTGAGGTAGCCATGAGAGTCTATGAGATAGGTCCATTGGTCAAAGCGAACGGCGAGCTCTGGTTTTCATTTTTTGTCGGGAGGCGTTTACAGATACTGCGTTTTCCTGGTTGATAACAAGGAACTATTGATATGTCTGCCTGCAATGTTCACTACAGTACAGACGGATGAGCACTGTTGAGTACCATATAAATAGGATTACGCTTCCAGCGAGAGCTCGAGCACGTAGAATCGGCAGCTGCCCAATGGCGAAGAAGACGACGTAGAGGATAGATCTCCGCCAGCTCCGACTCTACAAGCTACAACACAGTAAATACCTCGTTCATCGTCTCTTAAAGACTACTGAAACCGACAGGTTAACCTCTACGTCACTACCTTTTTCGGAACACTTGCAAGACGAGAATGCAGAACATCAATTTTGGTATTTCGCGTGCATTACTGGGCACAAAATATGCCTCTCATGAATCTACAAAAAAAAAAAAAAAAAAAAAGAGCGCTATACGAGGCCACCACCGCGTCAAGACACGCCCCTTTAGAAAAAGTTTAGAACGATTATGCATCTCCCGAGCTTCGAGTGTGCACGCAACCAAAAGTACGACAGAAAGCAACAATTACGTCCGGCCGTCTGGCTGCCGAGCGCCAAGCCTCAGCCTTCATAGGGCACGCTCCTTACGTAAACAAATAGCCCCTAGAGAGGCCGAGCACGCGCCCGTACGGCCAAACGTTTCCAAAAGGCTGCCACGCCGCACGCACCACTCCAGCAACGTAAGCGCACAGCGCACTGCGTACAAAGAGTGAGGAGCATTTGCGCTTGCGCCACCTGCGCCCGGTCCGTAGCGGACAGCACCGTAGTGCGCTGCGAACATGCGAAGAACGCGAGACGAAGCCAACGCCGCGTCGATGAAAGAGAGAGAAAGAGAAATGTCGTCTAGACGTCCGAGAAAAAAAAAAAAAAGACGTGTCGACGAAATGTAGCAAACTCTGTCGAGCATCGAATGTCGAAGAAACGATCAGCCGATGAAACATCGCAGTGTCAATGAAACGGTCTGTCTATGAAACTTTGTTCGATGAACTGCGCGCCAAGAATGACGCGGCTTGCCACATGAAAAGTGATGCACCCTACATGATCGAGAGCGCGACAAAGAGACACACGGAGACGACCCCAAAACCCCAATTCACTCCAAACCAAATTAAGCAACCCCATGGCAAATGAAACCAATCCAAGGACGGCTGCACGCATCAAGATAATCAATGCTGACAGTATTTTATAAAGGCCCAGATGATTGAAAAACAATGCCGGCTGATGATTCCTTAAATCGCAGCCTAGTGCGGCAAGCACGGTCGATCAACAAAAGCAGAAACAACTCGAGTGAGAAGGAAAACTCGGCTTCTAACAGTCTCTGCTCATAGAATAGCATACGACTGACGGACACCACAGAACTGCGGAACCCCTCACCCAATACACCCAACAGGGATTATGTTGAGATCTCAAACCAGAGGTACGTCACCCTACCTAACATTACCGCCCCCCCCCCCCAAAAAAAAAAAAAAAAAACTAGTAATAAAAAGAGAAAAAAATCTTGGTCAATGCATGTGTTTATTATAGATATGCTGCATAAACTTCCTTAGAAGTACGTGTGGGTAGCACAAAAAAAGAAACGGGGTCGATATTTGTATTAATCATTTATTTGTGAACAAATGAGAGAGGTATGCACAGCGAGGCGATGCTCTAATCACTGCGACCTTGTCTGCGTAACCTGTCGAAAGGCGCGTTTGTGTTTTTCCACTGCCCTTGTCAGCAGGCGAAAGTTCAACCCACCCAATGTCGTCAGCTTGCATTTAGTTACTTTCGTAATTAATCCGAGTGAACGAAATTTGGTAGAAATGTGCGGAGCATAAACATAAACAGAGTACATTTCTTTCAAATTGGATAAGTGGGTCAGAAGTTCACTCTTTTGGGGTAGTTTTCCCGTCGCACGACTCTCGCTTGCGAGGAACAAAAGAAAAACAAATCAAGCAACCTGTAAACGTGATGACCTGTGAGTGTGAAAACCCGTGGGTAAGATGAGCGTGAAGACCTGTGTGAGTGTGAGGACCGTGAGGACCTGTGAGCGTGAGGACCGTGAGGAGCTGTGAGTGTGAGGACCTGTGAGTACGAGGACCGTGATGACCTGTGAGTGTGAGGACCGTGAGGACCTGTGTGAGTGTGAGGACCGTGAGGCGCTGTGAGTGTGAGGACTTGTGAGTGCGGGGACCGTGATGACCTGTGAGTGTGAGGACCGTGAGGACCTGAGAGTGTGATGACCGGTGAGTCTGATGACCTGTGAGTCTGATGATTCGTGATGACCTGTGAGCGTGATGACCGTGATGATATGTGAGCTGACGGCCGTGATGATGACGGCGAGTGAGTTTTGGTTTTGTGTTGAACCGTGAGGGTGAGTCCGGGTGATGACCCTATTTTGAATAAATCGTGATCGTGAGTGGGCGTGAGTCCTGATTAAGAAAAATATAGTGATCGTGAGTTTGAGTGAGGACAGCTTAAAATGCCGACCTATGCCTGCAGCGTCCGCAAGAGCTAGTCAAGCATGTTACTGTCGAGGCCGTAGGCGGGCAGTGACGGCGAATTGTCGCTATCTTTGGTGATTCTTGTGCCAACATCGACAACTTACGTTTGCGTGTTGTGCTATATCCAAGCGAAAATTACGCAGCGAACATTCTGGTTCCGTCACTACCTTAGCTTGAGCTCCGGCACCTTTCTTGAGATTAGAGAGGCAACCTGGACGTATCAACAAAACGCGACGGACGAAACGGACACTAGTGCACGTAAAAGTTACGCTAAGTAGGAGTTTAGAATATGTTAATTAGACCTAGCACCTCATCTCCTTGTGTGCTAATCTTTTGAAGAAAAAAACTTGTGCTGGTTTAATTGACTACCAGCTCTCATTTCTAAATTTTACCCTCATAAGAAATGCCATTATGTGAACATGAGACGTGTTGGAGTCCAGCTGTTGACAGCTGTCTTTTTTCAGGTGTCCATGTTAGTGTGCAACCATTGTCATTTATTTGCGAGGTTAACCAGCGCATTGTACTGGCATGGTTAAGCCGGCACAAATTTAATATGGGTAGAAGTATACATTATTGATTTGAAGAATTGTGTGTCCGCAATATGAATGTTGTCGATGATCACACTAAGCTACTCCAGTATTTTCCATGCACATCAAGAACCAGCACAGGTATGGCATCACTTGTTTCGCATTTCATTCTTGCAGTTGTCGAACAACAAATTGTACCGCATAAGTTGTAGTATGATTTGTTTTTCTTTCTACGTTGTGCTCTGTAAATCTCAACTCATGGGTGCTGTCACAGGATATTCTTTGGCCTTTCGTTGCAGGAGGGGGCACTTGTGTCGCACCTGCTGAACAATGAGCCCGTCCCTCCAGCTTGTGGGGGCACTGATGTCCCACATGGCAATGCGGCTGCCAAGCCTGTAAAACAGTGGCAGCACCCGCGCTGGTTAGCCGGTGCTCTCAATGCTGCCAGCCGCCATTCCCGAAGCCACAGTGAACGAGCGTGACGACTGACATGATGCCTGGTAAAAGCTTTCGATTGCATTTGCTACGTACACATGAAGGTTAGTTGCTACTTGATCACACAGCTTCCGATGTTTATTTATAGAAAAAAATCTGCCTCTGCTCTTCCGTTTATTATTTCGATTTTTGCATACTGTCTCGTAGGAACGCAAAAAACTGTGACAATGAGCCGCATTTTCATGAATGTGACTTGTTAGGGGTGCCATTAAGGAACACAGTAAATTCCTTGGGTCTGGATAATGACATGTTTATTGACGAATACGCCACACATTTGCCCGTGGGCCAAGAAGGTCCGAGATAACAGCGCTGTCTCTTTTGACGGTATCACCATTTGGAGCCTGCGCTGTCGCTACTGACAGTATCACAGAAAGGAACGGTCAGAACAAGGAAAGAAGACTTTCATGTTTACCAACAGTTGACATTAAACATTTCTGTAATCGGTTTGTTGTAACAGTTTCTACCAGTTCTCCGGTGTCTTCACCGTGCCTGTAACACTCAACGTATATGTGTTCTGCTTGCCTAGATTCGCCTGCCTCACTGCTACTGGACTGGGGTGACATCATGGAGCTTGCGGTTACTGCGTCACCAACCAAGTCCCCGACTCCTCTACCTCCTCAGCCGCCACGTGTGGTTGTCCGAGTGAACCGACTGGAGGAGCTGCACCTGCTGCAGCTGGAGCTACGTCAGTGTCAGGTTGCCTATTAGCAGACGCAGGCCCCAGTTTTCCATCAGCAGCAGCGTAACGAGCTGGTTCGAGCTTGAGCTGGTTCGAGCTTGAGCTGCTCCAGCTCAACAAACTTATCAAGCTGCAATAACTGCTTGTTCTCGGGGCCCAGCCACAACAGTAGGCTGATTTATTCGATTTGTTTCATCTTCCTCTTTAGTAATTACCATTCTCTTTTGTGTTTAAGAATGCTTTTTTTAAACTCTGTAACTTGCTTCATTTTATCCCTGACCTGAGGTTGTTACGAGTATTGACTGTATCTCGTTCAGTAAAGCCTACCTTTTTTTTAAACTTGTTTCTCTATTGGCTGTTTGTAGTGAACATGCAAAAGGGCAGTTACGCCAGCTTTAAATCTATTCTTTTGAAACTTAAAGGGCAACTCCGGCCAAAACTCAATATGAATTAAATTACTGGTATCGCTTTAGTGACACAAAATACGACCCCAGCCAAAATTTCACGTCCGTGGGACGCCGCATTCTCAACTAATGCCGATAATAAAAACGCGACCCGCCGCGAGCCGCTGCTCCTTAGCGGGCGGCCAGCCGGTTGCCGATCGCTAAAGCAACATTGGGCCGTGATGTCAACATCGTCCTCTTTTTTTCCTCCGTTCCGGACGGGCGCACGGCGCAGCCGTCGCGCGCGCTTCTTTGTGCCGCTATTACCGCTACTTCGGCTTGTAATGGCGTGTTTAGCCGTTGCTTTTACCTGTAGCCCGTGTAGCTTCGGTATAGCCTTTTGTTAATTTGCTTGAGAGGACTCCTAGACTCGTTTTAGCGAGCAACTCGGTGCGCCCAAGACTGCCCAGCTGTTCCTCGAAAGATGCCGAGTGCAACTTGTAGCGCTGTGGGCTGCTCAAACAAGCTGCTGCGCAACCCGGAGGTGCTTTTTCACAAGTTTCCAACGGATCGGAAATTGGAGAAGGTGTGGGTGAACGCTGTTCGACCAGTGGACTTTGGATAGCCTTGGACGTCGACACCCTGATCGAAGCTCTGCTCCGATCATTTTTCGCCGGAGAGTTACGAATGAAACCTACAGGTGTTGGTTGCTTGTGGCTTGTCAGCGAAGGAGTTGAGGCTTAAAAAGGATGCCGTGCCGTCGCTCTTTGCCCATCGTACATGTACAGAAAAGGTAAACATGATAAAAGTATCCTGATCAATAAAGAAAACAGTCATTGTCAAGTGCAGAGTTGAAGATTGAGCATTCACGCTCCATTGAATGTCTGTTGAATGGGGAATGGTGGGCATGTAGAATACAACCACTAAATAGCTCCAAACACTGAAGTTTGTAATGAAAACGAAAACAATGTTCTGCTTTGCGTCACTGCTTGTTTACTACGCAATCTCGTGCGTAGTATTCAGGTCCGTGACGACTACTAGCGAATAGCCGGCGCGTGAAGCTCATGCGATATAAACATTCGCCTCCCAATCGTTCGAACCCGTTACGCAGCAGTATTAATTAAATATGATTGTAAATCTGAGACTGGGGCAGAAAAGAGAACACAACAGAAGGTAGTAAAAGAGGAGGCAACGTTTTGAGACGTTGCCTCCTCTTTTTCTACCATCTGCTTGAGACGTTGCCTCCTCTTTTACTACCTTCTGTTGTGTTCTCTTTTCTGCCCAAGTCTCAGGTTTACAATCATGTTCAACTTACACCAGCTCGCCTGCACTCTGACTATTTTTTTGTATTAATTAACATTGCGCTTGTGAATACCACAAGCGACTTTAAAGAAATCGCGAAAGTTCGGATTTGTAAGTTACAACTCTTTAATTTGCCCGAGTTCGGCTGGAGGTAAATATAATATTTAAAAATGCAAAAAAAAAAAAAACACTTGCCTTAGTTAAAAGTTATGAAGGAAAACTAAAAATCCTATGTATTCTAATAAAAAAAATTGTTGTGCGTGGGGGTGGGAATGCGGAAGGGAAAGAAAGTGTTCTCACCTTGCTAACGTTCTGTTTTCCTTTATCACCCACAAAAACTTTTCTAGCTTTGAGAAGAAAATAACTGCCCAAAGAACTTTTTTGTTTCTAGTGCGGCAAGCTTTTTTTTTTTTTTTTTATTTGTACAAAGATTCACTACCTGGACGAACTTATGTGGTGAATTAGTGTCGTAGCTTACAAATTCGGCTTTTACGCGCCTGAGGAAAATATAACGAAAAAACAGACGTCTACAGCTTGACACACGTCTGTTCGGTTGTTGCGGAACGCGCCGGAGAGCCTCAAAGCTTCGTGTCTGGGACTGACCCGCCGCGCGAAAGCGCCAGCACTGTACTTCACTGGCAGCGCGGCGTAGAGCAACGCCGCTCCACCCACGGAGCCCCGATGACAATTTAGACCTAGCGACGAGTACGGAAGACCGCACGCACGCCGACAGCTGCCGAGTACGGCACCGAACGAGTTCACTCGTTTTCCAGTCACTAGCTTTTGGGTATACAAGTAACGGATACGGCACGGCATAGCGCACGCGCGGCGGCGGCCGCCGAGTACGCCACCGAACGAGTTGACAAGTTTTCCAGTTGCTAGCTCTTGGGTATACGCACTAACTCTTGCTACATATGCTGGATAACTACCACGTATACAGAATTAAAACAAAATCAGCTTACCTTCTACCTTTAGACGGCTAGCGCAACAGAGGTAGGTGCCGCTTGGACTGCGTACTCGCTGAACGAGACGATCTTGGCGTCACGTCCACATAGCGGCTGATTTCCAGTGTTGCCGGAACCTCGAGCGGCTAGTTTCGGTTTTGTCGGCCGCGCCCCAAACAAAACTTTGAGACGTCGATATCTTTAAAACTACGCACAATAACGAGAAAAAAATTACACCTCGCAATTCGGGGGCGCTAACTGCACTAAAAGCAGCCATAATCCCAAAATCGAAAGTATAGACCGGAGTTGCCCTTTAAAAGGTACCCGAGCATTTGTCTTTCTTACTAATTACATTGTTTGCATGTTTAGACAACGGCAAGTTAGTCAGCCCCAGTGAGCAACTTATCTCCACTGTAGACGAGATATTGAGCCAGTGCCGTACCACAGCTGTCCTGGGGTCTTTAACTTGCATCACAGTAGTGATACACAACCGCATGCTGTTACAATGATCGTCCAATGATCGTCCACATCAATACAGGCAGAGGCAGATATTGAACTCAAGATTCCCATGCTCAGCTGTGCGAGCTTTCACTCCACGTGCTCCAAGCTGTGATGCGTTAATGCAATCGACCACCGATCCCCTTGAAGGAAATATAGGAATCTGTTTGAATGTACAGCCAGGTGTTTCCTAAACATTGTCACTGTTATTTATGTAATGTCTCTTTTATTATTGTGTAGTCCATGTGCAGCCTCGTTCATTAAATGCTGTTGTCACAGAGTTTTGCCATAGTTTTCATTGAGTTCAGACGTCTCATTTCCTGTCCGGGGGTTTGTGCCTCGCAATCCTCTATGAACTTGCACCGCCTACCAGAGTAAAGTCAACACCACATTGACGAGGCTTGTCCACTGCCTTTTCATTGCGGAGGTGGCGCCGTGTGACCGAGCTTTTGGTTGCTTGTCAAAAG
Source organism: Ixodes scapularis (assembly GCF_016920785.2). Lineage (NCBI taxonomy): Eukaryota > Metazoa > Arthropoda > Arachnida > Ixodida > Ixodidae > Ixodes > Ixodes scapularis. Next base: position 62,107,173 of record NW_024609836.1, read on the forward strand.
ATCCCCAGGCGGTCAAAATTAATCCTCAGTTCTCTGCTGGGGCGTGCCAGATGCCCGTCGTTAGTTTGGCACGTAAAACCCCCAAATTCTACTTCACTGCCTTTTCACTGCACACTACTACAGTGCCGACATAACAATTGGGCCCAAGTTTGCAGCTGACCACATAGTGATACATTAATTGTGCAGCGGTGCTCACCTCATTCATGCTCGCATTCAGTAATACGTAGTGTGATGCCATCAGTTTGAGTGCATGGGCCCTGCATGCTTGTGTTAGGTACTGTTAGGTAGGACACCCTTGACTGCCTAACATCCGAAGGTGCCCTCACAAGGAATTGCTGCACTATTGCAATATTTATTCTAACCGAAAGTTCTTCATATGGGGTCACAGCTGCAAGACATGATTTCAGACATTCTCATGTATAAGTTTATTTCAATCAAATGTGCACTGAACAACTTGCTGAAAAGTCTCGAGTCTGAACATGGCATAATTTTGTGCTATTTCAATGTAATTACCTGAAGCTTTTCACTTTCTCTCTATACTGCCACCCCCCGCTTTGCAAAACGTTTCCACAACAAAGAAGGCAAGTTAATCGTGCTTCTTTTGGAAGATTCACAAAACAGCAACCACCAGCATAGTTTAAAACACTGCCGTCCAGCGGGAACCTAAGTAGAACAAGGACATTGCAACAATCCGTGGTGACCAACTAGCTGAGAAACCGGCGGATTTTTTTCGGTTCAAACTAGAAGGTGCGTGGCCATAGTATAAGGTTGATTTTTTTCTGGCCCGATTGCATTTTGAGCTTTAACATGGCCAGTGACTTGATTCTTCGCTGACCTAAGCTAAAAAGGACATGCTCTGCATTCAGTGCCTACTGGAAGCACCACGCAATGAGTTGAGCCTGCACCCATGCCCCGTTGAATCTGTCCACGGCGTCTTGAGTCGATGGGAGATGAGAATGCCTTCAGCATCGTCAGTGGGGGGTGGGACTGGTAGAGCGGGAAGTGGCTCGTTCTGCAGGTGGGCCAAGTTTTGCAGTGCAAGTCCACCAGTGATCATCAGAGCTGACCATTCAGGCTTGTGCTGCAACCACATGTCGAGGCACGGAAAGTGCCTGGGCCCGCTGCTCTGAGTTCCTAGTCCGGAAGTGGGCCTTTTGGTACCTACATAAACAAAAATGAAGAACCAATACACATCCTTTTTTTGGTACCTAAATAAGACAAGAATGAAGAACAATACAGCACAATTATTGTTTTAATAGAAAATGTGGGACTAGTTTGTGGAGTAGTGTATGTCCGATTAATGCTCAGACTACTGTTTTTGATACAAAAGTGCTGTGTACGATAACACTCTTCAGATGTACACAGCTTTTTGTCGTGAGGGGATAATTTCCCTTCGTGCACATTAAGCTTCAGAAAGTCTCTTTTAGATGGCTGCAGGCATCAGTCCGGTTCGGGTGGTATGCTGTATGATATGAACGTTTGGTACTAGTTGTATTTTCGGTACACTCTGCTGCTTGCCGAAGGATGTCAATCTGCGAATGGTGTGGTATCGGCGTATGTTTCCTACATTATTGTATATATCTGTGGACTCGTAATCCGCGGACTCGTTTAAGCAACAAATGCCAAGAACCAACTAACAACCGACCTCGATAAACAACAAATGTTATTGAGCAGTGGGTGTTCGCCGTGCAGTTTGGTGAACACGACACAGATATGCAGACACAAACACTGTTTACATATGGGACTGTTGTAGCTACGAATTGCGCAGACAATTTAGTGAATGCCACCAAATAAGTGCTTTCATCTGTATGTAGAAAGTAAACACTCGATTATCATTTTCCATTTTAATTTAGTTTTATTTTAGGTCTTCATATTTGAGAATTTGACGATCAAAAAGGTTCATCTGGGATGAGACTGTGTTGCAACACAGCATCGTCTCATCACACATTCACTGAAAATGTGCTTTGGTAAATGATCATTCTTGCAAGGAGGGTGCGCTCGGGCCGCTACTATCATTGTGCTCGGTAACCCGATCCGGAGTTCGTTTTATTTTAACGTATTTCTGTGCTCTCACAGGAGCCGGCAACCGTTTAATGGCATCTTTTTTTTTCTTCATAAGAACAGGAGTACGGGCACGCTCGGTCGTGCAAACTGTCGCAGTATGCAGATTTGTTTTAAAGTTTTGATTGATATCGTTACGTCAGAGTTTAGACCTACGATATCGCATCTCAGCGCATAGTTTGATTCATTAAGTTTGGCACTACTAACGCAAACAACAGGGGTGAACTTACCTGTACGTTGATGGAGAAGTATCCAATTCTGTTCCGAGAACACTTCCACATCGGGACCGCCGGGTCCTTTTATCAATGCACCCAGTCGCCCCTGGAAGCTTCATTTCGCAGCAGCCCCGCTCTGCGCCGTGCGGGAACTTCACCGAGCGGGTGAAAATGGTTCGTGCGAGGAGCTGCGAAACTCGCTCCGCAACCCGGCACACTGTCGGCTGCGGCATGTTCACATGGTTCCCGTAACAACTTGGAACGTCCTGGCAGCATAAAAGCTCAAAGCAACGAAGAGCTGCAGCGTCGTTGAGGGCGGGAGGCCCTGAGCACTCGCGCTCCTGGCAGAGACAGCGGAGTGCTCGCTACGGTCGCTTTCGTGAAGCGGCACCTCACAAGAAATTCGCGGTCACTGAAGTATTCCAGCGGGTTCAGACGTTCTCGGAAACTTCGTTTCGTCACACGTCTCGATTCGCTGTCGCCTACGTCGTCGTGGAGTATCTCTTCTGCGCTTAAAACGAAGACCACGAACTCCGCGAATGACTCGCCGGCCGCCATGACACTCCAGAGTCCAAACTCAAGTCGAGGAGCGGCTCGAGGAAGCGCCGGACCTAGCTTGAAATTCTCGAGGAGAGAGTCGAGTATTTCCTCGAGTCGAGGAGCGTTTGGAGCGGAGGTCGGTTTATGAAGCGCAAAAACCGGCCTCGAGTGGAGTTTCGAGTCGAGGCCCGTTTATGAATTCGGCTGTTAGGTGGCGATAAGTGTAGGTTTGTAGTTGCCGCCAGACAACAGCCTCCTCTCTTGTGAGCTCTTTGTGCGGCGGGGGGAGCTTTTGGCGTTCTAGGCGATAGTACTCTGTGATTTCCGCGTACTGGGTCAGTGGGTGTCCGCCGCTTTTGGTCTCTTCTGTTTGTCTGCAGTCCGGTGCTCGGAAGGTATCTGCTCGAGCGACAGCGTGGGCGCGCTGGTTGCCGGGTACAGACTTGTGTCCAGGGATCCAGACCAATTTGACCGGGGGGAGTTTATCTTGGTGCTTCGTGAGTAGGACGTGCGCCGTTTGGACACATGGCCCGTCCGCTAGGCTCTGCAGCGCCGTTTGGGAGTCCGTTATAATTGTAGTGTGTGGGTCGCTGTTGATGATGGCTAGTGCGATGGCTGCCTCTGCGGCTTCTGCTGGTCGGTTCCTTTTGATTGTCGCTGTGACGACGGTTTCGAGGTCTCGATTGATCACGCTGATAGCCGCTGCTTGTTTTTGGGAGTAGTCTACTGCGTCCGTATGTCGAACCGCTGGGTGGTCTGCGTAGATTCTGGCGTGTGCCCTTGCCAAGACGGGAAGCGGATTCACCCTGGCTGTCGTTTCCTTTACTTTCGACGGGTGACCGTGGTCCTCCCGAGCAGGCACCCCACGGCGAAGACGTTGTCTCTTGCGCAAAGGAGGCGTTTTGTTTTGTGTGTGCGCGTGTTTTCTTGTGTGCTCCAGCGTCCCACAAGGTACGCTCGTGACGATCGAGTTTCGGGCCAGGAGCTCTGGTGTGGTCCCACTCTGTCTGGAACCCAAGGCTGTGCCAATGTTACGCAACTGTCAGCCGTGGCTGTTGCAAACTTGATGTCCGGCCGGCTCGGCCCCCAGCTGACCATTGGAGGATTTGCGCCACGTGACTCCGAAAAAGTTCGAAACCATTGGTTAAAACTTCCCTGAGGGCGAGGGAGTGAGTGCCTTTAAAAGCATCGGACGGGGCGAAGGAGGTCGATTTTGGACTGATTTGAACAGCTGTTAGACCTGTTCTATCCGAAAATGCCAACTTCTCCTACTTCGTACAAATGTACATAGTTTGCAAAATAAATTGGTTCGCCAAAGAACTCCACAAAGTCTCCATCGCCTCCTGAGAACTTCAACGACCATCGGCTTGCCGGCGCCCCGCCGGCGGCCCAAGCAAGACGTAGCCCCGCTGTCCCCCACTGCACCTCGGTTGGCGCTATCTATAACCACGATCTGCTTGCACCAGAAAGAAGAGGGGTTTTGAGAATTTTCGGCCCGTGGAAAAGTGCTGAAAGGCTGCATTCACCACGCGTTTTTATATATAACCGCAGCGCGAAATGCTCACGCATTTCTTCAAAAATCAGCGTAAATTCAACAAAAATTTTGTCTCATTTTTTTTTTTTTTTTACATACCGGTATTATACTTTTAAAGACTTGGATGCAGGAAAAGGAGCTTGTTCGTCCTGTGGTGTCACAAATGCTTCCTCTGTCAGAAGTCCGTAACAACTGAAAATGTCTCAGTAGTGCTGGGACGGCGTCTTTTTGTGTGACGACCTCCACCGCATCCTTAAAATATGTTTACTGCTAGACCCACATAGGATCAGGTGCCTTCCTGTAGAGAACGAGGGCGGCGTACCGTTCGACCTTTTGGTGTTGCTGTGTCTGCGCAGCATCTGGAGGTCGCGGATGGCCGTGCGACATGGTAACAGTGATCCATGGGAGGCACGGGAGTACTTCCAAAAGAGTATAATTTATTTTCTTGAGATCGACACAACCCTTCAATGTGTGCCTAAGTGGCGGCCGAGCATCGAAGGGCCCTTGACAATAAGAAACATTTAATCACACCAGGCTAGCGAAAGTCCGGCTGGCCATTTTATTCCTTTTCTTAGCGTGCCTGGTTCCGTGTTTCTGTATTTGTCCAGCAATAAAGAAGAAAAGCTGTCGTGACATGCTAGAAATACACTCGGTTAATAATCACAATGGTCTGGGCTGAATTCCCGCTAAGCGCAAATGCTTTTCTTACGGGGATGTCCTCCCCTCTCCCCTCCCCCCCTCGGAAAACAGCCGTGGTGTTTTCCGAGGTGGCGAAAACTCGCCACCTCGGAAAACAGCCGTGGCTCGGGAAAGGGCTGGCAACCCGCACAACGCGCAGGAGGAGGGGAAAAGATGGAACCGGTACTGAGCAACCGATTTGAGTCACTCGTTATTAAATTCAGTTTGTTTTAAATACACAACACTATGTGGCTGTGATCCTCTAACAAACGCAAGAAAACATGCATCAACACCCACTTTCATGATGGCGCTTCGACGTATATTTTATTAAGTAGAGGACGGCCCACGCGTAGGAGGCGGTTTCCATGGCATTTGGCATGTTCCACTCCTGCTATAACCTTGCGTTATGCATTTATCGCATTTGTGAGGGTTATTTCCCTTGCACTTTCTGTCTCCGAAGCACTGAAAAACAGAAAGAAGAGTGCGAACATGCTTTCTTTTTTTATTAAAATGTATATTGTAAGAGACGTTTAAAAGGTTCGAAACGTGCTATCAACACGGAATAAAACGCGAACGCGGGAACGCGAGGTCTTCTATACATGCTGTGCTATCTACAGACTGATATAACTGCAGGGTAGAGGGAGGTCTGCAAGAGCATGCGGTTACTTTGATGTGCAGTCTATCAAAGCGCCTTTTCTAGTCTGCAGATTTATGAACCTCGTTCGTGTTTCATTCCATTCCGGCAGTGCACAATGGCTACAGGCAAGTGCTTCAGAAAAAACTTAGTAAATACAGTTGTGTGTGTTTTTCACAAGTCGGGAGATGAATTTCGAGTTATATGTTGAATTTGGAAGAAAAAATATAGATTTGTAGAACAATAGTGTAATAAGTGGGAACAATAGTGTAATAATCGCATGAAGGGGGATTTTTGTTTTCCAGCTTGCTGACTACTGAAGTTGCCCAAGTGGATCTCCATGCTTCTCGTGAATGTTAGATATCACCCTTACACAAAGTGCACGTAAAATGTCTGAGAACACTATCAGAATGAATTTTATCGTGCTCACTAAACTTCAGACATTTATTTGTTTAAACGTATAAAGAAATATTAATATTCTTATTATCCTCACCGAGATTTGGTCACTTTTCGGAAGCTCTCCCTGTGAGCTACTTATATTGTTCCGTTCTAAGCAGCAGACAGACGCCTTGGTGGCAGCAACGCAAAAAGCCTTTATTCCCAGACAGCAGCGCTCTTTTATACATAACACTGCATGCCGGGCGAGTACACGTCATCGGGGTTATACAATCTTATCAGAGCCCGTGGCCGGTACGGAACATTCCTCCCTCCTTAAATTAAAGCTACACGCGTTTTTTTTTTCGCGTTCATAATTGGAGGCTTGATAGCGATCTGGTGGACGTCTTGTGCGATTACTTCTTCGCAAAGGGGCCTCTTCGGGTGATGCCATGGCTGTAGCCGTCGTGATGTTTGAGGGCTGCGCTGCTGAGTGTTCTGCCTCAGGCTGCGATGCCAGTTGCTCTCTTGAAGTGGCGTCACCTAAGCGTACGTCGTCCAGCTGTTCCGCAGTAGGACCGCTAACCATGGATTCACCAGAGGTCTCACGTTCTGGAAGGTTTGTTGTAAAGTCCTGCCGACTACTGGCACTCAGAGCGGGCTCTGCTTCTTGCGCGACGTCCGGGTGGATGGATGTCTTTGGTCCAGATGTCCACCTGGGCCTCCAATGGTCGATATGGACAAATCGAAAATGATCTCCGACCTTGACTACAAACGTAGAGTCGCTTACGCGTTGTGCCAGGACAGCTTGCTCCCACGACCGGGTTTCCCCTCTCGTAGTCTTCACGAAAACTGGATCACCAACTTCCATCTGCAGGTCCCTTCCTCGGCCCTCGTTGCGATGTGTGGCGTCTCGGTTTTGACGACTCCTCATGTCCTGCAGAAAACTTGGTTTTAAGAGCGAAAGCTTTACTCGAAGTTGTCGTTTCAGGAACAGCTCAGCCGGCGTTCTTCCCGTTACAGAATTTGGGGTGTTCCTGTAAGCAAGCAAGAAGTCGCTAAGTCGCTGATGCAGAGTTCTGTGCTGGCCTGTTAAGTTATCGTGAAGCACTTGCTTGAGTAGAGAAGCTTTTGTTGTCTGAACTAGCCTTTCCGCTGCCCCATTCGACGAAGCATGGTACGGTGGCGTACGAGTGTGTCGAATTCCGTGAGAAGCGGCGAAATCAGAGAACTCGTGCGAAGTGAACTGAGGTCCGTTATCACTACCCAGTTCTTCCGGGTAGCCATAGGCTGCAAATATCTCTTTGAGACAGTCGATTGTTTTTGATGTCGTTGTAGTACGGAGGCATTTTGCTTCTATCCACTTTGGGTAGGAGTCTACAAGAAGGAATAAGTTCGAGCCATCCTTCATGGCGAAGTCGACATGAACTTTCTGCCAAACACGAGTTGGATAAGTCCATGGATGAAGTGGTCCTGGTGCCTTCGCAGGCAAGGTCGTTTGACACACTTTACATTGACGGACAATGGCTTCGATGTCTTTGTCAATCAACGGCCACCAAACAAAAGACCTTGCGAGCATCTTCATTCTTTGCATTCCTGGGTGCTCTTCATGCAACAATGCTAACACTGCGTTTTTAAGTTTGTCCGGAATGATGACTCGTTGGCCCCACGTGACACAGCCTTGCTCGTACGATAGTTCGTTTCGACGAACGTAAAAAGGCTGCAGTTGATCATCGTAGTGCGCGGGCCAGCCAGATAAGGTGAACTGCACTACTTTGGAAAGAATGCGGTCCCTTTTAGTCGCACTCGCCACCTGGCTCGCAGTGAGAGTCGTTGAATCAAAGACTGCAAGACATTCTTTGGTGTCGTCTTTATGCTTGACTGGAAGTGGCAGCCTTGAAAGTGCGTCAGCAACTTCCATGTTTTTGCCGTTTCTGTGCCGTAGCGTGTACTGATAAGCTGCTAAGGTGATAGCCCAACGCTGAATCCTCGCTGCAGCCACAGAAGGAATTGGCTTATCTGATGCCAAAATGCCCAACAGCGGTTGATGGTCTGTATAGAGCGTGAATTTGCGTCCATACAGGTATCTATGAAACCTGCTTAAACCAAAAATTATGGCCAGGGCTTCCTTCTCGCCTTGTGCGTAGTTACGCTCCGCTGCGTTCAATGTTCTGGAGGCAAAGGCGATAGGTCTCTCTGAACCATCGGGCATGACGTGAAAAATAACGGCTCCAAGACCGTAGGCGGACGAGTCGCAGCTTAATCCGATCGGTTTTTTCACGTCGTAAAGTGTCAGAACTTCACTGTCGATGAGACGCTGCTTAGATTCCACGAACGATCTTGAACATGCGTCCGTCCAAACCCAACTCTTGTCCTTTTTGAGTAGATCATACATTGGCGCAGCAACTGTAGCTAAGTCTTTGATGAGTTTTGCGTAGAAATTCAGCAGGCCCAAGACGGCTCGCAGTTCGGTTACATTGCTTGGCTGAGGTGCTTCCGTGATTGCTTTTATCTTTGTCGCAGTTGGAAAAATGCCATCAGTTGTCACTTCGTGCCCAAGATAAACGACGGACTGCTTGAAAAATTCACATTTCTGTTCTTTTACTGTGATATTGTGCTTTGCCAGTCTTTCAAGCACCTTTTCCACGGTTTGTTGACAGTCGTCTATGTTGTCGCCTACGACGATGACGTCGTCGATATAGCAGCCCACTTTTGGAATCCCTTTTAAAACTTCGTCCATTAATGACTGAAAGATAGCCGGGGCGCAAGCGATGCCGTACGGAAGCCGCTGAAATTGAAATAATTCGAGATGCGTGTTCACAGTTAACAACGCTTTGCTTTCCTCAGCTAGCGGCACTTGTTGATAGGCTTGCGATAGATCTAGGACGCAGAAGATCTTTCCTCCGGCAAGCATAGAATACAAATTTTCCGGCAATGGCAAAGGGTAATGGTCAGCTTTCAGAACAGGATTAACCGTGACCTTGTAGTCGCCGCATAATCGTAATCCTGCGCCGCCTTTCTTCGCGACCACCACCAGAGGTGTTGCCCAGTCGCTTTTCGTGACCCTCTTCAGGATTCCGCTTTGCTCAAGCTTTTCCAACTCCTTTGCTACTTCCTCTTTCATCGCTAACGGTATTGGCCGTGTTTTTGAGAACACTGGTTGAGCCCCTTCTCTTACATAGATGCGAGCTTTGTAGTTCTTGACGATGCCCGGGGCGCTCTTGAAAACCTGGGGATACTTCTTCCGCAATGCATCTACCCTTTGATCCAGTGATCTATCCGCGGACATACTGTACACTGCTTTCCAGTTTATCTTTAATTTTTCCAGCCAGTCTCTGCCCAGGAGAGCGGGCATCAACGTTCCGTTCTCTTGTGCTTTCACTACGGGCAAAGTGATCTCGCCTCCTTCATGGTCTACCAAAACTTTTGCTTTTCCAAGCACTTTCAGCTTTTCCCCTGTGTAAGTGCGCAATGACACATTTGTTTCGACGCATTTTACATGCGGAAAATACTGTCTGTACACACGCTCTGGTACGATCGTGACCGCTGCACCCGTGTCAATTATCATAGAGACAGTTTTCCCTTCAATCTTGAGGTCTACGCTGTAGCCCCTTGAATGTTTGCCTGAATAGAACACGGTATGGCAGCTCAATTCTTCGGATTCGTCGTCCGTAACGTCGACGTATCTCACAGCCTTTGTTTTGGCTCCTTTCTTGCAGACGGCGTGCAAGTGTCCCTTTTTGTTACAATTTCGGCAAGTGTGGTTCCGATACCAACATTTTTCTGCCCTATGACGCTTTCCGCAATGCCAGCAAGCACTACGCAGTTCTTCATCTTGCTTATCCTTCGACCGTGATACTGCCCCCGATTCCTTTCCCTTATCACGGTGTCGTTCGCCGCGAACGGCGTTGACGCTGTGCGGTTTTCCGTCAAATTCATGCATTTGCTTTGCCTGTTGTGCAGCTAGCTCTTTCTCTAGCGCCGTTTTGCATGCCAGCTCAAACGTCTGGTCTACTTGTGCAAAAAGAGCCCGTTGCGTTTCTTCGTCAAGCAAACCAGCTACCAGTCTGTTTCTTAGTGCATCATTTAGAAACGTGCCAAAATTGCAATCTCTTGCCAGGTGCTTCAGTTCCGTGATGAAATCTTTGACACCTTCATTTTCATGTTGCATTCGACGATTCAATTTACAACGCTCTGGAATGATTGAGTGAGTTGGGCTGAAATGACCTTCTAGAAGCTGTTTAACTTCCCTGAAGGTCTTCTGAGACGGCAAATGAGGCACGACTATCCTCTTTAACTCTTCATATGCCTCCGCTCCGAGTACGTTGAGAAACAGCTTAAGTTTCTTCTCTTCAGGGACATCATTTATGTCTACGTAGTTCTCAAAGCGTTCGAAATACGAGCGTATGTTGTCGATTTTCGGGTTTAATTCTGTCATCCTGCCGAGCTTAGGGCCATGGCCTGGTTCTGCCATAATGAGCAAACTTCACTTATCTGTAGAGCGGATTTCCTCGATGCGCCTTGTCCGTACTGCCCGTGCTCGTTCGCTTGCTCCAACCGGCCGCTGAAGTTCATGCAGGGGCTTCGTAACGCCTTACTTCCACGCGGCGTTCCTGCGCTGCTCCAGGCCGTCGATGAAATCCTGGCTGCAAGGGCTCCGTGTCGCCTTGCACCGTGAACGGTTCAACCTAGTGACTGCTGCTGGCCGGCAGCGACTGACTGCGCGCCAAATCCCATCCTCGTCGCCAATGTTCTGTTCTAAGCAGCAGACAGACACCTTGGTGGCAGCTACGCAAAAAGCCTTTATTCCCAGACAGCAGCGCTCTTTTATAGATAACACTGCATGCCGGGCGAGCACACGTCATCGGGGTTATACAATCTTATCAGAGCCCGTGGCCGGTACGGAACACATATGTTTTACACATTTTCATATATTAAAAGAAACGTAAATGCAGATTTTATTAATATTAAACTCATTAGTGTAAGTTAGTCCTAAAATGTGCTACATGCACTTATACAAATAAAATATTCCAAAATTGTAAAATTTTACATAATGCTTCAAAACCACCAGTTGTCATTTCCCGCTCTAGCAGTGCTTTATTGAAATGCATAACAAGAAAAGAAAGTATACGTTTTAATTTTGTTATATAGTTAACCTTTATGTATGTATTTTTTTTCGAGTTTGGCTTTTCATTTACAAGTATGTTGAGTGGCGCCGACAAGTTGCTCCACTAAACTGGGATGCTTTAAAGTTTAAAGGAATGGTCAACCGAAATTTGGATTTTAAGGAAACAATGCTGGAGATGTAGGCAGGACGCTACGATCACTACAACACTACTAGTAAGGCGATATCTCAAATGGACGGCCGTATTTTTGGAAAAAGAAGTCGAGATTGAACCAGGCCGACGAGGCGCGTGACCGTCAAGATACCTAGTTTCCTCCTCCCTTCGCTTCGCTTCCTCAAGGCCGCGAGGCGGAGAAGACGCCAGGCCGTTCCCTTTCTTTCTCGGCGAAACATGACGTCAACATTCTTTCCAAATGCGCCCCTTTTTTTGAAAAATAGGGTCATCCGTTCGAGATATCGTTGTATGAGGGATGTTCTGGTGTTTGTAGCATCCCGTTACACGCTTTTGCTGCGTGTTTTGGGGAATCCAGATTTCGGTTCAGCATCCCTTTAAAGTGTGATGCATAAACGGGTACACCTGCTGAGCCTCGAGGGGTTGTGACTAGGAGCTGACCATCGTGGCTGTGTGTGTTCGTCCTTCTGGGCGCGGCCTTGGGCCGCCATATTGAGCGGCGTCAGAATAGGGTCTCTTTGTTTCCCCGTACCGGTTTGCGGACCAGCCCATCGCGTGAGTAAGCCCTAAGAAGGACACTACTCTTGTGACTGAATACTTAACTCTTGTGATACAAAAAGAAATAAGGCTTGTGATTAAAAAATAATTTACTTAAAGTTCTTCCACCCAGTAGGTAAAAGAAAACAGAGATGAGTTATCGTGGTGTAGCAGCAAAGTCTGAAATAGATGGTGCGCTCCCTCCGGGACCCCACCAGGAGCGCTGCTAGTGGGGTCGCGCTAGGTTGCGATCGTGGTTGACGTCCTGCTTGCCGCATGACATCACTTTTTTCGGAGCTATTTAGCGGGAAACTTGAATTGGTGTGTATGCTGCATTACGTCAGGTCACGCGACGCTAATTCGAAAGGCAAATATTTGTGCAGGTGTGCGGTCATTATTCGGATCTGAGGTTTAACACGCTACACGAGCTGTGCTGGAAATATGACAAGATCGCGGCAAAATTTATCATTCGGAATGGGTCACATGAGGTGTAGTGATGTCTTTGCTGGACAGCGCTCTAAAAACGCCTTGTTTGGCGCGAAATATAGGAAGCTGTTAGGAGGCAATTGGTACGGGTAAAGGAGGCGGTGTAAAAGAGTAACGTCGTGGAGGGGGTCGCATGAAAGCGCGTGGAGAGATTCTAAGAAGTGGTGAGGAAAGAAAGGAAAAACCCAGACAGAGTCGTGAGCATTTCAATTTTTCATACTTTTTCGCACAACTTGTTGGCGGTGGCCGAAAGGTTCCGGGTTGGTGTGGTTTTTCCTTGCGACTTTAAGTTGAACAGGCTAACGCCGCTTGAGGGTGGAGAACACGGTAGTTAAAAAAGGCACAGGGAAGCCACCGTTGATTGCCAGGTAGAAGCTGCGTATGATATCCCAATGGCCTTGGTTTTCGTACATTGGACAGACGAAAAGATTCCTAATTGACAGACTTTTTGATCACATTAGGGTGGTCAAGAACAAATTTTCGAATTCTGAGGTCACTAAACATGTGCAGGGATGCAATAATTGTTTGCCTGATTGGGCGAAACTTGTGGTGCTAAGCAAAGAAAAGGATTATGCAAAAAAAGTCCTGAAGGAGACAATCACAATTGCGTTCGTAGGAAACTGTATCAGTCAACCGTCAATAACACTAGATAGAGGGACCCCCAAAAAAATGTTTTCTTGTAAGAGTTTCTTTATTTTTAGCTTTTGGTAATGGGGTTCTGTTTTCCTTATCACGTGGCTGTGTGAGACCTGTATGCGATTTGGCATGTCTTCTTTGTTTTAAAGTGTTGCCTGAACCATTGTTTTGTATCAGTGGAGGTCTTTTCCGTCGTCCAGGTACAAAGACTTGTGCACATTACGAGAGAAGTGTGTGCAGTGTTGCGTGGGCCGTGAGGGTGTTCTTTGAATTGAGGTCACGACGCGTTGTACCATGGCCGAAGGTCACGAAGACCGGTGCGAATTCCGGGAAAAGTCTGTGTGAGAGTTGGTATGTAAACGGTTGCGTGAATAAAGTTTAGTAGCTGCGTTTGGGGAGACGTTTTGTTTGTCCCCGTTTTCGTCCATCGTCTCCGGTTTTATTCAAACATGTGTAACATCAAGCAGCTCGTCTGTTTACCTAATCTTTCTTTAATAGACTTGTCATCACGTTCTGTGATAATCAAAATGCCGTATGCTCCCCCCCCCCCCCCCCCCCCCCAAAAAAAAAGAAAAGAAAAACCGTCTTTTAACGATTATTTGGATATAAACATTCTCGAAATCGGAGTGAAATTTTGTGGCGCTCACATCGAATGCCCAGAACGACCGAAATAATGCACGATTCGGGAACTCTATCTCGGAAAACGTTCACTGTCGCTTGTCAGGACAGCTTACCGAAAGTCGCCAACGGCAAATGAAGACTAGAGGAACCTTTAATTAACGAATAAAGAAATCGTTTCCACTTTGACCGTGTTTTTCTGCGCGTTTTTTGCCCAAAGAACTAAACACGAAAACCGCGTCATCAGACTCTATTTGTCTGTGTATTTTAAGTGCTTTGTTGACAATTTCAGCTTCACTAGGAAACAAGTTTTATTGCCCCCGTGTTCTGCGTCGTGTCCACCAGATGGGACGGCGGACTCCGACAAACAGTCCGTGTGTAGGTGTCGTTTGTCGTTCATTTTCCTGTGTCGCTCTTGTTTGTTGCGTCCGTCCTTCCAGTGGGACGCGGGTATTATATCTTCGAGGAAGAACGGACGTAATATTCAGATTGACGGGATAAAAATACTCTTACATTCACCTCTAACTCGTTTTTATTTCACGAACACCTTCAGCTTCCCTTTAAGAAAGCTCGATTTAGGCCAAATATCGGGGTCGTGTAGTCCGTCAACTGTATCAGCCGCCGAAAACGGGCGAAAAGAGGTTTTACATGTCGTAGCGTCTTGAGTCGCCTGCACACAACGTGCTGGAAGTCAGCAGGCAACATGTGGTTCGTGATGCCGGTGATAAGAATGATAATGAAAAAACTACGAAATTTTAATTATTTACATACCTTTGTTCCACACAAATAAGCATCTGCGTCTTCGAACAGGAATATTCTGAAAGTATAACGGGGACTTATCAGTTTCGAAGACGTTGACGCGTTAATAAAATAAGTTTTTCTTCTTTTTTTTTCAATGAGTCATTAAGATGATTTTAAGGCACTTTAAGAAGTATAAATTAAGTATTTATGCATATAAAGGGTCCTAATTGACGATAAATTGGGGAATACAGATTACCTTACGGGAACAGTTCCGTGTTTTCGGAAAAATGTCCAACAAACAAAAATGCGCAACATTTTTGTTTGTTTGTTTTTTATCCGGGCGGTGCTGAAAGGCAGCGCGCGCAGCGTTACAAAAAGACAATGATGTGACGTAATCTGTTTCTATAGAAAACCCTGCCCATCACCTGAACTAAGAGCGCCAGCCGCTCAGGCACTGAAATGCAGTCATCATACCCTAGGCCCCACCCGGACTAACTGCACCGCCCACCCATATAAAGCTACCGCACTTAAATGAGTTTGAAAAGATGACCAAACAGGCAGCCATCTTTTTTTTTACGTCGTTCTTGAGCGCCCTTGTTTCTTAAATGTGTCAAGAAGTTCTTATGGGTGCTTTCATTTCCACTCAAGAACGGTATTGGGGTCGAATGTATAATTTTTACGAAAACGTATCTGTTTCTTTAGCATTTTTGAAATGAGAAAAAGCGCGAACGGCAAGCTGGTTGATTTTTTTCTTTCTTCAAGATATCGATAGTTGAAGCAGCCAAGTCGAAAACTGATGTTTCTGCCAAATGTCGGGGATCGCAAGTTGGACTTTGCGCTATTTTCCGACTTCTCAGAACGGCCCTAAGAACACTTTTGTGACACTCTCGATTTAGATTTAATCCTGCTTATGGAGTTCGAAATATTCTTATATATTCAGTTCGTTTTAATGTTCAACTATGTTGCTTTTTTTCTTTCTTTGCAAGGTTCTGCAAATTCTTACGTGTGACCTATTTAAGATACTGTAATGACCTTGACATCACCAGAAAGCGCACATTTACATTTTCTTAATGAACACACATTCTATAGTTTATCCTTAAAATAGGCTATGTTACTTACATTTGAATTAAAAATTATTTTAAAAAACTAGCAAATTGGGTTTGTCCATTGTCCCCCTTGTTCCCCTTTTCCAGTGATTATTTTTGTTATTGCTGTCTAGCTCGATTTCACCTTTGCATTAATTACATTATAATGAAATCCCGTACCAAATGTTTTAATTACTAAATTCTTTATTTGCTTAATATTTTATTAGTAAAAAGGCATAATTGTGGTTTCTTAGAAGCATACATACAATATATTGCATTTGATTTTATGACCACAATTTGAGCTTCCATTTCTTCAGATGTGCGTTGCTAAGCGGCAACCTTTGTTGCGGAGTCACTGTCCCTTTAAGGCCGGCTTCGAGGCCAACTTCAAAGACGGTGTCTAGGACGGCGTCAAGTAAAACTTCTAGGACGACCTCAAGCACGCCGTCTAGGATGACGTCCGAGAAGACGATGTCAAGAACGACCTCTAGGACGACCTTTACGACGACCTTTAGGACAATGTCGAGGACGACGCAAGGACGTCAGATCACGTCAGCCTCAGCTACCGACGCTTACGAGGTTAGGCAAACAGAGCTTACGCAACCGGCGCTTGCGTGACCTTGATTACGGTACCTTGCACTTTAGCCACGGGCTTTGTGGGACCTTGATTATGCGACCTTGAGGACATGACCGATAGGAGACGACCTTGAGGTCGATGACATGTCCTTGAGTTTAATTGTGCCTATAGAGCTACCTCTTAAAAAATTAAAGACGTTTACATTTCTCTGTAATGACGAATTAGAGCACAGCTCTCGAGGGGGAGGAAGCAAGGGCACGGAGGGGAGGATACGAAGCGGAATTTAGCGGGAAATAGGGGGACAATTGCTGGGTTAATATTTGCACTAAATTTAGCGGGGAAATTTTCCCGCCAAACGTCGCGGGAAAGGTTTCCCACAAAATTTAGCGGAAAAATTTGTCCGCCAAATTTAGCGGGCGAATTTTTCCGCAATATTTAGCGGAAAGCTTTTTCCGACAAATATAGCGGGGAAATATTTCTGCGAAATTCAGTGAGAAAAAGTTTCCGACTTTTTCCGATAAATTTAGCGGGGAATGTTTTGCCCTAAATTTAGCGGGAATTTTTTTTTTGCTAACCATAGCGGGGATTTCTTTTTTTTTTTTTTTGCTAAATTTAGCGAGAAAATTTTTACGCTAAATTTAGCGGGACAATTTGACTTAATTTGCCCGCTCAAGCCGGAAACAGGCGCCTAAGAGCTGCGCTCTAAAAAATGCGGTTAGTTATTGAATCTTCCATGGTGGGGTGGCTACAGTAAAGAGCAGAACACCGATGTCCACAAGTTCCTGAAGCTTCGATTAAGTGGCTGCTTGGCCAGTCTCCACAGCCCAACCCTTAAGCAGCAGTCACACCACTAATACTGCTAATGCACTACACCAAAATACGGTGCATGTGTGGACGCTATCTTAGGCGTATTTCTTTCTTGTATGGCGCATTAGTCACATTGCTCGCTCAAGATCCGTCTGCAGACATATTCAAAGCATGCATTGCATGAAACAAACATGCTTCAAACATGCTCGAGGCGTGCCGCAGACAATTCTGTCATCATGCCGGCAACGAATACAGCGCATTTTGTATGATCCATCAGCAGTGGGGCTGTGCGGCTGATCGCCGCCGTGGTCTCGTTGCTCACTGGTACCACGGTCAGGGGTCTGTTATTTAGTTTCCGGCTCGTGCCTACGTATGGCCAGTGTCGCCCGACGCGGTATTTTAACTGGGTACACTGTTGGGTATATCTTCCGCTTTCCAGATCGAGTAAAACTATAAGGGAACACCGTTTCACTTTATCATACAAGCGTCCCCGACGTCGCGAGATCACTCCTCCAAAATTTCCCAGGATTGTAGTACGCCTTAACTTTTTTCTACAGCCCGTAGCTCACCGCCTTTCTTCCCTTAGAAGTACCGTATTTTCCTGGATATAGTCCGTGGACTATACATGTTTAAAAGTTGAAATTGTGAGGCTTCGCGGACTATCAACGCGTGCGGACTATACAGATATTTGTTTTTGCAAGATCATTCATTATGACGAGACGTGACTGACTGTGTGAATGAAAGAGTGTGCCAATGATGATTAATGTATAATACAAGCTTCTCTGTTAGCTAAGAAAGCAGACATTTTTCAAGATGTACCATGTATGAGAAGATTTTCGTGTCAACAGAGCAGCAGGTGCGAACTATGCACGGGTCGCGGACTATGCACTGCTTGCGATTTTATCTAAGCAAAAACGTTTTTTCGGCCTAGTTTTATTTTGGTCTTTGCGAATTATAGCCCGGTAAGAACGGTACATTCAAACCGAGTAATTTTTAGAGTGGAAAATGTATTTCGCGGCTTAAAAAAAATGCAAAAACGTAAAAAAAAAAAAAAAGGTTTTGCAAAGTACAATGCCGTTTACAGCTGGAATCTTTGTAATTTAAGTAATCGTTTTCTTTCAATTTTGGCAGGTAATTACATTAAAATTAGAACCCGGACAAAAATTGTCTACAGTCATAAGCTTGTGCTTATGCGAAGAGTATTAATTACCTATATTTAGGCTTTCGCTTAGAGGGCATCGACCATAAGCAACGTTTTATACCGCCGATTGAGTTTTATTTTTAGCTAAAGTGTCCCTTTTCAATCGTCGTTTTCCGAAGTACTGCGTGTCATAAACACAATTTGATTGGTCATGCAACAGGTATTCGAATTATTAAAATTATCTTGAAGACCACTCCAATCAATAGTCTTGCAATTTATTTTAAAACTGAAACATTCCATATCGCATGTTCCTTTAAGTAAGACACACCTCTAGAAGGCGAATCGATATTTAAACAAGTTTGGCTCAAATGGTTAAAGCATAGAGGATATACGTACCCAAGAAGTAAGACGATGATGGCGCATAATATTATGGGCATAAGTTTAGCCATGTCCAGTTTTCCTGTGATTTCTCAATTCCACAGTACTTGACTTTGCCGGGAAAGTTCTGACTTCAATTTGATTTGTCCGCATAGACGAAGGGCATTTATAGCAGCTTGTTTACAATTGACACATCGGCTAGAGTTGGCATTTGCCAAAAGAATCTTATTTCTGACACCGCCAATAAAACATAAACAGCAATTGAAACCTTGGCATTTCTCATAGGAATCGACATGTTGTTTTAGAGCAGCTAGATGCGCAATAGTTTTATTTATTTTTTTTTATTTATTTTAAAATACCGCAGCTCCTCCGAGTGCTCACGCACGTGCGGATGAAAGGATAGAGTAAAATATGGTAAATATTCAATACAAAAATTTAGGACTATCAAATAGAAGATAAATTTGAGCACTCAAGTTTGTAAGTACGCACGTTTTCAGGCATTGAAATTAGACTTTACGGAATATTTATTCATTAGATTCTCGATTTTTTTTTTAACTGTAGAAACTTCTACAAAGCGCAGAATATACATTCACTCAAAAATGTGGGATTTTAACGACCTATTCAAAATAATGGAAGAAAAACAATAATTATCTTCACATTTCCATCACTTTCAGTGTTGAAGGTAAGTCGTTACAGTAACGACGTTACTTGTGTCACATTAGGGTTTCACAAACGCACTAAGTACTCATTAGATTTCTAAATGAGTAATTTGTAAAGCGTTTTGTTGACATTTTATGGTATTGTTTATCAAGGTTACGCTCCTCGTCACTAGTGACCTTTGGTTGATATGTGAACTATGCAGAAAAGGAAGGAACGTTTGTGCGGGGTCACTTTCAAGTCCTGGAATAAAAAAAATTTAGTGATCCAGCCTTCTATGCTTAGGCTCAAACCAAGCCCCAAATTTTCATGATGCACGTGATTTGCAGCCAACCTTGGTACATATTTTGAAGATACGCCTTTCGAAAAGGAGGTACCTCATCCTTCTGGAAGACCACTGTCGCCGTTTCATGAAGACGCAGCCATTTTCCGACAACAAACTTCCTTTTTGAAGGGCAAAATATCTCGCCGCTCGGAGACTTTGACAGCCTCAGCGAAATTCGCTGGTTACCCTTTCTGCGTGAAAACAAAAAATTCGAATCCTGTAAACTGCGGTTCAGCGAGAAAGCATTCATGTTCTTACACATGTGCTTTAACACCACAGTAAGGTTGTTCCATGCGTCTAAACGTCGACCGTCTCTGGCGTATGTTTCGTTGAGAAGCCCGTCCAACAAAAGTGACCTCACCTTCCCTGACGATGACTTTAATCATACCATGAACTCTCGCTGAGAGCGCTGAGACGTTAGTTCGCAAGCGAGTCCGTCAGCACTCTATTTGCTTTTAGTCATCTTGCCTTTTTTTTTTTTATTTGACCAACTTAATTTTTTTTTTTTTTTTTAGTTAAAGGCCGACGACCAGAACTGAGATTCTGCAAGGCAGACGATCCTCCTCGCCGTAGGGGAGGAGGAAACAGGCAACGGTGGACAGGGTAGAAGGGGGGAAAGGAGTAAGCGACAGAAAAGTGGAAAGCGCGAGGAGGAGGAGCACGCGAAGCAGCACGCGAAGCAGCACGAGAAGCAGGAGGTCACGGCACGCGTTGCCGTGACCTCCTGTTTAAAAACCGATGACCAGAGAGTTTTTTTTTTTTTTATGTATCTGGATTATCGACCTCAGAAATAAACCGAAAAAAAAAAAAAAGAAGTTCAGGTCATTTTTTGTTTGCGTTTTAGTCACATTTCCTATTTATGCGACAGTGTGTGACGTAACGGAATGAAACATTCCGTGACGTCACAAACTGTCGTCCTCGCAACCTCCCATTTTTTACACGCACTGACGTGTCGCCTTTCGTGGGAAATCTTTAGCTTTGGGCCAGAATTCCTCGTGAAACCAGACTTGTACGTAGTTTAACTAATCTACTCAAGTTACTGTAGTTTAACAACTTTTCTGAGTAGTTTAGTAACTTGTAATTACATTTTGATTTCGGTAATTACTAGTTTACTTTATATACTTTTTCCGAGTAACTTCTCCTCAAATTACAAATTAGTGTCAAATTTTAGTGGTAGTTTTGCCTATTAACAAACATTCCTGCACAAAAGGGGATAACATGTTGGAAGATCAGGTGATATTTGCAAAGAATGGGAAGCGGGTGGTGTAGGAAGAAGGGGAAGGGCGAGAGAAAGTGGTTTGGAGCGTCCGAAACACCTCAAACTTTTCGCGATCCCCCCCGCAACAACACTGCTACGAGACGCGGGGGGTCAGCATACACGACGCAAGAGAGGCCGAGTAACTGTGGGAATAGCCTCCAAGGCTGGCATTTCTTTGTGTTACGAAGCTCAAGGAGACTCGACCCTTTTGAAGAAAGGGCTGGTGTTCGCTTCTCTCCAACGTAGGAGCTCTCGCCCACAACTGGACGTGTGCACACTGCATCCTCACTCAAAGGAAGCAACAAAATGCAGCACCCGCTTTCAAGCTCATCAGGAGCTCCCGTACTTTGTGCTGTATTCGAAGAATCGTGTCCTAAAAGACAACGCAAAGGTTTTTTCTTTTTTGCGTTCCAATTTTTTTAAGACGTTGAATATGCATATTTTCGAAGATTCTAAGATCGTTCGAGAAACCTTAGTAACTCCCCCAAAGTTTTTATATAAAAATAATAAACGAGCAGTTATGGGAACTACTCTAAGTACATGGTACCTAAGCTACTACTGTTTAGAAAACTTGTCCTTTACTTGAATTACATTCTATGAGCACGTGCTTTTACTTTACTAAAATATTTTTCCGGTGATTTCTGAGGAAAGTAAAGGTCCCGACTTCAATGTACATTCTCTGAATTAAAAAAAAAGCGTTTCGTCGTGTAAAAACGCCCTTTTTCGAAACGTCATCTGATCATTTCTCCGAGTGAAGTAATGGCGGCTATAAGACCAACACAAATAAGTGCCTTATAAGAAGTGTTGGGTAAAGTGCATCTAAAAGGTACTTCAAGTAAAGTACAAGAAAAATGAGACGTGATGTACTTTGAGTAAAGTAGCAAGTACACAGGGTGCAATGTACTTCAAGTAAAGTACTATACATACAATGTATACTTTAAAAGTGAAGTACAAGAATTTTTGATACAATTTTTCATGATGTCCTTTAATTCCCCTATACAGTGATTTTTTAACTGGTGTGCCTTGCTCAGGGGTAATCAGGGGTGCATGACCTATCTTCAAAAACAATGGCGAATATTTGATAAAGTTAAGTGGCAAACAGGGTAGTTATGTTCAGGAATGGAGCCAAATTGATAAGTCCCTCTTCTGAATTCGGCACCGCTTGCACTGGATTGTTGCACCCAAGGGGGTTAAGTGTATTAGGAAAGAGCATGACGTCAGCTTCGAAGCTTTCGCAAGCAATCCTCTCATAGAGGAGTTTCCTGACTCTAATAAAAATTAAAAAAAAAACAGTGAGTGTGAAAGCGAGCCGGTGACATTAATAATAATGTGACACCTGAGATTGGGGTGTGAAAAAAAAAAATTAAGGAACTTTCAAGTCGAAGGAAAAGGCAAACGAGAATGTCTCAAAACATTGTGACGTTCTCCTCTGTTGTCTTTTTCTTCGACTTGAAAGTTTAATTGTTCTGCATATTAGTTTCAGGTGCTAGATTATGAATAAATTTGCTCTCATAATGTTTTAAACCTCCTCGCTTGCGCTGACCAACCGAGAAGTAGTGAAAGTTCAAAAAGCTACTGGAAAGCCGCCCCCAGGACAAGCGGAGCGATGCGTCGTCTTCTCACGTCCCTGGTGAGAGTTGAATATCCCTACCAGTATTTCTTCGGAGTTGATAAAGCCTCATTTTGTGATACAAACTTAACAAAACCAAATTTGGGGAATGTACTTTGAAGTCGTAAATTGTACTTTCCTCGGAAAGTGCGAGAAAAAAAAAATAATTTAAGTAAAGTACAAGTATATATGCATAAAATGGACTTCAAGTAAAGTACAAACTTCCTAAACGTACTCAAAGTAGTACTTTAAGTACAATGTACTTAAAGCACTTCCCAACACTGATTATAAGTTGATCAGACAGCTCGTCAGCGAGGGTAAAACTACTACTCTGTGACGACTTGACTTTATAAAATATTTGCTTCCATTTCCGTAAAAAACTGATGCACCTCTGATTACCCCTGGAGCAATGCATACCAGCTAAAACAACACTGTTTAGGGAATAAAAGGGCATCATGAAAGATTGTGTTAAAAGTACTTGAACTTTACCTTGAAATATATTGTATTTATATTACGTTACTTCAAGTACATTTCACCCGGTATACTTACTACTTTTTATATGTGCTTTACGCAACACTGTAAACAAGCAAACACTGTCTAAAAAAATCAAGCTCAGGCAGTGCTAAACCTAAAGGTAGAAATGGCGCATTCGCAAAACATCATTGACCAAAAAACAAAAAGAACAAAACAATTAGGCGCGCAGAAGCAGAACCGGCCATTAAAGCATTTCTGTGAAAAAACAAGCCGATTCATATTTTGCTAGTACAATTTCGCGAACGGATCAAAACCTACGTACTTTCTTGTTATCATAAAAAAACATGTATAGAAAACTTCAAAAGTAATTTGGTATTTTTTACGATAACTACCAATTTTCTCAATTACTTTCCATTTAAGTAATCTCTACTCTACGCAAATTACTTTTGAAGTCAATACTCAGTAACTTAACTTAGATACTTTTTTTTAGTAACTTGTGCATGTCTGCGTGAAACGACCGAACCCTCCGGTTCCGCAACAGCCGCAACGAGGAGAGCAGTCAAGTTTTCTGGAGCTGGACGGTACGCTGCTCGAGGTATCTCTCCTCCCCGCGAGCTGAGCTATTTTGCTGTAAGCTGCCCGATTTCCATATGGCTTCCCACCTTCTGAAAGTGCGTGTGCGGTGCGTCGCCAAGGACGCCTGGCCGGCGTCAGGATTCGGCAACGAAGAAGCTAAGGTTCTCTTTTTTTCAGCTCATTTGCATAGGTAATTTTTTTGTCAGCGGTTGCGGTTGTGGCGAACTTTGAGAATGGGTGTAGATGGGGCCCGGTTTTCGCAATATTCTGTATCTTACTAACGGTTGGTATTACCGGTGCCAGTCGAGACAAACAAATATATGATTGCATTTTATTTTTGTTCTAACTGTCCTCCTTTCCGCACGCTTAGTCACGGTCAGAACGTGTCGTCAGCCTACTGAGATTTGTCATACGCGTTTGATTTCGTATATGATTAACAGAAATGTAGTTTTGTTTGCTCATTTTCTAGTTACTCTCGACTTTGCCCTTTCAGCTGTCCACTGGCCCAGTCTACAGCCCATTGATAAGGTTCATATTCAGCGCGTCTTATAAGTACCAACAACGATCGCCATGCGAGCACGTGGGACACGTACCACGAGCGAGTTCTCCGCCACCGTTTGCTTTCAAAAGCCGCTGATTTCAGTACTGCGCCGCCATTTGCTTCCAAGGGCCAAACAAGGTACATTTTCATATTTGACGCAATTAATTTAGACGCACAAACACATCAAGAGGCTTTAGTCCACCTTAATTTGTTTGCCGTTTTAAGTAATTTTCTGTTTTCTGACGGTGTTCCAACGAATTTCTTTGTATACCACAAATCCGTCGTGGCCCATCTTTAATAGTGTGAACAACTCCATATGTTTGGACGTTGCTCACACCCAATGCTCAGAACTAGCTACTATTCATCAACTTCAAAGAACAACTTTTTTTTTATTGTGTGGAATGGATGTTGAACGCGAATCTTCATGCATTCCTCGCAGGGAGTGACGAGAAAGTTATGGGTACCCGTGCTCTGTCAGACCTTGAGTACCCATCCAAGCTGTGCACGCGCAGTGTTCCCTTCTACCGAAATGCAAGAAAAAGTCCTCGAGTGTCCCTCTGAACGTTCGCTGCGAACAACGTCCAACAAAATGGTATTCTTGACCTCGACCATAACCACCTCGATTTCGACCATCTCGATCATGGGTTTGCATACCGGCGTGCGTTGGTCCGCTGATACTTTAGAGGACTTCCTTCTGAAGGCTTTCGAATTGCCCTTAGAATTGGTGTATAAGACTGCACCGTTTTGATCTGGATGAGCATCGTACCGGCGCGCGGTCGCGTATCACTACTGCGTGGTGCACGTTAAAGACCCCAGGCTAGCGGTTGTACCGCACTGGCTAAATTACTCACCTACAGCTGAGACACCAGACGCCCACTGAGGCAGACTGACTTCTGGCTGTATAAATATACACACAACAATTTGTTGTACCGTATAAACTTTAAGAAAGACATATTCGCTCAGAACACAAAACAATCTTTCGCCGCACGGAGGCGTCTTTGTTGAAACCAGTGCTTTATTCAAACATAACTTTTACTTCTTAGCCCTATGGTCCCTCATTAAGATTAGTGGATTATTCGCGAAGAAAAAAAGAGCAAAGTCTACACAGATAAAATTATGAATTATATATACACCACCAATATGATAAACTCATATAACGCACATAGTAACGCAAAATTTACGTTCGTTAGTTTTGAAAGTAACGGTGATGGTACTTGGTTACGTTTGCCGGAAGGTAATGAATCTCAGTAACCGGTTAACCTTTGACGGTCTAACGAGTAACGCGAAAGGTTGACCTCTCGTTGGTGATTCGGACTTCGCCGCTCATAAACAGCGAAATACACAAATTATATAGAGTAGAAACATTTAAAAGTGTCACGCTGTGATACTTATAGTCGCTCACTGGACGAGATCGGCATGGCACGTCTTTCGGTGCCCAACCTCTAATACGAATTGGTTGCCTTTTGTTGTGCTTAGTCTGCTTGTGCATGCTCAAAGCTCGCGAGACGACGAGGGGTTATGAAAGTCAGGAAGCTCCAAAGGAAGAGTGGCCAACTGAATCTCCTTCCTGCCATTCTGATTCTTTCCGTGTCTGATATCAAGCGATTCTTGTGCAGTGTTTCACAACTCCCTTTTTCATGGCATTTTGCTTTTTCTACATGTCTGGTTCCTGCAAAAACGTATATGCTGGTTTGCGCTCATATTACGTAAAGTAATGCAATCCGGTTTTATTCTGACCACCCTTCGCGAATAAACATGGAAGGCCCATACAATCTGTAAGGACTAGCACAGATGTCGATCTCTTTTATGGGAGTTTCTTCGCGCGCATTTTATGACGTTCAATTACGTATCTTAGATTTGTTCCTTCAGTATCTCGCGAAACATAAGGTTTCTACGCAAACTCCGCAAGGCTAGACACGTACACCGCGCTCTATTTCATTTTTTTTTTTTAAACGGGAGCAGGTGCAAGAAGCCAAGGGGATCAATCAAGCTGCTTAGCGTTATAACAGTTTTCGTCCAGCAATGCAATGCACAATAACCTTTATTTCTGGTGAAACATATATAACACAATGAACACATTTTTTCCAGAAGCTGAACGCAGAATACTTTTAACTTTTCTGGAGACTTGACAGGTCGATATTCTGTTGTTATGTGCAAACGGGTGTTAGTAGGCGAACACGATGCTGTTCATTATTGTTTACACAAATGTCACATGAAACTGTGAAAAACTAGAACATCCTTATTGTTTACACGACGAAAAGTAAATGTTTCTTTGACCTTCTACATATTAAAGGCCAAAAAAAAGAGCCGGAAAAATATTTTTTGTGATGGTGAGAGGATTAGCTTGTGTTACTGCGTAGTGTATTTGTGGTTCCGTATCTCTGCGAATTTGAGCTATACTCAGTTTCAAAAACAACATTCAGGAATTTCACGTCATATACTGACTTAAGCTAGCAAAGTAATTGAGGTGACGTTGAACGCAGACGCAATACGTTCTTTATATATCATTAATCGGATTAGACGCACTTCAATAATATGTTGTCTTATATTCAACGGTGCCTTTGAAATGATCACCTGTCTTCCAACTTTAGATGCACCGCTCATAGAACTTCATATTGGGGTACTCAAAGTCACTCTATATAAATGTAATTTCATCGTAAAGTGCTGTTTATCTGAGAAAATATTTTTCTTGATGTAAAAAGCTCAAAGCAATAACATAAGCGGATTGACTTGTTTAGTTATTGAAAAAAAAAAAAAAAACTTATTTAACATATTAATTCGGGAAATCTGGTTCTATTCCTGTTGGATATATTCGTGTCCTCTTCAGCTAACAAGGTAACTTACACCCGAACGTTGCCCCAACCTCTAGAATGCATTCGTCTTCTGTGCTTAGGCTGCTTGCGCACGCTCAGAGCTCACCACGAGCCGATGTGTTCTCAAAGGTAGGAATAAGCTCCCGCGGAAGAGGGGGCACCTAAATCTACTTCCTGCCATTCTGATTCTGTCCGTGTCTGTAATCAAGCCATTCTACTGCAGTAATATAACTCTTCATTTGACATGTCAGTTTGCTTTCTCTACATATCGTGTTCCTGTACAAAGGTGATTGCTGGTTTTCGCTTATATATTAATAATAATATATAATAAATAATAATAAATAATAGAAATAATAACAAATAATGAATATTAAAATAATAATGATAATTACTATTATAATTCTTATTATTATTAACAAGTCAAGGATCAAAGGGGGCAAGGTTTTCCTAAAAAAGAAGGAAGGCGCTCCAATTATTCGAGTGAACACTGTGGACGACGTCGAAAGCATGCGCTAGAGAAATAACGACTCTTTTTTAACAATGCGATGATTTCAGTGTCCTAAAAAAATGGCTAAATATTAAGAAAAATATTTTCATGGTAATGCATGTGAATATACGAGGCATAAGAAAATATTGAGACCTCTTTAAAGTTTTGACTAAGGATGTCATGGTAAATACGGACGTTTCTGACCACTAGACACGTGACCTTATAGTTTTACGTCTAGATTTTAACAAAGTACCGCGCAGAGATAACTTCTTATTGATCTTTAATAACAGTACCGACGAAATACGTTATGTTTTGTTTATTTTAAGTCCAAACATGTGCTTTTACGACAAGAACTCTGGCAGCTTCGCGATGGCTCCACAGCATGCCGTTAGCCGCGGTGCTGTATCTTGGGTTTCTTATCGGAGCTAGACACTGATCTCTGTGGCAAACTGTATCGCAAAATAGTTTATGATGCTTTTTACAGCGATCGCAATACAAATTTCAGCTCAGTTTTGTGTAAAAGCCTCAGGATTTGGTACGGCCACGTGTCTAGTGGTCGAAATTGTACAACATGGGGGCAGCCAGGCCGCGGGGGGGGGGGGGGGGGGGGGGGGGGCATTTTGCCTGGTGAAATCACTCTATGCCCCTCTACCTCGTCGACCATCACCCACAGTAAACACGTCGTAATCTTTTTTGTTTTTCTTTTTTTTTTTTTTTGTTACTGCCAGATTGGTTTTATTGAATTGTAGCTTCAGCTGCGGTCAGACTTGAGAGGAAACAGAGCCTGGACCGACTCAACCCTCCGACACGTCACGTCACTGCGGGGTGGTGCTACCTTGGCACTGCACGTGCGCAGATGCTTCGCCTCATCAGAACCTAGCTCGTGCGCTCGCGCGTTGCCCACGTCCGCTGTGGGTAAACGAGGGTTTGTTTGTGAAGTGTATTGACCGACAGGCGCCACGGCCAATGGCAGCCCCGTTAAAACCCCTCTATCCTGGGAAACGTGGCGCCATTCGTGCCATTCGTTGTGTTTATTTTCCACCTTGTAAAAAGTATAGATAGAGGGGCTGTGGAAAAAAAGCTGCGCTTAGCAGCTTGACGGGCCCACAGTCCCTGTATTAATGGCAACTAAGCAGCACTACGGTGGGAAGAATGAACATGCATAAAAAGGATAATCACAACGAAAACGCAAAAGTATACAAGCATACAAAACAAAAATCATACTTGTATGGTTACAGACTTTGCACGGAGTTCACTGTACTTACAGGCTAATAAATCAAAATGCATCAGCTGATAAGCATTTAATAATGACGGAAGTGTATAACACAGGCACTCTTTTCTGTGGTTTAAACGAGGTGTAGCTACTACCAAATTCTCTCCATGTCTTGCAGTATAGTTCAATTATCTTATTTGTAGTTGTGCCAGATTACATATATTATTTATATTTCTCTGTGTTTCCAACTTACACCGTACACTCAATCGATATCTATATAGGTTGTATGCTGGGATCACGTGGGAGCGATAAAAACAGTTTGCACATGACGCTCTGTAGGGCGCGTTGTAAATATGTCGAAGACATTTTTTTTGTACCAAATAAACAAGTTGTAAGTTTGAAAATATGGTTCTCCCCCACACTAGTTGACAGTAATTTAAATGGGAATAAAAGAGTGAAATATACAGAAGTAACTTGATTCTTGTGTGAAGAAGGTATCTAACACGACCTATTATTCCAATTATCTGAGCTATTTTGCCTACTAAATAGTTTATATGACTATCCCGCGACATATTTGCGGAAAACACGGCACCTAGACATTTAAAGTGCTCCGCAATTTCGATTGGACGGGAATTGAAAAAAACATCTCTCTGCACTGGAGTTGGCTTGTTTTTCGGTCTAAATATTACTGCTTTTGTTTTTAATTCATTTATTTGCCTGGAACTAGATTTTGACCAGTTCTCCAGTGCTTTCATTGTGTGATTACATGTATCTACTAATTCATGGATATCAGTGCCGGCAAAAAAAAAATAGTAGTGTCATCAGCGTAGATAATGAATTTGCAACTAGGGTTAATTTTTAGAATATCATTAAGATAAATATTAAATAGCAGGGGCCCTAACATACTACCTCGCGGTACATCACAAGTCACGGATAGAGCCTTAGAACACATGTTGTTTATCTGAACACCCTGTTTTCGGTTTCATAAATAGGATTTCAAAAGTAATAAAACCTGTCCATAAATACCATATAGTAACTAAGTTTCCCCAACAGAATATCATGACTCACTAAATCAAAGGCCTTGGAAAAATCCGCAAATACACCAGCTACAATCGCTTTGTTTTCAGATTGTGTAAGAATATATTCTTTTTGTTCGAGTTACGCCGATTCCGTTGATCTGTTTTTACGAAAACCAAATTGTTGAGGAGTTAACAAGTTACATTTATCTATAAAGTTTGAGAGCCTTGAATGCAAGATTTTTTTCAAATATCTTTGAGAAAACAGGTAGAATAGATGCTGGCCTATAATTTCCTAAACTATTTCGATCACCCTTTTTATAGAGAACCGTAACTTTCGCAACATGCATATTCACTGGAAAAAAACTGCATCAACAAAACATAGATTAAAAATGTGAGCAAGAATAGGCGCAATATTATCAGCTAGGTGCTTCCCCGGTCGTGTCTGAAATCCATCAATATCACAACTACTGCTGTTGTTTGTGTTTTTGATTAATGATATCACTTCCTGCGCAATCACTGGGTTCAGAAACATGGTTTTATCATTTCGATTACAAAAATAATATCTCCACGTATCAGGCGAGACACCGCCGCCTCCCATGTTCGTAAAACAATCGTTAAATGCGTCAGCTAATTTAGCACCAGACAGTTCTTCATAGTTAACTCGTAGTTTTAAAGGAGGGTTATGTGGGTGACCGGCGATGTAGGATTGTCTTTAATCTAGACCATAACACGTCATGTCGACCGTTCTTGTCGCTTAAAAATGATGAATGGAACTCAGACCGAGCAGATTGCAGCTTCTTTGCTACTTTGTTTCGATACTGCTTAAAAGTAGTCAAATCATCAGGATTACGAGTATATAAAAATGTGTTATATAGTTGGTCCCTTATTTTCAGTTCTTGGCGCAATTCTGGCGTAATCCACATCCACGAGATACGCCCGCGCGCCACTTCTGAGAAGAACAAGGCGTCTGGAATCTAGCTCAGTGCTACGCTGTGCCGCCATGATCCTTCCAAGTACTGCACGTCGCCCGTGCCTCTTGCATCAACGCACCTTGCGCTACTTTTCAAATATGAAGGGACTTTAAAAGGGCCCTGCAATCATTAATTAAAAGAGCGGTGCAATGATATTTAATTTGAATGTTTTTCACTTTACACGAGCTTATTGGCACTAGTGGGGCTGAAGGACACTCGCACGGAACGCCACTGCCCAAGAAACTCCTTTGTTGCGGTGTAATTTCAGGGACAAAAGCGATCATTTTCATTCATTCTCTCCTTTGCAAAATTTGACGACGTAACTTGGCGATCGCAGCACACCGCAGTGACGATATTTTAATGCCGTTCACAGATTGGACCCGAGCATTGCATGGGCACTCGATTTGAGCTCGTGATAATTACTACCTCGAGAAGCATTCGGGTAGTGGTCCGTGTCCAATCGCTGCAACGACTAAAATAGCCGAGCCATAAGAATGTCTGGAACTCAGCGCGTATCCTGTGCTTTGCCAACCCCAGCGCGAGGCTATGATCAACATTGGCGGCATATAATATGCTCCAGATCACGTGGCCTCTTGTTCTGGCTGCGAGTTGAGGGAGTGAACGCTGCTCGTTTTTCTTTAATTTTTTTTTGGGGACTTCTATTGCTAGAGTGAAAAACGAACGCGTGTTTCATACGTCATTAACGTCAGGGATCCGTTCTAAGCGGTACTTGAGCAAAATACAAAAATTGTTGCATCGCCCCTTTAAGCGTCTACATTTTTTTGCGGTTTCCACGTTTCTTGGGGTTTGAGCAAGCCAGCGGGCATGGAGAGAGTAACTAAATATTAGTGCGTCATATTTTAACCGGACGACGCGGAAACCTCCTCCACCTACGGTGGCGACCCGTGTTGCCGAAAGCGCGCGATATGTGACGCCTTTGGTCCTGGCCTTACTACTACTCAGAGCCGCTAAAAGTTTCTTTTTAGTTGAAATACAAAATAAAAGTAGAACGAACCGTTTAAATTATTTAAGAAAGTAGTTTTTGTTCACTGTTATAGATCAGAAAAGAAACAAATGCAGTTTATAAAGTACGGAAGCAAGGAATGACCCGTCGACATACCCGCCACCAAGTGGTGGAAAAGGCGGCGCATACTAGAAAAGGGTAGTGGGATGAGGCACCGACAAGCGGCGAGCGTAGAAAGGTTCCGGATGTACGCGGTGGCGCTGCGGTCAAGGATCGACCGGTTCCGAGCGTTCCGAAGGCCTTCGAAGCAGGTTTGGCTTGCGGTTTGGCCGCTTGCCGGTATGGCAGCGCGAAGTGGCTCCCGTTCTGAACTGATTTTTGCCCCGTGTTTGCTGTCGTTTGTGGCCAATGAAGTGTCATGCCAAATTAGTGTTTAATAGCTCAGCAAATTCAGTGCGAGCCGCCCTGGCTGCCCGCTTCATACAGCCTATCCAGAACATGCTTTAGTGGCCCCCTCTCGAGCCGTCGACACGGAGTGCGGCAGCCGTGAGCGCTCGCTGAGCTCACTACCCCTCCTCTAGTTCACGGCCACTCAAGCGACCAAGGACGTCATGAAGGAGGTTATTTTTTGCTTGTTTTTGTTAAGTTACTACGTTCAGTAAGCTTAGGTTCGGTGCAAATTAAAAACAGGTAAAAAAGTCCTTGCAGGGCCCCTTTAAGCCCCGTCGTATAACTACTTCGCTCCGAAACACGCGCGTAATTACGATGAAAAACAAACGTAAAAATCACAAAGCTGGTTCCAAACTTCCAGCTGCGGAACTCCGTGTCAACGTGTTTAAATTTGATTTTTGAGACCAATCGCAAGACCGTACTCGGTTGCCGTTTTTTGTTCGGTACGGGCGGCAATCTGTCGGTCAGAGAGTTTGAACAATTCTCACATCTGCTTTCACCGGTTTAGTTTTAGCAGTTTGGATTTTTCAACAGATGAATGCAAACGCGCATGTGCTGGAGCATGACTGCTTTATAGAAGTTCGCATCCGGCCGAGAGGTTGATACCCTTTCAATAATTCGGATTATTGTCTTTTCTTTTTTTTTTTCTTTTTTTCCTCTGAATTGAACGCAAAGACGTCTGTTTTCAAGGTAAATATGTTGGAATTATAGAACAAATTTAAAATCACTTTACGAATGTAGCCCGATTTCTATCGAACGATTAATATATAAGTGACAAATATAGAAAAGAAAACTAACATACTACATGGATTTTGTTTGAGAATGGAATGTTCAACGGATGCTCGCCAGTCACACCTTTAGTCTTGATTTCAGCGTCTCCATTCTTTCGAGGAAACCAAATCAACAGTGATCAGTTCGCCTGTTTATTAACTTTGTCTTCTAAAACCAAATCAAGGCATGTTTTTATGGACAGCTGTGTCTCCGGTTTTATCCAACCACGTCAGTTGTACAGGCTGAAACTGGCGTGTTTCAGCCGCTTTTCGTCGCTTTCCTTTACGTACAATATTTTGCAATTAGGAATGTTCTGAATAGTTACAGCTTATACGTTTGAAGACCGCCGAACCCTGAACGCATGCTGGGCTCCATACCATTGTTGTAGACTGGCCGAGAGAACTTCGAAGACGCCACAACCAAGCAGTAAAGCGGGCTGTATTTTAGCACTCACAGATGTTTACTGGTGTCTTTATTTTTGGCGAGAACCGACAATTCTGCGATCTATTTACAACTGGAGAGATAAAAACTGGGGAGAGAGGGATAGAATTACATATATAATAGGTAAGCATAAATAATGTAGTATATAGATCGTAAAACACTAATCTATCTCCCCGATGAGAACTATCAGGACGAAAAAACAAGCACGCATCACATCTTTGCTTCGCTATCACTTCAGGCACCGATTCTGCAAGCTCACCTACAGCTTCTGGACCTGTGCGCAGTTATTCAGTTCAGTTTTACTTCCTTAAATGCTTCTCTAGGGAAAGTCGTAACACAAGAAATATGTGTGTGTGTATGTTTATGTGTATGTGTGTGTGTTGGGAGGGCGGGGGGGTATCTTTAAATACGGGAAAACAGCGTAAATACGGCTGAGTAGACCTAAAGTCACTGGCTTCTAGGAAAGTAGCGCCATTGCGTTCGGTACCTGCTAGCCGGACACAAAGGGAGACTAACATACAGCCTAGCTGTATTCCTGTATCGAAATACATTTGGAATGTTTCTTTGTAACGCGAAACAATAAGGATGAAATGTATTTCGTTACATTTCTTAAAAAATACCCCCCCCCCCCCCCCCCCCCCACACGAAATACAAAATATAAGTACGAACGCCTTTTTTTAGCTCCTGAGGGCACCAGGGTCAAGGAGATGCTGGAGCATTGTTACTATGCCGACCAACGTTCCTTCCAAATCTCGTAGTATTTATTATTTTTTTTCTGACAACTGTTGCCTTGTGGCGGACTCGAAGCTGGTAGGGTTCTAAGACTTGAGCCGGAGCATCTTCTGCCGCCGGTCCCTAGGCGGAGATTTCATGAGTCATTGTTTGTTGGCATCCAATGCCCGCTGCTAACCGCCTCTCTTGCCTTAGCGTACACTGTACACCCAGCCGGCAAAGCTGAGTCACAGTTTGTCGCAGCACGAGCCTGGTAGTGGTTGCCTCGAAATAGTAAGATTATTCACGCAGTAAAGTTCAACAAATATTCGAATGCGTCTGCGGCTGCGCCCGCTATATTGCACGGCTCAAGGGTACGTCTTCAGTCGACGTAAACGTGACCCGCTGCTCTGCTGATTCAATACGCAGGAAGGAGGCCAGACGTGGCCTCGTTGTTGCGACCCAGATTTCGTGCACCTGCAACTCGTCTCGAGTGCGCTGTTTCTCGGAGAGCTCGCACCTGTGCCGGCAATATCAGGTCGCAATTCAGGAGGGTCAGTTTTGATGACGCTGGGCGAAACTTGAGGATTGCCATTCATGCCTCATAGCGTCGGCGGGTCGGCGGGAAGGACCGTCGCAACAGCGATGTCACCGTTTTTTTTCTTTTTCAATCGTAACAAAAGACGTGTTCCAGGGTGCTAAAGGTGGTCCACTATTCTCGAAAATTCCGAATGCGACTGCCTGCACGATCTTCAACGAGGTCATTTATGACGAAATTACGTATTTTTCTTTTATACAGCAGCGTGGGTCAAGTTTCATGTTCAAGGCCACACATACAGATACAAGAATACCAGTTCATTTAACCGTGACGTTATGTGATCACTGTTGGCAGGGGCGCCCTTATTGGGCAGGAGCGTGGTGACGTTTTGATGGCATTTGAAGTGACATGGAATTTATTTAGAGGTCGAAGTCTTTTCGCATTACTCTTCAGACAGACAGGAAGTCAAAGAGGGGACCGCGGTCAATCTTTGATGGAACGTTTTTTGAGTTTATTAAAAACTCCTCTTTGTCCACAACCACTACCTTCGAGGCGAAGTGCCAAGCATGCGGGAAATTAATTTCGGAATCAAAAACTTTCACTTAAAACTTTAAGCTTATTCTCAGTTGGCGTCTCAAACAAATTTGAAAAATGTATTGCAGTATAAGTATTTCAGTATTTGTAGTTCTGCCCTCACTAAACTGTATTCCTGTATTGGGATTTCCAAAGACTGTTTGCCTATCTTTAAAATGTATTTCCGATACGTATCGCGACACATTCATACAGATGTATTTGAGTATCAGTATTTTAGTTACTATTTTTTATGTATCCCAGTATTTGTATATACAAATACCTTTTTGAGTATTTCTGCCCAACACTGCAGACGACCAAAACCTCGCAAAGCGATTTCCTAGTCGGTCTACGTTGCCATGAAAATCGCCATCTTGGCTCATTCAAATCTTCGAAGCCTCCAGGGGGTCGTTCTAAACCAGTCGCGCCAAGATCACCGTGGAGCATCATCGTACTGGAAGCGTTCCTCGCCAATACAAGCGTCGTTGGCACTGTGTTTGCAATCTATTTATCAATCATGCTCTTCTCTACGGATCTCTTACAATTATATCGTTCTACTTGCGTATTTTAAGACAGTAAAATCATTTTTCAGTGCCTCCAAGCACCGACAGAGCATGTGGTGGTGGTACGAAGATGGACGCTTGTTCCGCCGGTGTGTGGATAGCAAAATCTCGGTATACAAGACACGTCTCCATAAAGCTACCCGTCACCAGCGAATTTAGATCAACTGACCAAGAACGGAGGGGTCAGGGAGAAATTGCTCATTTCACGAACCAAGATGGCGACCATACGGGGAGCTTGGCGCTACCTTCCCATGATCCGCTGACTTTAAGTAGACCTATATCACTAAGCGTCCCACGGATGCATGACGCCGCCCTAATTGTCATTCATAGGCGGATAGGCGCCAGTTCACGAGACAGCTGGCGCCGCCTTGTGCTTTTCTCGAGCAGGCAGCCCAGCGGAGTCGTCGCGCGTGCAGAAAAAGTACAGTTCCCACGATGCATGGCGGCAGCGGTGGCGTAGGGAAACTAGCTATGTGATCGGTCTACTGCTATATAATCCAATGGACCCGTTGTTGTCGGGCAGGGGGCGCGAGCGCGTCCGCAGGACGCGACCATGTTATGCGGGCAGGACCCTCCAGGCGGCGCTGAAACGTTCGATTTTGCACGTGCCCCGTTCGAATGCAAGCATCTGTCAGCATCTGTAAATGCGCGATAACAGAACTTCTAAAAAAAATTTAAAAAAGAATAAAAAAAATTATGCAGCTCGCTGCCTTATCGTGTAACCAAACATTCTTTTCAGCCTTATTATTTTATTGAGTTCTTTCATAGCTACCGTGAGCCCGTGTGTTTCACTTTACGTGATAGCGAAGCTGAAGCTACTTGCAAAAGCGCGTTTCCCCGAACGATGCTCGCACTGCACGAGCGCGCATGCTTAGCAGGGACACTGCAAGCTCGGAACTCGCTTTTGTAGCTTCAGATATATACGCTGGCACTTATAATAAAACGGAGAATAAAAAAAAAACCGTTCTGCCTTTCTATTTTTATGAAGAAGGAAGACCAGCGGAGCTGTACTCGATACACTGTGTGCTTCTTCTTCGTCGTCGTCTGTTTTTCGCGCTGTTTCCTACGACGAATTCCCACCAACGCGCCCAACTATCCATTCTTCTATTATTGCTGGAAGGGTTGCCGCCATCTACGAGCGACGGCGGAAACCATATTGGTTGTGTGCTTGCCGCCGTCATTTATAGATGGCGGTAGCTGTTCAGGTAGGTTTGTGTCGACATACACAGACATGATCCTGGGGAACCTAGAACTTAACAACTCCGCTGCAAAAAAAAAACTGAAAAAAAAAATACTGTAGTGGGGAAGCGTAATGACGCACGTTCGAAGCGCGAGCCAAATATTCTATTTTGTTCGCCTGGAGCGCTTCTCGCACTTGAGTGCTACGAGCCTAACAAGGAGTGAACCAAGTACAATGCAATCTATACTCAGCGTCGACTATTGTGTGCTATGTTTTCAAGTCTCGCGTAGCTACTGCAGTGCTCCTACTCTGTCGCAGCTATTTGCCTGAGCGAATGCAAGTGGAAGTGTCGTCCACGTGCTCTCGCGGCAGTGCGAGGCTACATACAGCACTGTGGAGGTTTCGCTAGCTTTGGCAATGATATTCTGGTGACCGGTACTAATGACAAGGATCATCTCAACAACCTCGCTAAGGTATTCCAGTGAATGACAGAAAGAGGTATCAAGCTGAAATTCAGCAAGTGCAAGTTCATCATGCAGGTTGTCGAGTACCTGGGCCATCTTATCGACGCAGATGTGTTCCACCCTGCTCCAGGAAAGGTGGAAGGAATCCTCAAATATCCTTCACCAAGCAACGTCAAGGAACTACAGAGCTTCCTTGGCTTGGTTATGGGGTATCCACACGAAGGAGAAATCCGCCCCTGTCCTCCGCTGAGCGCGCATCACGTGAGACATACGTCATCCCTTTTTAACGCCTCGCGGCGTTAAACTATAGTTTATCATGTTTTTTTTTACAGCGATCGCAATACAAATCTCCGCTGTATACTATTGTGTACTTTGTATACTATTAACTGTTGACAACATTGTTCATGAAGGGCTGCAATATCGTAACTGGCAGTAAGATATTTTTATATCCCGCATTGCGTCGTATAGCGATATACTATCGCATGATGATGATGAACAATGATAAATCTATGCAGGCACCCTAAAAACTCCAAGCTCTGAAAACTCTCTGAAAAATTCTAGGGAGAGCTAATCTCAGCAATCTGAAAATTACCAGGCAAGACTATAGGTTTACACGTAAAAAACGAATGGCTGCCTTGTGACACTGAGCATGACGCAAGCACGTGAAATTCAGTGCTCAATTGTTCCAGCGCAGAGGATTTTCAGCTCAAAACATTATACATTATCTCAGCCACGCCATTCGACATCTTCTTACCGACGATTACAACACATGGCTCTCCCAAGCGATTTTCCGGAAACTAAACGCTTCAGACCTTTTTTTTTTTTTCTTTTTAACGCAGAGAATAATTCTTTAAATTTAAATTGTTCCATTTGAAGCCAAGCTCCTGACACTGACCTTGGGATCGACACGCTTGCATTAAAAGTATATCTTCCTTCAAATGAAGACCATCCTCTTACCTGTCCAACAGATGATTTGAGTCAATCATTTTGTAATCAGGTCTAAAGCTAATGCGAAATGATAAGATACGCGACGTGCACACCGTTCCACACAAATACAAGTATTTTTGTTTAATGTTTACTGCTCGTTATTGTTGTTGTTTTGTTGTCGCTGTTGTTGTTTTGTTTGTTTGTTGTTGTTTGTTTTTTTTTTGGGGGGGGGGGGGGGCGGGGGGGAGGGGGAGCGCGGGTTAAATCGGTCTTGCGAAAACTACGCATCGCTGGGAAAAAAAGCTGATGCCGTAGTGGTCTTCGCCAAAGGGCCAATTAAGGAAAATTCTTAGCATTCAGTATGATGAAGTAATTCATTACTTTTTTTAGCATTTAAGTTTCTCCTTAGTAGCTTCAAACGTAGGGTGTCAAATAGAAACTTCATGCGAATCGTGGAAAGCTACTAAATCCACCCACGTTAGAATGGTATGAGGAACGCGCAGAATTCTACGGCGTTCCAAGAGATTGCTCAATAGACCGATCCCACCAAGCGTTCCACGCATGCGTGACGCCGCCATAAGTGTAGTTCGTAGGAGGCAGACGCCAGTTCACGAGATAGCTCATGCCGCCTCGTGCTCTGCTCGCGCAGACCTCCAGCAGGGTTGTCGCGCGTGCAGAAAGACTACAGCTCCCACGATGCACGTCGACAGCGGTGGCGTACTCAAACTAGCTGGTGAGATCGGTCTATTGGGACGCGTTTTCGGTTTCTTATCGGAGGGCACCTCCGCGCCAGCAATCCCGCTCCCGTGGCCAAGACACGCAACATGTGCGTGCACCGCGACGCATCGCACGTAGACGTTCGTCCTCACACTGGCACCGACGTCCAAAAAGTCAAATCTCACGAGGCCCTCCGGGCGCTTTCTTTAATAGCCTCCTCTACGTGCGATGCGTGGCGGCGCACGTGAGTTGTGCGGTTGGGCCACAACGAGCGGAACTGTTCGTGCGGAGATATAAGCTCCGATATAAAACCTCAACTAAAAGAACGCGTTCAAGTTGGGCTTTTTGTAGCGTGAGCTACACTGGCCGAGGTTCAGCAGTTTCGCGTGGCTCCTGGAGAGCCGCGCTGCGCATGCGCCGGGAGCAGTGACGTCAGACGGTGCACAGCTGGC
Organism: Ixodes scapularis; assembly: GCF_016920785.2. Taxonomy (NCBI): domain Eukaryota; kingdom Metazoa; phylum Arthropoda; class Arachnida; order Ixodida; family Ixodidae; genus Ixodes; species Ixodes scapularis. Next base: position 62,146,204 of record NW_024609836.1, read on the forward strand.
GCGCCGGAGCCGCCGCCGCCGCGCGCGCCTCGCTGGTCTGCGCATTCCAGAAGAGTGACATCTTAGCCGCGGCAGACGCACTGGCGCCGCCGCGTGCCCAGCTGTGCGCCTCCGTTGTGCAGTAGGCGCATACCGTGTGTGCGTCATTGAAGCAGCAGTAAGCATGATAATCAAACTTGATAATCAAGACAACCAGGAAAGCTAAGAATAACCAGCTGAACCTAAGCACACGCTACGTATTTCCTGGCATAGCCGAGCTAAGCCACTGCAATTTTTTGTTCTTTTTTTTTTCGGAACGCCGTAAATCGCTGGGCGTGCCTGATGTCATTCTAATAATAATAATAATAATAATAATAATAATAATAATAATAATAATACATTTATTTTCGAGGACTATACTCATGAAGCTGTCAGGTTCGTCAAAGCCGACATGGGCTTGTGTGACTGAACCCTTTTAGGTAGAATTGGTAACATAATCGGTCAGAAAAAAAAAACAAAAAAAAAACCTTAAAGGAGCTGTGCAACGATATTCAATTGGAATGTTTTTCGCTCTAAACGAGCTTACTGGCACACCTGGGACTCAAGGATACTCACACGCAACGCCACTGGCCAAGAAACTCCTTTGTTGCGGTGTAATTTCAAGGACAAAAGCGATCATTTTCATTCAATCTCTCCTTTGCAAAATCTGATGACGTAACTCGGAGATCGCAGTACACCCAAGTGACGATATTTGAATGCAGTTCATAGATTGGATGCGAGCAATGCGTGGGCACTCGACTTGGGCTCGTGACAATTGCTAGCTCGAGAAGCATTCCGGTAGTGACCCGTGTCCAATCGCTGCAACGACGACAACAGCCGAGCCATAACAATGTCTGGAACTCAGCGCGTGCCCTGTGCTTTGCCAACCCCAGCGCGTGGCTATGATCAACACTGGCGGCATATAATCGGCTCCAGATCACGTGGCCGCTTGTTCTGGCTGCGAGTTCAGGGGGTGAACGCTGCTCATTTTTCTTAAATTTTTTTCTGGGACCTTTATTGCGTGGGGTGAAAAACGAACGCGTGTTTCATAGGTCATTAACGTTAGGGATCCGTTTTAAGCGATATTTGTGCACAGTACAAAAATTGTTGCACAGCTCCTTTAAGACATTTGAAGTCCACAGAAATGTCCACTTCAGCGGTACTAATCAATATAAATTATTTGAAGAAAACAGGAGAAAAAAAGAGTTAAAATTGGTTTGTCCGTCTGGTCACAGGACATTAAAAAAAAATCGACACAAACTTTGAGGCACAGATTTTCGGGATGAGGAGTCTAGCAGAATGAAAAAAAAAGCGCACACTCACACGGCACGTCTGTTCACAGCACATTCAAAGATCGACACAAAGTATGAGGGACGGAACTACCAGGTGATGAGTCTCTCGGAGTCACAGAAACATACACCACAGAAATGTGAAAAAAAGACAGTTATCCTTTTTCTTTTAGTATAACCATATGACGGAGGCGCTTTTTTAGTTTTTTCTTTGACGTAAGGTTCCGAAGATTTGATGGCAATTGATTAAAAATGTCTGGAACGTAGAATGAACGCATAGTTTTCCCATACCGTGATTAGCATTTTGGGACGAGATATTTTGAAACGTTCCGTAGTTGCCGTGAGACGAGACGAGGAGATTTAAAGTCGTCACACCAGTAGTGATTGATCACAACTGTTTCTAAAAAAAGAGATCTAAAGTTCGGCATTGACAATGTCTCAAAAAGGTCTAAATGAGAAAAATTGAGGTTATAGCACACGTTTTTCAAAATCCCCTTTAAGATATTGTCTATTTTCGTTTGCCATAAATTCGAGCATGAACCGAAAACAGTTATACCATAGCGCAGGTGACTATAGGCTAACGAATAGGCAACGCGTTTGCGTAAGCCGAGGGGCATGAAAGTTTTGATATTATAAAGCAGACAAGAAACGCTTCTCAACTTCGAACATATTTTCGTTAGATGAGAATTCCACGAAAGGTCGGAGCCGAAGTGTATACCAAGGTATTTTACAGAGTCGGAATAAGGCACTTCAGCACAGTGGCACGAGCTACAGTTTGATGTGTGTAGCAAAAAAGGAATATTTAAGGACACTACTTTCAAGGGATTGCGAAAGCAGACGAGTTTTGTTTTCGACACATTTATAGAAATCAAGTTCCGAGAAAACCAGTCCATGACCTTGTTGGAGGATTGCTGGAGCATCTGAAGCGATTCTGGGGAGGAAGTATGACGTGTTAATAAATGGGTGTCGTCTGCATATTGGTAAATAATGCAGTTTGAAACCACGCTATATAAGTCATTGACATAGATGTTAAACAATAGTGGAGAAAGAACGGACCCTTGCGGAACGCCAGATTTTAAACTGACTGTGGAACTTTGCACATTGTTTACCGAAACCAACTGTGTGCGCCCAAGCAGAAAATTTTCTAAAAGTGACAAGAAAGGTCCACAAAATCCGATGGCTGAAATTTTGCTAAGTAGTATAGAGTGATTAACAGTATCAAATGTTTTGGCACGTCAAGGAAGCATGCGCAAGTGAACAAGTTATTCTCAAAGCCATAATTTAAGTCATCAGAAAACGTGTCCAAGAGAGGTTGTGTTCCTCGGCCAGCTATAAAGCCATACTGACTCGGAGACATAATCTTATATTTATCAATAAAGGATGCCATCGTCATATAAATATATTTTTCTAATATTTGTGCCAAACATGGCAAAATAAATATTGGGCGATAGTTTTCTACCTTACTTCTCCGACCTCCCTTAAATAAGGGTTTGACAACAGCAGTTTTTAATTCACGGGGTATGATACCAGTCTCGATTATATTGTTGAAAAGTAAAAGGAGTGTATCCTTAATGTAAGTGAAATTTCTTCGAAGATCACTAAGGCGTATTTTATCTATTACAGGGGACTTGTTCAATTTGAGGCTCAGTATTATAGATTCTAAGTCGCTTGCTGTCATGTAAGGGAGAAAAGCGGAAGCAGGGTTCGAGTTGGGAATAGATGAACACATTGAGCTTTTTCTGGCTGTTCCGGAAAAAGAAGCAAAGAAATCGTTAAAACGATTTGCAGCAGCAAGTGAGTTAATACCGAAGGTGTCTTTTAAAATGCTTCCTTGCACGCGCGGGGAGACACCGCGCAATTCGTTGATCAATGACCGGGTTTAAACAGCGTTGCTCCGAGATTCAGAAAAGTGAAAGCCGTTTACCACTCCGTGTAACACCGAATTAGAGCGCAGCTCTTGAGGAGGAGGACGGAAGGGTACTGGGGAGTGAAGTGACGTGGGGAGGGGGGTCACGTGACCTTGGGGTCACGTGACCTTGGGGGGTCACGTGACGATGCCGATGATGTCATCAGTGACGTCACTGATGAGGTCATCCGTGATGATGACGATGACGATGCGGATGCCGGTGACGTCATCAGTGACGTCACTGATGACGTCATCAGTGATGATGACGATGACGATGCGGATGCCGGTGAGGTCATCAGTGACGTCACTAATGACGTCATCAGTGACGATGACGATGCGGACTCCGATGACGTAATCCGTAATGATGACGATGACGATGCGAATGCCGGTGACTTAATCAGTGACGTAACTGATGACGTCATCAGTGATGACGATGACGATGCGGATGCCGGTGAGGTCATCAGTGACGTCACTCATGACGTCATCAGTGATGATGACAATGTGGATGCCGGTGACGTCATCGATGACGTCATCGGGGAGGTCACGTGACCCTGGGGGTGGTCACGTGACTTCGGGGGTCACGTGACTTTGGGTGTCACGTGACCTTGGGGGTCCCGTGACCCTGGGGGAGGGGTCACGTGACCTCTGGGGTCACGTGACCTTGGGGTGACCTTGAGGGCCACGTGACCTTGGGGTGACCTTGGGGGGTCGCGTGACCTTGGGGTGACCTTGGTTACGCCGACGGCGACGGCGACGCCGACGCCGCTCAAGCCGGGAACGGGCCCCTAAGAGCTGCGCTCTAAAACTGCTTTTGAAAATAAGCCCGTTTACCAGAGCGAATGAGTGCGCTAACTCTGTTGCGGATAGATCTGAATTCTGCAAGCAGGCTTTGGTTGTGTGGTGAGCGCCGGCAGCGTTTCCAAGCAATTTGTTTAAGTTTAATTGCAGCTAATATGTCATTGTTAAGCCAGCGTAAATTGGAGTTCCTCTGCTTTAAAAAAATTAATTTTTTTGATGCGTTAGCAAACTTCTGGAAGAGTTCAACAAAGGAAGAATATACTTCTGAAGGACATACAGACCGTTGGAATGTTACCCAGTCATAATCGGAAACATGCTTGTCAAATCTCTGACGGTCAACTATTTCAATCTGGCGGATTTGAGTATTGGGCACAGCACCCACTACACCAGGAAATTCCAACTGACATGCTATAAAGTAGTGGTCTGATAGTTTCTGGGTTATAACTAGGGTGTGTACTTTCCGGTGTTTATTTGTGAGAAAAATCGGCGGATGTTTTTCGGTGTTTATTTATTTTCAAACACCGGTGTATTTCGGTGGAACGTCTCACGACGAGGCTAAAATCGGTGATTATAGGTAAAAAAAAAGCGATTGATCACAGACAGAGGGTTCCAATTTTATTCACATAGCTCATATACTTCTTCTCTAGGAAGCCACTATTTCTCACGCTTGGTTATTATAGTAGATGCAAGCATACTTTCATGCTCGCATCTACACGCAAGGAACGTGCTGCCGTCATGGCAGCACGTTCCTTGCGGTTCGCGACCTGCAATTATGAAAACGCACGCTCTTGTACGACACGGACGTTGGCATTGTCTTCCAGAAACCACAGCAACCTCTGAATACATGGCTTGCACCGACATCACTTGGCCAGACACAATGAGGAAAAGGCACGATAGAGCCTACCCTCCACTGCGTTAATTTTTCCCCAAAAGGGGGCTATCGGAGACACAATGGGGGAAAGGCGTATGAGAGCTTAGCTTCCACTGCGTTCACTAGACGCTTTTGACCCTCAGAAAGGAGGGCGGACTGACGCCACCTGCAAGCCATGTATAAAAACTGGAAGAATGCAGGATCCACGAGATAACACGTTTGACGAACCTCTACGGGGAAAGGGTTTCGCTAGGTCGGAAACTAGTAACGGTCGATGTTTTTCGGTTTTAACCAGGGCGAACATGCCCAACCACCGGTGTTTTTCGGTTTTAACCGATTTTATATTTTCGTCACCGACGGATGTTTATCGGTGTTTTTCGGTTAAAACCGGAAAATGCACACCCTAGTTATAACGGCTGATTTGATTGTTGAGAAAGGTGCCCTTAGGTTAATGTGATCAATGGATGAGCTAACAAGTCTTGTATTTAGATATTCATCTCTTGTCGGGGCTTGAATAGATGGTTCTATTCCGCAGTAGGCCAATAGAGTGAGCTATTCACAAACTATAGCTTTGGAATGCTTTAAGAGGTCAATGTTAATGTCTCCTGTAAGACAAAGAGGTGCAGTGAGTGGCAACGACTGTATACAGCAGCGAAGTTCGGAGAGAAAGTCAGGAATGCTATCCGAAGGGGTCTATAAATTGCCATTAGGTAGAGTTCATATGTAGAAGTAAAGACACGTAACGCCAGTGACACACGATAGGAATGATACAGAAATTTCCGAATATAACAATGTGGATTTGAGAAAAACAGCAATACCACCACCGCGCTTTTTGTCGCGAGTATTAAAAAATTTGTTGAATCCGGGTAACAAAAACTGTCCAGTGTCGTCACTATGGATATTAATCTCTGTGAGAATGAGCACATCAGCTATCGGAAGCACGCTATCGACGGTTAATCTAAACTCATCCCAGTGCTTGCGCAAGCTCCTTATGTTGACATGGAATAACGTAAAAGATGTCCCTGGGTTCACATTAAAGTGTTCAGAACAAGACTTGAGGTCCTTAAACTGAGAAAATTGAGCCATTGAGGTCTGCACTACACTTAAACTGAAACAAATCCGCCATTAGGGTCTACACTATTTGCTCCAAATCAACAACGTTCATAATGCGAAGCAAAGTTGATCCTTCGCATTTTTTGGCAAAAATGTGTCCATGTCGAACCCACACAAACTTGTAGCCCTTTTCCTTTCCTCTGGTTCTCGCCATCCAGAAGAGTTTTTTGTTGTAGTCTGTAAGATTGTCATTGAAATAGATTCGAGGCAGTGAGTCTCCGGAAGGAATAGAACTCAAGCGGCCACGACTCATCATCCAGCGTTCTTTTAGTGGGGACGATGAAAAACGAACCAGTATGGGGGGCACGGCATCACGTCTAGCAGGCAGGCGATGTGCTTTCTCGACATGCGCTGGCTGAAAGCCTTCAATGCTCAATTGCCCTGCAAGAGAGAGAGAGAGAGTAAACTTTATTTTTGTACGCCTGGTCCGGCGCTCGTTGAAAAGGTTTTGCACTCTAAACAAAAGAAAAAAAGAAAAAAAAACTCGTGAGTCCACTCTCCCGCACAACACTCGTAGAGCCAACCACCGCAACCCACGGAGGCAGCCCAGCGAACGGCGATGCCGAAACACATGTCCAGACCAAAAAACGCACTCCGAGCCGTGGCACCAAGCAATGCAAGCGTGACGCTTTACAATGCCCAATGTCACAACTCAGACCGTGCCCCCCTGCCCAAACACACGCCTCGGCAACGCCACCAGCCGAGCCGCCTCCGCAAGTCGCGGCGACCAGCCCCCCAAGCGCTGCGCGGGAAAGCCGACACACGGGCCTTTTTTAGATTGTGGGGTGTTTACGATTCCTCCTCTGGGAGGGTGGTTATGATGTGTTGGAGGAGAGTACCTTGGTACACGGTGACGAGGTGTTTGGGTGGACGGAGCCATTCTTCGTAGGATGAGGGCCGTAGAGTAGGTGATATGCAAGATGAAGCCGTTCGTTTTGAAGATTGGGCATTGGGACATGCCCAGAGTGTATGGTGGTTGTCTGGGTATCCTCCACAATGTTTGCAGGTTGGGTGTCCAGCACTTCTAGATATGTAATGGAAGAAGCTGTCTGTAAGCAGCGATAATGTCTGCGCTCTTCTTAGGAGTACTTCTTCTTTCCTTCCAAGCGAGCGTTGAGGAGGGGGCAGAGTTCTGACATTTTCGTTTAGTTGCTTAAGTGTGAATTTCCTTGTAGTTCTGCAGATGGCTCTCTCGGTGCGTGGGTTGTACTCAGGCGGCCATATAGCAGGGGGTCCCGGCAAAGGTTCTCGGGTGAGGAGGTGAGCCTCCTCGTTCCCCTCTAGGCCATCATGGCCTGGTGTCCATTGTATCGTGACCGTTATGTTCCTTCGCAGATGCAGGTAATCCTGGATATATTGCCTAATGTGTGAAGGCAACGTGTTATCTCGGAAAGCCCTGCATGCAGCTTGGCTATCCGTCCGGATGAGGATGTCTTCCGTAGGGTGGTAGGGTAGTGTTATTGCCTCGCCGATAGCTGTTATCTCTGCTTCCTCTGGAGTGGGGATTTCTACGTGGTTGTTCTGCCAGTTGAGGTAGTCACTGGAGACTGATGTGATGCTCATTTCTTCTTTGTGTGAGGCGTCTGTGTAGTATAGTGTGACGTGGGCCGGGATTGGAGAGGTGCGGAGTCTATTGATCCTTGCCGCCCTCCTTGTGGCGTATCTTTCGTCGTCCATGTTCTGAGGGATAGGTAGAACCGTTAGTCTCGGGATGTATTCCCGCGGCGGAGGGATGTCGGGGATCTCTTCAGGGGGAGGTGTAAGGTAACCCTGCTGCCTGAAGATCTGTCTTCCTTGCTTCGAGGTAAGTAGGCGGTCATGTTGGGATTGCCGTTGTATGTCGCACCGCTCCTCCAGCGTGTTAAAGGTGCCGGTTGCTTCGATACGGTAATTCGCTGAGAATCGTGGGATGCCCAGTGCAAGCCTGTGGCCTCTGCGAAGAATCGTTTCAAGTTTGGATGTTTGAGTCTTGGTGAGTCGGATGTGTGGTAGTTGGTATAGAGTCCTAGAGTATACGAGGGCCTCAAGTATACGTCTTAGATGTTCTTCTCGTACGCCTCTGTTCTTGCGTGTGATTCTCTTTATCATGTGATGTATTTGTTGTATTTGTACGGTGAGTTTCGTTAGCCGAACGTTCCATTTTCCATTGTCCTGAAGCCAGAAGCCCAGGATGCGTGTGACGTCTTTGCGTTTTATCTGTGTGTTTGCGATGTTGAGATATATGTGGTTTCTAGTTTCTTCGGCCTTCCTACCGGTCGCGTTAGTTACAACTATGTATTCGGATTTTTCTTGGGAGCAGGTTAGCCCGAGCTCACTAGTGTATTTATGTACAGCGTCAATACCCCTTTGAATTGTTTCCTGTTGTTCCCCTGGGGATCCATTGTTACACCATAGTGTAATATCGTCTGCATACACGGCGTGTTTAAGGTTGGGTATGTTCTGAAGTCTGTTCGGAAGGTCTTTCATGGCTATAATAAAAAGAGTGGGCGACAATATCGCTCCCTGTGGGACTTTTTTCTCAGCTCTGTGTTGCGGAGTAGTATGGTCGTCGACTCTGACCTGAACAAATCTGTCTCGTAAAAAATCTTGGACGTATCTGATTAGTCTATTTCCGACTCCTAGGTCTTTTGTCTTTTGGATTATTGCTTCGTGAGCGACGTTATCAAAGGCCCCTTTGATGTCAAGTCCAACGATCGTCCGCATCTGGGTGGTGCTTTCAGGGTCACATATGTCCTCTTTAATGCGGAGCATGACTTCCTGCGTGGTGACGTGGGATCTGAATCCTACCATCGTGTGAGGCAAACATTCGTTCTTGTCGATGTGCCAAAGCAGTCTTTCAAGGACCAACTTCTCCATAACTTTGCCTATACATGATGTTAATGAGATAGGCCTGAGATTTGAGATTTGGTTGGGCGATTTACCTGGTTTGTGGATTGGTACAATTGTGGCTATTTTCCATTCTTGGGGAATTTTGCCAGTTTCCCAAGCGGCGTTGATGATTTTTAGTAAGTGTTCAAGTTGGTTGTCCGGAAGGTTACGGAGCATTCGGTAGCTTACACCGTCTTCTCCTGGAGAAGAGTTTCGTTTGATGTTGGCGAGGGTTCTGGTGAACTCGTTCAACGTAAAAGGCGAGCTTATTCCTTCTGCTTCGTCCGTTTCCCTAGGTGTTTGGTCTTCTGTATTTGCTGCGTCTTCAGATGCAATGCTAGGATAGAACTGGTCGATCGGTGCTCTCCCTATTTGTTCTTTAGTGTTTCCCGTTCGGAGCTGTATCTTGGTTAGAGAGTGTTTGGGTTTAGCCTGTCCGAGGAGCGTGCGGAGTATGTTCCATGCCCTTGCTGTGTGGAATTGGTTGTTTAGGTTATCGCAAAGGTCGAGCCAGTTGTTCGTCACGAGTGTCTGTGCGTAGTCCTGTGCTTCTTCTGTTATGTCTTGTATGGCTTTCTTGAATTTACGGTTTTTATTGTTCTTGCGCCATTTTTGAACGATTTTATGCCTTTCATCCCATAGCGCCACGAGGTGTGTGTCAATCTGAGGGAAGTCTTCAGATCTGCATATTTTTTTTTTGTGTTTTTGTCTCGGGTTCTGTGAAGAGTTTGAATCCATGAACTAAGGTTTTCCGGATAGTCCGTTTGTTCTGCGAGTTCCTGTCTAAAGGAGTCCCAGTTTGTAATATTGGTTGTGGGTCCGCTTTTTGTGCGTCCCTTTCCAATCTGGACGGTGACTTCAAGAATAAAGTAGTCACTTCCAAGATTTTCTTGCGTGTTTGTCCAAGAGACATTAAGTTGGCCCTTGTAAAATGTCAGGTCGGGGGAAGTATCTTTCTCGACGCTGTTGCCTTCCCGTGTTGAGGTTGTCGTGTCGTTGAGGAGTGTCAGTGCTTGTTCCGAGGCTAGGGTGTCCAATTTCCTTCTGTTTGGGGTATTAGTTGTGTAACCCCATGATTGATGTTGACTGTTAAAGTCTCCGAGTAGCAATGTTGCAGCTCTATTGTTGTCTTTCATAATAGCTTGGTCTCTGCTTTGTACTGTCGTTGTGTCCAGTAGCAGTTAATAACAAGGATCTCTGAGGCGGAGTATGGTGAGTCCGGATGTTTAATCTTGACCGCGACTGTTTCTTGTGTTGTCGTGTTGAGATGGGTAGTGTCCAGTTGGATGGAGGCCAGACTTTTGGATACTAGAGTAACTGCCATGGGTTTGGCTTGGGTTTGGTCTCCCTTCTTGCTGGTTATGCTTGGTTGCGCGTATGAGTCGTAGCCAGGTAAAGAGACTGGCCGGTTCGTTTCCTGCAAGGCTATGATGTCGGGTTTAAACTCTAGTGAATTGAGATGCTGTATGAATATTCCTCTCTTGCGGCGGATACCTCTGCAGTTCCACTGAAGTATATAAACGTGTGATGTGTGTTTTCGATGATGAGTATTAGTTTCCGTTGGTGAGTTATTCATCGTTGATGGTTCCGTCGTCGTACTCAGGTAATGCGGCCAGAGCTTTGTGGGGCCTGTTCGGTGAGAGCGCGTGTCTTTTCCTGGTGATTTGGAGGTTGGCAATAAGCTGCTCGTTTTTGATCGTGGCGGCCTCTATGTCCTCAACTTGTTTGGATATCTGGGTCAGGCTGTTGGCGATCTCTTGTATGAGGTTGTCTCTGGCTTGATTACTAGCGTTGCCTCTATCGAAGTTTGGACGACGTTAATGAAAGAGTCGAGTTTGACCAGAATGTTGTCGAGCTTTGCCTCTAGGCTGTTCATTTTGGTTTCAAGTGCGTTAAGGCGTGCCTCGTGCATGCTTTTTGTGTGCTGGGGAATTTCTAATGCGTTGTTTCTTGATATAATCCCTTCTTTTATGGCTTCTGCAATGTTTTCTGTTTGTGGATTTTCTCGTGCAATCTGTAGGGCATGAGCATAGCTGCACGACGGGTACTCTAAGTGTGTCACTTTGGTGTTCTTCTGGTGTGGCTTGTTGCCCTGTTCTTGTTCATGTGTTGGGGGGTTAGGTGTCTTAGTGGGGGGCGGAAGCGTGCTTCCCGGTCTTGAGCTGGGGGGGGTGCGCCTCCTTGGGGTAGGTGTTTCTTGTATGATGCATGCCAATTTCTCCGACAAACTGAGGGTCGATTGGTTTTGCTTGGGGTTGTTGGCGCCAGCTTGAGATCCTCTGGGTGGAATCTCCTTACTTTGGAGTAGGGAGAAGCGATTTGACGTCGACAGCTTTGGCCATTTTTCGTAGTTGTTGGAGAATCCTGCCAGCGTGGAGTGGTTTCTTGTGGAGGATCCGTTGGAGATTTTCCAGGCGTTGCGGCGTTCGATTGCGGCCTGTTGGACGGCTTGGTCAGCTTGCTGTCTTCTAGGACATAGGGGAGAGTTGGGAGGGTGTTCGCCTTGACAGTTAACACAGTGCGGTTCACATTCGTGGGGGGTCTGCGTGGGGTCCTGGTTTGAGGGGAAGCGTTTGCTGCATCGGGGGCATGTGTTGTGTGCAACTTTGAATGGGCAGACGTCCGCACGGTGGCCTATATCGTAGCAGTGCGCGCACAGGGTGCTGCGTGGTCGATGGGGATACAGACGGTAGGCGACTCGGTTAACAAATGCATATCTGGGTAGCCTGGGTCCCTCTACCGTGATGAGAATGGTTTGAGACTCCCCAATCCTTCGTGCAGCAAGGAGCTTGGCTTGCTCAAGAATGAGAGAGTCTTGGATGTACTGGTCGGAGTAGTGGGGCCTGATGCCGTGGATAACCCCCCTAGCGTTGTTTGGACTTGTAGAGTTCGGGTCGTCCCAAAGCGGAGAGAAAGGACGAGGAGAATGTGCTTGTAAACTCTAACTATATTTTATTTGCAACTTGAACTGGAGGACCGATCGGGGTCCCCACACCTGTGCCGGACGGACAGCATCTGGGATCGACTCGTCGGGGTCCCTTTCTTCTTTCTCTTCCCCGACGATATCCTCCTTTCCGGTCCTCCTCGCAACGCGTCTCTCCGTCCTGGCGGCTCTCTTTGTTTCTCAAAGGGAGGCAGGCCGGGGAGAGATATCTGATTCCCGATAGTGCTTGCCGCTTCCATCTCGTGTCAGCTTCTCGTCTGAGAAACCGCCTTGGCATGTGGCTACGACTACACCGACGTCGCCACAGTACTCCCCCCCCCAGTGAGCGGGCGAGCGTTTGAGTGCCGTTAGGGCCCGTGGGGCGTCTTGTGGGGTGAACGGAGGAGGGGAGCGTTCGGTGTCGAATGGTCTGTGATGCCAAGTCGTGCTGGCCAGCGGACGCGGCGGCCGGAACGTGTTCGGCTGTCTGGCCTTACCTGCGGAGCGCCAGCGCACGAGCTGTCGGCAGGAGGGAGAGCGTCTGATGAGGGCGATGTTCTTTCCGGCGGGGGTGTAACAGGAGCCGGCGTGGCAGATGGGGCGCTATCAAGATAGGCCGGTTTCACGCGGTCCAACGCAACAACTTCCTGGCGTCCGCGGATTGCAAGTGTCATATTCTTTGATCCTCGCAGCAGCACCTTGTACGGCCCGTCGTATGGCGCTTGAAGGGGCTTCCGCACGGTGTCTTTTCGTAGAAAAACATGCGTGCAGGTCGCCAATTCACTGCTTACGAAGGAAGACGGGCCGTGGTTTTGACGCGGTGATGTGGCGCGGAGTTGCGTCATGGCCTTTTGGAGTTGGTTGGCGTAGCTTGTGGGGTCGGGACAATTAGCGGCCGGCACGGCCTCGAAAAATTCGCCCGGGAGTCGAAGGGTTGTTCCATAGACCAGCTCCGCGACGCTGCAGCCGATGTCAGTTTTTAGTGCTGTGCGCAGTCCGAGCAGAACGAGTGGCAGCACCTCCATCCAGTCTTGGCGCTGATGGGCCTTGAGGGCGGCTTTGAGCTGACGGTGGAAGCGCTCCACCATGCCGTTGCTGGCGGGATGGTAGGCGGCCGTTCGAATCCTTCTCGACCCCAGCATCTTCATGAGGCTGGAGAAGAGATTGGACTCAAACTGCCGGCCTCGGTCTGTGGTGACTGTTGAGGGCGTGCCGAATCTCGAAATCCACTGCGCGACGAAAGCGCGTGCCACTGTGTCCGCGGTGATGTCGGGCAGCGGGATCGCTTCCGGCCAGCGGGTGAAACGATCGATGCACGTCAGCAGGTACGCCTGTCCCTGGGATGGTGGCAGCGGTCCCACAATATCTATGTGGATGTTGTTGAACCGCGCGTCAGGTCGGTCGAACTTTCCCAGTGGTGTTACGGTGTGGCGCTGAATCTTGGAGCGTTGACACTCCAAACAGGTGCGGGCCCACTGGCGTACGTCCTTGTTAATACTGGGCCACAGAAACCGGGATGTTAGAAGATGTTGTGTGGCCTTGATACCGGGATGAGAAAGTCCATGGAGCGAGTCGAAGATCTGGCGACGAAACTGTTGAGGCACGTATGGGCGCGGGTATCCCGTCGATGTGTCGCAGATGAGGTTGACAGGACACATAGGAAGGGGAACCGCGCGAAAAACGAGCTTGCCGGGTGTTGTTTGGAGGTCGCGCAGTTGTGCATCCTCGCGTTGTACCTCTGCCAATCTCTCGAAGTCGATGGCGGCTAGTGAGTCGACGGTGCAGGCGCCTATTCGCGAGAGAGCATCCGCAACGACGTTGTCTGCGCCGTGGATATGACGGATGTCGGATGTGAATTCCGAGACGGAGGACATCTGCCGCAGCTCTCTCTGGGAATGACTGCCGCCATCTGATCTCAGAGACTGGAAAGCGTGGACGAGGGGCTTATGATCGGTCAGCACAAAGAAAGTGCGACCTTCTATGAAGTGCCTGAAGTGTCGTAAAGACAGGTAAACACCGAGTAGTTCGCGACCGAAAGTGCTGTACCGCCGTTCAGTGGGTGTTAACTTCCGGGAGAAAAAGGAGAGCGGTTGCCACTGTCCGTTGACTTTCTGCTGAAGCACTGCACCGACGGCGTTGTCCGAAGCGTCGGTGACCACGGAAAGTGGGGCGGCTTCCTTGGGGTGCGTAAGCATGGTGCTGGTTGCGAGGAGCTGTCGGGCGCGGTCGAATGCCGATGTAGTGCACTCGTCCCAAGTTACCTCTGCAGTGGAGCTACTCACGCCCGAGAGCATCCGGTGCAGCGGCTGCAGCTTCTCGGCACAGCCCGGGAGAAATCGGCGATAAAAGTTTATCATGCCAAGGAACTCTCGGAGTTGTTTCTTTGTTGTCGGTTTTGGGAACTCTTGGATGGCCTGCACCTTGCTGTTGAGTGGGCGGATTCCGAAAGAGTTCACCGTGTGCCCCAGGAAGTCGAGTTCCGGCCTGCCAAACACGCACTTGCCCACATTGACGACAATTCCGTACTCGGCGAGGCGAGTAAAGAGGGTTCGGAGGTGTCCGAGGTGTTCGTCGGCAGATTGGCTTGCCACAAGGATGTCGTCAATGTAGGCGTAACAGTATGGGAGGCCCCGCAACACCTGATCTATGAAGCGCTGGAACGTCTGTGCGGCGTTTTTTAGTCCGAACGGCATACGCACGAACTTGAAGAGACCGAAGGGCGTTGTTACTGCCGTCTCCGAAATGTCCGAGGGCTCGACCGGTATTTGGTGGTATGCACGTACCAGGTCGATCTTGGAGAAGATGGTACTGCCGTCGAGCGATGCTGTAAAATCATGAATATGCGGGATCGGGTACCGGTCTTCGGATGTGATCCGGTTGAGGGCTCTGTAGTCTCCACACGGGCGCCAGTCCCCGGGTGTGGACTTGGGGACCATGTGGAGGGGCGAGGACCAGGAGCTCTCCGACTGGCGGACGATTCCCAGCTCCAGCATGTGCTCGAACTGTTGCTTGGCGGCACGTAGCTTGTCCGGTGGCAGTCGGCGTGGACGCGCGTGAACCGGAGCGCCTGACGTCTCGATGTGGTGCGTCACGGTGTGTTTGATGGGGCGCTCGTCGGGTCCAACACGCGTCAGCTCCGGGAACTCGGCGAGCAGCTTGGCGTACAGCGACTCCTCAGCCGGTACCGCGAACGTGGGGCTGATGGATTGCAGGGACGACGGGATGCCTTGTATGGTAACACTTGTCGCTTCGTCTCGAAGACGTCTCCCCTTGAGGTCCACCAGTAGCCCGAAGCGCGTCAGGAAGTCAGCTCCGATAATGGCGTGCGGGATAGCCGCACATACAAACACCCAACGGAAAGTCCGCCGTAGTCCGAGGTCGAGAGTCAGTGACTGCTCACCGTACGTCGGGATTACCGTGTTGTTGACGGCCCGGAGCTGCGACGTACTGGGGTGCTGGCGATCTTGTGCGCTTGCAGGGACGACACTAACTTCTGCTCCGGTGTCCACGAGGAAACGTACACCAGTGGTGCGGTTCGCCACAAAAAACAATGATCGGCGGCTGTCCTGAGCGGCGGGAGCACTTGCCACCGTTAGTGCTCTGCCCTGGCGTTTTCCGACTTCGAGCATGGAGGTTCGCACTTGCGAGCTGAAGCACCAAACCGTTGATGGTACCAACAGTCGCCGGAGTCCGCGCGGGACGATGAGCGAGACTGTCGTCGAGGGCGTCCGCGTGACGTGCTGCGGCCGCGGAGAGGTTGCATTTGCGCCACCATGTCAGCGAGGCGAGAGACTTCAGCTCGAAGTTCACGTACCTCGTCCGGGATGCCGCGGGCATGGACTGCTGAGATGTTGGGTGATGGCGCCGCGACCTCCATGATTTTGTCCGCGAGCTCAGCAATCTTGGCAAGGCCGATGTCACCTGCCGATGCGAGCACCATCCGCACGTTGCTTGGCAGCCGCTGCAGGAATAGCTCGCGGAGGAGCGAGGCGTCGATGGTAGACGCCTTGTCCCCGAGGAGCTGCTCCATTCGACGCAGCAGCTGCGTAGGCGTCCGGTCGCCCAGTTCCTCGGCAGTAAGCAACTGCTGGAGACGCTTTTCTTCCGAGGCGCTGGTCCGGCGAATGAGCTGTGCCTTTACTGTGTTGTAGGCGTCTTCTGCTGGCGGTGTGATCAGCAGGTCTCGCACCTCCGTGGCGATGGCTGGGGAGAGGCTGGATACGACGTTGTGGAATTTTGTCATGTCCGCTGTGATCCGACGAGTCGCAAATTGCGACTCAACCTGGACGAACCACAGCTGCGGGTCCGCGGGCCAGAAGGCAGGCAGCTTGAGGGCGACTGCCGAGATGCTGCCGGATGGCGTGGGGTCAGTGTCCGGCATGACGGGGCTTGAGGCTGTTGCGTAAGGTTGTTTTGCCAAAACCGGGTCACCACTGTAGAGTTCGGGTCGTCCCAAAGCGGAGAGAAAGGACGAGGAGAATGTGCTTGTAAACTCTAACTATATTTTATTTGCAACTTGAACTGGAGGACCGATCGGGGTCCCCACACCTGTGCCGGACGGACAGCATCTGGGATCGACTCGTCGGGGTCCCTTTCTTCTTTCTCTTCCCCGACGATATCCTCCTTTCCGGTCCTCCTCGCAACGCGTCTCTCCGTCCTGGCGGCTCTCTTTGTTTCTCAAAGGGAGGCAGGCCGGGGAGAGATATCTGATTCCCGATAGTGCTTGCCGCTTCCATCTCGTGTCGGCTTCTTCTCGTCTGAGAAACCGCCTTGGCATGTGGCTACGACTACACCGACGTCGCCACAGACTGTTGGCCTTCTTCACATGAAGCTTGACGTTTTGGTAGGTTAGCGAACTGAGCGCTAGGATTTTATTTTCGGTGGAAGTGCGGTACGTGTCGATGGCAATTAGGTTTTGGAGGGAACGTACCTTGACGTAGGTATCCCCGATCTCTTTGGGTGTGAGGCGCGCTGCCTCCAGAATTGCGGCTTCTAGGTCATGGGCGTCAATTTTTTCGAGGTGTATGGCCGGCCCAAAGCGGATGATGATGGTGGCCGCTTGGGAAGATCGGGGTGCGAGACCAACTGTCTGCCATGATCCGTCATTTTCGTTGAGATCATCGATTTCCATGGTGTGAAGAGCAGAAGCGACAGCCAGGTTGGGCGAGCTCGAAGCGCTCTTTGACCTAGCCGGCGCTAGGCCAAGCGCCACTTCTTACTTCCGTGTTGGAATATTCTTCGTAAAAGGGCGAAAATTCTAGGTGGTTGGTCAAAAATTTACTCACGTGTCTAAGACGTGTTCTGTAGATAATTAATGGCTGTTTCAATGCGATCCAGTGACTGAAACCGGTGAAAATCCAGTGTTTTGGCGGAGCTCAATGTCAGCTCGTCCGAACACTTTAAACTTCGTCTTCTTCCCTGCAAGATTAGTGAGAATGCCTCCAAGATTCTCATTTGGTTGAAAGGGAATGCCATGTATTTCAAGGTTGGACGTACGATTGGATTGATCGGCGTCGTTCTGTACCGCTCTCAGTTGCTGTATTTCAAGCAGTGTTGCGGAATGGGCACCCCCATTCCATTCCAATTCCATTCCGGGGAATTAGAGTTTTCGATAATTCAATTCCTTTCAATTCCTAGGAATGGAGACACTGAGCCCATTCCCACTCCTGGAATGGCTAAATCGTTCCCATTCCATTCCTTTAATTCCTAAACGTAAAAATTGGCACTTGACAGCTACATTTTGTTGCCGGCATAAGCAGCATAAAGCTGACATTATCAAATGCAGAGACAATTGCAAAAAAAAAAAGAGAAAAAAAGCTAAATTCCTCAAAAAACCACTGATTTTTACTAAGCGGACCGCTGGTGGAAAAAAGTGTTTATTTACCATGTACTGCAAACATCGAGAAAGCCCCTTGATATGTCAATGCTTGTTTAAAGGGAAGCACCGGAGCTTCTTGGAAAAAATGAGTTAGAAGTGAATTCTAGTGTATTTTTACCCCATGAACCCGAATACCCAAACCATTTGCTGTGTAAGTATTGTTAAACGCGAGAAAAACGCGAAAGACAGTCGCTGTCCGTGACGTCATCGACGGCTCTTTTGGCTGCCCAAGGCTAGGGAGGCGCGGGGCTTCAGTCCTATTTTGAAATTGCTCGTATGGCTCTCCGGCGCGTCGCATTGAAATACAATTTTGATATCTGTTAATCTAAAGGCCAAATGAACGCAATTCAAGCGTTTTTTCTCAAATGTAGAAGTGCCCCATCTTCCCTTTAAAGGGAAGATGGGGCACTTCTACATTTGAGAAAAAATGCTTGAATTGCGTTCATTTAGCCTTTAGAATAACAGATATCAAAATTATATTTCAATGCGACGCGCCGGAGAGCCACAAGAGCAATTTCAAAATAGGGCTGAAGCCCCGCCTCCCTAGCCTTGGGCAGCCAAAAGAGCCGTCGATGACGTCACGGACAGCGACTGTCTTTCGCGTTTTTCTCGCGTTTAACAATACTCAAGCAGCAAATGGTTTCGGTATTCGGGTTCATGGGGTAAAAATACACTAGAATTCACTTCTAACTCATTTTTTTCATTAAGACATCGGTCTCGCGACCACGTGGCTCGCAACAAACAGCAAAACTTAAATCCACTTTTTCTTTTCCTTTTTTAACTTTTTTGCATTTGACTGTTAAGACATACGCGGCCAGCGTGTTTGTTTGATAAGACCATAAAGAATATCCAGTTCGTGCGTGGCACAGGAATAAGTTATATTACTGTATTCTTCAAATACAGCAACACGGCTAGTACAAGTACATCGGTGGCCGAGTGGGCTAGCGCACGCCAGCTCGGAGCACGTGGAGCGAAAGCTCGCGCTGCAGAACCCATGGGATCCTGGGTTCAATCCCCACCCCTGCCCGTTTCGATCTGGATGAGCATCGTACCGGCGTGCGGTCGTGTATCACTACTGCGTGGTGCACGTTAAAGACCCCAGGCTAGCGGTTGTACTGCACTGGCTAAATTGCTCATCTACAGCTGGGAGACTCGTCGCCCCTGTGAGGCAAACCAAGTTCTAGGCTGTATAAACATACCACACAACCCAACCCACCCAAGTACATTGCTGGAAGCGACTCCATGCGTAGTGGCAGAACACATCCTCTGACAAAATGCAACCTCTGCGGCGCAGCACGAGGGACCGTATAGACCATGTCACGAAACCTGTTTTAAAACGCATAAGTTCACGCTTGCTTTACGAATCTCGATATTTTTTATCATATTCAATTAAATTTTTGGCTGGTTCGCCTTCCCTTTTCCACCCTTCGCATACTCATTCTCGTGTTTCCTCTTCAGATGGCGAATAAAGTTCGATGATATACGCCGACTGCACCGTGTATAGTTTCGTTGTACAACTTTCAGCGTGCAGCTTGTTTATTTTCTTCGCGACTAATGTAGAAAAATGTCTTCTACGATGCCATGACTCAATCTGTATTTATCTTGTCTTCTCGTCCAAATTGTGATGTTCCTCTTCGCGCTGATCAAGTGGCGGGTTCAGGCAGAAGACGGTACCAACAGATTCATTCTTCTACCTCGGTGTCGGTTGTTCGCGTAGTGGCGGCGGGTCGGGAAGTCGGCGTTGACAAAGCTCTTCACATCAAGATACAATTAACGGGGTAATACCGCACCGTTTGAATCGACATTCCCCGTGTTTCCTCATTAACACCGTCCAACTGACTTCTCACCGCCTCAAATAGGGTCCAGGACAAGGAGCACGAATGCAGACCGGACAGCCGAGACGCGCGGAAGCCAAAACCTCAGTGGCAGCTACCACTCAGCTCTCCTTCTCAGTTGCCCTCACAGCAACAGTCGCACCTCGTCTGGCGCGGGACGGTCTTTCTGCAGGTCTAGTCAGTTCGGTCAGACCAAGAGCAGCGACGATAGTCTACTTCACCTTACGATGGACCTCAACAGACAGCACGAGAGCCATCGAAACGAATCCAGTGCTTTCTGAGTGTCGGGTGACCCTGCAGTCCCGCTCACGGTGCTGGATTGCCTAGGGTGACTCGTAGCGTCCGCAGCGGTCCATCGCAAGGTGAAACAAAGTATGCAGAGACAAAAGTCAAGGGAAATGAGCGGGAATCCGCTCGCTTGCTTGTAACCCCAACCCACTATAACATAAAACACAGAAAACAAGCATCGGAACAAAGACCAAGTAATAGGCGGACATACAATACAAATGCAGTACAAAAAAAAAAAAAAAAAAAAAAAAACAAGCCTCGGAGCAAAGCGCAAGAGGAGAAGAGGGAAGTGAATCTCGCTTTGTTTTAATGCCGAAGCAAACCCACATTTCACACTTCAAGGGAGTGCGCACGAATGAATGTGAAAGGGAGCAGGGTTGGCTGCCTGCTAAACAACGCGCCTCGAACTATAAGAACCAGTGTTGCGGAATGGGCACCCCCATTCCATTCCAATTCCATTCCGGGGAATTAGACTTTTCGATAATTCCATTCTTTTCAACTCCTAGGAATGGGGACACTGGGCCCGTTCCCACTCCTGGAATCGCTGAATCGGTCCATTCCATTCCTCTGATTCCTAAACGTAAAAAAGGGACTTGACAACTACATTGTGTTGCAGGGTTGGGCAGAAATGTTAAAAAATGTATGTGGAAATTAAAATACAGGGATAGATGAAAATAGTTGCTAAGATACTGATACTCAAGTCTCAAATATATCTGTAAAAATGTATCGCGATACGTATCGGAAATGCATCTTAAGAAGAGGCAAAACGTCTTGGGAAATACAAATACAAGAATACATTTTAGGGAGGGCAGAAATATGAATACTGATAATGCAATACATTTTTCAAATTTCTGTGAGACACTAACTGAGATGGGGCTATAAATTTGAAATGAAACTTTTCTTTATTATTTTTTTTTTTTTGTCTCGAAATTACTTTTCCGCGGGCTTGGCACTTCGCCTTGAAGGTAGTGGTTCCGGACGAAGAGCCCTCAAGTCAATCGGTTTAAAAAAACGTTCCATCAAGGATTGACCGCGGTCCCTTCCGTGGCAACCTGTCTGGCTGACCAGTGATGCGAAACGACTTCGATCTCTAAATAAATTCCATCAAAACATCAACACTTCTCTGTCCAATAAGGGCGCCCCTGTCAGAACTGATCACATGACGTCACGGTGGGTGAACTAGTATTCTTGAACATGAAACTTTACCCACGCTGCTGTATGAAAGGACAATTAATACGGACTTTCGTTGTAGGTGACCTCGTTGAAAACCATGCAGGCAGTTGCATCTGGAATTTTCGAGAAAGTGGACCACCTGAAGCATCCTGAACTACATGTATTATCTTCTGTTACGGCAGTGAAAAATCGATACGTTGGCATCCCTGTTTTGACGGTCCTTCCTGCCGACTCTCCGCCTCCAACGCATGAATGGCAGTCTTCAAGTTTCGCCTAGCATAATCCAAACAGAGACTACGTGGATCGCGACCTGATATTGCCGGCACACGTGCGAGCTCTCCAAGAGACAGCGCGCTCGAGAGTCGCAGGTGTACGAAGCCTGGGTCCACACAACGAGGCCACGTCTGGCCTCCTTCCTGGGTATCGGATCACCAGAGCAGCGGGTCACGTTCACGTCGGCTGATGACGTATCTTTGAGCGGTTCAATATTACAGGCGCAGACGCGTTCGGATACGTGTTGAACTTCACTGGTGACAGGCGCCACCGCCGCTCCCCCCCCCCCCCCCCTTTCTGTTCTTTGCTTTGACGCTTGTTTTTCGTATTGCATTTTTTTTTCCATATAAGTCTGTTAAGGCCTTACCCCCAGTTTCCCAGTTTCCCAGTTCCCAGTTTCCCGCTCATTTTATTTCTGAACAAGCGACTCCCTGACTGGCTCGGTATAGCTCAACGTAGAAAAAAAAAGAATATATAAGGATTCTGGTTCAATCCATTCCCATTCCATTCAGGGCAAAAGGCATCTAATTCCATTCCCATTCCATTCCCCTGAACGTTGCCGCCATTCCATTCCCATTCCATTCCGGGGTCGTGAAAATGCGGAATGATTCCGGAATCATTCCAACTCCGGAGTGGCAACTCCGCAACACTGATAAGAACACAATACCTGATCATCTTTCGACGGCGCCTAAGTCAACGAGTTCTGCGAGTTATGAGTCGCTTCCGCTCCCAGATCTCACTCAGTCTGCGCGCGCGCGTGCATTCTACAAGCCGTCGCAACAACAAAAAAAGCATGACAAGAAGTACGATGAGGAGTTGTGCATGGCGGTTTCTTTCTTTGCCACTCCCTTTTCTTTTGCTTGGTGCTTGGTTTCTTGTTTCGCTCTCGTGTAACGCCATCGAAGCCCGACGCCTGCGCGTCCGTGAAAGGAGCCACGTTACCCCATTTGCTCTTTGCTTTAACGCTTGTTTTTTGTATTGCATTTTTTTAGTAGAGTCGATTGCTGGGCTAGTTGGTTTTGGAATTTGGAATACATTTTAGCGCTCAAAAAACAGGGACAAAGAGGCAGATGAGATTAGGAAGGGTGGTGCAGCATGTGTCAGCGTGGCCTCAATTGATTTACTGGACAAGGAGCGTGCGTTCCTCAATGACGCGGCCTGGCACCGGGTTGGATAGTGGTGGAGCAGAATCAGAAACTCGGATGGTATAAAAGTGTCGTTTCACGTAATAAAATCAGTTGTTAGTAGCGCACTGTGCTGTCTGTTTCTCGCCTCTTTGTCCCTGTTTTTTGAGCGCTAAAATGTATTCCAAATTGCATTTTTTTGGCGTATAAGTCGGCTCCACGCGGGCTAGCAGTTTCCCGCTCATTTTATTTCTGAGCAACTGACTCACTGACTGGCTCGGATTAGCTAACAGTAAACACAAAAAAAAAGAAAAAATAAAGAAGAACTGTGCCCATTCCATTCCCGACAAAAGGCACCTAATTCCATTCCCATTCCATTCCCCTCAACGTTGCCGCCATTCAATTCCCATTCCATTCCGGGGTCGTGAAAATGCGGAATGATTCCGGAATCATTCCAACTCCGGAGTGGCAACTCCGCAACACTGATTTCAAGCGCCTGGTCCGATATTAATGACCTCAAGGCCTTGGTTTCTGTCTGAAGCTCTTTGACAGCTTTTTCGTGGGCTTCCGTCGAATTCGCCAGCGAATCATACTGAGAAGAAACAAAATTCATCGATGTTTGCATCTCATTAATGGTGTTGCGCATAGTATCGATCGTGAGCTTCAATGACAATAAGGCATCAATTTTTGGGTGCAGTTCTTGTAGATTATCCACGGCGTCTTTGAGAGAAAGTAGGCGATCAAGTTTCTGTTGCACCGTCAAAAGCTGATCCAAGGATCCAGGTGGCTCCACTTGCGAGGACGGGGAGTTGATGCTTAAGTTGGATTTTGCTTGTCCTTCACGGCATGCGAGGCATCGCCACTTGTCAAGTTTGGCTGCGCTCATACCTTTAAACGTGCCGTCGGCAATGCCAGAACATTTTTTACCTAAATGATAGTGGCTATAGAACAGTCACAGCACCTCATGTTTCTGCCGTCGGTTGTCATAGGATCGGAGCAAGCACCACACACTGCAGGTTTGGCCATGACCACAAAACAGCGACGACAAAGAAGTGGCACGAGACGGTGCAACGCAAATACGATTAAGAAGGACAATCCAATGTAGTAAAAACATTCCAGGCTCACCCGCGAAATTAAATGTACCTTGGCGGCTTTGCACGTGAGGCACCGGCGTCTGTCGCAGCTGAGCACTCTCCGCAGACAATGCAGGAAACGTTCTGAATGTCCACGGGTTTCTTTTCAAAGCCGTCGAACTAAGATGGTCCCGATGAGGCTCAACCACGGCGCTACAGCTTCCGTTGACAAGAGCTGGGTCTGATGTGGTTTGGTGGTGAGCCTTGAGCGATTATGTTGCGCCCGGGCACACGGAAGCAGTCTTTAAAAAAAACAAAAAAAAAACAACAACAAAGACGGCCGTTGAATAATCAAGGCGAGCATGCAGGTGAGCGAGGGATCACGATAGACCATTTCTCTGCCTTGCGCATAACGGAAGGGTGTTGAGCGACTTCCATAGGCGCTGTCTTCGTCTTGGGTGGATAGAAGGACGTCGAAAAAGGTCTTCAATCGGCGAAATCATTAAACATTTCGAAAATGCCGCGCCACGGTAAAAACCAACATCCGAGCCCGGCAACTTCTTCTTTTTGGTACCCTTGGCCTCTCGGACTCGAATGGCCTCCCCACGGTTCTGCCCTCTTATATGAAGGACAGAAGCCCTCCCTGGCAGCGCCCCCTCATTGGTCAGAATGGGACCAGAGTGCGGTTGAGACGTGAGGGGGCGTCGGCAGGGTTGGTCTCCGTGGGGACCCACCGGGTCCAGAGGATGTGGGCGTATTTAGTAGTTTTCAGTGATTCGCATCAATATTCTTGTTCAAACCATACATTTAAAATTAATCATAGAAATTTTTACCTTTGGAAAATATCTATTACCCAAATGTACTGAACGCTAATCATTTTCTTTATTGAACCTTTTGGCACAGACCACTGCGTCATCTACCTTCTTACTGTGCTATGCGTGGTTTTCGCAGGATCGATTTGGTCCGGGTTTGCAAAAATACATTGTATACGAGATTTTTATTTTTATTTATTTAGTTTATATATTTATTTGGTACCGATATTGCCCGGTGGGCGTTACAGTAATAAATATACAAAAACGAACATATAGCGGAACAAGCAACAAAAATATCAAACCATATGGGAGAAACATGCCAATATATACTACAATAATATGGGAACACAATCAACAGCAACCAAAGATCGAACGAAATAAACCGCCAAAACAGACTACAATAACATGATTTCATAAAAAAAATGGATTTAACGTGAGGAAGCTCTACCAGTGAGTCAGGCAGAATGTTTCAGTCATGAATTGTTTAGGAAATATTAATATATTGGGACGTCACTACGTGCGAAAAATTCTCGGACTTTTTTTATTGCTACTTTGAAGAGAAACATAGTGAGGGGCCAATAGGGGCACCCTGATGTACCTATCCCGATGCTATACCGTTATATAGATTATGCTTTAAGTTGAGACGGTGGCACTTTTGTTCTTGTTGTAAAGGTTTCCATCCGAGCTGGAGCTTTAATTGAAAGATATTATCGTGAACGCCATAGTTATTTAGCCCATAGTTCGCAGCCTGATTCTGAATTCTTTCGATTTGGTTCATACATATTTGTGTGTGTGGGTCCCAAATGATACAGACATATTCCAAAATTAGGAGATCACTATTCATATCAGGATTCCTAGGATACTCCATTCAAAAATTTGTAATTCAATCATTTCTGAGCAGTAAGACTTCAAGATAGCTCTACTATTTTTTAGCATTCAACCTCGCGATTTTCATTTTCTTTTTTTCAATCCACATAGTGCGGTATAGACTAACGTTCTAAAAAAGAACAGCGTTTCCAAGTATCACCACACTAAACACACACGAAAAGTCCGGGATACAAACGTTAATATTTCTTTGGCGATGCAAAGGGTATCGTGGCAACGCACATCTGCTAACTGAATAAAAGTACGTTTCTTCGGACGGATGCCTACTCAACGCAGGGCCGCATGATGCCGTGTCTTCTCCACACGTCGACGATATTGGTGTGGGACAGCTTCTGCAAGATCTTCTCTTCCATCTTGACGTTCATTTCGGAAGTTAAGAACGTCTTCCAGCCACCAACGACGCCGTTCCGTATGGGACTGCCGGTCCCCGGGCGACGCTGGCATGCTTTGTGCAAATTTCTCAGTCCCTCGGGAACGTCTTCGCGTGTAATCGGTTCCCCAAAAAAGTCTTTAAAGTTTTGGTCGGCGTATTGCTTCATGCGTTTTATGCTGCTGAATTCCACCACGTTCTCTAGTATGCCTTCATTTTGAAGCAACATTGTGTGGTATTCGTTGCCCATAAACTTGGCGATTTCTAGAACGTAATATCTGGGGTCACGCTTCATGTCTTCGTAGTGGAGGAAAAGGACATTGGGTTCCCGGCTGTGAGCGTACCAGGAAGTAACGTGCTCGAAGTAGTCGCCGAAACTGTTTTTTCCGCTCATGAATATCTCGAAGAAATCTTCGAATTGTCCATGTTCGTATTCGTAGCCGGCCATAGTGCGAGTGTGAAGAAAAAATGAAACGCAAACGTCCTTCGGATTTCTGCAAACGTAAATGTACTTGGCACTGGAGTCCCACGGCGTGAGGCGGTGGGGCAGGTGGGTCACAATGAGTCCAGGGAGCGTCATGGCATCGATGACCTTGGCTCCTACCATTTCGAGCGTAGGGTTTCTCAGAAGAATGTCCAGGGCACAGGAGGGTGGCACTCCCTTGGTGAAGATCAGGT
The DNA here is from genome assembly GCF_016920785.2 of Ixodes scapularis. Lineage (NCBI taxonomy): Eukaryota > Metazoa > Arthropoda > Arachnida > Ixodida > Ixodidae > Ixodes > Ixodes scapularis. The sequence goes on from NW_024609836.1 coordinate 62,172,379, forward strand.
AAACGATGTGGCTGGCCCAAAAGGTACCGCACTTGGGAAATGTGGCCAAGAACAGGTCGTTGGAGCGAGGGCGGTACTTAATGGCGCTTCGGACCAGTTCCGGCATGAAGTTTGCACTCATCACGAAGCCATCTACTTCCGTGTATGCTGGACCATTGGAGATTATTTTCTGGGTCTCCATCAGTACTTATCTCTTTTTAGGACCTTATTGGCGACTTTTGACAGAACTCGTGTGAGGTGAACGGTCAGCTCAGCTATCCGTGGACCAACGTCTTTTTCCTAGAAAAATAGATAAAAAATAAGTTATCATTTCCGCACCTCCAAAGGACATAATTATCGCCATTAACATTAATACATATGAGAAATCCCCGTCATGAAGTTAGCCTCCGGGACATGACCACGTTGGACCTTAGAGTGTACGAATATACGAGCATAAAGAGAAAATGGAACACAGCACGGTGATGCGCGTGCAGCTGTCTGATCCATATAGTTTTACATGTCATTATTACAAAGGGCGTTCAACTGTGAACATATGGAGCTGTGCTACACAAGGTTTTGTGATCATCTGCACGTGGACATTGAGATTTTTGCATGGAAAGAAAACCAAGGGGATGAGCGATCATGAATTTTGAGTCAATCTCAGCAAATCAAAGTTTTGAATGCCGGTTTGCTCCAAGCCACGCACGTGCGTGAGAAGCCCTTCATAGAAATAAAAGGCTTCATTGAAAAATAAATGTAGCAAACAAGCTCCCGACAGTCTAAGCCGCGGTTTTTAAAATTTCTGAATCTTGTCCAATCAGGTTTAGAAACGGTTCAAACAGTCAGGGGCTAGAGAAAACAGTAAAAAATGAAAATATATACAAAAAGGTAGACGAGGATTGGGAGAGCGAAGAGCAATGTAGCAACAACGGTTGGAAGTAAGGCGAGGGGGGGGGGGGGGGGGGGAGTCTTGTTAACGAGACCTGCTGCCTCTTCGCCTCGATGCTAGAGTAGCACAACTTAATGCTAGTGGTACCAACAGACGAGCTAGAGAAGAGGGACGTGAAAAACTCATAAAGATAAGAGAATAAATTCATGGAAAATAACAATCATCAACCTTTACTGGAATATGTAAGCGAATATACTGGCAGCGAAGACGGAGAACCTCGAACCTCCCAGCCTCGAACGGATGATGTGATCGGAGCCCAACGAGCTCGACTTTAACCCCCGATGTCCCCGGATGGGAATGAGAAATAAGAAAGGCCCCTAGGAGCACGAGCAACAGGAAGCGAATGAGACGAAGATACAGATTCAGCTATGACAGGAACGAAAACGGATGCAAATGTAACCATCATTTATCATATTTTTTTAAATTTTTCATTAAATCGTTTTACAGTCTACAAAACCATTCATTCCGTTGTATCCCAGCCGCTCTTTCCCATTCCTCCTTTTCCTCTTGAGCAAGTTGGGATACACTTTCTCCCCTGTTGCTTTGGCTGTACTGTCGTCCCCGTGGTCAGGGGGGGGAAAGCGCCGGCGCCGCAGAATCTTGCAAAAGTAATTGTAATTGTGCCTGAAGTTTTGCCATTACTGACGCTAGAAAGTAATTAAACTACAATTAAAATTCCTTTAGCCAAACTATAATTAATTATGATCACAAATTACCAGGAAAAGTAATTCAACTACAGTAATTCAATTACTGTAATTGAATTACTACCCAAGTAGGGTTGTTTCCAAAAGACAATAACATTTTCTCTATTGTTTATGCTAAAGCGCTCCCTAAAAGTTTGTTTTGTTACATCCTCGCAAAGGTCGTCGCTGCACTAAACTTTACGACACGCCGAAGAGCTGCTGTCGTCAACTCCCGGGCTCAGTGTTCGTTCCGAGGCTAATTCGTGATTTCTGGAAACATATATTTTTACACTTGTTTTAAGAACCTTTTAAAACGAGCGTTTATTCCTGTCAATCTAACATTTTGAAGTTTTCATATGAAACACAACTACCAGGGCTGGGAATGCGGAGCATTCATGCACTTACCGGTTCACCGTTGTAGCGCTTCGTAGCTTTAGCGGATGTCACCCGCAGCTGTCTGCGGCATACCGGCGTTGTCGCATTTCATTATATACACCAACTCAACTCTGTGCCGTCACGGCGCGGTGATGGCGCGTGAGTCGCGCTTCCGGTCTGGGGCTGTGGGCAGAAGTCCACATGCCAGACGTGTATTCCTGCGTTGTTTTGAAAGGAACCAGACAAAAACCTGCCTTCTCGTCAAAACGTCGCGACTGGGGCCGTACCAAAAGTGTCGAGAAAGGTCTGAAGGTCAGTTTTACGTGCTCGGTTCGTCCGAGAATCTGGACAAGTGCCGTGAAAGGGGAAAAGCAGACGCCGTCGGACAACGATTGCTTGGGCGGGAACCACTTTGGGTTGAATTCACGGATACTTGTGGTCATCAAATTTATTTGTTTTGTTTCAACATGAACGCCAGAAAACCATCAAGTTGTGCGGACCACCTGCGGACTACGTTCAGTGCGTCTTCAAGTTCAAACGGCCGCCTGATCGTTCGAACTGTCGTCTGCTTTCAAACGTTTCTGCTTGTCGTCTGCTTTCTTAGACGGCGCCGGCCCGTAGGCCAAATGTTTGCCCGGTACTTGTTATAAAAAGTAAGTACAGGCCTCAAAATACTTAAGTTTGAAGGTTGGTAAGCAGGCTCGATGTAAATAGTAAATACAAGGAGATGCTGATCATTGTTACCAGAGACCATCACTGGCTTGCTATGCTTAATTGACTTGGTCCGATTCTGCTTGCGATTTTCAGTATCGAAGTCGACCATCTCAGCAACGGTTTACGCTTTTGCAGCCCGAGCGGCGTCGCGACTGAAAATTGCGTGCGAAATCTCATCATGCGAATCAGGTTTTAGCGTACATACTGCGGCGTTCACGCGGAGTGAATCCCCACATTTCACATTATTCACGCGAAGTTTCGCGGTGTAACGAGCCTCGGTAATTTCGCTGACGCCGCTCTAGTAGTCAGACATCGCCAGGAAGACGTAGAATCATCAATTCGAACGCTAAAAAGAGCAGGAGGACTCACACCGACGCCGACAACATCGCATTTCAGTGGTTTGCTTATGGGCGACGGCGAGCTTCTTGCCCACACCCCCATCGCGCATGCGCGGCGTGGGTGGCGTCCGCTAGGGGCGCTCCGGTTTGTTTGTAAACATGAGTTGGTGTATAGGGAGTACAGGCTGACTTACCTTAAGCGTCCTTTCCACTCTGCTTCGCTTTAGACTCTCTCCTTTTTGACCCCCTTCCCCTTGTCGCATCTCTTATCACATTTCGATACCCCTGAGCAGAGAGTCTGCGGAGCGATTGACCCTTCGCTACCGTAGCAGATGCCTTCGTTGACCTAATGCGTCCGTTGCACCCAAGAAATACCGATCATAAATGTTGCTTGATGGACATTTGAAAAGGGTTTAATCTCCACTAAATCTACAATGCAATTGCCCAACAAGAAAGGCAATACCAATAAACTCGTCTCCGAGCGTTTCTTCTTTTTTTTTTAGATTTCCCTTACCGACTGCCGATGAGAGGCGCGCTGAAGAGGCAGTGGACGGCCATCGGTTTTCCAGCGACTAGCTTGCACAAACCAATGAGTGCAAGACTTGCACTCACACGTGGTTGGCAATGAGTTAAGGTCGGTTCAGACGCCTGCGTTTGACTGCGTTAAGACTGCTTGCGTCGAGTGGTTGCTATGGCGACTCTTACGACGAGCCAATGGGGAGCCGCTGTGCTGCACGACGCAACGCAGCGCAATGCGGTCGACGCATCTGTGTGAACGAGCCTTTATCAACAAAAAAGCTTGTAATCTGAATAAGTGCGAAGCGCTCGCGCTGTTTAAGCACATGCTTTCCCAATGAAGATGTTACAGTCGTATCGTCTTTCTAAGGTGTTGTTTACTTATAGGTTTTGATTATAACAAGATCGATCTTTAAAATACAACATAAACAATACCTACATTACCCGGCCGCCTTTTTTTTTTTTTTTTTTACGTCGAAGGTGTTTTGCGTTGATATCTGGGAAAAGAATGCCGTCTATGGATGTTAATAACAAAAAAAAAAACTCCCGCGCTTTTCTGTTTCGATTGGTCGTTGCAAGTATAAATAAAAAGTGGGGGCAACTCGCGTAAGTCAGCCTTCCTTGACATTATTAGATAGTGAGGTCCTGATCCCTTGTTAAGTTGTTATCATCTACGGTCACCGACTTATCTCGGCGAAGAGTGTGCTGTGACGAGGCTGAGGGCAGAACGCGCCGATCTAACCTTCTTTTCTTTCGCTTCCGCGGGGCTGATAAAGAGACTTGGGCTCAATCGGGGAAAAATACTGTCCTCAACGTGTGCCTGTGTACAGCCTGACGTACCTTAAGTGACTAAACAAATTATGTTCAGAACTTGCCCATAAGTGACCATAAGGTAATGATCACTTTAGTCACTAGGAAATAAATCAAGACAATTAAACAACAAAGTCGTCTACGTGTCTTCATTGCAATCATATGTAAATCGTAGAGATGTTGTATAGTTATCGTAAAGTTGTCGAAAAGAAAACCGCTTCGCTGGTCCTTCATCTGCACGTGAAGTCAATGAGATCTACTTTTTTTTTTGTTAAATTACGTCGTTAGAAATTACAAGACTATTTTTATTTAAATTTGAATATATCCATTTGACATATCTGGTGAGACGGCAAATTTTATCATAACCTATGGAGGCTCGCGAATCTGCGTATATACCTGGCCTCTGCATGACTTCACCCAGCATGCTTTTGGTTAATCGCACTTGTTCTCGCCGAGGACGACATATTGGGCGTGGCCAAATGATGATGGTGAAAGTATATAGACCACCGCAGTCGTAATCCGGTTTACTCCATGTTCGATCGCATTCCACGCTGCGAACCCATGGAACCCATTTGGGCAGCGAGAAAAGGGCATCGTCAAGGGGCGCCTCATTTTTAGCGCCTCACCGGCTAGACTATCACCAACGAGGTAGGGGGGCTTAAATCGATAAACTGGCAACTGAAAGCGTTTCTTACCCGGGCGCCCCCATGTTGCATATTTTTGACCACTAGACATGTGACCTTATAGCTTTAAGTCTAGATTTTAACAAGGTGACGCTCACAGATAATTTCTTATTGACCTTTAATAAGAGTGCCGACCAGATAAGCTGTTTCGTTAGTTTTAAGTCCAAATGTGCTTTTACGACAAAACCTCGAGCATCTTCGCAATGGCTCTGCTAGATACCGTCAGCCGCGGTGCTGTATTTCGAGGTTTTGTTGAAGCTATAGACACTGATATCTGCAGCTAAAAGTATTAAAAAAAACAGTTTATCGTGTTTTTTTACAGCGATCGCAATACAAATCTCGGCTTAGTTTTGCGTAAAAGCGTCAGGATTTGGTCTGGTCACGTGTCTAATGGCCAAAATTGTACAAGGTGGCGGCAGCCAAGGGGGGGTAACTTTTGCCTGGTGAACGGGATACTGGTTTATCTCTCTAAGCCCCTCTACCTCGTTGACCGTCACGCACAATACACGCGCCGTAATCTAACGCTTTTTTTTTTTTATTAGTTTTATGGAATTGTAGCTTCGGCTGCGTTCAGACTCTGGTGGAAGCAGAGTTTGGACCAACTCTACCCTTCGACACGTCACGCCGCTGCGGGATGACGCTGCTGTCGGCACTGCGCGTTCGCAGATACTTTGACTCACCAGAAGCTGGCTCATGCGCACGCGCGTTGCCCACGTCCGGTCTGGCAAACGAGGGCTTGTTTGTAAGCAGTGTGTTGACCGACAGGCGCCACAGCAATGGTAGCTCCGTTAAAGCCCCTCTATCCTGGGAAACGTGGCATTATTGATTGTTGTGGAAATGCTCGAGACACGTGCCGCGCGCCACTTGTAAGTACAACGGGACGTCTGAAATGTAGCTCAGTGCTGCGCTGTGCCGCCATGATCCTTAACCGCTCATTCACGCTGGAAGCGGATCCGCGTTCACAAAGCTGTTGCGAACGCGGTTGTATAACCGCCGAATTCAGAAACCTCACTCAAACTACACTCAAACTGAAGGGCCCCTCCACTTCCTCGAGGAAGTCGCGAGGGCCGGCCCTGGCCAATCGCGACGGCGGATCCGTCCTCGCGATTGGGGACTTAATTTTAAAGGGATGCTGAACCAAAAATTTCAGTGTCCATATTAAGTGGAGCACGATCTTTCCACGAGCCAGCAGCCGCCGGTGTGCTCGCGACCCCCCCCCCCCCCCCCTTACCCCCTTACCCTTAAGATGACAATGAAATGTCTGGGCTTTGGGGGAAAAAAGAATAAAAACAAGCTTTTCATTTCCGCAGTGGGGTCTGGTGTAAAAGGAAGGCGAATAACTGGTCAAACAAGCATGTGGCTTTCACTCGTGCAGATGAAAAGCCTGACTCTATTTTCCTTTGGCCCGAAGCCCATACATTTCATTGTCATCTTAAGCGCGAATGGGGGCTATGACGTGAATTTTTTGCGTGTGCTCGCGCCCACCGGCGGCTGCTGGCTCGTGGAAAGAACGCACGCCACTTATTATGAACACCAAATTGTTTGGGTCAGGATCCCTTTAGGCCCCGTCGTATACCTCACTGGGAGCCACGCGCGTGATTATGATGAAAAACAAACGTAAATCATCACAAAGCCGGCTCAAAACTTCCAGCTGCGGAACTCTCTGTCCACGTGTTTAACCTTAGTTCTCGAAGCCAGTCGCTAAGCCATACACGGTGGCCGTTTTCTGTCTGATACGGGCCGCAATCTGTCGGTTTTAAACTTTGAAGCATTCGCATATCTGCCTTCACCACTACATTTTAGCAGTTTCGATCATTCACCAGATGGGTATCAACCGCTTATAGAAGCGGTTGATACCCTTTCAATGGCTCCCATTATTGTCTTTTTTTTTACATATCGCAAGCAGTAATTGGATATAATAAATAAATTGAACGAAAAAAACGTTACTTTTCCGGGTCAATCTATATAAATTATAGAAGATGTTCAAATTGACTTTACGACTGTAGCGCTATTTATTTCGAACGATCAATATATAAGCTAAAAATATAAAAAAGAGAACTAACAAACAATTTGGACTTTTTTCGTGAATGGAATGTTCAACAGATGGTCGAGAGTCTTTAGACCTGATTTCAGTGTCTCTTTTTTGCTTACGAAACCAAATCAACGATGATTAGTTCGCCAGTTTATTAACCTTACCTTCTAAAACCAAAGCAAGGCTTGTTTTCATGAACATCTGTGCCTCCGGTTTTAGCCGAACACGTCATTTGTACAGGCAGAAACAGGCGTGTTTCAGCCGCTTTTCGTCGCTTTCCTTTACGTCCAATATTTTGCAATTAGGAATGTTCTGAATAGTTACAGCTTATACGTTTGAAGACCGCCGAACCCTGAACGCATGCTGGGCTCCATATTATTGTTGTAGACTGGCCGAGAGAACTTCGAAGACGCCATAACCAAGCGCTAAAGCGGGCCTGTATTTTTGGCACTCACAGATGTTTACTGGTGTCTATTTTTGGCAAAAACCGATAATTCTGCGATCTATAGGGTGTCACAAAAGAAAATTTACACGGTCTTTTTCTCCGCAAAAATAAACTAGGCATCGTCGAACGCTCATTCTCCGCCCAAAGATAGCGCTAGAGGTCACAACCAGATGTCAAAGTTTCAGCCCGATCCGATAACTTAATCAAAAGTTATAAGTGATTTTCTGAATATTTCAATGGGAAAATGGAGCCCATTTTTGTCCATTTTCGGTTTCTGGTGCCATAGAGCCCTATGTGTTTGAAAACTCCGTCGGCCGCCATTTTCCCATTGAAATTTTCAGAAAATCACTTATAACTTTTGATTAAGTTATCGGATCGGGCTGAAATTTTGGCATCATGTTGTGACCTCTAGCGCTTCCTTTGGGCGGAGAATGGGCGTTCGGCGATGCCTAGTTTATTTTTGCGGTAAAAAAGACCGTGTAAATTTTCTTTTGTGACACCCTGTATTTACAACTGGAAAGATAAAAACTGGGGAGAGAGGGATAAAATTACATATATAATATGTAAGCATAAATAATGTACTATATAAATCGTAAAACACTAATCTATCTCCACGATGAGAACTATCAGGACGAAAAAACAAGCACACATCACATCTTTGCTACACTGTTACTTCAGGCACCGAATCTGCAAGCTCACCTACAGCTCATGGAGTTGTGCGCAGTTATTCAGTTCATCAGTTTTGCTTCCTGAAATGTTTCTCTGGAGAAAGTCGTAACACAATAAATATGTATGTGCGTATGTTTGTGTGTATGTGTGTGTGCGTGTGCGTTTGTGTGCGTGTGGGGAGGGGGGGGGGGAATCTTCAAATACGGAAAAAGCGTAAATACAGCTGAGTAGACCTAAAGTCACGGGGTCCTAGGAAAGTAGCGCCATTGCCTTCGCTACCTGTAGCCGGACCCAGAGGCAGACTAACATACAGACGACCAAAACCTCGCAAAGCGATTGGCTAATTTGTCTACGTTGCCATGGGAATCGCCGTCTCGGTTCATTCAAATCTTTGAAGCTTCCAGAGGGTCGTTCTAAACCATTCGCGCCAAGATCACGCTGGAGCATCATCGTACTGAAGGCGTTCCTCGCCAATATAAGCGTCTTTGGCACTGTGTATGCACTCTACTTATCATTCGTGCCCTTCTCTACGGATCTCTTACAATTCTATCGCTCTTCTTGCGCGTTTCAAGGCAGTAAAATCATTTTTCAGTGCCTCTCAGCTCCGACAAAGCATGTGGTGGTGGTACGAAGATGGACGCTTGTTTCGCCGGTGTGTGGAGAGCAAAATCTCGGTATACAAGACACGTCTCCATAAAGCTACCCTTCACCAGCGAATTTAGATGAACTCATCAAGAATGGAGGGCTCAAGGAGAAACTGCTCATTTGACGAACCAAGATGGCGACCCCGGATCCAGTGACTTTAAGTAGACCTATAGGAAGTATTCACTGGCGGCCATAGTTGTGTGCGCGACTGCTGAGCGCGTGCTGATGGCTAGCTTCCAGGGTTCTTTTGCAACGTGCATTCCACACCGTCAAAATGGCCGGTCTTACCAGCCTATTAAGGGGGGCTCCTTCTGAGCATGCGCTCTAAACAGCACCCACAAATATGGCGTCTAGTGAATACTCCTTATATCGCTAAGCGTTCCACGAATGCATAACGCCGCCCTAGCTGTAATTCATAGGAGGTAGGCGCCAGTTCACGAGACAGCTCGCGCCGCCTTGTGCTCCGCTTGAGCAGACATCCCAGCGGAGTTGTTGCGCGTGCAGAAAAAGTACAGTTCCCTCGACGCATGGCGGCAGCGGTGGCGTGGAAAAACTAGCTATGTGATCGGTCTACTGTTTACCAATCTATTCGGAAAGCAAGGAGTGAACTAAGTACAATGCAATCTATACTCAGCGTCGACTATTGCGTGCTATGTTTTCAAGCCTCGCGTGGCTACCGCACTGCTCCTACGCTGTCGCAACTATTTGCGCGTGCGAATGCAAGATGAAATCGTTCACGTGCTTTCGCGGCAGTGTGAGGCATGTGAGGCTACATACAGCACTGTGGGGGTTACGCTGGCCTTAGCAATGTCAAGGGAAAAAAATTGTTGTGTTGTGTTTTAAGGAACGCGGAATGAAGCCTTGTTTCCGCTTTATGACGTTAATACTTAGGTTCGTGATTTCTTGAGCAGATATCCCCGGACGAGTTTATATTATTTTTTTTTATTTGACCTCTTGTTTGTTAAATTAGAATGCTTCGCGAGGAAAAGAGTTGATACCAGCGTATTCTACTATCTGTCTAAAAATATTTTATAGGACGCTATACTCGCCGTGAATTTTAGTAGATAAAGTGCTTAAGAAATAGTTTGACAGAGAAAGTAAGAGTTTGAGTGTTTAACAGAGAAAGTGCTTAAGACGAAGCCGGGTGCCCACGCAGCAATGCGGAGCGAAATCCCTATAAAATCCACGCTAACCTTGAAAACGTTGCACAAAAAAGTTGACGCCGAGTATAGTTTTACAATCTTCCTTAGTGAACAGTTTCGCGTTTTAAGTGTCCAAGTAATTTACATGCACTGGACCATCAGACGTTTTTCGTCTCGGTCCTCTACATAGCCTCGTAACAATTGGCGACGAAGGGTAAATAGTATTTAACCTTATTACAAGATGTCTAAATATGGTACACTGGAGCCTTTTGACTCCTAGAGTCAGGTCTGGCAAGAATACTTGGAACGCATGGAACAGTTCTTTGCTTCAGACAACGTCCCAGTCACCCGGCAACTTGCTGTCTTCCTCAGTTGCTGTGGACCACGGATAAATTCCACGCTTCTAAGTGTGGTCGCACCAAAAAATTGCCTACGGAAGCGACACTGGCGGTTTGTCTACAAACTCTGAGCAACCGTTCTTCGCAAAAACCGTCCCTCACGGTGAGTCGCTTCAAGGTTAACAGTCGAATACGACAAAAGGGCGAACCGGTCAGTCACTACGGAGCCTCATTAAAGATGCTATCGGAACATTGCAAGTTAGGAACATTCCTTAGTGGCCCTGTACGAGACAGAACTGTTTCCGGGGTTAACGACGAACAAATGCAAACTCGTCTGCTTGAAGAGCACAAGCCAAAGTTGAAGTCTACAGTAGCGCTCGCATTAGCCATGGAATCCACAAAGCGTTACGCATCCGAGCTAGGCGAAGCCGCAGCATCATCACCAGCGAATGTCTCTTTTCAAGTATATTTCTCTTTCGGTTGGATCCTCGCTTGGCGTTTTAATGTCCCGTGAGTTACCGAATCACACAATGGATGTCTTCTATATGGGCCTCCTCAGCCAAGAAGCCAAAAAGCCGGGGACTCACTTCGCCATTCGGGATTCCGCTTCAAGTTCGTTGTTGGTGGGTGCAAACATTTCTTAAAGTCTTCGTGCTGTTCTTCGCGCCAGGCATGGCACGATCGTCTTCTCTCCAACGCAGTGTATGTCACCCGGCTAATTTCTTCAGCGTATGTACGTCGGACGTGACTTCTAAAACGGTCGAACGTATATCGTGGCAAATGACGCTAATCAGAAGCGAACCTGGGGTTTCCTAATCTGTAAAATCATAAAAGAGAAGTTGGCACCAAAATATAAGCATAAAAAACCGCAGCACTATAAAAAGTGAATTTACCAGTCATTATATATATGCAAACAAGCTAAACAAGTTGACTGGGTACATTGAACATAATTTGGAATTGACTAGTCAAATGGATGTACCTTGAAGGGAATTAACGGGAAGTACAGTGTTAATCACACTTGTCTATAACGCGCGACCGCGCGGCTTTCTCCGGGGAGCGCTAGACTGGTGGCACTCGTGGAAACTAAGATAGTCACGTGACGCAACATGGAACACCCCGCTCGAGGGGTGCCCACTCTATAAGCAGGCGGCGAACGCGGAAGGCTGCTCGCACGCTTTTTACAAACATCATTGCTCGTACAATAAACAAACTAAAGCATGAAGGCGTATCAACGATGTCGTCATCAAAAAACAAAAATATATCATCTAGCACTTCACTTTTATTGCTTATCAAGCTGATAGAGTGGGCAGAACACCCCTCGAGCGGGCCATTCCATGTTGCACCATGTGACTAGCTTAGTTTCCGCGAATGCCATCAGTCTAGCGCTCCCCGGAGAAAGCCGCACGCTCGCGCGTTATAGACAAGTGTGATTGGCACTGTACCTCTAAAAAAAGCTTTGCTCGAACATGCCAGTTTGCTGGACTGACACCTGTCTTCTCTCTCTCCTTAGGATGCCTTGTGGGTATGGCGGCAGCACCCGGCACCTGTCGATCAGGATCCGTTGAGCCCCCCCCCCCCCCCCCCCCCTTCCCAAGCTCCAGACATAATTCATCTCCGTTTGGCACGTCATGCAGTTAGACCCACAGTACTTTTCTAATTTAGAAGTATAAGATGTATCTCAGTTCGTTCATTCACTCTATGCTGTTACTTTCGTGTTCCAGTACGATGGTTCGTCGGAGAATTAAAGAGAATACTGCGAAGGCGACAGACGTCTGGAGGCAAGCTGCAAGGGCCGGACACCTGAGACAAGGACCATCAGTAACCAGGGGGATAAAGTGAGAAAACTCAAGAGGTAGCTCATCATATGGGCCACACGAAGAAAATCGGAGACCGTATGCTGGGAAATTTGTCGACCTTCATCCTTGGGATGGCATGAGCATTTTCTGGCTATATTCGTACGAGGTGGACTGTTACTGGAATTAGGTCGACTCATCCTTCTGCAGCTTATATGGTGTTACCCTGTGGCACCAGCGAGCCAACCGGAACATTTCGGTGGGGGACGTGACAACATATCGTGGGAGTATACTCCTCCTTCGGGGAGCTCTCACAAACCTTGCTTCGTTGCTCTGATGAGCTCCAAAGGGCGGCAGAATTTGTTCTTCGTAAAATTAGGCTGAAACAAAGTGCAGCTGTAGTGTGGCCACTGAAATTGACATTGCAGCATAACATTCCTCATGAGAGTTCTGGCATCTATCTTACGATCTCTTATGCAATTATGAATGTCACAACCACGAGTGATCACTCGAAAATAATCTGCAACTCGTCACATGACAAACTACGTAAATAATTGGGCAAGTGCATTAGCGGCTGTTTTGCATATCTGGGAAAAACAGTGGCCGGGAGGGCTCTCTCCCTCAACACGATCTGTCTCAGTTAGGGCTGTCTTGAAAACCCTTTTCAAGTCATTAGTCGGAAAGGGAATTTCTGTAACACTGGTTTCAGTCGTTATTCCAGTAACGGATACACAGATGAATGTGGGATAAGAAGAATGGATTAGTACGGACTCCGTAGTAAAAATTGGTATGCTTTATCAGTGTTAACAATTGTGGACGAAATGTCGGTTGCAGGTCTAAAGAACGGAAGAATGACTGCTTGAGAGCTAGATCACTGAGATATTATGGAAAAAAACACTAGTGAAACTTTCTGTCGTATCTGTAAACAGATCCTTACAAATTTTCTTTTAAATATGTGACACTGACTCTATAAGTAATTATTACAAAAAAAGCGGGCAACCATTTTTTTTTTTTTTTGCAGCGATTTAAAATTGATGGTGGGATTTTGTTGGTGTGGATTCCAGATAGGTCTTCTGTTTTCCAGTTTTGGGGATTCTGGTTTTATAAGCAAGCAGACGTCTAGCCTGGGGGCCTTGGCGCAGTGTATGCATTTATAAAAGCATCCTTAAACAGATTATATCTCAAAATAAAGAATGGGGCTTTTTAAGCAATCTTAGCATTGGTAAAAAAAAAAAATACTAAATTTCCTTGCGCAAGAAAAAGGAAGATGTTGATCTATGGAGGATAGCGCGTACAACTTGTATACGCCAAACGTGCAACCACCCTCCCGTGTTCGGCGGCGCTCGATGAAGCGGGCAAGATACCCCGGTGTGAAACGTTTGTTTTGCCCCACGTGACTAGATTTCTGTCGCAAATGCCACTATACTTCGTCTCATCCTACGGTGGACTAAAGGCCGAAGCCACGGGCCGCCAGGACCAATCGCGTTCTACGCTAAACTATGACACGCTTAACGTGGCTTAGGTTTGGACGAATAATGCTCCGAATCCAAAAACGCTGCGTCATTTTTATAGCCTCGACACTGCGAAGCGCCACTACGGCGTGGCTTTCTTTGCAATGTAAAATCGTTGAGTCACTCATTGCTCGATCCGAACCACTGTCGGCCCATTCCCATCGGTGATCCGAGGCGCGGTATCCGATACGTGCTTCGAAGCGGAATACTACACAATGTATAAGTGGATCATGATTGGATATGGCGGTTCGTAGCTTCTGCCTTTAGTCCATCGTAGGGTGAGACGAAGTATAGTCTGGAGCTCGCCAGAAAAACCCGCACGCTCATGCATTAGAGACAAGTGTGGTTTCCACTAAGGCAACTTCGAATGATCAGTACACGAAGGAATAGATAGGCAGGAAAAGCTTTCAACAAAATGCTGACAGTACTCGTAAAAGTATCTGCTCGTTTTTCAAGACAAACTAACTTTTACAATTTCTATTTTAGCTTAATAAACACTGTAGTGTGAAAGAAACCCCTTGCTATATGGGCGAGGTGATGTGTCGGGTGGCACCTACTTATGGTTTCTACCCGTGACGTCAAGACCAAAATTATCAGTTGTAAACGACAAGTTCGATGCTTGTCTCAAAACGCCGATAGAATCTTGGGATCATCGCACTCCTAAACCAACACCGTAAAAGTTTACACTCTCATATTGCCCGTTCTAATTTCAATGAGACCACAATTACTTCTGCTCGTCTTTATATGAAGGGCGGGCTAAAATGACTGCCAATCGTGGAAAGCCGGATGTTAAGATTGGATACCGACATTAAAACTGCCATTGCATTTATGATTTGGTACGTATATTGACTACGCCCATGAATGCCGAAAATAATCAGATGTCAATAATGCTTTATTGTCAAAATTGCTTTACACCAAACTTGAACCATATGTTTAATTTATTAACTCAAAGTTAATTCTGCAAGACTAAATACGAAGCTTTTTTCTGAAAGTCCGTGTACCTCACTAAATTGACACCTTGGCTCTGGCTAATATACTACACCAGCAGTTATTTTCTAGAATTCGCAGTTTTCGCAGAAAAAGGGGGGATCGGTGGCCGAGGTTGTTCACGAACCGCAGCTCCGAGCACGGAGGGAAAAGCTCGCGCCTCAAAACTCAGGGATTTTGGGTTCAATCCACACCCTTACCCACCCCTGCCCATTTCGATCTGGATGAGCATCGTACCGCCGTGCGGTCGTGTATCACTGCTGCGTGGTGCACGTTAAAGACCCCAGGCTAGCGGTTGTACCGCACTGGCTAAATTTCTCATCTACAGCTGGGAGACTCGTCGCCCTTGTGAGGCAGACCAAGTTTAGGCTGTATAAACATACACACAACCCAATTTTTTTTAATCCACAGCCTTACTCCGCTTCAATATGAATGAGCACCGTACCGGCGTGCGGTCGTGTATCGCTACAGCGTGATGCTCGTTAAAGACCAAGGGAAGCGGTTGTACCGCGCTGGCTGAATTTCTCATATACACTTCAGACACCAGACACCCATTGAGGCTGACTGACATCCGGCTGTCTACAAATGCACAAAACAAAATTATTAATTTAAAAGTTTCATTAGATTTCGAGTTAAAGACCTGGGATATAGCATATTATTTTATTGGCTGTTGGCTCTTGATATCGCGCAGTAAAAAGCGCGCTAGTCCCTACCCGAGCTTTCCGCCACCTGCTTTTGGGACGCCAGCGCGTCAGAGCTTTGAATTTTTAAAGCGGCTGATTGAGACCGCATCGCCCGTTCAGAATTTTAATGTTCTTTATGGACACAGCTGGGATCCGGCGAAAACATGTTTTTGATCCCAGTGGAAGAAAAACTAATTGCGTACTATCTCGTCCAGCAGGTACTAGGCAGCGCATCTGGAACGGAAACTAAACGTATATACATTTCGCAGGTCATGCTACAGAATTGAAAATCGTGCTGCGGGAACACGTTTTAGTATAGCTTGCAAAAAGAAAAATACATTAAAATATTCAGTAGACTTTAGAATGCTTTACACCCTCAAGAAAGTAAATCAGCTTGTTCCGGTCTAAACCCTTAAAGGGGTACTCCACCGATTTTTTTAGCTACCTCAACTAACTATATTTTCTGACTCCCCGGCCTTTACTCTCTCCGGTATGCTATTTAGAATCGCGAAATTCATAATAGTTATTGCGAAATCGGCAAATGAAAATGATGCAAAAACCAACATTCAAATATACGCGCGCTTTTCAGGGCCGTGACGTCAGTGGCAGGCAGGCTTGCCAGTCGAGCAAGCAGCCAAAAAATAGAACATGCCAATCATTTGTTCCGTGCTGGAGCGCGGGTACTGCAGCGAGCTTCCCAAGCATTCATTTGACACCATGAAACTGCTTCGAATCAGTTTAAAACGAAATCTACAGCCCAAAGAGTGAACCCCTGCCTTCCACTGACGTCACTTTTTCATTGTTGCCAGTAGAGACTTCGAGCTTGAAAAACACGGAGAGGACCAAAACTGTAAATTCAATAACTTCGCGAAAAAACAATATTTTGACCTAATATTTGGGATACTATTTTCGCGATGTTTGTTGGTTAGTTTAGCCAAATTTCAAGCAAATCGGAGACAATGAAAAAATCGGTGGAGTAGCCCTTTAAGGTTGTTACAACAACACGCTTAGACTGCTAGTAAACACCATAAACGAAAATTATTCCGATCTTAGGTGCCCCTGGAATATATGTCTTACGAGAAACATCTTTACAAGCAGCAAACGTTACATGCCATTCTTACATACGTAAAAATGCAGATACAGACAAATCACGCACAAGAGTGGAATCACGTCTCTCTTGGCCGCTCCACCACCTTTAATGCTCGACAATTAAAACTCACTCATTCGCAGATGGCGGTACCTGAAATTAAAAATCCAGGATATCGCTCTTCTCTGGTCAATATTTTATGAAGAGCATAGCCTATTTGAGTTTAAGGAGTTTATTTATAGGTAAAAAGCATTTACAGCCAATATTTAGTTAACAGGGCCGCTAAAACAACTCCTGCTAAAATTATTATTTGAAGGGCGAAAAAAATTTCAAAAAGGCATTCGACTTACTTTATCGTAGCACCCTTTTTGCACGTTCATTACAGACCATTCAACAATACGGTGTGTTCGTTGCGAAGAGCAGACTATTCTTACATTTTAAAGTTTGTAGAAAATAAGGGTGCTGAAGGGTGAATGTAATTCTATGGGCAGCATTTTTACACCCTCAAAAGTTGTTAAACGTTTAGTGTGTAAAGTCAGTTTTGTAGAGAGCTATCTTCTGTTAACAGACAAAGATCGTGCTTTCTTAAACCGCGCTTTGTTCACTTCATTTTGCGAGATGAAAATAAGAAATATTTAGATAAGGAGATGCGTAATCCCTAGACAAAACAATTGGAAAACAAGTACCAATCCGTAAGGTAAAACACTGAGATAGCTGAGTTGTGATGTCGGGGTCACTAAGGTGACCTTTTTAGAGCAGATGGACATAACTGAAAGCAAAGGTGTGAGCGCGCACCATACAGTCCGCCTAAGCCGATTTGTACTAAACCGAGTAGTACCTTTGTCAGACGGTTTTAAGTAACGAATGATTTTTATTGTAATAAGTAAGATTTGTTTTAGGAAAGCTTATTTTTCTATAGTTGCGTCGGCATTGTTTTTTGTCTGCTTATGTTTGTGTCGGCATTTTTGGGCGTTGGCTCGCAGACCCGCGGCAGGGGGTACGCTCGCGGGAGAGTATGAACGGGGAATCGTCTTCCGCCCCCACGCGCGGGAGGCTTCGAGCAGCCGAGGGGCTCGGTGGAGATGAGTCGGACCCCGGTCGTTAGGCCCGCTTCAGACGGAGCGATTTCACCCAGCAACTTGACGTCGCAACATCTGCAGCACGGGCCGCCCGTGTTCACACGCAGCAACCGAATTGCTATACGACTTGCCATCATCATCATTCAATTTGATTTTTCTTGCACTATTTAGCAGTCTTGTGCGAATAGTGGTTTTTGAGTTCGAAGCGAATTCGAAGCGAAAAGTGGTTTTGGCCGAATATTTTCGAATCAAATATCGAATAGTTTTTCCACGCCTTTCACTACCATAACATAATGCTTAGACAAAGCCCCAGTGAAGGTTGTGAAGGTTCTTCCACCTGTTCATTTATGAGCCAAGTTTAATCTATCTATATTTATGAACTGTGACCTCAGAAGGTCTGATGTCTTGGGATGGTAAGTAAACAACAAGTTTGACATAAAATGAATCCGATGGAAATGGCCAACTATACCCAATGGAGTTAATTTACAAATCATAAATACTTTTTTTTTAATTTCGGGTCAAAAAATAATGACTCGCGCATGGTAAATGCAGGCTGTAAGGGCATCTCTGCCCAACATATACTCTTGCAAAACAGTCAGTATAATTTTAAAACTTTTACTACAATAGGTACTGTAAAACCCTTAATGATCGCGAGTCCTTCATTTTCGCGAATATCGCGAATTGACAAATTCGCAAAACGTAAAGGCACGCGAAAATTTCGGTCTTCAAGACTTTCAATGCAGGTCTCTGGAATTCGCGAAATTTAGTGGCCGCGATATGTCCTTTGTGACCGATTCGCGAAAAATAGGGGACCCCGAAAATAAAGGGTTTTACATTATACGCATTGACAAAGGTTCCATTTATTGCCATATACAGCCGACACGCGTGCACCATCCCGCTTTGAATGTATGGTTTTGGTCTAAGCACGCAACTGCGATATTCATACTTTTCCAAGTGTTTATCGCGGTAGGTTACTCCGTTGAGTGCGCTTCTTACCGAGCACCGATGTAATGCGGAAAACCAACACCCGCAAAGCTTGCTTCCGCGGGTATTGCTTCTCCGCAGTGCAACGGTGCTTGGTAAGAAGCGCACTCAACGGGGCTAACCCACCGCAATCAGCACTTCGAAAAACGCGAATAGTGAAGTTCTTCTCGAAGCGGATATCGAATAGTGTATTATTCGGAACTACTATTCGAAATTTCGAATATTCGCACAACCCTACTATTTAGACGTACAACTAAGTGCTAAAATCGTGTTTTTATATTTTTGAATGGCGTTTGAGAATACTAACTCATCTTTCTGAAAAGGTTTATTTCCGAAAACGATCAATTTTAAACCAGAACAAAGTCTTTAGCTGTCATCATCACCACGACAGGGGTGTCACGTGAAAATATCGCGTCCCTGATTGCCTTGTGCTGCTTCAAACGTCTCCGAGTTGTTCGAGTTGCTAGTCCGTTTCGAGCCGGACCCGATCTCAGCAATTCGTGTCTATCTAGGGAAAGCTAGGGAACAACCCGCCACCAACCTCAAAATTGCTCGAAAGTTGCCCCGTCTGAAGCGGGCCTTAACAAACGGATTGGGTTTCAGTTTGGGGCGCCGGAACACCTGTGTCACTCTTGAGCAGCGGTACTTCTCTCCGCAGTTGTGGATTTCAAGCGGGTGTGATTGTGTCCGGTGCATTTCGCCACTTAATGTAGAAACTTCGCTTTTAATTGACGCAATAACTTCAATGGGTGGCGCCAGCCAGGCGGCGAGGAAAGCCTGTAGTGACACTACATGGAATTTGGTTTTGACCGTTGAGGTGTCGGAGCGGAATCACGTTGACAGCTCGCTGATCATTGGGTAACAGTCTACCACGTGAGAATGGGCGAATTTAAAGTGATTTGTCCGCCTCTGCAGGGAAAGGAGGCCTCTACGAGTCTAGAAAAGGGGTGCCGAGAGGATTCTCGGGGGATTCGGCTCTTGAGACGGGGGCTAAAGTATGGGTTTCAATTCTGGGAGTTTTGTAATGTAAATTACTGTTTACTTGTGGTCGTTTTGTTTTGAAATAAAGGTGGCCACACTGGCCATTGTAAACCAACCAACCCCGTAATGTGTCCAGCAAGATCGAACAACTTTTAGTTGTTTTTTTTTTTTCTTCTTATTTTTCGATTTTCCGGGGGAACTTCCATCGGGCGAACACCATTATCGGTCGTCACCATCCTGACCGGCCCCCTCCCTCGGAAAGTTCATTGGCGCCGGGCACCTAAAAGGACCTTTCCACCAAAGGCCTTTAGGATTTTGAAAAGACCTTTAAGTTCTGCCGTGCCAGACAGCTCAAGTAAACGTCATTTAGACGATGTTTACAGCGATTGAAGTCTCGTAACTCGTTCAAAAGCATAAATCACGTTCAAGCCAGAAAAATATTATTTTGCCCATATAAATATTTCTTAAAGCTTTTTCTTAAGCAAACAAAATATTAAAAAATACAAAATGACGAGTTCAGCCAAGTGATTACAACAAAGTCAATTTAAGCCCAAGCAAAATATATATATATGGGTGGTTTCATCTCAAATCGTGCAGGCAAAAAGGGTCAAAGTTTTAATTTCGATGAAAAAAATATATGTTATGGCGCCGTTTTTAAAAACGCAGTCGCCGCAGACCGCAAGTTCGTCGGATTTTTTGTTCGCGACTTATGAATTTTTAAAGAGGCCGCGGCGAAAAGCAGTGTTTTTCACACCCGTCGTGGGTCGGATGTTTCGCTTGATCTCCCGCCGTGGATTTTCAGTCCACATTATATTATCTTTTTTAAAGCACTCTGTGGACACATTTAAAAGGCTCGAATACCATAAAATAATTTTAGGCGTTTTGCTTTTTTTCTGTAAAAATGTCAAAAACGCCCCCTTGGTCAATTGTTGACGAACTTTGACAATTAATTACTGGCGATCTACTTGGGTTACATCAATACTTTTTATTTCCACGGAGAGCCTAAAACACGTTCTTTATATGTATTATCAAATAATAACTTGGCTGTATAAAATATTCTTTGCGGTACGTTTACGTTAATGTTATGTGAAAACCAAAAAGTACCATTTTTGAAATTGATTTTCTCAAAAAACCCATTTTTTATTTTTTTTTTATTTTTTGTTAAAATGTAGATGTGATAGTTTTTTATGCGAAAATCAAGTCTAGAAAGTGTATATTTTGTTTGTATGTTTTATATTTAAGCATCAATATCGTACAAAAACATGTTTTTACGGCACGAAATGGACTTACGAATTGCGCGTCTTCACAAGCTTGGAAATAGTTTTTTTTATTTTTTTCAACGTTCCCACATAAAACTGAAATACAGTATTTCCACCCTGTTATATTTATTGATTATTTAAATTTTATTATAGGCGGCAAGCTACATTGGGAGGAGTTCCAAAAAGAGAAAGCAACACTTCTTAACAGACCAGCAGGTGTCGTAAATTTTTAACGTGTAGGAGTCGGCAGACGTCATATTGATTCGGGGCCCACATTGGCCTGCATGAACGTCCCGCCCTTTCGGAGCCAGCAGATGACCACGACCTTTCGCGCTCGTTGTGTTAGATGGGACGGCCCGTGACAGTAAAGCGAGCAGCGCACCCTGTGTCACGAGGAGTGAAATGGTACGATTGTGTCGTTGACGCGGCGAACAGTGACAGCCACCCAGGAGGAGTCAGTCAGAGTATTGCACAAGGGAAAGCAAAGGAATCGTTGCCTGAAAGGATGAGGACACCATGGCCTTACAATATCGACGGTCAACAACTGTTCTGCCAGCCAAAACAACGCCGCGTGCCCGCTAAAACCGGCGGCGCGGGACAGAAATCCCACAGCCGCACCCACGAAGATGGGCCGGTTTCGTTAGGGATGTGGGGAAATTTGAAACCAGCCATCCGTGCATGCGTGAAACGATACCGCCTGTTTGCCCCAGCTTCGAGCGCCCTATCCTTACCTTGAAACGGCCGTGCTGTCTCTCTCTCTCCGGGGAGATCCGATAGCACCGAAGGGTTATCTATTAAACTTGAGGAAGAAAACGAGAAGGGGCTGTTTAAGTTTAATTATCCCCACCAACCCGCTCATTCTGTCCTTATAAAGGGCTATCTCTTTTGGAAACAGCAAAGCCCGGAGACTGACATTAAAACGAGCGTGTTGGTAAATATACTTGTGTTTGTATTTTGCCCGGAGACTAGTTGGGTCGAAGTCAGCCTCCTTGTCAACTATAACCGTTTGTGAAGAGTGGGCTTCTCCCGAGATGAAAAGTCAGCGCCGGTTGACGTGCTCTTTTGAAAAAGGGATGGGGAAAGAGAAAGTTTGAGTAACTGCAGAAACTACCTCGAAAGCTCCTCTCCCGATATGAAGCTTCAGGCATAGTCTCGGTTACCTTCTCGCGCATCGCCTGCTCGAATCTATTCTTCACTTCCTTTCGCACAGCCACTGTTCCTCACAGCCGTCGTGGATGTGCGTAACAGAGGGAAAAACAGATTCGAGCATCATCTGGACGCCGTCATCCTGCCAGACTTCAGTGTCGTGGGACCGACTCGTGTGTGTTTCTTCGCCCCGCTGAACTTAGTTTCTCGGGTGCGTTTTTGAACGGTTTTTTTTTTTTCAATGTTTTCTTACTAACTGTTTGTTAGCACTGTTCAGTTGTTGGGTTTATTTTGTCATGGCGTAGCGGCCTAGGCGGTGATGTAGAGAGCGTGTTCGCACGCATTTGGTTGCGTCCCATTTAGGGAATGCCCGGAGGAGTTGGTTTATCTTCTTGCCATGTGCGGCTGAGTTTTCCCGTCTTTATTAAATTATTGATTTTTTTTTTGTTTTACCTTTACGTGCCGTCGACTTCTTTGTCTGACTCTCCACCAGGCGTGGACCTATCGTCTTGCCACCACTCCAACCTAAATACTTTATTTTTTTAACGCAATTTTCGTTAAGATCGCAGTTGGGCAATTTAATTCCTATTTATTTATTTTTATTTCCTACCCCTCCCCATGACACACTCTCTGTGTGTTTCGGACCGTTTCTGTGTCACCACTTTTGTGTATTACGGAAGTGAAAGGACATTCCCTGGTGACCTGTGCGATGTGCGGTGAACAAGAACCAGTGTTTGGTTTCGTAGAGAATTGTATATAATATATCGACGATGTGGTGACTTTCTTTGTCTTAGTAATATGACAGCTAATAGCTAGTCGTGCTACTTTACTGTGAAAGGTTTATAAATCGAAACAATACAACGTCTGTGCCTTTTGGTTACTCAAAGTCTACTAGGCCTGCTGATTTGGTTAGATATGTATCTCGTGGTTCCCGCTCTTATCAAAACATACATAAATATTCAATACCACAAAATTCGTTTATAATTGATTAAAAAATGCAGAAGAAAATTCAAGAAAACTTTTTCACAATTCATAGAGACGCATGGGTCGGAATGTCTGACTTGGGTCTTGCAAAACAAAGACGTTTTTTTCCGATAATGAGGCCTAAATATAAAACATACAAACAAAATATACACTTTCTAGACCTGATTTTCGCGTAGAAAACTATCACATCTACATTTTAACAAAAAATAAAAAAAATAAAAAATGGGTTTTTTGAGAAAATCAATTTCAAAAATGGTACTTTTTGGTTTTCACATAACATTAACGTAAACGTACCGCAAAGAATATTTTATACAGCCAAGTCATTTTATAATACGTATAAAGAACGTGTTTTGGGCTCTCCGTGGACATAAAAAGTATTGATGTAACCCAAGTAGATCGCCAGTAATTAATTGTCAAAGTTCGTCAACAATTGACCAAGGGGGCGTTTTTGACATTTTTACAGAAAAAAAGCAAAACGCCTAAAATTATTTTATGGTATTGGAGCCTTTTAAATGTGTCCACAGAGTGCTTTAAAAAAGATAATATAATGTGGACTGAAAATCCACGGAGGGAGATCAAGCGAAACATCCGACCCACGACGGGTGTGAAAACACTGCTTTTCGCCGCGGCCTCTTTAAAAATTCATAAGTCGCGAACAAAAAATCCGACGAACTTGCGGTCTGCGGCGACTGCGTTTTTAAAAACGGCGCCATAACATATATTTTTTTCATCAAAATTAAAAATTCGACCCTTTTTGCCTGCACGATTTGAGATGAAACCACCCATATATATAATAAGCGGTATAATTTGACTTTCGTTCTTACCACTTACGAGTGGCATAAAAGAAAAAAAGCGGCAATGCCATTTTCGCTTTAACTGTCGAGTATATTGCGAAATTCACTCTGCGTTAATTTCGCTTAATAAAGTAAGTTTCTTCAATAGGCCGACCATTAATTACCTTACCCACACGGTCCACTGACTCCCCACCACATGTTTGTGATTATTTCTATAAACACATATATTTATGGTAACACAGATGCCCCGGTTAATAGCCCTTGCGTACGAGGACGTGCAACGTGCGTAGGTAACTTTAGCAAGATCACGGCTGTTTTATAGTTGTTTTCAGTTGTAGAAAAGGTGCGACCCCAAGCGTGTGGCTTTCCGAAGTGCCGGGGAAACACCTTCTCCGTTGCGATTGTGCACGTGCGAAAAACGCGTTCGAAAATCCGCGCTCTCGCACCTGCGCCCTTGGTGGCAGATATGGTGGCGCCATCATGTCAGCGGGTGCTGTAACAGACACCGAGGAATGGAGAAATGCACGCGGGCGAACCATGTAAATTGGGCGGCGGTTTGCACCATCTAGCGAGTGTTTTAAATGCTAACATGTTTAGAACACTGACTAGGTGCATGCGGGAGTGCTTTTCCGAACGCACTTCGGCACTTACGCCACACACGCACACAATCGCACGAACGCACGCACGCACACACGCAAACAAACACACAGACACACACAAGCACGCGCACACGCACACACACACACACACACACACACACACGCAAACAGACACACGCGCGTGTTTGCACTTGCGCGTTTACGGTGTTTATTGTAGGTTAAAGTTTCTACTTCCATAAACATCTCTCTTATGCACAATGCTCTCTTTCTGGTGCATATCCTGCAGCTGGCATCCGAGTGACTTTGGACACACTTGAATCTGGGACTAAGAGGTAAACAATCTAATGACTCGATCGACAAAGAACAAAGAGACGAACACATTCAGCTTTCACACAGCTTTCACACCTTCACACAGCTTTCTTGTAAAATATAGAATATACAGTGCACAGGAGAAATAGAGGTGTAAGTGAAAGAATTGCATTGCTGAAACGCCTAAAGGTGCCTTAAGGAGATTTTTGCGATGGCTTAAATATAGCGATAGCTCACTCTGCTGGCTCGAAGCATCCTAGGAATGACTAAATCATGACGATACGCGGCCGCTTTCGCTTTAGGAAAGCCCTCAACGATCGCTACAAATCAAGTTCATCTCTGGCGATGGGAGGAACATGTTCCGAAACCAGGACCACTGTCACCATGCGGTCAAGCGAAGGATCCTCGCGCTTCCAACTGGTGGAACCTGGCAGTGATATCTCGAATGCACGCTGCTCGTTGCCCATACTGCCCGGACTACGATTCAACCCAGCGAATGCGCGCTCGAAAGCTGACGAGCGGACACGTCAACTCCCGCAGAAAAAAACCACAACGATAAAAAACACAGTGTTTTGTTTTTGAGAAGGGTTTTGCAGCATTATGTTCCCTCTCCACGAAAAATTACATGTTTCGATTACTCTTCTCTGCTTTTATCTTCTGCAAAACCATGCACATTTTGTGATAACAGTTTCTCCAATCTCAACGAAATGTCGAGTTTTTACTAGCTACATATCGTCCTAGCTGCCTGAACAGTGTCGGAAATGACATCGGTGTGTTCCAGCTTTGACTGTTTTCTTTTAATAGAGAAATTGGCCATTCATCATTATGATTTATTAATTTATAGGACGCTTAGAGTTCGCAGAGTGAATTATCGTCATTTTTAGGTGATCTCAGAAACCTCCACAGGGCACCGCTGAAGGGTCCCTCTACGACATTTGAGCTTCTGACGTACTTATGTTATTACCCCATTAGTGTTTGGGTTACGCGGGGATCAAGTCGTAGCCACTAAATATTCGCGCATCATCTTTTAATTCGATAAAAAAAAAAACTAGCTCAACATCAGGTCTTGACAGAGTGAGTTGAAGGCGCGCGACCAGTGACAGCAGCGATAACAATTTTTTTTTTTTTTCGATTGGCAGTCGGCGAGAGCCGTCAGAATTGTTTTATGCAGGCCAAATAGCGTACATCGCTCCGCAAACAATCGTTATTCTTTCGAGAAGGCGTTTCTTTTTTTAAGAAGAAAGGTGGAAATGAAGAGAAAATATCTCTCAACTGTGCAGACACCAAACAAAAAGAAAGAAAGAAATCTAATTTAAACACAAAAAGTATGTTCTCCCCCCCCCCCCCCCCCCCTCCCCAATTATTTTTTTCTTTTGGCCACTCTTTTTGTTCACAATGCGCGCAAAATGATAAACCGAGGGACGAGGTTGTATTCAAAGTAAAGTTTTTTACTTACTGTCATGCTTCATCATGGTATGGGAGATACAAGTTAATAGGGAGTTTTAGAATAGCGCACGCTAAAGCTTTGCGTGCGCAAAGAATAGCGTCGTCGCCACTGCGCATGCTCCGAACGCAAACCAGATTTTGCGCTTTGCGTGCGCAATTTTAGCGTGCGCTATTTCTCGGAAATAGCGTGCGTACGCAAAGATTCTTTGCGCTTCTCCAAGGAGGATTCGTGATCAGAAGTTGGCTAAAGCCAAGACGAGCAGAGTTGAAAAAAGATGGCGGCTTCCAGGATTATGTCAGCGGCTGCTTTGGCGATGTCGTGAGTGCGACGTCGGCGGCATCCTCGCGGCTGCGATTTTCAATACGGGACGGCATTGTACTCGGTTTGCCAACGATCACCGACAGCTTGATGCTTGTGACGCGCGAACATTTCTCGGCGAAGGTACGATGTGCGAAGGTCAGTACACAAGACCTCTCTTGCCGAGGCGACGCAAGCGGACACGACCGGTCAACCTCTCGCGTCGCATTCTCACGTTTAAATAAATCTAAAATAATACTCTGGACCAGAAAACCTTTTTTTTTTCTCTTAAGTTACAGCATTTCGTGTGTGAAATAAAAATTGTGACTGTGTCTTGGTGGCGTCGCAAGCGCGAGATGCTTGGGCTTTTGCGTCGCGACCGGAGAAACGCTATTCTAAAACTCTTTCGCGTAGCGTGCGCTAATACAAGCGCTAAATTTAGCGCTAGCGTGCGCTAAAATTGCGTACGTTATTCTAAAACTCCCTATTGTTTTGATTATATTTGCTTCTGTTACAATCCTCTTGATACCATTGGACTCTTTGTGTAAAACTTCCGTCTCTGACCAACCTAACGTGTAGTCGTTATATTTTCCAAAATGTTTCGCCATTTCTGAGTTTGGGGCGTTTATTTGAAAATATTTTTTATGTTCTAGCAAACTATCGTTTACATATCTTGATGTCTGTCCCATCTGCTTAAAACCGCAAGCCACGGGTATACCATAGACGACCCCTTCTGGGCACGATACCGATATGTCTTCTGACAGACGTTTTGACCAGACTGAAACGGAGTCAGACGACTTAGCTTATAATCTGACATAAAAACAACATCCATTCCACACTTTCTGTGAGAGATTTTATGGAGAAACGAAATCACTTCTACCTTTTTTCATTGCTCCTTTTCTTCTTTACGTTCATATGTGACATTACGTTTTAATTGTCTTTTTATGAAATCGTTTTCATACGCAGAACTCTGCCGTCTCTTTTATTGGATAGAGTGATTCATCCAACGGGAGCATAAATTCCGCATGGCTTTAATCAATAAAGACTTGACGACTCCAGCTTTAACAGATTTCGGATGACAAGTTTTCTGACTTAAAAAGGGCCTAGCATCTACTTTCCCGCATTCCGAAAAAACACGTTTCTGGGCATGCTCACGTAATCTAGAAACTTTGGGATCTCATCCTCTCGCTGTTCTACAGTGAAATATAGTTCTGGAGCTGTTGTTTTCACCAATGTTTCCACGACCTGTGATTCGCTATCTTTAAATGAACAAATAAAAATATAATCTACATGCCGTCTTAGTGAGCAACCGCTGGATGCAATTTCGGCTAGCCTGTCTGCTATTGTACCGTCTAATATATTAAGATACATTTCTGCCAGTATTGAAGCCACGGACGATCCTATACAAACTCCATCTTTCTGTATATACTTCTGACCTCTGTATCCTATGACTGTTGTTTGGTGGTATAGGTCTAAAATATAAGGGATAGAGTCCCCTGCTAATCCCGTCTTGGATTGAAAGTTAACTAAAATCTAAGTCCAGTGCATGTCTAACCTTTCGCATTAAGCTAACCTTCTCGAACGAGTAATAAAGATCTTTTAAGTTAATTGACGTAACCGAACACTGTTTCTGTGCCTTTTTTCGACTTTTGAGGCTCCTATTTCTTTGTCACCAGAGTCTCGGGTTTTAAATATCATGGTATGACTGGTACAAAGCGCTCGTTGCTTCACCTGCAGTCTCAGGTTAGGAGTGAACTGAGTACAACGTGATCACCCATATTGTATTATTTAAAAGATTGATTTTTTGTTTCATTTAACAAGGAAGTTCCTTTTTAGCATGTTGACTGTCCCTAATATGCGTTTCTTGAACGTACTATCGGGGAAAAATGAAATGCGAACAGTGGTGCGCGTGGCTCGCGGTACAGGCTGCGCCGCCTGGAAGTGAACCTAGGGGCGAGGGTGCGTGGTCTACTTCGATGTGTTCACGCCCCTCGTTTGGCGCTTCCCCAGCTTCGCCAGTGCGCCGCTCAGTGCGCTGAAAGCTGTCCCCGCTATCTTTGCCTGCTCGGCGAGTACGGCGAGCTTCTTTGCACCGCACGCACTGAGCCAGCAAAGATAGCGGTGATAGCTTTCAGCGCACCAAGAGGCGCACTGCTGAAGCTTGGGGAGCGCAGAGGGAGGGGCGTGAACACGTCGGAGTAGGCCACGCACCCTCGCCCCTAGGCTCACTTCCAGGCGGCGCAGCCTGTACCGCGAGCCACGCGTTCCTTTGTTCGCATTTCATTTTTCCCCGATAGTACTGTACTTAAATCGCACGCATATATATTACCTCATCCATTCCCTCGCAATATCGTTACTTTTTCGCCAGCATGCTGAGAAATTCCGTAACCCTGGGATGCTAAAACAAAACGATTTCGGATGACGTCTAAAGGGCAATTGGCGTGGAGGGTTTGCACAATTCGAATATTCAACGTCACAGGTGCACAACGACGTGCGGGTTAGGTTCAGTGTTTTGGTAGGGCTTAAAGAAATATATAAAAAGGAAAATTGTTCGAGCTTGCCAGGATTCGAACCTGGAATCTTCTGATCCGTAGTCAGACGCGTTATCCGTTGCGCCACAAGCCCTATCTTTCTACGTCTTTATCGTGTTGCGCCACAAGCCCTTCATCTATTGCCATGTTATGTGCAACACGTCTTTCTTTTAAAAACAGATTTACTTTCAGTTAAGTACAGCGTGTAACCCCTCCGTTATATATTCTTAATCCCGGAATAAACGGGAAAATGTCACCCAGGTTAAAAAGAACAAGCAGTAATATTCTTAAGGAAGGTTAAGTTTACAGTATTTGCCAAATCTGTACTCTTCCTTCACTAGCGCAGCAGAGCTTTTTAGCTAGGGGTATAAGTTGCTAGAGTTAGCCGCTGTTGCCGCTGGGATCACAAGTTTAGACATCATCAGACGGTCCGCTAAAAGCGATAGCCGCGATGCGCGCAGTCAGCAAGGAACCTTGCTGCCTATTATATATACTTCGCTGCAATCTCGCGACTTCTTGCCTGTTTCTGTCTCCGGAAATCACAACTGGCGAAGAGGATGAAGGAGCAGAAGCAGGGGAAAGGGAAGAGGTGGTGAAGCTGTGTCAATATCACGCCGCCGGACACAACATGATGCTTGGCAAATGACAAGCACGCTTTTGAGGATGGCAGCCTCCAGTCAAATCCGCCCGAAATCATTGATACTTTTTTTTTTTTTTGATGACAACAACGCGCATGACAAAGTTCGTTTCTCTGGAACAAAATGAACACTTTGAGTTCATTCTGCTGCCATGCGCCGCCATTTGCTTCCTAAAAACTGCCCGTCAGGCAGTCGTTGCATCAAAGAATGATCTTACTTGTTGGTAGTACAAAGTGCATTTCTTATCACGAAACTTTGTATTCGCGAACCATACTCAAAAGTCTAAAGGATTTGTTTTGTCACTTTTGAAGACACTGTTTTCCTTATTTGAGAGCTCTTCTTGAAGACTGAGGTATGAAATTCTTGGGACCTATGTAACCCTCAGCGATAGTGGTGCTTCAAATTGCGCTCGCTAGGTTTAGAAAATTGAACTAATTATATTTTATTACAGTGGGATCACTATACTACTCACCTTCTATTCTGGAAGAGGCCAAATGAGAATTTGGCCTCTTACGATTTTCACGATTATTCATCATTTTTCACGATTTTTTTAACGTTTTTTTCTGTTTCTTAATAATTCGAACTTGACTAAACCTAACCCATACGTGAGAATCATCAATTTTTGTTCGCTGCAGCTTTTTAAGCATGGTGTTGGGAGTTTAGTTTAATACCACTGAATGAAAAAGTCGGCTTTTAAGCCGTTCGGCGTAGGCCATTTTAAAGAGGACACTGTTTAATGCACACCTTTCGTGTTAAGCAACCAACTTTTCCTACTTCATTTCTTAAGCCTAACCCAAAGATTAAACAAATGGCATTACTGGTTTTGTCTATCGTACACAGCTAAATATACTGCTATTGTACGTCATTATCATATACGAGTGCAACATATTTTGACAGTCTACTGCTCGATCAAAATGCAAACTTTTGTCCTTCGAGGTTCAATAATATTTAAACTGAAGTTGCTGCATCCTGTAATAAATTCATGTACCCTATTACTATATCCTGTTTTGCTTAATTTCCCGTAGTTTTTTTTTTTTGCTGCGTTCTGCGGTAGGAGTGTCTGTTCAAATAGGCTCACTTCTGTATATTTTATGAGATTATGAATCGGCCGGTACCGCTGGGTACGTCTTTTTACAACCTCCACCGGCGTGTAACGGTATTTCATTACGCTTAAGCATAATTATTTGCATTAAATCTAGCGTATGAGGTCGGTACGCTGCATTTGATGCGAATAAAACAATATGTCGTTTTTTTCGGAGGAATTTTATTGAACCAGAATGTCCCTAGAGAGATTGAGTTCTTTCGGATGGATCTTCTTTTTCCTCTGCATCAGATTCCTTTCATTGTCGGTGGCTCCTACGTAACTTCAATCATGATAACGGGGGTGAATATTTCCGAAAGCCTGCTGATGCAGTGATTAACAAAAAAAAAAGAAGCTAACACACAAAATGGGTACAAAGAAGGGCATGAACGGGCTTTTAGTTCTCATCACCACTTTATTCATTCTACGAGAACAGAACTGGTTTGGAGCAAACCTAAGTTGGATAAAAAAAATAAACACGTTTACAACTCCCTTTAATGCCGAATTAGAGCGCAGCTCTTGAGGAAAAGGAGAGGAGGGTACGGAGGGGCGGGTATGCCCCTCCTACCCTCCTCCTCAGCCCTCTTCCTCTCCTGCTCCCCTCCCATTCAGCTTTCAATTTTCGCTATATTTCCCTTTAAATTCAGCGGAAAAAATTTCCCGCTAAATTTAGTGAAAAAATGTTCGCGCTAATTCTACCGGGGAAAATTTCCGCTAAATTTAGCGTCGAATGTTTTTCGCTATATGTAGCGGGAAACTTCTTCCGCTAGCGTGAAATTTTTCCGCTAAATTTAGCGGTTAAAATTTTTCGTTAAATTTAGCGGGGAATGTTTAGCGGTGAAATTTGTTCGCTAAATTCGGGGGGAAATTTTTCCGCTAAATTTAGTGGGGAATTTTTTTCTGCTAACTTTAACTGGGGAAATTTCGCCACTAAATATAGCGGGGACTTTTTCCCGCAAAATTTAGCGGAGAAATTTCCCGCTAAATTTAGCAGAAAAAATTTCCGCTAAACTTAGCTGGGAAATTTTCAAATAAATTTAGCGGAAAAACGTTTTTGCTAAATCTAGCGGGAAAGTTTTTGCGCTAAATTTAGTGGGAAAAAGTGAAAGCTGCTTACAACTCCCTGTAACGCCGAATTAGAGCGCAGCTCTTGAGGAGGAGGAGGGAAGGGCACTGGGGGGGGGGCTAAACTAACCAGGGGGGGTCACGTGACCTTGGAGGGTCACGTGACCTTGGGGGTCACGTGATCCCCAATGCCGATGATGTCATCACTGAGGTCACTGATGACGTCATCATTGACGATCACGATGCGGGTACCGATGACGTCATTAGTGACATCACTGATGACTTCACCAGTGATGATGACGATGACGATGCGAATGTCGGTGACGTCATCAGTGACGTCGCTGATGACGTCATCAGTGATGATGACGATGACGATGCGGATGTCGGTAACGTCATCAGTGATGATGACGATGACACGATGACGATGCGGATGCCGGTGACGTCATCAGTGATGATGACGATGACGATGCGGATGCCGGTGACGTCATCAGTGACGATGACAATGACGATGTGGAGGCCGGTGACGACATCAGTGACGTCACTGATGACGTCATCAGTGATGATGACGATGACGATGTGGATGTCGGTAACGTCATCAGTGATGATGACGATGACGATGCGGATGCCGATGACGTCATCAGTGATGATGACGATGACGATGTGGATGCCGGTGACGTCATCAGTGATGATGACATCATCAGTGATGATGACGATGACGATGTGGATGCCGGTGACGTCATCAGTGACGATGACGTCATTGGGGGTCACGCGACATCGGCGGGGGTCACGTGACCTCAGAGGAGTCACGTGACTTTGGGGGGTCACGTGACCTTGGGGGGTCACGTGCCCCCCACGAGGTCACTGACCCCGGTGGGGGCTCGCGCGGTGCATAATGGGACATTTCCCATGATGCACCGGGGTCACGTGACCTCGGGGGGGGGGGTCACGTGCCCCCCCACGAGGTCACGTGACCCCGGTGGGGGGCTCGCGCGGTGCATTATGGGACATTTCCCATGATGCACCGCGCGGTTACGCCGACGCCGACGGCGACGCCGACGGCGACGCCAACGGCGACGCCGACGCCGCTCAAGCCGGAAACGGGCCCCTAAGAGCTGCGCTCTAAAATTCCCACCTTCTCATCCTCCTCCCTCGTGACTCTCGTGACGTCCTTCGTGACCCTGATGACGTCACATGTGACATCATTATGGGAAATGTCCTATAGTGCAACGCGCGGTTACGCCGACGTCGACGGTGAGGGCGACACCGCTCAAGCCGGAAACGGGCGCCTGAGAGCTGCGCTCTAAGAATAAGAAAGTCAGAAGAGAAAGGGAGAAAGATGGAGTGAAAGACCGTGCAGAAAAGCGTACACTAATATGTTCTACTACGCTCATTTAGACAAAAGAGGGCCTACAGCGCCAAATCCTCCTTTAAGGGCGCTTCTGGTCAAGAGATCCAACAAGTTAAAAGATCCAACAAGTCAAAAGGTCCAATACTGGATCTTTTGACTCGTTGGATCTTTTGACTCGTTAAACACGAGTCAAAAGATCCAATGTGGGTCAAGAGGCCCAACGAGTCAAGAGATCCAACGAGTCAAAAGATCCACGGCGAGTCAAGAGGTCTAACGAGTCAAAAGGTCCAACGAGTCAGAAGATTCAATAATGAATGTTTTTACGCGTTGGGTCTCTTGACTCGGCAGACACGAGTCAAGAGATCCATTGTAGGTCAATAGTTCCAATTACTCGAGAACTGCTGCTTCATATTGCAAAGGAGTCACGGAAAGCTTCTCACCACTCCTAGCCTAGTCGTGAGGAGGCGTTGTACAATGAAGGTCAGTAAATGATTTTCGACTATACCCGTTTTCACCTCAAGAAAAAATGAAATCTTGCGCATTGTTCATACGGCGCGCGAAGTAGTTATCACAAGATTTGGTTGTCGCAGGAAGAAGCGATGCTTTTGGCGTTAGTCACGTGTACGTCCTGATAACACATATCGAATTTAAAATTCACCGACATGTATCTTCATTCTCAAAATAAAGGGAGAAATTTGTAATGCTCCGCGAGAAGCCGGACCTCTTTTACTGCTGTTCTTGAGGTGAAAACAGGCATAGGTGCCCTAGTTTTTGTTTTTAAAAAAAGGTAGAACAGATTTAAGTTTGATGCGCCACTCAACTTCGCACCGTTTTCCTATTTGCGGCCGAAACCGGAGACATCCGATTTCGTGTCGCTGGCTATGGGAAGCGCTTTTCTTCGCTTCGGCTAGATGGCGCCTCTAGAAGGTTGCGTAATGAAAGTCAAGAATATCAGGCTTCTGACGCGTCTGTTCGCCATTTCACGACAGCATTTAAAAGAGAAAAAAAAAATTAGCCGCAAATCGAAAAGACACTTACTAAGCTTGCTAACTCAATACACTTTATTTATATTTCACAATACTGCAGGCCCCGTTGGGGCCCAGGCAGGAGTGGGGGGAAAAGAAAGGGGAAGGGATGGCAGAGTCGCAAACACACACGTTCTTCAACACAACACTGATACTAAATAGCATATATCATCGCAATTTCGAAAAAAATACATCAGGGGTAGGGCTATCAACAGTGTCTTTTTCTAAGCAATTCCATTCTATTATGGTCCTTGGGAAAAACGAATTTTTAAAAATGTTGTTTGCGCTTTGGTATGGCTCTAAAAGACTTCCATGATTAAAGCGTGTATTTCGGCGTGTGACGTGCTTTATGTAAGGTGATGAATCTAAATTAAAGTAATCATTCTTCATTAGGTACAAAAACTTCAATTTGAAATTTTTCCGGCGCGATCTCAAAGACTCCAATTCAAGTGATTTTACCATTTCTGATGGGCTGTCTAAGCGGCGGTACCTATTGCATATGAATCGCGCAGCTAGCCTTTGAACTTTCTCTAATTCGTCTATGGCTTTTTGTGTACACGGGTCCCAGACTACGCACGCGTATTCTAAAACTGGCCTGACCAAAGTCTTATAGGCACAGAGCTTGACACTGGAGGGTGCCAGCGGAAGTCTGCGCCTTAGGGACCACAACGCTCGTCTCGCAGCAGCACAAACATTGGCAACATGTGCATTCCAGTTCAAACTACTCGTAATTGTTACCCCAAGGTACTTAACTTCAGAGGCTTCTTTAACTTGAGTGCCATTAATTGTATAGGGAAAGTCCAGTACAGTTTTTTTATTTGTAACCCTTAGTAATGTACATTTATCCAAGTTCAACGGCATTTGCCACTGTTCACACCACGCATAGACATTCTGAAGATTATTTTCGAGAGCTAGCTGGTCATTATGGGTTTCTACTTCTTTGTACAATATGCAGTCGTCTGCAAACAACCGAACCCGAACTCTGTCATCTATGCTGTCAACTATGTCGTTTATGTAGATAAGAAACAATAACGGTCCCAGAACCGACCCCTGCGGAACACCTGATGAAACAGATAACTGACTTGAAGATTGCTTGTCTATTTCGATAAACTGGGAGCGGTTTGAAAGGTACGACTGAACGAATTGGACTAGGTCGTTTTTAATTCCGATTGCGTATAGCTTCTGCACTAGTTTATGATGTGGTACTTTATCGAAAGCCTTCGCGAAGTCTAAAAAGATGGCATCGACTTGTTTTCTTTTATTTAGAGCAAGGGCAAAATCATGCAGAGTTGTTACTGTGTCACTGTTGATAGCCCTCGACGGAAGCCATGCTGAGCACTGGTAAGGAGGTTATTTTCTTCCAGGTAATCAGTAATGTGCCTGCACACTATGTGCTCCAGTGTTTTACAACAAACAGAAGTAAGGGATATAGGGCGATAATTAAAAACGCACTGAGGATCACCACTTTTTAAAATTGGCACAACACGAGCGCGACGCCAGTCAAAAGGAATCTCTTTTTGTTTTAGTGAGTTATTAAAAATGACGAACAAATAATGCGACAGCCATTCAGCATAGCGTCGAAGGAATTCGTTAGGCACATTGTCCGGCCCACACGCTTTTTTAACATTTAGCCGAAGCAAAAGATCAAAGATTCCTTCCCGGCTTACGACAAGGTCCCGCATGGCCGACGACATATCACAGATGCTCTCTGGCTGTGCTGCCGAACGGGGGCTGAATACGGACTGAAAGTACCTATTGAATTCGTTTGCCATGTCGGTTTTATCAGTGACAAGAATCCCACTAACATTTAAACACTCAACACACTTTTTTGTTCCTGATAAGAAGTTCCAAAATTTAGCGGGCGCTTCCTTTAGAACACTGATAAGAGACTGCGAGAAGAAAAACTCCTTGGAAGTTGAAATCTTTTCTTTCAATTCTTCTTTTATCTGAGAAAGTTCAGATGTCCCATACTTGTGAGTTCGCTTTTTACGTTGCAATTTACGTTTAAGTTGAATAATCTCTCTTGTTATCCAAGGATTGTTCCTTCTTGTGCGTTTTACCTTGCTGGGTACATACTGCGAAATGCAATAATTGCAAATGTTTTTAAACATAGTCCACTGGGTTTCTAAGTCGCGTTCCTCACAGAAATCATCGAGGTGTGTCTCCAAGTAGTCGAGCACATGAACATCACTCGCATCGTTATAATTTTTAACAATCAATTTTTTTACACCACCAAGTTCCGCGTTTTTGAAAAAGTTGGAAGTAAAATACAGCAATTTATGATCAGACAACCCTGTTAAAACGTCAATAGTGTACCATGATATTAGTGGACTAACGAAGACCAGGTCCAAAATAGACTTTCAACCAGTTCAAGTCAGGCGCGTAGTTTTCTTGGCCGACACAAGAGGCTGCAGGACGGAAAATAGTCTCCTTTTGTTTTCGCGAGTTCTCCGGACACTCGCGACATTTTAAAAACTCAAGGCGTGTTTTTTTTTTTTTTTTTTTACTCGCTTTAAGGTAAGTTTAACGAAAGTGACACGCATCAGATTCTTTGAACATTAAAATTATTTCACGGTCCCTCTAAGGGGTCATGAAACGTTATCGGGTTGGAACGTTCATGACCTTGCCGGTTCGTACTGGTCCCAGCCTGGCACAAGTATACTCGCACATACCGCCACTGATTCAGAAACTTCTTTCTCGTGGTGAAATTGTGAAATCTCGAAGATAAAAGGGGACTATATTTCTTCCAGTCTTGCCTTTACAAAGATGGATTACGTGATTGTGGAATCGAAATCACCCGACTGACGACAGTCGAGCGCAGCTCATGCATGGATTGGACACGAGCACTACGTGAGCACTCTACTTCAGCTCATAACAATCAATGCCTCGGCGGACACTCGTGTCCAACCACTGCGGTGATGAGAATAACCGAACTCTAACAATGTCTGAGCTCAGCACGCGTTCTCTACTTTGTCAACCGCAGCACGTGGTTATGATTAAAGCCGGCGGCATGGGATAGGCACCAGGCCACGTGGCCGCTTGTTCCGGCTCCGAGTTGAGGGGATGAACGATGCTTATATTTCTCGAATTTTATTGGCCACTGCCATTGCCTAGAAAGAAGAAATTAAGGCAAGCTTATTCAGTTATTAACGTTACTGAGTGATTCTAATTACTTTTTAGCAAAAGTAGACAAATCGTTTCAAGGCTCCTTTCGGATGCCTTTCGGCCACTTCAAAGAGAGGAACTCCCGATAATTCATCGGTTCTTTTCGTGCCGGTAAGATATCAAACTTGGCCAATCAGAAGGCAATATGACGAAAAATAATTCAAAATAATAACTTAAACATTCTTTCTTAAAAGCGGATTTATATTACGGTTAACTTTTCCTTTGTAACAAACTTTGAGGTTCGATATAATATAAATTAAAATTTAAATTAGAACTCGATAAGTGGTTGCTGTAATGGGACATGGGATGCAAGGTTCCAAATGTGTCGCTAAAATGTAGACAGTACAATATTTTGGGGGACCGGACATTTCATCGAACGCCGTTTCGTCGAACGCCGTTTCATCGAAGCCGTTTCATCGAATGCCGTTTCATCGAACGTCGTTTCATCGAACACCGTTTCATCGAAGCCGTTTCATCGAACGCCGTTTTATCAAACGCCGTCTTATCGAACGTACAGTCTCCGGAATTATGAAAGACCCACCGGGAGTGCGTGGCTGGCGGGGGCGCTGCGAGCGCTCCCGGCAATTCCATTCTGCTTCGACGAAAGGACGCTCACTCGGGCTCAGCTAAAGCGAAACGCGCTTATCAGATTGTGCTGACCACCGAGTGAGCGTCCTCCCCTCGAAGCAGAATGGAATTGCCCGGAGCGCTCGCAGCGCCCCCGCCAGCCACCGCCTCGGCCACGCGCTCCCAGAGGGTCTTCCATATTCCGGAGACTGTACTTACTTTTCACTTCATTGAGTCTTAAAACTAAAAAAAAAACAATGCTTCATTGTAGTTTCATAAATAGCACCTCAGCTTTAGCTACTGCAAGCTTCGGACAGTAAAAAGGTATCAATAGAAAGACACGAAAGGCTAGGAGGCTCACATGGCTAAAGTTGTTGCGCCTGCGCAAAACCTAAGTCGCCTTGTGGCCTCCATGAGTTGGAGTAAGCTCTTACCGGGTGTGCGACTTTTTATTTATTTGTTACAATACCCTCAAGGCCCATTGGGTAATACAGAGGTAGTGAACAGATAAGCACAATGTGCGAAACAAACATAAAGATCGGTACAAATATCCTCATGGGTTACTTGCACCAAAATAAAGTGTAACAGCTACAAGTTCGGACATTAAGAAACTTGTCGATGAAATGGGTGAATGACACGAAAATGCACTTGATCTGTGCATAAAAAAACATCTTTCACACTTTTTATTTAAAAGATATTCGATGAAACGGCCGTCAGCGATTCGATGAAATGGCGTTCGATTAAACGGCGTTCGATGAAACGTACATTTTTTCGATGAAACGGCGTTCGACGAAACGGCGTTCGATGAAATGACCGGGAACCAATTTTTTTCTCCTCGGGTCTATTACGTGCGAATAAAATCATTCAGTTTGCACGGACAAATTGACTAGGCGCCGTACACTAAAATAAGAAGTAATATCTGATGTCTGTGCTTATGCATGCAAACCAAAAAAAACGAAATATCTATCTCTCTCTCTCTATATATATATATATAGGGTGTTTTTTTTAAGCTTAACAGATTTGTTTAAAAAAAAGCCGTGAAAGTTACACTTATGCCGCTGGTGGAGGTGAGTTATACGGCCAGGGGACATATGATAGGGGGCTATTCGTAACGATCAGTTGGCTAATTAATTAAAATTTGTTACGTAACTTTTTAATTAATGAAAAAACACTTATGGTTCCATTTAGAAACTTGCTCAGCGTCATCGAAAACCGCTAAATCAGTCATTTTCAGAAAGACTTTTGGCGCGGGAGAAGCGTAGTATTGTACTAAAGTTACCACTCGTGGAGCAGGTACAAGGCTGGGGATAGATAAGAGATGGAAAAATCGCGCGGGCGCCTTATCACAACCGCCAGCTTTGTACCTGCTCCACGAGTGGTAACTTTAGTGCACTACTGCGCTTCTCACGCGCTCAGAGTCTTTCTGAAAATGATTGATTTAGTGGTTTTTGATGACGCTGAGCAAGTTTCTATTTGGAACTGTATGTCTATTTTCATTAATTAAAAAGTTAATTAACGAATTTTAATTAATTAGCCGACTGATCATTACGATTAGCCCTCTATAATATGTCCCCCTGGCCTTAAAACTCATCTCTACATGCCGCATAAGTGTAACTTTCACGGCTTTTTTTAAACAAATCTGTTAAACTTAAAGAAAACACCCTGTATATATACGTACTATCGCGATACATCGAAAGACAAATACAAGTGTACATGGCTTTTGATCAATGCTGCTCAACCTGAACACGAGCCAGTGAAGCGTGTGCATGCACAGCAAGACAGGGGGTGCTAGGGTCCTTCTCAAACTCTAAAATGCCTCGAATACAAAGGTGTTCAAAGCGTCGCGCGGGTCGAGATGTCGCGTGACGCCCTCGGCTTCTAGCATAGGCTGCGATCCACCCTTAGGTGAAACGGATTGTAGCCTGGGGTTTTTGGGTGCACCACGCAGTAGTGGTTACACGAACGCACGCCGATGCTGGTTCTCCATACAGCGTGGTTCCAGTCAGCACTCATGGTGCACTGGCCGTCAAGATACTGCGATATGTTGACCCTCTGGATGACTGCCAATCCTTACGCTGTCCAAATGATCCACACAGCCGTTCCTCCCCGTTGAGCTCATGCTGCGCTGTTTCCATACAAGCCCTCTCGAGCTGTGGGAAAAGGCGCAATGTCCGCACGAGGTGTGGGCACTGCACCAGAGCCGTATATGTAGAGAGTTTGGCCATTCGTTGGGAAGTATAGGAGACAAATGAAGCGGCGCCATTGGCCGAAAACGGGCTGGGCGTGTTCCAGGGCGTCTTCAGAAATTCGAATGTGACCGACCAGAAGCCGGAAATAATACCCTGGCGGTGGTCGCGAGAAACAAACCTGATAACTGCATTGGAGTAACCCTCGATGGCTGAAAATATGGTACACGTGATGTTTCAATCACACTCATCTAAAATGATGGTGGAAGAGTGCAACTAGCGGAAAGATCGACACAATCCTTACGCCAAACGCCGAGCGCCGGGAATCTGCCGTCAGAGCGGTCACACTCTGTCCGCGCAAAACATAGTTGAGCGGCGCATTCGTTTCTTACATCTTTCTGCATGATCATAATGAAACAACACGTGCACCCTATTTTCAACCACAAAGAGTTACTACACTTCACTCTTACGCACTTATTAAAACCATGTACGAACAGAGACCTTCAATGATCGATCGGCTCAGAACTGTTTCTCGCTACCACCGCTAGGGGATTCTTTTCGGCTTCTGGTTGGTCAAGAGAGCATGCCAAGCCCTCTTTCCGAGTCTGCCGCACGCCCTGGCTCTGCCCGCGCCTCCCATTGACCAAACTCTCTACATATACGGCTCTGCACTGCACGTGCGCAGGAAGCGCGCCAAGTGGACAGTCTAGGCGCGCGCAATGCCGATAGCAGCACCACCGCAGTGGTAGGACGTCAGCTCCGCGTTTTGGTCTATAGTTGTCGTAATTAAGTCACCGATTGTCCGTTCGTTGATTTCTAAATTCGAGAAAAAACCTACGTCCCCGCGACCGTGCAGCGTGCACAACTCTCGGGAAATTCCTGCGTTAGTCAGGCATACCGCACGAAGAGATGGCGTTGGTCACCAGCCGATTAAAATTGAAAACGCACAACACCGTGGCACAGCCAGCCATTCAGGATCCATACCAAAACCTCTCGTCCCCGAGGCCACTGTATCCTCTTATCTCAAATGTCCCTCTTTTTTGTTGCTTTGTTATTAGACGCGGGATCTCACCCCGCTGCAGTGCAGTGACCATTACGCCCCTCCTTATCACCCGAAAGCCGTTATTCATCGTAGTTTTGCTTTTCTTTTTTTTTCCCCTGCTCTTCTTCAAAGCCCTTCCACCCCTTTTCCGGTAATTGGGCAGGGAGTCAAGAGGTCCAACGAGTCAAAAGGTGCAATATGGACCTTTTGACTCGTTGGATCTTTTGACTCGCCACACACGAGTCAAGAGATCCAATGTGGGTCAAGAGGTCAAGCGAGTCAAGAGATCCAACGAGTCAAAAGATCCATGCCGAGTCAAGAGGTCCAACGAGTCAAAAGGTCCAACGAGTCAGAAGGTCCAATAATGGATCTTTTGACGCGTTGGATCTTTTGACTCGTTGGACCTCTTGACTCGGAATCCTTTAAAGGGGGGGGGGGGGATCCCGATTCCGAGTCAAGAGGTCCAACGAGTCAAAAGATCCAACGAGTCAAAAGATCCATTATTGGACCTTCTGACTCGTTGGACCTTTTGACTCGTTGGACCTCTTGACTCGCCGTGGATCTTTTGACTCGTTGGACCTCTTGACTCGTTGGACCTTTTGACCCACATTGGATCTTTTGACTCGTGTCGGGCGAGTCAAAAGATCCAACGAGTCAAAAGATCCATCTTGGACCTTTTGACTTGTTGGGCCTTTTGACTTCCTCTCCGGTAACGGGAAAAAACGAGGGGTGAAGGGATTCGAAGAAAGTTGGAACAAAAATAGCAGGAAAAGAAAGAAAAGCTAAACAACAATGAATGACGGCTTTTGGGTGGCTAGGAGGGGGTGACGGTCACTGCACTGCAACGAGTTGGGATCCCGCAAATAATAACAAACCCCCCCCCCCCCCCCCTCCAAAAAAAAAAAAAATTATGATGGGAGAAGATGATGCAGTGGCCTCGGGAACGACAGATTTTGAAATCCTAAAGAGGTGGCCATGTCACGGCGTTGTGCGTTTTCCATTTCAATCGGCTGGTGACCAACGCCATCTCTTCGTGCTGTATGCTTGAATACCGCAGGGATTCTCCAAGAGTTTTGCGTGCTGTACTAGCTTGAAAGTCACTACACAAATGCACACGCGCACACTAAAAGTGCAAAGCCATGAGGCACTCTGCGATTGATTGGACTAGCCTGTAATAACGTGCACAAAAAAGTCGACGCACGCCAGGAATACGTTTTGTTTTCACCATTGCTTAATGGGTCCTGTCAGCTCGTAGCGTCGGCTGCACTGTAGCTATAGTAGAACGCGTAGTTTAAACGCGGGAAGAAAAAAAATCTGATAATATTTTTTTATAATTTCGAATTAGCGCAATGGCGGTGCAAGAAAACATATCCACATGATGAATCAGACATTTTCATAAACATACCACATATTTGTAGTGGCGTACGTGCAGTCATGTATGGCTACTGCGAGATGCACGTTAAAGACCACAGGCTTGTAGTGGTACTGCACTGTCAAAATTTCTCGTCTACAGCGTAAACCAGTGTCACCGCTAATCAAAGGCAAACCGGCCTGACACTGAATAAACACAAACCTCAAATATACTTTTCGTGACTGCGTGTTATGCAACAGCGTCTTTGTGCGTCACCATATTCAATTCTGACGTGGCCAGGATAGAGGAAATACGATCCTCTTTTTTTTTTTTTTTTCAATTCGCGTTCTATCGACATCTGTTCTGTTTTTTTTTTTTTTTTTAATTAGCCTTCTATCAGAATAATTTATTTTATTTTTGTGGGGTAACGCCCAACGTGTTAAACGATGTTATACGGTAATATTTAAAAAAAATTAAAGCCGTTTACAATTCCCTGTAACGCCGGTTAGAGCGCAGCTCTTGAGGAGGATTACGAGACGGAATGTCCAACGAGCCTGAATGTCCAACGAGACGAAAGATCCAATAATGGATATTCAGGCACGTTGGACATTCAGGCTCGTTGGACATTCCGTCTCGGTTGGATCTTCCGTCTCGTTGGACATTCAGGCTCGTTGGACATTCCGTCTCGGTTGGATCTTTCGTCCCGATGGACATTCAGGCTCGTTGTACATTCCGTCTCGGTTGGATCTTTCGTCTCGCTGGACATTCAGGCACGTTGGACATTCCGTCTCGCCTGTCACGTGCTAGAATAATTTGTCCTCTTAAATGTACAGACTTGTGTGTATATTTAGTCCGCGTCCCTGCAGGAATTGCCGTAGATACATCATACTAAAATGTGCCACGAAAGCCGACGTTGACGGACCGACAAAGAAACAGAGCAGACACAAATATTATAATTCCATATATAGGAAGGCTTGGTGGTTAGTTAGCTGAGTGCCGATGCGCAGCTATGTACCAATCGGTTAAAGGTGTCGATTGTACGACGCCAAAAGCCCCTTTGATATTAACAGTTCAAATGTTCGGAATATTCCGATGACATAGGTCAGCCAATTTGAAATATATAATAGGAATGCAAAGTACGGGTGTTCTAGTGGATCGCAATTGGCGGACGTCTATAAAAGCCGCGATTTAGAACCCAGGAATTTCTAGTTCAGTCCTCATCCCTGCCCGTTTCGATCTATAGATGAGCTACATACGGAGATCCGCATTGCAAACACATGACGGCCCGCCAGCCCTACTGACTATGCGGAAAGTCAATATCTTAGTTTTTAAAATGAGCTTTGGGAGCTGTGGGTGCGAGGCATCAAGAGTTTCCACAAGCGTAATTCCCCACAATAAAAAAATAGATATCTTTTTTTTTAATGAAATCTACATCTAACGCGCCTGTAAATGCATGGGGGTAGTGGCTGGTGTGACCCGACAATTCCTGAGTAAATGCGAAACATTTGTGTGAATTTGAGAAATTTTTATTTTTGTTCGTATATCTTTGGAACAGACAACTACTCACTGTACACTTCAGTCGTCAGTAGTTTACATACGCATCCATTTCCTACCAATAGGTTTGTATGTCAGTGAGTAGAGCGATAATACTAGTATCACACAGTACGCTTTTTTTTTTTGCATGTGACATGCATATAGTGCAC
This sequence comes from Ixodes scapularis, assembly GCF_016920785.2. Taxonomy (NCBI): domain Eukaryota; kingdom Metazoa; phylum Arthropoda; class Arachnida; order Ixodida; family Ixodidae; genus Ixodes; species Ixodes scapularis. The sequence continues at coordinate 62,216,339 of NW_024609836.1, forward strand.
GTCACATATAGTGGTTTTCAGAAGCCCATGTAATTTAACTGGCTTCTGGAAGCACTCCAAATGTCGCCATTTTGTCGAGGTAGATCATGACGTCTTGGTAGGTGGGAGCTTGACTGCTGATAAAGGAAGCGAACGCATCAATCTCGGCGTGCAGCAGAAGGTTCACACCCGGATGTACTAATAGCCTGCATCATGTGCGAATATAGCAATAGATCGTTCCACGTGGCTTTCTATTCTTGTAGTGTAAGCGTATTGCACCACGAATCTGGTCACTTCGTTGAAATTCTATTGGTCTCTGGACAACTGGAAGAAGGACAATTCGTCCCGATTCGCAGAATGAAGAATGGGGCGAAAGTCCCCGTTTGTCGAACTGTCGTAAAGAGTTGATTAGGGTTGGGTGTGTAGATTGCCGGTGACAGTGGTCGTCAACAGTGAGACCTTCTTTTCAAAAAAGAGAGGATGACAAATGCAGCTCTCAGAATTGGAGAGGGTCCGATAGTGAACCATACCCGGGTTATTCAAAATGATAAAAGTCAGGTTCTAAGTGAGAATGTTCACCCGCAACTCTAGCATTATGGAATTTGGGAAGACCGAGCAAGGGGTTGACCTCCTGATGCCGTGGTCATATGTGCACTTGTAATGTACGCATATGAATAAATAACGGTCGCACTGTCGCAGCGGCTCTGTGACAGAGTTAGAACCAGTTGAGATCCGATCGCAGCCTTGGTATGCTACCTGGGCGCGTATCGGTGCGATTGCTGCATGCCACGTGACCAGGAAAAGCAGAAACGATGGAAGCCAACCCTAAAAAAGTATTGTAATAATTATTAATATTACCTACTAGTTGCTTAATACATGGTTCACTGCGACAGCAATCGCTTTGGTGGCCGAAGCATGCGAAACTAATCGTCGCGATAAGCGTCAACGCACAACCACCGGACAAAAGCTCACTAATTGAGGAGATTAGCTGCACAAAGGCTGAATGGGAGGAATGTTGTATTCTATCACTGATTTTGATATGAGGATCGAATTTTTGTTTCTGGGGACCGAGAAGTTCAATCAAAGATGTCTAAATCTTTCACGTTCATTCTGTAAAAAAGAAGAAAACAAAAACTGCAATTTAGAGTAATTACACATACTACACCGACTGCATTTAATAATAATTATAATACTAAAAATTCAATCAGGCGCTTTTCTCCCATGCGAGGGACATCATCTTTGCGGGACCAGGGACACGAATAAGAAAAATATAGCAACTCGTACGATACGGAAAAACGGTGGCTGAGGACGCTCGTGGGTCCCACATTTGTTTCTGGTCCAGAGGTACGACCTTCTAAAATCAAACGCGTGACAGGTTGTCAATGGTCAACGAGTTCGTTCTTTGATCTTGTAGCATGTGTGACCTTTAAACGTCTTTTTTTTTTTTAAAGTTTGGATATCATCTCTATATTTCGATATATAAAACGAACAATAAATGAATTGTTTTTGGGATTTTATGAAGTTTACAAAATATACGAGCATAATTTTAGTTTCATTTTGGGGACTTTACAGAGGCAACGTCAGTGGGACAAGCTCAGCGGCATATCAAAATAGCCGTGCATTAAAAATCCCGGTACTGAAAAGCCCGGCGCCGAAGCGACCAAATACCGAAATGATCGCGTACCGATATCTCCGCACCGAAATGTCCGGTTCCCCATTTCATCGAACGCATTTTTCACCCGCCGTTACTATCAGTATTCCTACGATTCAACAAAGAAATGTCTTCTAAACTCTTTGCAAGGTTCATTCTATATCCGTTGGATATTCAGACTCGTTGGACATTCAGGCTCGTTGGACATTCCGTCTCGGTTGGATCTTTCGTCTCGTTGGATATTCAGGCACGTTGGACATTCCGTCTCGGTTGGATCTTTCGTCTCGTTGGATATTCAGGCACGTTGGACATTTCGTCTCGGTTGGACCTTTCGACTCTTTGGACATTCAGACTCGATGGACATTCCGTCTCGATTGGATCTTTCGTCTCGTTGTACATTCCGTCTCGCCTGTCACGTGACCGATTGGACATTCAGGCTCGTTGGACATTCAGTCTCGTTGGACATTCAGGCCATAAGCGCTTGAGGAGGAAGATGGAAGCGTAATGAGGGATAGGAGACTCCTTGAGGTCACGTGACTAGGGGGGCTCGCGTGACGTCAGGGGGATACGTGAACTCGGGGGGTCACGTGTCCCAAGGGGGTCACGTGACCTCAGAGGGTCACGTGGCCTCAGGGGGTCACGTGGCCTCAGGGGTAACGTGATCTGAGGCGGGTCACGTGACCTGAGGGGGACACGTGACCTAAGGGGGTCACGTGATTTTGGGGGGGGGGTCACGTGACCTCGCGGTTACGCCGACGCCGCTCAAGCCGGAAACGGGCCCCTAAGAACTGCGCTCTAGAAATATATTCTGCTAGTGAAGGGCAGAATGATTGCATGCGCATAAGCCATCACTGCATACTTCAGTTGGGTGAGCGTATTTCACTTGAGGCGACGCTCGATTCTTAGATTCGTAGGTGAGCTTTTCTCAGCATCGGACAGTTTGGCGGCGAGCTTTTCTTCAGTGAGCTTATCTCCGGTGAGCTTTTCTCCGGTGAGGTTTGCTCCGCCGCCCCGCAGGTCGCACAGCGGCACATCTTTGATAAACCGTTATTATCTACCTGAGAGTCTACTGATCTTGAAAATGGTGCCTATAGGGAGTATTCACTGGCGGCCATATACGTGTGCGCTGCTGCTGAGCGCGTGCTGACGGCGAGCTCCCGCAGTCCTTTTAGAGCGTGCATTTAGCACCATCAAGGTGGCCGGTCTTAGCAGGCTATTAATGTGAGCCCGTTCTGAGCATGCGCTCTAAACATCGCCCTCAAATATGGCCCCCAGTGAATACCTCCTATTGATAACATCTACTGAATAGACCTATTGCTAAATTACCCAAGCATCAAGGAGAATGCACGGAATGGTGTTCCAGGCGCAGCACGTGCCGTCGTCTGCAGCAGTAGCTGTTCTAAAGCAAAAACCTAAAACAAATGGTATCTTGCACGCGCGTTCGTCGACGCTTTATTTTGGTTATTTACTTCGAATCTTTTATACGGGGAAGGCGTGCGCGTGCAGCGGTGCGAACGTAAAGTGTTTGGTTACGCACACAAAAAATCCACAGAAACTTAGCCATAAAAAGCTTCGCTGTAAAAAGCTCGCCGTATACTATCTCTCCGGACATAAGCTCAGCGATTTTTAGATCCTGGATAACTTTGTTTAAACACATCGCAACATCAGATCGTTTTTTCGCCTGCCTTTTTCGTTTAGATGTTGGCAATTTGTCTATTGCCTGCTTGCTAGCCCGCTAATTACTCGTTACTCCAGGAAAATCGAAGTCACCTAAAAACAAAGCTGACGCGTTTTGAAAGCAGGTCCCCTCGCCGCGGTTGTATGCTCGTTCCGCTTCGTCTTCGAGGACAATATTGCTTTACGGAAAAAAAGTCAGGTTGAGCGACACCGCAACAAAATAAGGAGAATCCCCTCCGGCCCTCCCCTAGCCGCGGAGAAATCGCGAAGAAAAAAGGGGACTATTTCCCTTTCTTCCTGCAGCCGCTTGAGCCGACCAAGAAAACACGCGCGTGACGTGAACTGAGTGAAAGAGTTAGAAAGTTCAATAAGTACCTGCTCAATTTGAGGATACATTTTTTTTAATGTTGTCGTAAAAACGTGGACAGACGCGTCAAAAGACTCATATTCTTGACTTTTGTCACGCAAAGTTTTAGTGGCGCATCTACCCGAAGCCAAGAAAAGCGCTCCCTCCCCAATTACCAAAGCCAGCGACACAAAACCGGTCGGGGGTAACCCCTTCAGGCCCGTTTTCCGGCCGCAAACCGGAAAACGGTGCGGAGTTGAGCGGCGCGTCAAACTTCAATCTGTCTCACATTTCATATTTTTCTTTTTTCAACAAAAACTACGGCACTTAGTAAAAAAAAAAGTCTGGTCTTCAATGTTCAACGTCTCCCCTTGCACTAGGGGAGGACTGGTGAGGAGCTTTTCGCGACCCGCTTGCAATATGACGCGGCAGTTCTCAAGTAATTGGCCCTCTTGATCCGCATTGGATCTTTTGACTCGCGTCTGCTGAGTCAAGAGATACAACGCGTCAAAAGATTCATTACTGGACCTTCTGACTCGTTGGACCTTTTGACTCTTTAGATCTCTTGGCTCGCCGTGGACCTTTTGACTCGTTGGACCTTTTGACTCGTTGGACCTCTTGACTCGGCGTGGATCTTTTGACTCGATGGATCTCTTGACTCGTTGGACCTTTTGACCCACATTGGATCTTTTGACTCGTGTCTGGCTAGTCAAAAGATCCAACGAGTCAAAAGATCCATTATTGGACCTTTTGACTCGTTGGATCTTTTGACTCGTTGGATCTCTTGACCAGAAGCGGGGGATCCCGGGTCTACGAAAACGCAGGCACATCAGAGTGTCCAGAGTTGCCATGACGACAGAGACAGGTGTCTTTGCTGCTTCGACGAGGTTTCACGACGATACATTGCGGCAGCCCCCAATTCAAATGGGAAAACCCCGAAGCTGCACGCGTTTAGCAGTTCCTACTACGCAAAAGCTGTCGACGCCAATGTCACTGAACAACTTTAACAGAGTAATACCCCTGTCAGACGGGCATTATAAAGGCCTTTAGAACAAGCTCCTTTATAAAATCGGCGAATCAGCTCACGCCGTAGCGCACGTGCTCACTCAACATTGCGAGCTGATTGGCCGATTCTGTAAAGGAGCTTAGTGAAAAGGACATTTAGAACGCCATTTGACAGCGGTATAATAACATTAATTCCCTCGTAAAGTACTTGGGAAATTCGAAGGTTAGAAAAGTTTCGAATTTGTTATGTAATAAGTTCGACGTTTCGAAACTTTGCGCACCTTTCGAACCCCTTGGTTTGATTATCGAACCTCAGGTTCGCGAAAAGTTCGCGGAATCTCTAGTTGGCGTAGGCCAGATGCGCTGCCCATTCTGGGATATTTTTTTCTTTAAGTTTCTGAAGAAGCCGTTGTTTTATAGGGTAGTCGTACATTGGCTTTACTCGGAAGTATGCTACCCTTGCTACAACCACATGTTGGTGTTTGTACTACGATGTTCACATCCGAGGGGATCACACAAAAGAATAACGCTAACCCCGCAATCTTAAGCCTCTTGGAACAGATTGTCAGACATCAAGGTATCCAATCGACCTAAAACAGCCTAACTTCGCGGCAAACTACGCGTGTGCCACCAACACACGGGATTTAAAAAAAAAAAAGAAGAAAAGTGGTGATTCACTTAAACTATTATGAGAGCAAATGGGGCGACATTATTGGGCCCCTAAGAAGAAATGGTGTAAATGCTGTTAACGCGAGAGCTGTTAAAATAGTCATGCCCTTTATCATTCCAGAAGACGCTCATTTTGTCACGAATGACAAGTGATGAGGCAGCAAACAACTGAGTAAACTAAACGTTTAATCGGGCGAACTTATGCCCAAAATAAATAAGGAAACGAAAGATAACAGTACAGCGTCGCGGGCGTCGAAGTCGGCGAAAGAGCAGAGTCGAACGCTGGGGCGAAACTGACTCCGGCTTGCCACGCGGAGCCGCTTTTGTACACGCATGGGCTTCTGGAGCATTCGGCGTAGAAGGTTCGGCGCGTACAACATTCTAATCTCGAACCAGCCAAGATGGTTTTCGAATTTACCAGAATACTAGTCTGCAGGAATAAACAAAAAGATGTGCCGCTCCCAGGTATCGAACCCTGGCCCTTCGCGTGGGAGGCAAGCGCGATAACCGTTAGGCCATGGCCGCGATTTTTTTTTTTTTTATTATTGCCGAGTTTTGACAGGTTAAAAACGCAAAAACAAATCGAAACACACAAACGAGGTCAGACAATGCTAAAATGCAAGCCTGCTTTTGGCCAGCACGATGGAGTTAAAATTTGCTCATTGTAATCAACCTTTCAATATAAGGAAGCCACTCAGGCACGCTCTGCTGGGCCTTATAGGTTTCAACGAATGAGATAACGCTTTCCCGGAAATAATCCCGAGCTTCACGCGCATCCTGTTCAGCATGTCGCACAGCCATCCGACACCTCCAGATGCTGTGCAGGCCCAGTGGCATAATGCAATCTACCGGGACGTCTCCATCGGTCTCTACGGGCAGGTACCTGATCCCATGCTCGTCTAGCGGGAAGTCTTTCTTCAAGGTGCGCTGGAGGACATCCCACAGAAAGGCGCCATCCCAGCACTCCAGGAAGACATGTTCAATCGTCTCCGGTTTCTGACAAAGGAAACAGTGTACACCCCAGGGAACAAACAGTCCCTTCTCCTCCATCCATGTTTTGACCGGTAGGGTACCGGTGTGTAGTTTAAAGAAAAAGGTCTTCACACCGTGCGACACTAACATTCTCTTCACGCGTTTTAAGACGTCCTGTCCTGGGCCTGCACAGAACAGAGCTCTATACAAAGGAACAGGAAAAACAGCATCACAAACATCCTTATACAATCGGTTGCGGGTTACTGTACTCAAATATTCAATTGAAAAACGAGTTAACAAAAACCGGCATGATGCAACCACTTCCTTGAGGTAGCCATGAATACCACCTGACATATAAGTTGAAGAAACTACCAACTCGGGCATAACCCGACCCAATCTCACTTGGCACACCGTGCGCAGAAAGGGATCGCTAACGTCGCGAAAAAACAAAAAACGGTTGACTACTTGACGCAAAAATAGATGTGATAGACCTAGTCCCCCTTCGCGGACTCGCCGAAAAAGGTTCATTCTGCTCGTACGCTCCCAAGAAGAGCCCCAAATAAACACTGCTAATACTCGATGTAGCTTCTGCACATTTGCTCGAGAACAGTGCAAGACTTGAAGCACCGTACCACAACTTGCTCACAAGAAACAAATTGCAAACGGTGGTACGTGCGAAAATTGAAAAACCGCTACCCCTCCATTTCTCTGCTTTATCTCTAATCTCCACCGCTTGATTACGCCAATAATGCTCGCTATCCCGATAATGCTCAAGGGGCACGCCCAAATACTTTGCTGGTGTAGTTTCCCACTTAATGTTAGCAAACACTCTTGGAGTCAAATCCCAGTCACCATGCACTCTAAAAAAATGACTACCCTGGGGAGTCAAATGGCGCTTTGGAGGCTTTGACTACACCAAAAGGCGAGTTTCTAGCCTTTGGGCAAAGTGACGACCCCAAACCGCTGTGGAATGACCGCCTTTCTGCAGGTGACGACGGGGTGTGGTCACTTTCGAATCCGATATTCACGTGCAGGCAGTCGTAAATGATATTAGTAACTTGGATAACTACTGTAAGACTATAAACGATATGCTTCCTTAGCTTTCGTGATCTTTAAAGATCCGCCAAGATCACATATGTTGTGCAATTCGCGTAAATTGGTGGAATAAACATTTTGTCAGCGCGAGCAGCAACACTGGTCTCGACAGCCGTGGACCGTGGTGGGGTGTAGCTGTGGCGACATAACAACAACAAACGGCGTGGGTGTTTGCCGAACTGAGGTGAGGATATCTTTCTGCCCTATGATATTGCAAAGAATATTAAAAAAAGAGAGATTAGTTGTATATCTGATCGTGTTGAACCATTGAACACTGGGACCGAGGATCGGCAGGGTAAACATGCTCAGACTCAGAGGTATGTGACTGTGTCGCCCGTACTGTTTTCATCAACCTCGGACTGGTTCAATTTCTGAGCTGCACCCGTCGTGGTTGTGATCTCCTGGCTGTACGTACGTAGTGCGCAAACTTTCCAATTCAGTAGCACGTTGAAATTCACTGGCAGCGTAGTAATTGGCTTTTACTAGATTGTTGTGTCGTCACGGGCGCTACTTGTGTTTTTAAAAGCGCCAGCGCGAGCCCGAACTTGCGCCCCTTTCACCGTTTGCGTTCTTCTGGTTTGATGTTCTGCTCTATGATTTATTAAACCTAAATCTAAAGGTCAATCGCCCCTGCCTCGTCACCCATAAGGACACCCCATAGCGCTGCCGCTCTACCGGCCCTTCCTGGATGTCTCCTGCTGCCAAGTAGCAGCCGGATCGTCGAACCACCATCATCGTCACCTGTCCACCAGAGGATCTCTACATGTTGGTGCGTCAGCTACCACTATATTTCGGCGCATCAGCTACCGCTATATTTTTTTTTACTTTTTTTATTGTTGAAACTTTGCTTCTATGGCCCAGTATCTTGCTTGGTGTAAATCATATCCCTTTTCGTGTTATACATATTTTCAGGTATTTTTTGTTTTTTTAGAATGATGAAGTGACTGTGATGTTGCATATTTTGATGATTTAATATGTTTGTAATGCATACATAACATTGTTTTTTGGTTAAACGTTCCCTGTTTCCATGTAAGTTTTCTGTTTTGTTTCATATTCAAAGGGTTGTCTCTGGCTTTTGAAAGTATCATTACTATAGCTATTATAGTTCGATAGTCTGGTGCTAGAAAAAGACTCCTTTTCAGATTTCCATTTCCACAATGTGTCAAAAGTACCTACAAGGTTGTTTTAGGAGTTTTATTTATTTTTTAGAGGAAAATAGTTTAAATATAAAATGTATGATCAGGTTTGGAAAATAAAAGAATACAAACAATTGCCATCTGAGCACTTTGTCTTCATTATAGCCACGTTATATATATACACACAGTATAGTTTTGGCTGTAATGCCCTAATGTTTTGAACTTAATACACTGTTTATATCAAGTGTCCCCATACTTGAAAAATGAAAACCTTTTGTTGTCAACAGAAAACTGAAAGATTTAAAATAATTTGATAACGGTGTACATGTTCTCCGAATGCAGCACAAAAAAAAAAAAGAAGAAATCTCGGCTATGCTAGTTGTTTTTGTTTCTTTTACAGGTACCCCAATCCTTTTTTTTTTTCACATGAGTATAATTTAGGGGATTCTAAAGTAGAGCGAGTAGAGCGACTCATCGGTCACTCGATCAACACGGGAAAGCGTGCCGCCAGCGTTTGCCCGCTACAATTGTCACCTATTCTCAAGCACTAAATTTAAGTGCTTCAGAAATTTAAGCCCTAACATATTTCTAGGCAAATTAAATCTGTAGAAACTTGTGTGCCTTTATTTATGGCTAAGGTGAGTACATTCATAGAAAAAGAACAAAATTTCAAACCAGTAAAAAAATATTGAACGTATCAAATATGATACACTGGGCTTTTCTGCTATGTCCTTGCCAGCTGCAGTCTCGTGGCTTGTGGTATTCAAAGAAACAGTTATGTCGCTTGCTCAGACTCGGAGTTACATTGCATTTCGCGCACACAACTGTGCTAAATGTGTTCACACTGGGCACACAGTTCCTGCATCGAAGTCGGTTGCTCGCCACAGTTGGAAGATGCCCAACCACGTCTTTTCGAACGTCATCTTGGGGATAACTTGGCGTGAACTTCCTCTTCTTCATCGGAGGCGAAGGCAGACTGACCGGCCGTCCTCTTGGTGCTTTTCTAGTAGAGATCGGGCTTTCTGATAAACTGGCAATGAAGGTTCTCAGCTTGAGTGGCCGCTCCTTCAGCTGATGGCTTTGGCGCCTGTGAATATTCCACGCATTCACGATGCAGATGAAGATAGCATGATATATGAGGTACAGTACGTGTATTAGCGCCTCGACCGAATGGTGTATTTGTACAGCGACACCTGATAATTATGCTGGTCGATCTTCCCCCCCCCCCCCCCGCCTAAAACTGTTTTACATACCAACAATTGCCAGGCGTGTGATGTCAATGTGGAGTTTGGCCTTCCGGTCATACCGTTAGACTTGCTGAATAGACTCAACAGAGACGAAGTTTGACACTAAGGTGACAGCTTTCCTGTCAAACCAGCGAACTACCACAATTCCTTTGTCATTGTCAACTCTGTAATCATGTGAGCCTTGGCCAACTTTTCTCAGAGTCTTCTCATCCTGGAGTTTGCAGTCTCTCAGCCGATTTTGCCTCAGAGTTCCAACGTACTGTATTCCTCTCGTTAACTCTTCAACAAGGTTCAAAGAGCAAAAAAAATGTCAGCTGCAAACTTTAAGTCTTCATTTGAAGGTATTTCAGAGCAGATGCTCAGGACAGTATCACCCCCAAGTCCAAAAATGTAGTTTCCTTTGGAGTGGCCTCGGTATACCTCGAACTGGTAAAGGACACCGAATGTGCCTGCCCGTCCCCAAAGCTTGAAACCCCACGGCGTCGGTTTGTTTGGGATGTACTGTTTTAGCGAGCTCCTTCCTGTAAATAACACCATTATCTCATCCACCGCATTGAACTCTTCTTGTTCAATGCTCTAGAGGTTGTGCTGGAATAATGAAATCCAAGGACGAATCTTCCACAACTTGTCCTCCTTCGCTTCTTCGGTGGTTTCCATGTTGCTTACAACATGCATGCATTGCATCAGCTTCAAGAAACGATTTCTCCACCTCTTGTCAGCGATAGGAGAATACCTTGTCCCATTTTCCCAGTAGCACATGACGTTCGGCATTTTGTAAGCCCCATTTTCAGGTATATTCTAATATATTGCTCCAGCCCTTGCAGAGTTGTGTCACGGAGCTGCCGTATTTCTGTGTACTGTACACATTTGTTTGCTCCTCTAGCATAGTGAGCATATCAGTACTTAGAAACTGGCGGAAAAGGAACAGTGGTGAATCTATGGCATCCGGCTCAGAGAATACTTTGGAAAATTTAGCATGACTGTTTTGGAGCAATTCCTTTCGCCATTTGTTGTATGGACGAGAAGACGAAGCTACAGATGACCCGAAGGAATTTTCTACGGTTTCTTCATTATCACTTGTCTCAGAGGGCTCAGCCGCAGCGGGGGGACTAATTTTCGTCACTTTCCGACAGATCACTAAAATCGCTGACATCTTCGCCGGCGACGATGTTGTTCAATATGTTCCTAACTTAGGAACCTAAAATTAGAAAGAAAAATCAATAAAAAAAAAACGGTTAAAACGTGTACCATTCAAAGCTTTACCAAGAAAACCACTGATCTCCACTAGAGGGGGCTGGATGGCGCATTGAGCAAACAGGTTTGAAGCCACCGGAAGTGAGCGGCTTGTCCCGGAAGTGAACGCTTGGTAGGCTTTGTAAACCTTCCGAGTGCTGGTTCGAAAAACGTCGAGGGCGCTGGATTTTCGCTTGTTCCCTCAAGAAAGCCAGCTTGTTGCGCAGTAAGAGCGCATGCGGACCAGAGAAGTATCATGGGAAACCATTCAATGTAAACATTTTGAGATTCTATTTGATTAAGTTGTGAATATGTCCCAAGTTCAAATGCCTCATTCTCGGGATTTAATCCAGAACGGGAGTATTAAAACCCAATCAAAGACACAAAAACCATGGTCCGAAAAATCGACTGAATGCACTAGGAAGCCCAGCGCACGCCCGACTTCCAGGACAAGCATCGAACTTCCGGTGGCTTCATTTGCGTCAGGCTCGGAGAGCAGCTAAGGGGCATCCAGCCCCCTATAGTAGAGATCAGTGAAAAAAGCGTATCAGAATTGGTAGAAAAATTGTGCCATCAATTACGACCCACTGTATCGAAAATGATACGCAGAAATTTGAAGCAATGTTACTAAGCGGACGGGACTCAAAAACAACAACGAACGGAATAATTTGGTTCCGCAACACTTTCTGAGCAAAAAAAAAAAAAAAATGTGCCGAGTGTAGGACGGCTTACTGTTTTTCGAGTAAAATGACGCCGACGGTATGCCTTCGAGCGAGCTGCTGCGTGCGGCCATCTTGCTTTAGCTGCCAGCGGCAGCGTGGCGGGGCCTTGCTGAACTACCCAAATCGGAAAACTCTGTCAGCGTATCAAAACCGATACTGCGGGCTTTGGTCTTAGCCATAGAGTTATTACAATAATAACTCCATGGTCTCAGCTTCACGCAATTTATTGACACTTTTTGAGTCATCAAACTCCACGTAGCAAATATGATACGCTGGGCTTTGTGGGGTATTTAACAACACAAGACTAAGAATTATGTGACCTTCAGCCGATTACCGACTAGGAATGCAGATATTATTGTAACCTTTGCTGCTATTACACGCGCGGAACGAGCATGGGGCAACATGGCATTAGTAAGCGTATCACTGCGTGAATCTGAAACCGAAACTGATCTGGACCATGCCATGCGGTGTTACTTTCGCTGATTATTTTCATATCATGTTGCCTTTCAAAGCGTTAGATTAAGAGAGGTGTCTAGCCGGCCAATCTAAATACTCAGAATAACTGTATACTAATAATACCTGCAGATACTCTTTGTATTCATCAACTAAACAGCGGCAGTCACTTGCCTAATCCTTGTCAGAACCCTCTAGGGCATATACACGAACCGGGTCGGTAGGGTGGTCAGAGACTCAGAGTAGAGAGTCGCGGAGGTGTTGTGTTGCAGTTGCTTGTGCCTTGTTGTACTGTTTATATGTATGTACCCGGAACTGGTGTTCAGTATCGTGGTTGGTGTGTGTTGGCGCATGAGTTGTCATAGGTGCAGTACGTACGTTGTCAGGAGCTTCAGGAGAGTTATAGCGAGTTCGTTTCACGGCACTCGTGCCCACGCGTGCCCACTCGCAGCGTGGAACGGGTTCGTTTCGGCCGGCGCTCCACGAGTGGTTGCACTCTCCGAGTTCGTTTCAGCGCTGAAACCCCACGCGTGCATGCACTCGCTGCACCGAGGAAATCGGGAGTGCTCCAAAATGCAATCCCGTCATGCCTCGCTCCGGCGGGGCCGGCGAGGAGCGGGAGCAGACGACGAGGGTTCGTCTGCTACGATGTGTCGCGGAACCGAACGGGAAAAAAAAAAAAAAAAAAAAAAAAAAAAAAAACTGAATTTCTGATAGAAATCGCGTCCCGCGGGCAACGAAATCAAACGCGAGCTTGAATTGTGAGCGTCTGCTATTTCACGAAAGAAGCGATTTGACAACCCGTGATTTATTTGCAGGTTTCAAATCGCTCTGTTGCCGTACAAACGCTGAAATATACCAGTGTGTAAAGAAATGCTCAGAACAAACGCAACAGCGGCCCCCGAGATGTCTATCACCATCCGTGTGCGGGTGAAAAATTTAACATTTGTCGATAAAACTCCCCCAGCAGACACCTCTGACTGCGCAATAAGCATCAGAGAAAGCTAAAGATGGTGACTTTACCCGAAAATTGGGCAACATCATCATGTTTAACATTTACTTACGCAGCTAACTTTCCCCGTCGTATTTTCTTCGAGAAAGCTCTCGTTCTCGACGCCTTCACCAAGGCTAATATCTAATCCACCTATAATAACGATCCAAACCGAAAGTCCCAGTTTTGCTGGATATTCCAACAGGCTAGTTTTAAGCCGTACCCTTTCAGTGGTTCACGCATAATACCATGCTCAAACGGATCAAGCTTCTGCTCGGACAGCATCATCAGTTTTCTTCCGTCTAAACGGTTATAAGGATTGAAAGATCGCAACCAGCTGCTTTGTAGACAGCTGGTTGAGGAAATTTACGCCGTCTGTAACTATCTCTACGGCAGCCGAGCTGCTTGAAGACATCGCAACTATAAATTTCAGGTTGCAGTTGCCAACGTTTGTAGATAAACGTTGGTAGCGACTGCATTCTCGCATTCCCACGCACTACTCGGAACAGAAAGGCGCTAGTTTCGGTTTGAAGTCGGTACCTTTTCTACAACATAGATGGCGGCAGCATCAGTCTTTTGCACTCGGTGCATTTGGCGAGTTCCTTTGAGTCCAGTTTTCCGTGCAACACTCTGTGAGTGCGATGCATTCTGGGAGAGAACTCGAACGGTGCCAGTGCGTGTGAAACGAACTCGCTATTAGTGAGTAGAGAGTCGCGGAGGTGTTGTGTTGCATTTGCTTGTGCCTTGTTGTACTGTTGATATGTGTGTACCCGTAACTGGTGTTCAGTATCGTGGTTGGTGTGTGTTGGCGCATGAGTTGTCATACGTGCAGTACGTACGTTGTCAGGAGCTTCAGGAGAGTTAGTGAATGAGCATCTTTTTTAGTGCATCTAGCGGTTACTACTACACCTCCTAGGTGGCGCAAGCTGCCGCCTGATTCAATAAGCGAAGTGTTGTGCAGTCCTGTAGCTATTGATTGTAAACAGCTGGCATACGGTCCAGCCGTCCAGGCTCTGCGGTCCACGGGGCTCCCTACGTGCCTCTCAGATTGAAAACAATCGTAATAATTGTGTCAATCGGCCACCTAAATTATTGTTTTGTGTCGAAGAGCTGCGAAGTGCAGGCAGCAATGGATAACCACGTCGGTTGAGGTAGGCACAAACAAGAAGAGATAGGGAAAAAAACAAAAAGAAAGAAAGATAGCGGGGCGTTGGTGCGAGTTAAACGCCTCCCGTCGGTGTCGATGAAGGTCCCCAGCGATTCATCGCCGCAAACGACAATGATACGTTGTCTTGAATAAAGTCAGCGTGCCCATTACTCGCGTTACGATTTCTTTTTTGAGCGTTCTCCGCCGGCGGTAAAAATACAGTCAATCTAGCGAGATGCCGTCGGGTGCAATCGCGGCGATTCCGGCAAACACGCTGCCGTCTTCCCGGCTAATTGGTACGGTACCCGTGTCTAAGGATGGATGTTTTGAGTGTCTGATGGCGCTTGGAAGACGTCGAATAGGCGTATGCGCCGTATTCTCTAACTCGGCCGAAAAGCCGTGCTGTTCGGTAGGCCTTACCGGGGAATCCGAGCCTCGCTAACCGTCCGCCATGTTGCTTTTGGGGGTCGTCGATATTGACTACCTGCTTTTTGACGACGTGTGAAGTCGTCATTTTTACCCTAGGGGTCGTTATATTTGGGATAACTTTTTACCACCCCAAAGATAGTCACGTATGACTACCCTTTTTTTTAGAGTGTGCCAAAAACCCAGGCACTTATACCAGTTCACCGCACTTCCGCTAACGCAGCAAAACCGTTTGCCTATGTTTACGACTTGGACTATGCTCTGGTGATCCCTACAGAACACAGCAATATCGTCAGCATAAGCTAAGACACGTATCTCAGTTGAAAAAAAATTAAACCCTCGAACACTGTAGTTTCTGATGATACTTAAACATAGTGATTCAATGTAGATGCAAAAAAGCAGCGGTGACAAAGGGCACCCCTGGCGAACGGAACGTTGCACATGGATACGTCTTCCAACGGAATGATTTACTATAAGGCTCGTCGTACATCCGCTATAGGCCCCCCCATACGTACCCCTTCCCGAATAACTGAGCCAACATTAACATGGTCTAAAACTGATAGCAAAACGTCATGTGGTACACGATAGAACGCCTTCTCTAGGTCTAGTTGTAGCATTGCTACGCCACTGTGCATGACGTCACAACTCTCCAATACACTCCGCGCCGTATGACTATTTGTAAATATCGTTCTCCCTTTTATCCCGCATGTTTGGTGAGGGCCAACTATATCTGTTATTACTATCTGTAGCCTTTTGGCCAATATTTTCATCAGTATTTTGTAATCCACATTTGTTAAACTTATGGGAGGGTAAGATGTAACACGCCGAAGTTTTACGGTGTCCTCTGTTTTCGGAATCAAAATAGTGTGAGACGACAAAAAAGAGGGAGGGAGAACACCAAGGTCGAAAGCCTCATTATAAACATTAGCTAAAACTACAGAAAATTCATGCTTCAAGGCTTTATATAATGCGGCGCTGAGCCCATCAGGTCCTGGAGATTTTCCTGGGTTCAGAGCTTCAATAGCGGTCACCACATCCTTGACTGTGATCCGGGCTTCTAAAAACTTTTTTGTCTCATTATCTAATCGCGGCATGAAAGGTAAGAATTCATTTTTGAAACCATCGAGATCAACCGCACTAGATGCGAATAAGTTACTATAATAATCGAAAAACGCAGGCTCGATTTCCGCTTTCTCGCTTGTTATCGCCCCGTCACGTTCAATCTCGGTTATCACATTTCGCCGGGCATAGCTTTTCTCCATGCTCAGCGCAGGCTTAGTGGGAGCCTCCCCCAAAGTCAACCCTTCGGCTCGCGCTCTCACGAGTGCCCCGCGATAACGATTTTTATCTAGAAGCTCTATTTTTTCCTTCAAAGAATGAATGTCATCTTGAAATGCTCCGGGATTTCTGCATTCCTCTTTGACCCACGTCTGCAAGTTCGAGCGCAATAACGTTTCGTTCTTTCTTTCTTCGTGTTTAATTATACCAGCTCTTTCTAACGCCCTCATTTTTAATTGCTGTTTAAAAATTTCCCAGTTAGCTCCACATTCAAATTTGTTTCCTGTACTTAACTTTTCTACAGCTTGCTTGACAAACTCCATGAAAGCGACATCCTCCAATAGCTTACTGTTGAATTTCCATAATTCCCATTTAAAGGTTTTCCTATTTTCAGTTTTACCACCGATACAAAACTTAACCAGACAATGGTCACTGAAGGAGACAGGACTCACAAAATAATCGCGACATAACGGAATTAATTCCAGTGAGACGTACACTCTGTCTAAGCGGGCGTGGCTAGTGCCTTGAAAGTGGGTGAACTGAACACCCCGACTGTTACTAACACATTCCCCAACGTCTTCTAGGTCAAAATCATTTATTATAGCCCTCAAAACCTCTGTGCTCGCGTCATTATGAGAAGAGGAGCTGGTTTTATCGTGTGCTGAGCGCACATAATTAAAATCGCCAACCAAAATAACGAGTCGCTGGGTGTCACAGTACTGCCGAATATTCAAAAAAAATACACGCCTCTCGTCAACTCTGGTAGGTGCGTATATGGAAATAACGCGCCATTTCAAACCGGATAAAGAAAAATCACAAACCACAAGTCTTCTCAACTCACACGTCGTTACAGTTTGAATAACTTCTCCTAAACACTAGCGAACGAAAAGAACACACCCCGCCGACGTCCCAATCGCGTGACTAACGCAAACGTCATAACGTGTTGTAAAAGGGCGCACCATACGCTCCGTACCGTCCTCGCTCTCGACTTTTGTCTCCTGAACAGCGGCTATGTCTAGGTCCTGCTCCGTTACAAGGCGATACAGCTGACTTTGTCGCCTTCTGGCTGCGAGCCCTCGGACATTAAGGGTAGCAATTCGGAGTGTCCTTTCTAAAGAAACCATAGTCTAGTGTATAGGCACAGACGGAGCGCACGGCGCTTACCACTCTAGTTCCACAGCCGGCCCAGTGTGTTCCCATCCCGCCGGTGCTCAAGGAGCCTGCTTATCACCGCGTGGAAGCGACGACGGCCGTGGCAAGCTGGCGACTCGCATCTTCTTCTCAGAAGAACCGCTCACTTTCCACTGCTCTTCCAGCTGACTTAGCCGTCGCTCCTGCGATGCCGCGAGAAGATCGTCACAGCGGCGCTTTGACGTCGCCTCCTCGACTTCCATCCCAGAGGAGCTGCTGTTGTCTCCGTGCGATGAAGCGCCCTCTCCAGCGGCGTCCACGTCCTTGGCGACTGTCTCCGGCGACGTCGGTTGTTGAGTCCCAGTGTCTGGACTCGACGTTCCCTCCTCTGGCTTCCCACCACTCGTCTCGGCGGCCGGCTCGGGTTGGGTCACATCAGGCGCCGCCGCG
Organism: Ixodes scapularis; assembly: GCF_016920785.2. NCBI lineage: Eukaryota > Metazoa > Arthropoda > Arachnida > Ixodida > Ixodidae > Ixodes > Ixodes scapularis. The sequence goes on from NW_024609836.1 coordinate 62,233,947, forward strand.
CGTTCCGCCTCGTCCTCGTCCATAAGGAGCTCGTTCTGGTCCCCGTCCGTACCACGCCCGACTGCGCCCGCGTACGGGCGGGTGCAGTCTGCCTGCACGTGTCCGTATGCGCGGCACTCGGCACACCTGGGTACATGGCAGTCACGCCGTATATGCCCCTTGGTACGGCATCGTAGCCAAATCGGAGCCCTTCCTGGGACCACCACCAACACCGTGCCACTGCCGGGGCGCAGCTGGTGCGGGAGCCGGTCGAGTGTGACGCCTTCACGAAGCACCAAGCGGACGAGCCGATTGGTAGACTCGACGCCTTCGAAGTCCGGCACCCTCCACGTTTCCCGCGGCGCCTCCTTTATCTCGACGTACTCTCCGAACACTCGTCGTATTGTGTCGTTGAACACGTCATATGCAACCCAGTGCAATTTCAGACGAACTTCTTGCCTTGTAGGGTCCACGACAAGGCAGGTCCTTTCCTTGACAAGGAGCTGCCCAGCGTCGAGCAGCTTCTTCTTCGCCTCGTCCGAGCGTATATCCAGGAGCCAGACATGAGACATCTGATATGCCCCAATTCCGGCGACCTCCCGGATCACACCGACGTCTTTCAACGGCTTCCGGAAATCTTCAATCCTGTATGGTCGTCCGGCGATGTCGCAGTGCAGTATAACTGCATGCTTCATCGCCTCACCGGTTGGCAGCGGGGGCAGAACAATCCTATATTCCTTCGGTACGGTAGTTGCCGAGTCACCGCGGCCTGGAACGGCCGCTATCGCTGCTCGCACGGAGCCCATTCTGCGTTCGCTCCTATCGGCAGCCAGAAACAGAATGAGGCCATGGCCGCGCTGCCTACTTGGCACGCGGCATTACTCCCCCCTTTAAAAAGTGCATCGCCCCGATGCAATGCAAAACAAAACAAAATAAAAAAGAACGATAAACTAAAGAGTCCTTTGGAGCACCACAGTCCTATCGAGCGTAGTACGTCTTCAGGCGCACGACGTGAAAGACCTCAGGTCGGGGTGGGCGGCGTGACGATGTTCGTGTTCCGTCGGGCATCACCTCGTAGTTCAGCTCGCCGAGGCGACGAAGTACCTTGTATGTTCCAAAGTACCGTTTCAGCAGTTTCTCACTGAGGCCGCGGCGACGGATGGGCGTCCACACCCACACTCTGTCTCAGGGCTGGAAGTGGACGTCCCTGCGACGAAGGTTGTAGCGGCCCGTGTCGACACGTTGCTGGTCTTGAATCAGGAGTCGGGCGAGCTGGCGGACTTCTTCGGCCCGTTGAGCAACCACGTGGGCGTCCACGCTCTCATTGTCAGCTGGCTCATGGGGCAGCATCGCGTCCAGCATGGTCGGTACTTTCCGACCATGTACCAGCTGGAAGGGTGTGAATCCAGTGGTCTCTTGAACCGCCGTATTGTAGGCGAATGTGACGTAGAGCAGCACCTCGTCCCACGTCTTGTGCTCTACGTCGACGTACATATAGAGATCATATCGGCGATTGTCTTGTTGAGTCGCTCCGTCAGCCCGTTGGTCTGCGGGTGGTACGAAGTTGTACGACGACATACATGGGTAAATTACTTTCAAAAGGTAATTTAATTACAATTACAATTATTTTGCTCCAAAAGTAGTTTAACTACAATTACAATTACTACTACGCGAAAGTAATTCCTAACAATTACAAATTACTTTTAAAAAGTAATGCAATTACTTTACAATTACTTATTTCTGAGAGCTACCCACCTTGGGCCATATAACTTTACGCGAGTTATATGGCCGCCGTATAAATGTCTAAATTGTATTAAATATTGTATTGTATAAATGTCTAATTTGTATTAATTTGTATTAATAAATGTATAAATTTTATTAAATTTGTTAAATGAATTATAGAACTTAACAGTTTTGAGTACTGAACTTCTACATTCTTATATTCTCAATCAATAAAAATAATTTTGTATCATATTTTTATTTTATTTTAAAACGAGCTCTTGACGGTCTAAAACCGCGGTTTGTAGAGCTTTTGAATCTCGTCCAATCAGGTTGAGAAACAGTTGAAAGGATTAGGCGTTGGAGCAAACAGTAAATCATGAAAATTAATGCAGAAAGGTAGGCGAAGATTAGGAGAGGGAAGAGCAGTGTAGCAACAATGGCTGGAAGTAAGGTAGGGTGAGTCGTGTTAATGAGACCTGCTGCTTCTTCGCCTCGATGTTAGAGTAGCACAACTTACTGTAAGTGGTACCAAAAGGCAAGCAAGAGTAGAGGGACATGAAGAACTCATAAAGAAAAGAGAATAATTTCATGGACAATAAAATCCCCAACCTTGACTGAAATATGTAAGCGAATATGCTAGCGACGAAGACGCGTAAGGAGAACCTCGAATCTCCCCATCTCGACCGGATGATGTTATCGGAGCCCAACATGCTCGACTTCGAACCCCGTCGCCCCCCGAGGGGAATGAGAAGTAAAAGAGACCCCTAGGAACTCGAGCAACAGGAAGCGAACGAGACGAAGAGAGAGATTTCGACTGCGATCCGAACGAAACCCGACTTGAATGTAGCCCTCATTTACCAAATTAATTTTCAAATTTTTCATTAAATCGTTTTACAGTTTACAAAACCGTTCATTCTGTTCTATCCCAGCCTCTCTTTCCCATTCCTCCTTTCCCTTTTTTTGAGCAGGCTGGAATGCGCTCTCTCCCCTGTCTCTTTGGCTGTACTGCCGTTCCCGTGGTCAGGGGAGGAAAAGCGCCGGCGCCGTAACATGTTGCAAAGTAATTGTAATTGTGCCTGAAATTTTGCAATTACTGACGCTAGAAAGTAATTAAATTACAATTACAATTCCTTTTAGCTAAAAGTAATTAATTACAATTACAAATTATCAGGAAAAGTAATTAAATTACAGTAATTCAATTGCAATAATTGAATTACTACCCAAGTATGTACGACGATGGCTGGTGTGACTGAGTCGGAGGATTTCTTGGGTCAGCTGTGCCATGAACGATGATCCGCGATCTGTAATCGGAACTTCTGGAGCGCCGTGCCGGAGGACGATGGACTCAATAAAAAACTTGGGAACTTCCACAGCAGTCCCCGAAGGAAGAGCTTTCGTTTCGGCGTACCGCGTGAGATAATCTGTGGCAACGATGATCCAGCGGTTCCCCGTCGTCGAAGGCGGAAAAGGACCAAGTAGATCCATTCCAATCTGCTGGAACGGGGCGGTCGGGGAAGCAATCGACTGCAGGAGCCCTGCCGGCTTCGTCGGCGGTTTCTTGCGTCGCTGGCACTCGTGGCATGATCGTATGTTGAGGTGAACGGTCTTCGGCAGCTTGGGCCAGTAATACGTTTCACGAATTCGGGCCAGCGTACGGCTGTAACCAAGGTGTCCGGACGTCGGGTCGTCGTGGCAGGCTTGGAAGATCTGCGCTCTAAGGTCGGTAGGGATTACGAGCAGCCATGGCGAGCTGTTGTCTCCGAAGTTCTCCTTGTAAAGCACACCTTGTCGGAGGACGAATGTCGGCAAGGCTCTCGAGAAGACACGGGGGGCAGTCCCCCCTCGTCCTTCGAGGTGCTCGATTAGAGCGCGCAACTCAGGATCGTCTCTTTGACGTCGTGCCATGTCGTCGGTATTCACTGCGCCTAGGAAGCACTCGTCGTCATCGTCGTCGCTGCTGCCGGAAGGCGTTTAGACGGGGGCTCTGGACAGGCAGTCGGCGTCGCTGTGCTTGCGGCCTGACTTGTAGACCACAGTCATGTCGAACTCCTGTAGTCGGAGACTCCATCGAGCGAGGCGTCCTGACGGGTCCTTGAGGTTCGCAAGCCAGCAGAGCGAGTGATGGTCGGTGGCCATCGTGCTAAAAATGGTTCTTCAAGGTTAGGCACAGCTTATCTTTCAACGACTTGCCCAAAAACAAACTTACTTTAAAAGGTTTTTGTTGATTTTCTTTGAGGTAGATCAATTCACCTGGTTAGGAAATTCTATGACGGGATACAAAGTTTGATGATACAAAATGCAACATGCAATATCACGCTTATTCCACGCACAAAAAATAATCATATACCAATCTAAAAAAAATATAAAAAACATTAGCAATATCAAAAATACAATAAAAAAATAAAACATTCCCACGCCCACATTCATCATTCCAGAGCACCGTAAAGTAATAATTCACATGACGTTTTGAATTTTGTTATCTGCATATTTTGCAGAATATTATGGGGCAGAGAGTTCTATTCGGAAATGGCAAGCTGCAACGGGTACTTGAAAAGTGGTTAGTGCGACATTTTTGTAAATACATTTTATGATAATGGCCGTGTGTAGAAAAAAAAAAAAGATAAGGAAGATGTAATAACCGCTCCTTGGATGCGAACATTAAAATAATAAATGTTGAGAATGAACGCGAGACGGGAAACCTTACGTTTGGCGTCCAATAAGGCAAACTCGCTTTATGTTTTAAGGCCGTAACGCTCGTAGGGGATGAATAGTCTTTCAATATAAAACTTGCTCCCTTGTTTTTAGTTTTTTTTTAACTTTTATCAATTAGATAATCTTGATAAGAAGCTCATAAGATACCAGCATACTACAGCTGAGACCTGGCGAATGATTTGAAAGAAGAGTTTCGGTGGAAGCTAAAGACAATTTTCGCCTAATGTACCTCAATGACCGACTTTACTTATTTACAATGTAATGAAAATGTTCACGCCAGCTTAGGTTCTCGGAAGAAAAAAACCCCAGATATTTGTACTTCTTAACTTTTTTTCAGGGGGGGGCACTGTTGATTGTGAAATTGCAACATATTATTGTTTTAGTCGTTGATACAGTCATATATTTGGTTTTGTTGATGCTAAAACACATTTTACACTTACTATTGTATGAAAAATAAAGTTTACTACGTTTTGTTTTTTTATTTGCTTTGCAGATTTTATCCATCCGCACAGGGGGCAGAGATAAAGGCATGATGGATGACAGCGCTTCTGCCCCCTGCAGTTGATACAGCGGAAATTACATTACAAACAAGTCACAGTGAGAATAAATAAAAAGACAGCCATTGCCATAAAACAAATAGAAACAGTCATTATAGATATATCTGAAAAAGACATAAAATACAATGACGCAACTCAAACAACTACACAAGCCGCACAGCTTGAGCAATGCGGGGCGATACCTTTTCATGACCCTTGTAAAGTAAAATTAAAATAAAGATAAAAATACACCAATTTTTTTTTTTCGCAATTAATTTCAACCCTGAGCATCCCCCGTTCACTCAGTCAGTCCTAACGTTGCACGGAGCTCCCGCTCCTGTCCGTGCTTCTGCTACGCTTTTGCACCCTTCGGTTCGGCGTCGTGCTCGCGCTTGAGTTTCATCGCACGTGTCGAAGGTCCTCCAGCCGATCCTCCCAGAGTCGTATCAACGCCCAGGTCGCCTCAACGCTCCAATGGAGGCGCGGCGACCCCTTCCTAGTCGTGGACGCTCCTCCGTCGTTCGAGGTATCGGACGACGCGAGTTTGAGATACAGAAATATATATGCACAAAAAACTGTTTGCGACACACTATTAAAGGATATTAAAATAGAAAGTAGAGAAATAAAAGTTAGATAACTATGGTTGTAAGGAAAATCGAAAGGACGAAATCCGAACTGCCGAAGCGGACGATTCGAGCAGGCGAGCAGCGGGACGACGAGGCCTACTAGATAGCTGGAGCCGTGAGTACAGAAAACTGTTAGTAGAGCGAGAGTACGCCTCTAGAGGCGCCTCTGCTGACGAGAGTACGCCTCTAGTGGCCGTAAAGGAGTTGCGGGAAGTCAGGTTCACGAAAAGGACCTTTACGTTAAATGCCATTTGAGTCGCCGTGTGGCACTGCTTAAATGACATTTACACTAAAGGTCCTTTGGCGCAAAGGTCCTTTTAGGTGCCCGTCTGGCAGGGGTATAAAACACCGGACGAAAATTCTATGGCGTTCTGGAACCAATGAGGATGTGTTCAGTAGATAGCATTTCGTAAACCTGTTAAACAATTTTATTGGACACAAACTAGGACTGACTTGTGGTAATCAAAGAACACTTCGAAAATCGCGCGACCAAGTTTGAAATTCAAAGAACGACGAAACTGCATGCGCATGGATGAACCGTTCTCTGTCGTTGGTGTGGCTGCCTTATCTTCTCATGTAATGTTATTGTACATGGACTAACAACACCTTGAGGTCACTGAAGAACACTTCCAAAATCACGCACTCAAGTTTCAAGCGCGCAGCTCTGCAGGTCCACTCAATTTTACGCTTGGTTTCGCTGGCTAATACCCACCCAGCTTTGTTGGTTTTATCCTCCGAAAACTTTTGTAGCATAATTATCGAAAACGCTTTGTTTTTATGGTTTTCATTATCAGCAGTCTCGTGTTGGTTTTGCGTGACATCATGGCGTCGTGACGTCACGACATGACGTGACTCACCATGACACCTGACGTCACACGACATTAAGTCGCGACATTGCACAGTGGCGCCACGCGACATTAAGTCGAGTGGCGTCACTGTGCAAACTCACTCGACATGACAATGTCACGTAGTGGTGAAAGCTGACGCCAGGTGACAGGTGACGTGAAGCACGACGTGACGTCAAAGTCGTGTAGTGCGGCGTGACGTCAATGCGGAATCTTCTGGCGGAGTGCCGAAAATGGACCGCGTCGATATGGAGCGCGGTCGACGGCACGAAGCCCGCGAAGTGTCCCACCAAGTGCTATCGGAGTAATATTCATTATCCCAGGTCGCCGTACTCTGTCATGCAGACATCGGCAATGTTCACAATTGCCTTTTCAGACGCGAACTCAACAAAGAGTCGATCGGCATTCAAGCGAGTCATAGGCCATGCACACTAAAACGTTTTATAGTCTTAAATGTGCAAATATATGCTTATCCCAGGGCTAACAGCACAAGGATGTTGCAGCAACACCCTTAGGGTACTGATGAACACCCTAAATATCGAATGCATGGGATCTTAGAAGCATCCTAAGGATATTTTTTTCACAATTTTCAAGTTTACTAGCACCAAGCATTACGTGCGATTTTTCCCGTGCACTGAAACAACAAATAAAGACGAAATGGATCAAGCAAGAGGCAGGAAGTATGGCCTTGGTGAGTGCTCTATCATCTCATACACTCGACAATTAAAAAATACTCACTCGCGGATGACGCCCTTCGTAATCCATGCAATATCGCAAGATCACAAAGCGTATGCGCGTCTCTCCTTCCGCGCCATCAGCTGGTTGAAATCTGCGATTCCCTTCCAATGCCCAGTGTTTGAATGTCCCAACTATTAAGTGCCGGAAATTATCCATGTCTAATGCAGTATGATGGTTTAAGCGGATATTTTCAAGTTGCGCGTTAATGTCAGCATGCCGAACCCAGCCTGTCCCAGAAAATGTGGACACGCCGAGTTACCGTGTCAGTTCCCTGCATTGCAGTAAATCAAACAGAAGAAAGCAAGGAACCGCGTATATAATGCGAAAACGACCACCGTCCTATTCTATACTACTCCGAAGACGCATATAGAGAGAACGCAGCCTTTGGAAAACTACGGCTAGGTGGCCTCAATGGGGGTCTTCTAGCGAACCTTTACCGCGTTCCGCGTACCACACTACCGGAGCCCTTGGTGCATGCGTTTAAGCGTGCGCCCCGAGGTCACGTTATCACCCTGGAGCGCACTTAAAAGCCTGCTTCAAAGGCTCCAGTAGTGCGGTACGCAGAACAAGCTAACGGTTTGCTAAAGGTTCCTAATGTCCTTTTGTAGAATGGGCAGTGTAACGATATTGAGTTCCAACGTTTTCTACTTTACTCATGCCAACTGGCACAAGTGGGACACGAGTATACTCGCATGTAACGACCCTGGGAAAGAAACTTTTTGTTGCAATGTAATTTGAAGGATAATAGCGATAGTCATCTTTCAAGCTCTCATTCACAAAACCTGACGTAGCTCGGAGGTGGCTGTGTTTGCATAGTCCCCAAGTGTCGATATACGCATGAATGCGGCTTATATACTGGACCCAAGCATTGCCCGAGCGCTCGATTTGGTCTCGTGATAACCAATAGTTGGACAAGCACTCGGGTAATGGCTCGTATCCGATCGCTTGCCATAAACAGAATAGTTAAACCCTAACGATGTCTGGAACTCAGTGCGTGTACTGTACTTTGACAACCCGAGCGCGTGGCTTTGATAAACACTGAGGGCATACACTCGGCTCTAGATTACATGGAAGTTCGTTCTGGTTGCGAGTTAAGCGGGTGAACCCTAGTAGTTTTCTTCACTCTTTTTACGAGTACCATTGCGTGCATACTATATACGTCAAGAATTCATTCTAAGCGGTATTCGAGGTAAGTACAAAAATTCTTGCCCCGTTCTATTAACGGGGTTGCTACTCTGCCCCATGCCAACGGCACGCAATCACACGAAAAACAAACTAATGACTAGAAATAAAATGCTTCTGTAGTCCTGTCTATGCCAAAAGCTCGGGTCGGGAGACGCTTTTTCACGCCCTTAAGAGCAATAAAAATAACAATACAAAGCGTTGAGAGCAAACTGGTGAAATGTACACAAAAGCAACAAGTCCCCGCTGCACCCACATGAATTGATTTCAACCTCTCCCCGAGCACAGCACGAGAAGGCGCCACTGCCGATGAAAAAGGTGGATCATTTTGGCAATACACTGATTGCTTTGATCTCATCAATATTTCACAGAACAGGTTATATATGTAAGCTCATGCAATGTATCGCCATGTAAAAAGCGTTGGTACAGGGAGTAATTATACGAGATCGTGGCTAAAACTATCTCCTAATGGAACAGCGCGAATTTTTGCAAGGACAGAGGAAGGAACTGGACAGGACGAGCCTGTCCTGGCTCGTCCTGTCCAGTTCCTTCCTCTGTCCTTGCAAACATTCGCGCTGTTCCATTATGAATCCATACCAACTCGCCAAGTTATCCTGTTTACTAAAACTATCTCGGCTAAAGTAGGTGTCAGTGTGGTGAGTAGCCTTTTCTGGCTGGTCTTCCCACTGGTCCGTAGCAGCCTTTCCCACACCATTCTCGCACCCTTCCATAAAAACGGATGTTCAATGCAACAGCTCCCTATTCTATGACTGAAAAGAGTGTACTAGTTCAAAATAAGGGTGCTGAAAGTGAATATTCATGGGTGTAAAATGTTTGAACAGCGTTTTTACAGTTTCAAAGGTCCAACACTTTTTAGTATGTGGTATCTTTACACCAACTTGAAAGTACGCAATTAAAAAAAAACAACCTGTGAGTAAAACAACGAGAGAGGAATTATAACGATACAACCCTGGCCATGCAAAATTCTTGAACGCGGTATTTTTAGCCACATCGTTCATTCCCTTTTGGATAACGATATCTTTTATGGGGGACAATGCGGGTTCAGAAAAAATAAATCGTGTAACACCTAAGTTTTTTTTTTTTTTTTTTTATTTAGTGTCAGATCTTTACGACAACGTTCATTCGTTTCACCAGACCGACATCGTACTTTTAGACTTTCCAAAGGCCTTCGACTGCCTGCGCCATGAACGGCTATTACAAAAGCTTGTATTGCTGAACGTAGACTCCTCGATTATGCATTGGGTTAAAGAGTTTTTATCTCATAGAAAACAATCTGACGCAGTTTCAGACCATTTGTCGAGGGGTACGAATGTAAAGACCGGGGTGTCCCAAGGCTCTGTGCTGGGCCCCCTACTCGTTCTTATTTATATAAGTTATCTTCCCGTTGGCATATCTTTCTCGATCTGGCTTTAAGCTAATGTTTGCGTCTTACACAGGAAAATAATGACTATAAATGTCACCCTGGTTTTACATATATGTAAAAATTGGTGTATTTTTATCTTTATTTTAATTTTACTTTACAAGGGTCATGAAAAGGTATCGCCCCGCATTGCTCAAGCTGTGCGGCTTGTGTAGTTGTTTGAGTTGCGTCATTGTATTTTATGTCTTTTTCAGATATATCTATAATGACTGTTTCTATTTGTTTTATGGCAATGGCTGTCTTTTTATTTATTCTCACTGTGACTTGTTTGTAATGTAATTTCCGCTGTATCAACTGCAGGGGGCAGAAGCGCTGTCATCCATCATGCCTTTATCTCTGCCCCCTGTGCGGATGGATAAAATCTGCAAAGCAAATAAAAAAACAAAACGTAGTAAACTTTATTTTTCATACAATAGTAAGTGTAAAATGTGTTTTAGCATCAACAAAACCAAATATATGACTGTATCAACGACTAAAACAATAATATGTTGCAATTTCACAATCAACAGTGCCCCCCCCTGAAAAAAAGTTAAGAAGTACAAATATCTGGGGTTTTTTTCTTCCGAGAACCTAAGCTGGCGTGAACATTTTCATTACATTGTAAATAAGTAAAGTCGGTCATTGAGGTACATTAGGCGAAAATTGTCTTTAGCTTCCACCGAAACTCTTCTTTCAAATCATTCGCCAGGTCTCAGCTGTAGTATGCTGGTATCTTATGAGCTTCTTATCAAGATTATCTAATTGATAAAAGTTAAAAAAAACTAAAAACAAGGGAGCAAGTTTTATATTGAAAGACTATTCATCCCCTACGAGCGTTACGGCCTTAAAACATAAAGCGAGTTTGCCTTATTGGACGCCAAACGTAAGGTTTCCCGTCTCGCGTTCATTCTCAACATTTATTATTTTAATGTTCGCATCCAAGGAGCGGTTATTACATCTTCCTTATCTTTTTTTTTTTTTCTACACACGGCCATTATCATAAAATGTATTTACAAAAATGTCGTACTAACCACTTTTCAAGTACCCGTTGCAGCTTGCCATTTCCGAATAGAACTCTCTGCCCCATAATATTCTGCAAAATATGCAGATAACAAAATTCAAAACGTCATGTGAATTATTACTTTACGGTGCTCTGGAATGATGAATGTGGGCGTGGGAATGTTTTATTTTTTTATTGTATTTTTGATATTGCTAATGTTTTTTATATTTTTTTTAGATTGGTATATGATTATTTTTTGTGCGTGGAATAAGCGTGATATTGCATGTTGCATTTTGTATCATCAAACTTTGTATCCCGTCATAGAATTTCCTAACCAGGTGAATTGATCTACCTCAAAGAAAATCAACAAAAACCTTTTAAAGTAAGTTTGTTTTTGGGCAAGTCGTTGAAAGATAAGCTGTGCCTAACCTTGAAGAACCATTTTTAGCACGATGGCCACCGACCATCACTCGCTCTGCTGGCTTGCGAACCTCAAGGACCCGTCAGGACGCCTCGCTCGATGGAGTCTCCGACTACAGGAGTTCGACATGACTGTGGTCTACAAGTCAGGCCGCAAGCACAGCGACGCCGACTGCCTGTCCAGAGCCCCCGTCTAAACGCCTTCCGGCAGCAGCGACGACGATGACGACGAGTGCTTCCTAGGCGCAGTGAATACCGACGACATGGCACGACGTCAAAGAGACGATCCTGAGTTGCGCGCTCTAATCGAGCACCTCGAAGGACGAGGGGGGACTGCCCCCCGTGTCTTCTCGAGAGCCTTGCCGACATTCGTCCTCCGACAAGGTGTGCTTTACAAGGAGAACTTCGGAGACAACAGCTCGCCATGGCTGCTCGTAATCCCTACCGACCTTAGAGCGCAGATCTTCCAAGCCTGCCACGACGACCCGACGTCCGGACACCTTGGTTACAGCCGTACGCTGGCCCGAATTCGTGAAACGTATTACTGGCCCAAGCTGCCGAAGACCGTTCACCTCAACATACGATCATGCCACGAGTGCCAGCGACGCAAGAAACCGCCGACGAAGCCGGCAGGGCTCCTGCAGTCGATTGCTTCCCCGACCGCCCCGTTCCAGCAGATTGGAATGGATCTACTTGGTCCTTTTCCGCCTTCGACGACGGGGAACCGCTGGATCATCGTTGCCACAGATTATCTCACGCGGTACGCCGAAACGAAAGCTCTTCCTTCGGGGACTGCTGTGGAAGTTCCCAAGTTTTTTATTGAGTCCATCGTCCTCCGGCACGGCGCTCCAGAAGTTCCGATTACAGATCGCGGATCATCGTTCATGGCACAGCTGACCCAAGAAATCCTCCGACTCAGTCACACCAGCCATCGTCGTACATACTTGGGTAGTAATTCAATTATTGCAATTGAATTACTGTAATTTAATTACTTTTCCTGATAATTTGTAATTGTAATTAATTACTTTTAGCTAAAAGGAATTGTAATTGTAATTTAATTACTTTCTAGCGTCAGTAATTGCAAAATTTCAGGCACAATTACAATTACTTTGCAACATGTTACGGCGCCGGCGCTTTTCCTCCCCTGACCACGGGAACGGCAGTACAGCCAAAGAGACAGGGGAGAGAGCGCATTCCAGCCTGCTCAAAAAAAGGGAAAGGAGGAATGGGAAAGAGAGGCTGGGATAGAACAGAATGAACGGTTTTGTAAACTGTAAAACGATTTAATGAAAAATTTGAAAATTAATTTGGTAAATGAGGGCTACATTCAAGTCGGGTTTCGTTCGGATCGCAGTCGAAATCTCTCTCTTCGTCTCGTTCGCTTCCTGTTGCTCGAGTTCCTAGGGGTCTCTTTTACTTCTCATTCCCCTCGGGGGGCGACGGGGTTCGAAGTCGAGCATGTTGGGCTCCGATAACATCATCCGGTCGAGATGGGGAGATTCGAGGTTCTCCTTACGCGTCTTCGTCGCTAGCATATTCGCTTACATATTTCAGTCAAGGTTGGGGATTTTATTGTCCATGAAATTATTCTCTTTTCTTTATGAGTTCTTCATGTCCCTCTACTCTTGCTTGCCTTTTGGTACCACTTACAGTAAGTTGTGCTACTCTAACATCGAGGCGAAGAAGCAGCAGGTCTCATTAACACGACTCACCCTACCTTACTTCCAGCCATTGTTGCTACACTGCTCTTCCCTCTCCTAATCTTCGCCTACCTTTCTGCATTAATTTTCATGATTTACTGTTTGCTCCAACGCCTAATCCTTTCAACTGTTTCTCAACCTGATTGGACGAGATTCAAAAGCTCTACAAACCGCGGTTTTAGACCGTCAAGAGCTCGTTTTAAAATAAAATAAAAATATGATACAAAATTATTTTTATTGATTGAGAATATAAGAATGTAGAAGTTCAGTACTCAAAACTGTTAAGTTCTATAATTCATTTAACAAATTTAATAAAATTTATACATTTATTAATACAAATTAATACAAATTAGACATTTATACAATACAATATTTAATACAATTTAGACATTTATACGGCGGCCATATAACTCGCGTAAAGTTATATGGCCCAAGGTGGGTAGCTCTCAGAAATAAGTAATTGTAAAGTAATTGCATTACTTTTTAAAAGTAATTTGTAATTGTTAGGAATTACTTTCGCGTAGTAGTAATTGTAATTGTAGTTAAACTACTTTTGGAGCAAAATAATTGTAATTGTAATTAAATTACCTTTTGAAAGTAATTTACCCATGTATGTCGTCGTACAACTTCGTACCACCCGCAGACCAACGGGCTGACGGAGCGACTCAACAAGACAATCGCCGATATGATCTCTATATGTACGTCGACGTAGAGCACAAGACGTGGGACGAGGTGCTGCTCTACGTCACATTCGCCTACAATACGGCGGTTCAAGAGACCACTGGATTCACACCCTTCCAGCTGGTACATGGTCGGAAAGTACCGACCATGCTGGACGCGATGCTGCCCCATGAGCCAGCTGACAATGAGAGCGTGGACGCCCACGTGGTTGCTCAACGGGCCGAAGAAGTCCGCCAGCTCGCCCGACTCCTGATTCAAGACCAGCAACGTGTCGACACGGGCCGCTACAACCTTCGTCGCAGGGACGTCCACTTCCAGCCCTGAGACAGAGTGTGGGTGTGGACGCCCATCCGTCGCCGCGGCCTCAGTGAGAAACTGCTGAAACGGTACTTTGGAACATACAAGGTACTTCGTCGCCTCGGCGAGCTGAACTACGAGGTGATGCCCGACGGAACACGAACATCGTCACGCCGCCCACCCCGACCTGAGGTCTTTCACGTCGTGCGCCTGAAGACGTACTACGCTCGATAGGACTGTGGTGCTCCAAAGGACTCTTTAGTTTATCGTTCTTTTTTATTTTGTTTTGTTTTGCATTGCATCGGGGCGATGCACTTTTTAAAGGGGGGAGTAATGCCGCGTGCCAAGTAGGCAGCGCGGCCATGGCCTCATTCTGTTTCTGGCTGCCGATAGGAGCGAACGCAGAATGGGCTCCGTGCGAGCAGCGATAGCGGCCGTTCCAGGCCGCGGTGACTCGGCAACTACCGTACCGAAGGAATATAGGATTGTTCTGCCCCCGCTGCCAACCGGTGAGGCGATGAAGCATGCAGTTATACTGCACTGCGACATCGCCGGACGACCATACAGGATTGAAGATTTCCGGAAGCCGTTGAAAGACGTCGGTGTGATCCGGGAGGTCGCCGGAATTGGGGCATATCAGATGTCTCATGTCTGGCTCCTGGATATACGCTCGGACGAGGCGAAGAAGAAGCTGCTCGACGCTGGGCAGCTCCTTGTCAAGGAAAGGACCTGCCTTGTCGTGGACCCTACAAGGCAAGAAGTTCGTCTGAAATTGCACTGGGTTGCATATGACGTGTTCAACGACACAATACGACGAGTGTTCGGAGAGTACGTCGAGATAAAGGAGGCGCCGCGGGAAACGTGGAGGGTGCCGGACTTCGAAGGCGTCGAGTCTACCAATCGGCTCGTCCGCTTGGTGCTTCGTGAAGGCGTCACACTCGACCGGCTCCCGCACCAGCTGCGCCCCGGCAGTGGCACGGTGTTGGTGGTGGTCCCAGGAAGGGCTCCGATTTGGCTACGATGCCGTACCAAGGGGCATATACGGCGTGACTGCCATGTACCCAGGTGTGCCGAGTGCCGCGCATACGGACACGTGCAGGCAGACTGCACCCGCTCGTACGCGGGCGCAGTCGGGCGTGGTACGGACGGGGACCAGAACGAGCTCCTTATGGACGAGGACGAGGCGGAACGCGCGGCGGCGCCTGATGTGACCCAACCCGAGCCGGCCGCCGAGACGAGTGGTGGGAAGCCAGAGGAGGGAACGTCGAGTCCAGACACTGGGACTCAACAACCGACGTCGCCGGAGACAGTCGCCAAGGACGTGGACGCCGCTGGAGAGGGCGCTTCATCGCACGGAGACAACAGCAGCTCCTCTGGGATGGAAGTCGAGGAGGCGACGTCAAAGCGCCGCTGTGACGATCTTCTCGCGGCATCGCAGGAGCGACGGCTAAGTCAGCTGGAAGAGCAGTGGAAAGTGAGCGGTTCTTCTGAGAAGAAGATGCGAGTCGCCAGCTTGCCACGGCCGTCGTCGCTTCCACGCGGTGATAAGCAGGCTCCTTGAGCACCGGCGGGATGGGAACACACTGGGCCGGCTGTGGAACTAGAGTGGTAAGCGCCGTGCGCTCCGTCTGTGCCTATACACTAGACTATGGTTTCTTTAGAAAGGACACTCCGAATTGCTACCCTTAATGTCCGAGGGCTCGCAGCCAGAAGGCGACAAAGTCAGCTGTATCGCCTTGTAACGGAGCAGGACCTAGACATAGCCGCTGTTCAGGAGACAAAAGTCGAGAGCGAGGACGGTACGGAGCGTATGGTGCGCCCTTTTACAACACGTTATGACGTTTGCGTTAGTCACGCGATTGGGACGTCGGCGGGGTGTGTTCTTTTCGTTCGCTAGTGTTTAGGAGAAGTTATTCAAACTGTAACGACGTGTGAGTTGAGAAGACTTGTGGTTTGTGATTTTTCTTTATCCGGTTTGAAATGGCGCGTTATTTCCATATACGCACCTACCAGAGTTGACGAGAGGCGTGTATTTTTTTAGAATATTCGGCAGTACTGTGACACCCAGCGACTCGTTATTTTGGTTGGCGATTTTAATTATGTGCGCTCAGCACACGATAAAACCAGCTCCTCTTCTCATAATGACGCGAGCACAGAGGTTTTGAGGGCTATAATAAATGATTTTGACCTAGAAGACGTTGGGGAATGTGTTAGTAACGGTCGGGGTGTTCAGTTCACCCACTTTCAAGGCACTAGCCACGCCCGCTTAGACAGAGTGTACGTCTCACTGGAATTAATTCCGTTATGTCGCGATTATTTTGTGAGTCCTGTCTCCTTCAGTGACCATTGTCTGGTTAAGTTTTGTATCGGTGGTAAAACTGAAAATAGGAAAACCTTTAAATGGGAATTATGGAAATTCAACAGTAAGCTATTGGAGGATGTCGCTTTCATGGAGTTTGTCAAGCAAGCTGTAGAAAAGTTAAGTACAGGAAACAAATTTGAATGTGGAGCTAACTGGGAAATTTTTAAACAGCAATTAAAAATGAGGGCGTTAGAAAGAGCTGGTATAATTAAACACGAAGAAAGAAAGAACGAAACGTTATTGCGCTCGAACTTGCAGACGTGGGTCAAAGAGGAATGCAGAAATCCCGGAGCATTTCAAGATGACATTCATTCTTTGAAGGAAAAAATAGAGCTTCTAGATAAAAATCGTTATCGCGGGGCACTCGTGAGAGCGCGAGCCGAAGGGTTGACTTTGGGGGAGGCTCCCACTAAGCCTGCGCTGAGCATGGAGAAAAGCTATGCCCGGCGAAATGTGATAACCGAGATTGAACGTGACGGGGCGATAACAAGCGAGAAAGCGGAAATCGAGCCTGCGTTTTTCGATTATTATAGTAACTTATTCGCATCTAGTGCGGTTGATCTCGATGGTTTCAAAAATGAATTCTTACCTTTCATGCCGCGATTAGATAATGAGACAAAAAAGTTTTTAGAAGCCCGGATCACAGTCAAGGATGTGGTGACCGCTATTGAAGCTCTGAACCCAGGAAAATCTCCAGGACCTGATGGGCTCAGCGCCGCATTATATAAAGCCTTGAAGCATGAATTTTCTGTAGTTTTAGCTAATGTTTATAATGAGGCTTTCGACCTTGGTGTTCTCCCTCCCTCTTTTTTGTCGTCTCACACTATTTTGATTCCGAAAACAGAGGACACCGTAAAACTTCGGCGTGTTACATCTTACCCTCCCATAAGTTTAACAAATGTGGATTACAAAATACTGATGAAAATATTGGCCAAAAGGCTACAGATAGTAATAACAGATATAGTTGGCCCTCACCAAACATGCGGGATAAAAGGGAGAACGATATTTACAAATAGTCATACGGCGCGGAGTGTATTGGAGAGTTGTGACGTCATGCACAGTGGCGTAGCAATGCTACAACTAGACCTAGAGAAGGCGTTCTATCGTGTACCACATGACGTTTTGCTATCAGTTTTAGACCATGTTAATGTTGGCTCAGTTATTCGGGAAGGGGTACGTATGGGGGGGCCTATAGCGGATGTACGACGAGCCTTATAGTAAATCATTCCGTTGGAAGACGTATCCATGTGCAACGTTCCGTTCGCCAGGGGTGCCCTTTGTCACCGCTGCTTTTTTGCATCTACATTGAATCACTATGTTTAAGTATCATCAGAAACTACAGTGTTCGAGGGTTTAATTTTTTTTCAACTGAGATACGTGTCTTAGCTTATGCTGACGATATTGCTGTGTTCTGTAGGGATCACCAGAGCATAGTCCAAGTCGTAAACATAGGCAAACGGTTTTGCTGCGTTAGCGGAAGTGCGGTGAACTGGTATAAGTGCCTGGGTTTTTGGCACACTCTAAAAAAAAGGGTAGTCATACGTGACTATCTTTGGGGTGGTAAAAAGTTATCCCAAATATAACGACCCCTAGGGTAAAAATGACGACTTCACACGTCGTCAAAAAGCAGGTAGTCAATATCGACGACCCCCAAAAGCAACATGGCGGACGGTTAGCGAGGCTCGGATTCCCCGGTAAGGCCTACCGAACAGCACGGCTTTTCGGCCGAGTTAGAGAATACGGCGCATACGCCTATTCGACGTCTTCCAAGCGCCATCAGACACTCAAAACATCCATCCTTAGACACGGGTACCGTACCAATTAGCCGGGAAGACGGCAGCGTGTTTGCCGGAATCGCCGCGATTGCACCCGACGGCATCTCGCTAGATTGACTGTATTTTTACCGCCGGCGGAGAACGCTCAAAAAAGAAATCGTAACGCGAGTAATGGGCACGCTGACTTTATTCAAGACAACGTATCATTGTCGTTTGCGGCGATGAATCGCTGGGGACCTTCATCGACACCGACGGGAGGCGTTTAACTCGCACCAACGCCCCGCTATCTTTCTTTCTTTTTGTTTTTTTCCCTATCTCTTCTTGTTTGTGCCTACCTCAACCGACGTGGTTATCCATTGCTGCCTGCACTTCGCAGCTCTTCGACACAAAACAATAATTTAGGTGGCCGATTGACACAATTATTACGATTGTTTTCAATCTGAGAGGCACGTAGGGAGCCCCGTGGACCGCAGAGCCTGGACGGCTGGACCGTATGCCAGCTGTTTACAATCAATAGCTACAGGACTGCACAACACTTCGCTTATTGAATCAGGCGGCAGCTTGCGCCACCTAGGAGGTGTAGTAGTAACCGCTAGATGCACTAAAAAAGATGCTCATTCACTAACTCTCCTGAAGCTCCTGACAACGTACGTACTGCACGTATGACAACTCATGCGCCAACACACACCAACCACGATACTGAACACCAGTTACGGGTACACACATATCAACAGTACAACAAGGCACAAGCAAATGCAACACAACACCTCCGCGACTCTCTACTCACTAATAGCGAGTTCGTTTCACACGCACTGGCACCGTTCGAGTTCTCTCCCAGAATGCATCGCACTCACAGAGTGTTGCACGGAAAACTGGACTCAAAGGAACTCGCCAAATGCACCGAGTGCAAAAGACTGATGCTGCCGCCATCTATGTTGTAGAAAAGGTACCGACTTCAAACCGAAACTAGCGCCTTTCTGTTCCGAGTAGTGCGTGGGAATGCGAGAATGCAGTCGCTACCAACGTTTATCTACAAACGTTGGCAACTGCAACCTGAAATTTATAGTTGCGATGTCTTCAAGCAGCTCGGCTGCCGTAGAGATAGTTACAGACGGCGTAAATTTCCTCAACCAGCTGTCTACAAAGCAGCTGGTTGCGATCTTTCAATCCTTATAACCGTTTAGACGGAAGAAAACTGATGATGCTGTCCGAGCAGAAGCTTGATCCGTTTGAGCATGGTATTATGCGTGAACCACTGAAAGGGTACGGCTTAAAACTAGCCTGTTGGAATATCCAGCAAAACTGGGACTTTCGGTTTGGATCGTTATTATAGGTGGATTAGATATTAGCCTTGGTGAAGGCGTCGAGAACGAGAGCTTTCTCGAAGAAAATACGACGGGGAAAGTTAGCTGCGTAAGTAAATGTTAAACATGATGATGTTGCCCAATTTTCGGGTAAAGTCACCATCTTTAGCTTTCTCTGATGCTTATTGCGCAGTCAGAGGTGTCTGCTGGGGGAGTTTTATCGACAAATGTTAAATTTTTCACCCGCACACGGATGGTGATAGACATCTCGGGGGCCGCTGTTGCGTTTGTTCTGAGCATTTCTTTACACACTGGTATATTTCAGCGTTTGTACGGCAACAGAGCGATTTGAAACCTGCAAATAAATCACGGGTTGTCAAATCGCTTCTTTCGTGAAATAGCAGACGCTCACAATTCAAGCTCGCGTTTGATTTCGTTGCCCGCGGGACGCGATTTCTATCAGAAATTCAGTTTTTTTTTTTTTTTTTTTTTTTTTTTTCCCCGTTCGGTTCCGCGACACATCGTAGCAGACGAACCCTCGTCGTCTGCTCCCGCTCCTCGCCGGCCCCGCCGGAGCGAGGCATGACGGGATTGCATTTTGGAGCACTCCCGATTTCCTCGGTGCAGCGAGTGCATGCACGCGTGGGGTTTCAGCGCTGAAACGAACTCGGAGAGTGCAACCACTCGTGGAGCGCCGGCCGAAACGAACCCGTTCCACGCTGCGAGTGGGCACGCGTGGGCACGAGTGCCGTGAAACGAACTCGCTATAACTCTCCTGAAGCTCCTGACAACGTACGTACTGCACCTATGACAACTCATGCGCCAACACACACCAACCACGATACTGAACACCAGTTCCGGGTACATACATATAAACAGTACAACAAGGCACAAGCAACTGCAACACAACACCTCCGCGACTCTCTACTGTCTCTGACCACCCTACCGACCCGGTTCGTGTATATGCCCTAGACGGTTCTGACAAGGATTAGGCAAGTGACTGCCGCTGTTTAGTTGATGAATACAAAGAGTATCTGCAGGTATTATTAGTATACAGTTATTCTGAGTATTTAGATTGGCCGGCTAGACACCTCTCTTAATCTAACGCTTTGAAAGGCAACATGATATGAAAATAATCAGCGAAAGTAACACCGCATGGCATGGTCCAGATCAGTTTCGGTTTCAGATTCACGCAGTGATACGCTTACTAATGCCATGTTGCCCCATGCTCGTTCCGCGCGTGTAATAGCAGCAAAGGTTACAATAATATCTGCATTCCTAGTCGGTAATCGGCTGAAGGTCACATAATTCTTAGTCTTGTGTTGTTAAATACCCCACAAAGCCCAGCGTATCATATTTGCTACGTGGAGTTTGATGACTCAAAAAGTGTCAATAAATTGCGTGAAGCTGAGACCATGGAGTTATTATTGTAATAACTCTATGGCTAAGACCAAAGCCCGCAGTATCGGTTTTGATACGCTGACAGAGTTTTCCGATTTGGGTAGTTCAGCAAGGCCCCGCCACGCTGCCGCTGGCAGCTAAAGCAAGATGGCCGCACGCAGCAGCTCGCTCGAAGGCATACCGTCGGCGTCATTTTACTCGAAAAACAGTAAGCCGTCCTACACTCGGCACATTTTTTTTTTTTTTTTTTGCTCAGAAAGTGTTGCGGAACCAAATTATTCCGTTCGTTGTTGTTTTTGAGTCCCGTCCGCTTAGTAACATTGCTTCAAATTTCTGCGTATCATTTTCGATACAGTGGGTCGTAATTGATGGCACAATTTTTCTACCAATTCTGATACGCTTTTTTCACTGATCTCTACTATAGGGGGCTGGATGCCCCTTAGCTGCTCTCCGAGCCTGACGCAAATGAAGCCACCGGAAGTTCGATGCTTGTCCTGGAAGTCGGGCGTGCGCTGGGCTTCCTAGTGCATTCAGTCGATTTTTCGGACCATGGTTTTTGTGTCTTTGATTGGGTTTTAATACTCCCGTTCTGGATTAAATCCCGAGAATGAGGCATTTGAACTTGGGACATATTCACAACTTAATCAAATAGAATCTCAAAATGTTTACATTGAATGGTTTCCCATGATACTTCTCTGGTCCGCATGCGCTCTTACTGCGCAACAAGCTGGCTTTCTTGAGGGAACAAGCGAAAATCCAGCGCCCTCGACGTTTTTCGAACCAGCACTCGGAAGGTTTACAAAGCCTACCAAGCGTTCACTTCCGGGACAAGCCGCTCACTTCCGGTGGCTTCAAACCTGTTTGCTCAATGCGCCATCCAGCCCCCTCTAGTGGAGATCAGTGGTTTTCTTGGTAAAGCTTTGAATGGTACACGTTTTAACCGTTTTTTTTTTTATTGATTTTTCTTTCTAATTTTAGGTTCCTAAGTTAGGAACATATTGAACAACATCGTCGCCGGCGAAGATGTCAGCGATTTTAGTGATCTGTCGGAAAGTGACGAAAATTAGTCCCCCCGCTGCGGCTGAGCCCTCTGAGACAAGTGATAATGAAGAAACCGTAGAAAATTCCTTCGGGTCATCTGTAGCTTCGTCTTCTCGTCCATACAACAAATGGCGAAAGGAATTGCTCCAAAACAGTCATGCTAAATTTTCCAAAGTATTCTCTGAGCCGGATGCCATAGATTCACCACTGTTCCTTTTCCGCCAGTTTCTAAGTACTGATATGCTCACTATGCTAGAGGAGCAAACAAATGTGTACAGTACACAGAAATACGGCAGCTCCGTGACACAACTCTGCAAGGGCTGGAGCAATATATTAGAATATACCTGAAAATGGGGCTTACAAAATGCCGAACGTCATGTGCTACTGGGAAAATGGGACAAGGTATTCTCCTATCGCTGACAAGAGGTGGAGAAATCGTTTCTTGAAGCTGATGCAATGCATGCATGTTGTAAGCAACATGGAAACCACCGAAGAAGCGAAGGAGGACAAGTTGTGGAAGATTCGTCCTTGGATTTCATTATTCCAGCACAACCTCTAGAGCATTGAACAAGAAGAGTTCAATGCGGTGGATGAGATAATGGTGTTATTTACAGGAAGGAGCTCGCTAAAACAGTACATCCCAAACAAACCGACGCCGTGGGGTTTCAAGCTTTGGGGACGGGCAGGCACATTCGGTGTCCTTTACCAGTTCGAGGTATACCGAGGCCACTCCAAAGGAAACTACATTTTTGGACTTGGGGGTGATACTGTCCTGAGCATCTGCTCTGAAATACCTTCAAATGAAGACTTAAAGTTTGCAGCTGACATTTTTTTTGCTCTTTGAACCTTGTTGAAGAGTTAACGAGAGGAATACAGTACGTTGGAACTCTGAGGCAAAATCGGCTGAGAGACTGCAAACTCCAGGATGAGAAGACTCTGAGAAAAGTTGGCCAAGGCTCACATGATTACAGAGTTGACAATGACAAAGGAATTGTGGTAGTTCGCTGGTTTGACAGGAAAGCTGTCACCTTAGTGTCAAACTTCGTCTCTGTTGAGTCTATTCAGCAAGTCTAACGGTATGACCGGAAGGCCAAACTCCACATTGACATCACACGCCTGGCAATTGTTGGTATGTAAAACAGTTTTAGGCGGGGGGGGGGGGGGGGGAAGATCGACCAGCATAATTATCAGGTGTCGCTGTACAAATACACCATTCGGTCGAGGCGCTAATACACGTACTGTACCTCATATATCATGCTATCTTCATCTGCATCGTGAATGCGTGGAATATTCACAGGCGCCAAAGCCATCAGCTGAAGGAGCGGCCACTCAAGCTGAGAACCTTCATTGCCAGTTTATCAGAAAGCCCGATCTCTACTAGAAAAGCACCAAGAGGACGGCCGGTCAGTCTGCCTTCGCCTCCGATGAAGAAGAGGAAGTTCACGCCAAGTTATCCCCAAGATGACGTTCGAAAAGACGTGGTTGGGCATCTTCCAACTGTGGCGAGCAACCGACTTCGATGCAGGAACTGTGTGCCCAGTGTGAACACATTTAGCACAGTTGTGTGCGCGAAATGCAATGTAACTCCGAGTCTGAGCAAGCGACATAACTGTTTCTTTGAATACCACAAGCCACGAGACTGCAGCTGGCAAGGACATAGCAGAAAAGCCCAGTGTATCATATTTGATACGTTCAATATTTTTTTACTGGTTTGAAATTTTGTTCTTTTTCTATGAATGTACTCACCTTAGCCATAAATAAAGGCACACAAGTTTCTACAGATTTAATTTGCCTAGAAATATGTTAGGGCTTAAATTTCTGAAGCACTTAAATTTAGTGCTTGAGAATAGGTGACAATTGTAGCGGGCAAACGCTGGCGGCACGCTTTCCCGTGTTGATCGAGTGACCGATGAGTCGCTCTACTCGCTCTACTTTAGAATCCCCTAAATTATACTCATGTGAAAAAAAAAAAGGATTGGGGTACCTGTAAAAGAAACAAAAACAACTAGCATAGCCGAGATTTCTTCTTTTTTTTTTTGTGCTGCATTCGGAGAACATGTACACCGTTATCAAATTATTTTAAATCTTTCAGTTTTCTGTTGACAACAAAAGGTTTTCATTTTTCAAGTATGGGGACACTTGATATAAACAGTGTATTAAGTTCAAAACATTAGGGCATTACAGCCAAAACTATACTGTGTGTATATATATAACGTGGCTATAATGAAGACAAAGTGCTCAGATGGCAATTGTTTGTATTCTTTTATTTTCCAAACCTGATCATACATTTTATATTTAAACTATTTTCCTCTAAAAAATAAATAAAACTCCTAAAACAACCTTGTAGGTACTTTTGACACATTGTGGAAATGGAAATCTGAAAAGGAGTCTTTTTCTAGCACCAGACTATCGAACTATAATAGCTATAGTAATGATACTTTCAAAAGCCAGAGACAACCCTTTGAATATGAAACAAAACAGAAAACTTACATGGAAACAGGGAACGTTTAACCAAAAAACAATGTTATGTATGCATTACAAACATATTAAATCATCAAAATATGCAACATCACAGTCACTTCATCATTCTAAAAAAACAAAAAATACCTGAAAATATGTATAACACGAAAAGGGATATGATTTACACCAAGCAAGATACTGGGCCATAGAAGCAAAGTTTCAACAATAAAAAAAGTAAAAAAAAATATAGCGGTAGCTGATGCGCCGAAATATAGTGGTAGCTGACGCACCAACATGTAGAGATCCTCTGGTGGACAGGTGACGATGATGGTGGTTCGACGATCCGGCTGCTACTTGGCAGCAGGAGACATCCAGGAAGGGCCGGTAGAGCGGCAGCGCTATGGGGTGTCCTTATGGGTGACGAGGCAGGGGCGATTGACCTTTAGATTTAGGTTTAATAAATCATAGAGCAGAACATCAAACCAGAAGAACGCAAACGGTGAAAGGGGCGCAAGTTCGGGCTCGCGCTGGCGCTTGTAAAAACACAAGTAGCGCCCGTGACGACACAACAATCTAGTAAAAGCCAATTACTACGCTGCCAGTGAATTTCAACGTGCTACTGAATTGGAAAGTTTGCGCACTACGTACGTACAGCCAGGAGATCACAACCACGACGGGTGCAGCTCAGAAATTGAACCAGTCCGAGGTTGATGAAAACAGTACGGGCGACACAGTCACATACCTCTGAGTCTGAGCATGTTTACCCTGCCGATCCTCGGTCCCAGTGTTCAATGGTTCAACACGATCAGATATACAACTAATCTCTTTTTTTTTAATATTCTTTGCAATATCATAGGGCAGAAAGATATCCTCACCTCAGTTCGGCAAACACCCACGCCGTTTGTTGTTGTTATGTCGCCACAGCTACACCCCACCACGGTCCACGGCTGTCGAGACCAGTGTTGCTGCTCGCGCTGACAAAATGTTTATTCCACCAATTTACGCGAATTGCACAACATATGTGATCTTGGCGGATCTTTAAAGATCACGAAAGCTAAGGAAGCATATCGTTTATAGTCTTACAGTAGTTATCCAAGTTACTAATATCATTTACGACTGCCTGCACGTGAATATCGGATTCGAAAGTGACCACACCCCGTCGTCACCTGCAGAAAGGCGGTCATTCCACAGCGGTTTGGGGTCGTCACTTTGCCCAAAGGCTAGAAACTCGCCTTTTGGTGTAGTCAGAGCCTCCAAAGCGCCATTTGGCTCCCCAGGGTAGTCATTTTTTTAGAGTGCATGGTGACTGGGATTTGACTCCAAGAGTGTTTGCTAACATTAAGTGGGAAACTACACCAGCAAAGTATTTGGGCGTGCCCCTTGAGCATTATCGGGATAGCGAGCATTATTGGCGTAATCAAGCGGTGGAGATTAGAGATAAAGCAGAGAAATGGAGGGGTAGCGGTTTTTCAATTTTCGCACGTACCACCGTTTGCAATTTGTTTCTTGTGAGCAAGTTGTGGTACGGTGCTTCAAGTCTTGCACTGTTCTCGAGCAAATGTGCAGAAGCTACATCGAGTATTAGCAGTGTTTATTTGGGGCTCTTCTTGGGAGCGTACGAGCAGAATGAACCTTTTTCGGCGAGTCCGCGAAGGGGGACTAGGTCTATCACATCTATTTTTGCGTCAAGTAGTCAACCGTTTTTTGTTTTTTCGCGACGTTAGCGATCCCTTTCTGCGCACGGTGTGCCAAGTGAGATTGGGTCGGGTTATGCCCGAGTTGGTAGTTTCTTCAACTTATATGTCAGGTGGTATTCATGGCTACCTCAAGGAAGTGGTTGCATCATGCCGGTTTTTGTTAACTCGTTTTTCAATTGAATATTTGAGTACAGTAACCCGCAACCGATTGTATAAGGATGTTTGTGATGCTGTTTTTCCTGTTCCTTTGTATAGAGCTCTGTTCTGTGCAGGCCCAGGACAGGACGTCTTAAAACGCGTGAAGAGAATGTTAGTGTCGCACGGTGTGAAGACCTTTTTCTTTAAACTACACACCGGTACCCTACCGGTCAAAACATGGATGGAGGAGAAGGGACTGTTTGTTCCCTGGGGTGTACACTGTTTCCTTTGTCAGAAACCGGAGACGATTGAACATGTCTTCCTGGAGTGCTGGGATGGCG
The DNA here is from genome assembly GCF_016920785.2 of Ixodes scapularis. Classification (NCBI taxonomy): domain Eukaryota; kingdom Metazoa; phylum Arthropoda; class Arachnida; order Ixodida; family Ixodidae; genus Ixodes; species Ixodes scapularis. The sequence goes on from NW_024609836.1 coordinate 62,260,324, forward strand.
CCTTTCTGTGGGATGTCCTCCAGCGCACCTTGAAGAAAGACTTCCCGCTAGACGAGCATGGGATCAGGTACCTGCCCGTAGAGACCGATGGAGACGTCCCGGTAGATTGCATTATGCCACTGGGCCTGCACAGCATCTGGAGGTGTCGGATGGCTGTGCGACATGCTGAACAGGATGCGCGTGAAGCTCGGGATTATTTCCGGGAAAGCGTTATCTCATTCGTTGAAACCTATAAGGCCCAGCAGAGCGTGCCTGAGTGGCTTCCTTATATTGAAAGGTTGATTACAATGAGCAAATTTTAACTCCATCGTGCTGGCCAAAAGCAGGCTTGCATTTTAGCATTGTCTGACCTCGTTTGTGTGTTTCGATTTGTTTTTGCGTTTTTAACCTGTCAAAACTCGGCAATAATAAAAAAAAAAAAAATCGCGGCCATGGCCTAACGGTTATCGCGCTTGCCTCCCACGCGAAGGGCCAGGGTTCGATACCTGGGAGCGGCACATCTTTTTGTTTATTCCTGCAGACTAGTATTCTGGTAAATTCGAAAACCATCTTGGCTGGTTCGAGATTAGAATGTTGTACGCGCCGAACCTTCTACGCCGAATGCTCCAGAAGCCCATGCGTGTACAAAAGCGGCTCCGCGTGGCAAGCCGGAGTCAGTTTCGCCCCAGCGTTCGACTCTGCTCTTTCGCCGACTTCGACGCCCGCGACGCTGTACTGTTATCTTTCGTTTCCTTATTTATTTTGGGCATAAGTTCGCCCGATTAAACGTTTAGTTTACTCAGTTGTTTGCTGCCTCATCACTTGTCATTCGTGACAAAATGAGCGTCTTCTGGAATGATAAAGGGCATGACTATTTTAACAGCTCTCGCGTTAACAGCATTTACACCATTTCTTCTTAGGGGCCCAATAATGTCGCCCCATTTGCTCTCATAATAGTTTAAGTGAATCACCACTTTTCTTCTTTTTTTTTTTTTAAATCCCGTGTGTTGGTGGCACACGCGTAGTTTGCCGCGAAGTTAGGCTGTTTTAGGTCGATTGGATACCTTGATGTCTGACAATCTGTTCCAAGAGGCTTAAGATTGCGGGGTTAGCGTTATTCTTTTGTGTGATCCCCTCGGATGTGAACATCGTAGTACAAACACCAACATGTGGTTGTAGCAAGGGTAGCATACTTCCGAGTAAAGCCAATGTACGACTACCCTATAAAACAACGGCTTCTTCAGAAACTTAAAGAAAAAAATATCCCAGAATGGGCAGCGCATCTGGCCTACGCCAACTAGAGATTCCGCGAACTTTTCGCGAACCTGAGGTTCGATAATCAAACCAAGGGGTTCGAAAGGTGCGCAAAGTTTCGAAACGTCGAACTTATTACATAACAAATTCGAAACTTTTCTAACCTTCGAATTTCCCAAGTACTTTACGAGGGAATTAATGTTATTATACCGCTGTCAAATGGCGTTCTAAATGTCCTTTTCACTAAGCTCCTTTACAGAATCGGCCAATCAGCTCGCAATGTTGAGTGAGCACGTGCGCTACGGCGTGAGCTGATTCGCCGATTTTATAAAGGAGCTTGTTCTAAAGGCCTTTATAATGCCCGTCTGACAGGGGTATTACTCTGTTAAAGTTGTTCAGTGACATTGGCGTCGACAGCTTTTGCGTAGTAGGAACTGCTAAACGCGTGCAGCTTCGGGGTTTTCCCATTTGAATTGGGGGCTGCCGCAATGTATCGTCGTGAAACCTCGTCGAAGCAGCAAAGACACCTGTCTCTGTCGTCATGGCAACTCTGGACACTCTGATGTGCCTGCGTTTTCGTAGACCCGGGATCCCCCGCTTCTGGTCAAGAGATCCAACGAGTCAAAAGATCCAACGAGTCAAAAGGTCCAATAATGGATCTTTTGACTCGTTGGATCTTTTGACTAGCCAGACACGAGTCAAAAGATCCAATGTGGGTCAAAAGGTCCAACGAGTCAAGAGATCCATCGAGTCAAAAGATCCACGCCGAGTCAAGAGGTCCAACGAGTCAAAAGGTCCAACGAGTCAAAAGGTCCACGGCGAGCCAAGAGATCTAAAGAGTCAAAAGGTCCAACGAGTCAGAAGGTCCAGTAATGAATCTTTTGACGCGTTGTATCTCTTGACTCAGCAGACGCGAGTCAAAAGATCCAATGCGGATCAAGAGGGCCAATTACTTGAGAACTGCCGCGTCATATTGCAAGCGGGTCGCGAAAAGCTCCTCACCAGTCCTCCCCTAGTGCAAGGGGAGACGTTGAACATTGAAGACCAGACTTTTTTTTTTACTAAGTGCCGTAGTTTTTGTTGAAAAAAGAAAAATATGAAATGTGAGACAGATTGAAGTTTGACGCGCCGCTCAACTCCGCACCGTTTTCCGGTTTGCGGCCGGAAAACGGGCCTGAAGGGGTTACCCCCGACCGGTTTTGTGTCGCTGGCTTTGGTAATTGGGGAGGGAGCGCTTTTCTTGGCTTCGGGTAGATGCGCCACTAAAACTTTGCGTGACAAAAGTCAAGAATATGAGTCTTTTGACGCGTCTGTCCACGTTTTTACGACAACATTAAAAAAAATGTATCCTCAAATTGAGCAGGTACTTATTGAACTTTCTAACTCTTTCACTCAGTTCACGTCACGCGCGTGTTTTCTTGGTCGGCTCAAGCGGCTGCAGGAAGAAAGGGAAATAGTCCCCTTTTTTCTTCGCGATTTCTCCGCGGCTAGGGGAGGGCCGGAGGGGATTCTCCTTATTTTGTTGCGGTGTCGCTCAACCTGACTTTTTTTCCGTAAAGCAATATTGTCCTCGAAGACGAAGCGGAACGAGCATACAACCGCGGCGAGGGGACCTGCTTTCAAAACGCGTCAGCTTTGTTTTTAGGTGACTTCGATTTTCCTGGAGTAACGAGTAATTAGCGGGCTAGCAAGCAGGCAATAGACAAATTGCCAACATCTAAACGAAAAAGGCAGGCGAAAAAACGATCTGATGTTGCGATGTGTTTAAACAAAGTTATCCAGGATCTAAAAATCGCTGAGCTTATGTCCGGAGAGATAGTATACGGCGAGCTTTTTACAGCGAAGCTTTTTATGGCTAAGTTTCTGTGGATTTTTTGTGTGCGTAACCAAACACTTTACGTTCGCACCGCTGCACGCGCACGCCTTCCCCGTATAAAAGATTCGAAGTAAATAACCAAAATAAAGCGTCGACGAACGCGCGTGCAAGATACCATTTGTTTTAGGTTTTTGCTTTAGAACAGCTACTGCTGCAGACGACGGCACGTGCTGCGCCTGGAACACCATTCCGTGCATTCTCCTTGATGCTTGGGTAATTTAGCAATAGGTCTATTCAGTAGATGTTATCAATAGGAGGTATTCACTGGGGGCCATATTTGAGGGCGATGTTTAGAGCGCATGCTCAGAACGGGCTCACATTAATAGCCTGCTAAGACCGGCCACCTTGATGGTGCTAAATGCACGCTCTAAAAGGACTGCGGGAGCTCGCCGTCAGCACGCGCTCAGCAGCAGCGCACACGTATATGGCCGCCAGTGAATACTCCCTATAGGCACCATTTTCAAGATCAGTAGACTCTCAGGTAGATAATAACGGTTTATCAAAGATGTGCCGCTGTGCGACCTGCGGGGCGGCGGAGCAAACCTCACCGGAGAAAAGCTCACCGGAGATAAGCTCACTGAAGAAAAGCTCGCCGCCAAACTGTCCGATGCTGAGAAAAGCTCACCTACGAATCTAAGAATCGAGCGTCGCCTCAAGTGAAATACGCTCACCCAACTGAAGTATGCAGTGATGGCTTATGCGCATGCAATCATTCTGCCCTTCACTAGCAGAATATATTTCTAGAGCGCAGTTCTTAGGGGCCCGTTTCCGGCTTGAGCGGCGTCGGCGTAACCGCGAGGTCACGTGACCCCCCCCCCAAAATCACGTGACCCCCTTAGGTCACGTGTCCCCCTCAGGTCACGTGACCCGCCTCAGATCACGTTACCCCTGAGGCCACGTGACCCCCTGAGGCCACGTGACCCTCTGAGGTCACGTGACCCCCTTGGGACACGTGACCCCCCGAGTTCACGTATCCCCCTGACGTCACGCGAGCCCCCCTAGTCACGTGACCTCAAGGAGTCTCCTATCCCTCATTACGCTTCCATCTTCCTCCTCAAGCGCTTATGGCCTGAATGTCCAACGAGACTGAATGTCCAACGAGCCTGAATGTCCAATCGGTCACGTGACAGGCGAGACGGAATGTACAACGAGACGAAAGATCCAATCGAGACGGAATGTCCATCGAGTCTGAATGTCCAAAGAGTCGAAAGGTCCAACCGAGACGAAATGTCCAACGTGCCTGAATATCCAACGAGACGAAAGATCCAACCGAGACGGAATGTCCAACGTGCCTGAATATCCAACGAGACGAAAGATCCAACCGAGACGGAATGTCCAACGAGCCTGAATGTCCAACGAGTCTGAATATCCAACGGATATAGAATGAACCTTGCAAAGAGTTTAGAAGACATTTCTTTGTTGAATCGTAGGAATACTGATAGTAACGGCGGGTGAAAAATGCGTTCGATGAAATGGGGAACCGGACATTTCGGTGCGGAGATATCGGTACGCGATCATTTCGGTATTTGGTCGCTTCGGCGCCGGGCTTTTCAGTACCGGGATTTTTAATGCACGGCTATTTTGATATGCCGCTGAGCTTGTCCCACTGACGTTGCCTCTGTAAAGTCCCCAAAATGAAACTAAAATTATGCTCGTATATTTTGTAAACTTCATAAAATCCCAAAAACAATTCATTTATTGTTCGTTTTATATATCGAAATATAGAGATGATATCCAAACTTTAAAAAAAAAAAAGACGTTTAAAGGTCACACATGCTACAAGATCAAAGAACGAACTCGTTGACCATTGACAACCTGTCACGCGTTTGATTTTAGAAGGTCGTACCTCTGGACCAGAAACAAATGTGGGACCCACGAGCGTCCTCAGCCACCGTTTTTCCGTATCGTACGAGTTGCTATATTTTTCTTATTCGTGTCCCTGGTCCCGCAAAGATGATGTCCCTCGCATGGGAGAAAAGCGCCTGATTGAATTTTTAGTATTATAATTATTATTAAATGCAGTCGGTGTAGTATGTGTAATTACTCTAAATTGCAGTTTTTGTTTTCTTCTTTTTTACAGAATGAACGTGAAAGATTTAGACATCTTTGATTGAACTTCTCGGTCCCCAGAAACAAAAATTCGATCCTCATATCAAAATCAGTGATAGAATACAACATTCCTCCCATTCAGCCTTTGTGCAGCTAATCTCCTCAATTAGTGAGCTTTTGTCCGGTGGTTGTGCGTTGACGCTTATCGCGACGATTAGTTTCGCATGCTTCGGCCACCAAAGCGATTGCTGTCGCAGTGAACCATGTATTAAGCAACTAGTAGGTAATATTAATAATTATTACAATACTTTTTTAGGGTTGGCTTCCATCGTTTCTGCTTTTCCTGGTCACGTGGCATGCAGCAATCGCACCGATACGCGCCCAGGTAGCATACCAAGGCTGCGATCGGATCTCAACTGGTTCTAACTCTGTCACAGAGCCGCTGCGACAGTGCGACCGTTATTTATTCATATGCGTACATTACAAGTGCACATATGACCACGGCATCAGGAGGTCAACCCCTTGCTCGGTCTTCCCAAATTCCATAATGCTAGAGTTGCGGGTGAACATTCTCACTTAGAACCTGACTTTTATCATTTTGAATAACCCGGGTATGGTTCACTATCGGACCCTCTCCAATTCTGAGAGCTGCATTTGTCATCCTCTCTTTTTTGAAAAGAAGGTCTCACTGTTGACGACCACTGTCACCGGCAATCTACACACCCAACCCTAATCAACTCTTTACGACAGTTCGACAAACGGGGACTTTCGCCCCATTCTTCATTCTGCGAATCGGGACGAATTGTCCTTCTTCCAGTTGTCCAGAGACCAATAGAATTTCAACGAAGTGACCAGATTCGTGGTGCAATACGCTTACACTACAAGAATAGAAAGCCACGTGGAACGATCTATTGCTATATTCGCACATGATGCAGGCTATTAGTACATCCGGGTGTGAACCTTCTGCTGCACGCCGAGATTGATGCGTTCGCTTCCTTTATCAGCAGTCAAGCTCCCACCTACCAAGACGTCATGATCTACCTCGACAAAATGGCGACATTTGGAGTGCTTCCAGAAGCCAGTTAAATTACATGGGCTTCTGAAAACCACTATATGTGACGTGCACTATATGCATGTCACATGCAAAAAAAAAAAGCGTACTGTGTGATACTAGTATTATCGCTCTACTCACTGACATACAAACCTATTGGTAGGAAATGGATGCGTATGTAAACTACTGACGACTGAAGTGTACAGTGAGTAGTTGTCTGTTCCAAAGATATACGAACAAAAATAAAAATTTCTCAAATTCACACAAATGTTTCGCATTTACTCAGGAATTGTCGGGTCACACCAGCCACTACCCCCATGCATTTACAGGCGCGTTAGATGTAGATTTCATTAAAAAAAAAGATATCTATTTTTTTATTGTGGGGAATTACGCTTGTGGAAACTCTTGATGCCTCGCACCCACAGCTCCCAAAGCTCATTTTAAAAACTAAGATATTGACTTTCCGCATAGTCAGTAGGGCTGGCGGGCCGTCATGTGTTTGCAATGCGGATCTCCGTATGTAGCTCATCTATAGATCGAAACGGGCAGGGATGAGGACTGAACTAGAAATTCCTGGGTTCTAAATCGCGGCTTTTATAGACGTCCGCCAATTGCGATCCACTAGAACACCCGTACTTTGCATTCCTATTATATATTTCAAATTGGCTGACCTATGTCATCGGAATATTCCGAACATTTGAACTGTTAATATCAAAGGGGCTTTTGGCGTCGTACAATCGACACCTTTAACCGATTGGTACATAGCTGCGCATCGGCACTCAGCTAACTAACCACCAAGCCTTCCTATATATGGAATTATAATATTTGTGTCTGCTCTGTTTCTTTGTCGGTCCGTCAACGTCGGCTTTCGTGGCACATTTTAGTATGATGTATCTACGGCAATTCCTGCAGGGACGCGGACTAAATATACACACAAGTCTGTACATTTAAGAGGACAAATTATTCTAGCACGTGACAGGCGAGACGGAATGTCCAACGTGCCTGAATGTCCAGCGAGACGAAAGATCCAACCGAGACGGAATGTACAACGAGCCTGAATGTCCATCGGGACGAAAGATCCAACCGAGACGGAATGTCCAACGAGCCTGAATGTCCAACGAGACGGAAGATCCAACCGAGACGGAATGTCCAACGAGCCTGAATGTCCAACGTGCCTGAATATCCATTATTGGATCTTTCGTCTCGTTGGACATTCAGGCTCGTTGGACATTCCGTCTCGTAATCCTCCTCAAGAGCTGCGCTCTAACCGGCGTTACAGGGAATTGTAAACGGCTTTAATTTTTTTTAAATATTACCGTATAACATCGTTTAACACGTTGGGCGTTACCCCACAAAAATAAAATAAATTATTCTGATAGAAGGCTAATTAAAAAAAAAAAAAAAAACAGAACAGATGTCGATAGAACGCGAATTGAAAAAAAAAAAAAAAAGAGGATCGTATTTCCTCTATCCTGGCCACGTCAGAATTGAATATGGTGACGCACAAAGACGCTGTTGCATAACACGCAGTCACGAAAAGTATATTTGAGGTTTGTGTTTATTCAGTGTCAGGCCGGTTTGCCTTTGATTAGCGGTGACACTGGTTTACGCTGTAGACGAGAAATTTTGACAGTGCAGTACCACTACAAGCCTGTGGTCTTTAACGTGCATCTCGCAGTAGCCATACATGACTGCACGTACGCCACTACAAATATGTGGTATGTTTATGAAAATGTCTGATTCATCATGTGGATATGTTTTCTTGCACCGCCATTGCGCTAATTCGAAATTATAAAAAAATATTATCAGATTTTTTTTCTTCCCGCGTTTAAACTACGCGTTCTACTATAGCTACAGTGCAGCCGACGCTACGAGCTGACAGGACCCATTAAGCAATGGTGAAAACAAAACGTATTCCTGGCGTGCGTCGACTTTTTTGTGCACGTTATTACAGGCTAGTCCAATCAATCGCAGAGTGCCTCATGGCTTTGCACTTTTAGTGTGCGCGTGTGCATTTGTGTAGTGACTTTCAAGCTAGTACAGCACGCAAAACTCTTGGAGAATCCCTGCGGTATTCAAGCATACAGCACGAAGAGATGGCGTTGGTCACCAGCCGATTGAAATGGAAAACGCACAACGCCGTGACATGGCCACCTCTTTAGGATTTCAAAATCTGTCGTTCCCGAGGCCACTGCATCATCTTCTCCCATCATAATTTTTTTTTTTTTTGGAGGGGGGGGGGGGGGGGGGTTTGTTATTATTTGCGGGATCCCAACTCGTTGCAGTGCAGTGACCGTCACCCCCTCCTAGCCACCCAAAAGCCGTCATTCATTGTTGTTTAGCTTTTCTTTCTTTTCCTGCTATTTTTGTTCCAACTTTCTTCGAATCCCTTCACCCCTCGTTTTTTCCCGTTACCGGAGAGGAAGTCAAAAGGCCCAACAAGTCAAAAGGTCCAAGATGGATCTTTTGACTCGTTGGATCTTTTGACTCGCCCGACACGAGTCAAAAGATCCAATGTGGGTCAAAAGGTCCAACGAGTCAAGAGGTCCAACGAGTCAAAAGATCCACGGCGAGTCAAGAGGTCCAACGAGTCAAAAGGTCCAACGAGTCAGAAGGTCCAATAATGGATCTTTTGACTCGTTGGATCTTTTGACTCGTTGGACCTCTTGACTCGGAATCGGGATCCCCCCCCCCCCTTTAAAGGATTCCGAGTCAAGAGGTCCAACGAGTCAAAAGATCCAACGCGTCAAAAGATCCATTATTGGACCTTCTGACTCGTTGGACCTTTTGACTCGTTGGACCTCTTGACTCGGCATGGATCTTTTGACTCGTTGGATCTCTTGACTCGCTTGACCTCTTGACCCACATTGGATCTCTTGACTCGTGTGTGGCGAGTCAAAAGATCCAACGAGTCAAAAGGTCCATATTGCACCTTTTGACTCGTTGGACCTCTTGACTCCCTGCCCAATTACCGGAAAAGGGGTGGAAGGGCTTTGAAGAAGAGCAGGGGAAAAAAAAAGAAAAGCAAAACTACGATGAATAACGGCTTTCGGGTGATAAGGAGGGGCGTAATGGTCACTGCACTGCAGCGGGGTGAGATCCCGCGTCTAATAACAAAGCAACAAAAAAGAGGGACATTTGAGATAAGAGGATACAGTGGCCTCGGGGACGAGAGGTTTTGGTATGGATCCTGAATGGCTGGCTGTGCCACGGTGTTGTGCGTTTTCAATTTTAATCGGCTGGTGACCAACGCCATCTCTTCGTGCGGTATGCCTGACTAACGCAGGAATTTCCCGAGAGTTGTGCACGCTGCACGGTCGCGGGGACGTAGGTTTTTTCTCGAATTTAGAAATCAACGAACGGACAATCGGTGACTTAATTACGACAACTATAGACCAAAACGCGGAGCTGACGTCCTACCACTGCGGTGGTGCTGCTATCGGCATTGCGCGCGCCTAGACTGTCCACTTGGCGCGCTTCCTGCGCACGTGCAGTGCAGAGCCGTATATGTAGAGAGTTTGGTCAATGGGAGGCGCGGGCAGAGCCAGGGCGTGCGGCAGACTCGGAAAGAGGGCTTGGCATGCTCTCTTGACCAACCAGAAGCCGAAAAGAATCCCCTAGCGGTGGTAGCGAGAAACAGTTCTGAGCCGATCGATCATTGAAGGTCTCTGTTCGTACATGGTTTTAATAAGTGCGTAAGAGTGAAGTGTAGTAACTCTTTGTGGTTGAAAATAGGGTGCACGTGTTGTTTCATTATGATCATGCAGAAAGATGTAAGAAACGAATGCGCCGCTCAACTATGTTTTGCGCGGACAGAGTGTGACCGCTCTGACGGCAGATTCCCGGCGCTCGGCGTTTGGCGTAAGGATTGTGTCGATCTTTCCGCTAGTTGCACTCTTCCACCATCATTTTAGATGAGTGTGATTGAAACATCACGTGTACCATATTTTCAGCCATCGAGGGTTACTCCAATGCAGTTATCAGGTTTGTTTCTCGCGACCACCGCCAGGGTATTATTTCCGGCTTCTGGTCGGTCACATTCGAATTTCTGAAGACGCCCTGGAACACGCCCAGCCCGTTTTCGGCCAATGGCGCCGCTTCATTTGTCTCCTATACTTCCCAACGAATGGCCAAACTCTCTACATATACGGCTCTGGTGCAGTGCCCACACCTCGTGCGGACATTGCGCCTTTTCCCACAGCTCGAGAGGGCTTGTATGGAAACAGCGCAGCATGAGCTCAACGGGGAGGAACGGCTGTGTGGATCATTTGGACAGCGTAAGGATTGGCAGTCATCCAGAGGGTCAACATATCGCAGTATCTTGACGGCCAGTGCACCATGAGTGCTGACTGGAACCACGCTGTATGGAGAACCAGCATCGGCGTGCGTTCGTGTAACCACTACTGCGTGGTGCACCCAAAAACCCCAGGCTACAATCCGTTTCACCTAAGGGTGGATCGCAGCCTATGCTAGAAGCCGAGGGCGTCACGCGACATCTCGACCCGCGCGACGCTTTGAACACCTTTGTATTCGAGGCATTTTAGAGTTTGAGAAAGACCCTAGCACCCCCTGTCTTGCTGTGCATGCACACGCTTCACTGGCTCGTGTTCAGGTTGAGCAGCATTGATCAAAAGCCATGTACACTTGTATTTGTCTTTCGATGTATCGCGATAGTACGTATATATACAGGGTGTTTTCTTTAAGTTTAACAAATTTGTTTAAAAAAAGCCGTGAAAGTTACACTTATGCCGCATGTAGAGATGAGTTTTAAGGCCAGGGGGACATATTATAGAGGGCTAATCGTAATGATCAGTCGGCTAATTAATTAAAATTCGTTAATTAACTTTTTAATTAATGAAAATAGACATACAGTTCCAAATAGAAACTTGCTCAGCGTCATCAAAAACCACTAAATCAATCATTTTCAGAAAGACTCTGAGCGCGTGAGAAGCGCAGTAGTGCACTAAAGTTACCACTCGTGGAGCAGGTACAAAGCTGGCGGTTGTGATAAGGCGCCCGCGCGATTTTTCCATCTCTTATCTATCCCCAGCCTTGTACCTGCTCCACGAGTGGTAACTTTAGTACAATACTACGCTTCTCCCGCGCCAAAAGTCTTTCTGAAAATGACTGATTTAGCGGTTTTCGATGACGCTGAGCAAGTTTCTAAATGGAACCATAAGTGTTTTTTCATTAATTAAAAAGTTACGTAACAAATTTTAATTAATTAGCCAACTGATCGTTACGAATAGCCCCCTATCATATGTCCCCTGGCCGTATAACTCACCTCCACCAGCGGCATAAGTGTAACTTTCACGGCTTTTTTTTAAACAAATCTGTTAAGCTTAAAAAAAACACCCTATATATATATATAGAGAGAGAGAGAGATAGATATTTCGTTTTTTTTGGTTTGCATGCATAAGCACAGACATCAGATATTACTTCTTATTTTAGTGTACGGCGCCTAGTCAATTTGTCCGTGCAAACTGAATGATTTTATTCGCACGTAATAGACCCGAGGAGAAAAAAATTGGTTCCCGGTCATTTCATCGAACGCCGTTTCGTCGAACGCCGTTTCATCGAAAAAATGTACGTTTCATCGAACGCCGTTTAATCGAACGCCATTTCATCGAATCGCTGACGGCCGTTTCATCGAATATCTTTTAAATAAAAAGTGTGAAAGATGTTTTTTTATGCACAGATCAAGTGCATTTTCGTGTCATTCACCCATTTCATCGACAAGTTTCTTAATGTCCGAACTTGTAGCTGTTACACTTTATTTTGGTGCAAGTAACCCATGAGGATATTTGTACCGATCTTTATGTTTGTTTCGCACATTGTGCTTATCTGTTCACTACCTCTGTATTACCCAATGGGCCTTGAGGGTATTGTAACAAATAAATAAAAAGTCGCACACCCGGTAAGAGCTTACTCCAACTCATGGAGGCCACAAGGCGACTTAGGTTTTGCGCAGGCGCAACAACTTTAGCCATGTGAGCCTCCTAGCCTTTCGTGTCTTTCTATTGATACCTTTTTACTGTCCGAAGCTTGCAGTAGCTAAAGCTGAGGTGCTATTTATGAAACTACAATGAAGCATTGTTTTTTTTTTAGTTTTAAGACTCAATGAAGTGAAAAGTAAGTACAGTCTCCGGAATATGGAAGACCCTCTGGGAGCGCGTGGCCGAGGCGGTGGCTGGCGGGGGCGCTGCGAGCGCTCCGGGCAATTCCATTCTGCTTCGAGGGGAGGACGCTCACTCGGTGGTCAGCACAATCTGATAAGCGCGTTTCGCTTTAGCTGAGCCCGAGTGAGCGTCCTTTCGTCGAAGCAGAATGGAATTGCCGGGAGCGCTCGCAGCGCCCCCGCCAGCCACGCACTCCCGGTGGGTCTTTCATAATTCCGGAGACTGTACGTTCGATAAGACGGCGTTTGATAAAACGGCGTTCGATGAAACGGCTTCGATGAAACGGTGTTCGATGAAACGACGTTCGATGAAACGGCATTCGATGAAACGGCTTCGATGAAACGGCGTTCGACGAAACGGCGTTCGATGAAATGTCCGGTCCCCCAAAATATTGTACTGTCTACATTTTAGCGACACATTTGGAACCTTGCATCCCATGTCCCATTACAGCAACCACTTATCGAGTTCTAATTTAAATTTTAATTTATATTATATCGAACCTCAAAGTTTGTTACAAAGGAAAAGTTAACCGTAATATAAATCCGCTTTTAAGAAAGAATGTTTAAGTTATTATTTTGAATTATTTTTCGTCATATTGCCTTCTGATTGGCCAAGTTTGATATCTTACCGGCACGAAAAGAACCGATGAATTATCGGGAGTTCCTCTCTTTGAAGTGGCCGAAAGGCATCCGAAAGGAGCCTTGAAACGATTTGTCTACTTTTGCTAAAAAGTTATTAGAATCACTCAGTAACGTTAATAACTGAATAAGCTTGCCTTAATTTCTTCTTTCTAGGCAATGGCAGTGGCCAATAAAATTCGAGAAATATAAGCATCGTTCATCCCCTCAACTCGGAGCCGGAACAAGCGGCCACGTGGCCTGGTGCCTATCCCATGCCGCCGGCTTTAATCATAACCACGTGCTGCGGTTGACAAAGTAGAGAACGCGTGCTGAGCTCAGACATTGTTAGAGTTCGGTTATTCTCATCACCGCAGTGGTTGGACACGAGTGTCCGCCGAGGCATTGATTGTTATGAGCTGAAGTAGAGTGCTCACGTAGTGCTCGTGTCCAATCCATGCATGAGCTGCGCTCGACTGTCGTCAGTCGGGTGATTTCGATTCCACAATCACGTAATCCATCTTTGTAAAGGCAAGACTGGAAGAAATATAGTCCCCTTTTATCTTCGAGATTTCACAATTTCACCACGAGAAAGAAGTTTCTGAATCAGTGGCGGTATGTGCGAGTATACTTGTGCCAGGCTGGGACCAGTACGAACCGGCAAGGTCATGAACGTTCCAACCCGATAACGTTTCATGACCCCTTAGAGGGACCGTGAAATAATTTTAATGTTCAAAGAATCTGATGCGTGTCACTTTCGTTAAACTTACCTTAAAGCGAGTAAAAAAAAAAAAAAAAAAACACGCCTTGAGTTTTTAAAATGTCGCGAGTGTCGGGAGAACTCGCGAAAAGAAAAGGGGACTATTTTCTGTCCTGCAGCCTCTTGTGTCGGCCAAGAAAACTACGGGCCTGACTTGAACTGGTTGAAAGTGTATTGAGTTAGCAAGCTTAGTAAGTGTCTTCTCGATTTGCGGCTAATTTTTTTTTTTTTTTTATGCTGTTGTGAAATGGCGAACAGACGCGTCAGAAGCCTGATATTCTTGACTTTCATTACGCAACGTTCTAGAGGCGCCATCTAGCCGAAGCGAAGAAAAGCGCTTCCCATAGCCAGCGGCACGAAATCGGATGTCTCCGGTTTCGGCCGCAAATAGGAAAACGGTGCGAAGTTGAGTGGCGCATCAAAGTTAAATTTGTTCTACCTTTTTTTTAAAACAAAAACTAGGGCACCTATACCTGTTTTCACCTCAAGAACAGCAGTAAAAGAGGTCCGACTTCTCGCGGAGCATTACTAATTTCTCCCTTTATTTAGAGAATGAAGATACATGTAGGTGAATTTTAAATTAGATATGTGTTATCTTATCAGGACGTACACGGTGACGAACGCCAAAAGCATCGCTTCTTCCTGCGACAACCAAATCTTGTAATAACTACTTCGCGCGCCGTATGAACAATGCGCAAGACTTCATTTTTTCTTGAGGTGAAAACGGGTATAGTCGAAAATCGTTTACTGATCTTTATTGTACAACGCCTCCTCACGACTAGGGGAGGAGTGGTGAGGGGTTTTCCGTGACTCCTTTGCAATATGAAGCAGCGCAGTTCTCGAGTAATTGGAACTATTGACCTACAATGAATCTCTTGACTCGTGTCTGCCGAGTCAAGAGACCCAACGCGTAAAAACATCCATTTGGACCTTTTGACTCGTTGGACCTCTTGACTCGCCGTGGATCTTTTGACTCGTTGGATCTTTTGACTCGTTGGACCTCTTGACCCACATTGGATCTTTTGACTCGTGTCTAACGAGTCAAAAGATCCAACGAGTCAAAAGATCCAGTGTTGGACCTTTTGACTTGTTGGATCTTTTGACTTGTTGGATCTCTTGACCAGAAGCGCCCTTAAAGGAGGATTTGGCGCTGTAGGCCCTCTTTTGTCTAAATGAGCGTAGTAGAACATATTAGTGTACGCTTTTCTGCACGGTCTTTCACTCCATCTTTCTCCCTTTCCCTTCTGACTTTCTTATTCTTAGAGCGCAGCTCTCAGGCGCCCGTTTCCGGCTTGAGCGGTGTCGCCGTCACCGTCGACGTCGGCGTAACCGCGCGTTGCACTATAGGACATTTCCCATAATGATGTCACATGTGACGTCATGAGGGTCGCGAGGGACGTCACGAGAGTCACGAGGGAGGAGGATGAGAAGGTGGGAATTTTTTCCGCTAAATTTAGCGCAAAAACTTGCCCGCTAGATTTAGCGGAAACGTTTTTCCGCTAAATTTATTTGAAAATTTCCCAGTTAAGTTTAGCGGAAATTTTTTCTGCTAAATTTAGCGGGGAATTTCTCCGCTAAATTTTGCGGGAAAAATTTCCGCTAAACTTAACTGGGAAATTTCCCCAGTTAAAGTTAGCAGAAAAAAATTCCCCACTAAATTTAGCGGAAAAATTTCCCCCTGAATTTAGCGAACAAATTTCACCGCTAAATAACTGGCTGAAGTTGAGCTAGTTGGTACATAATTTAGGTAAACGGTCAGCTAGAGCGAGAGGGACAAACACAGACAGGGAGAAACAGAGACATACACACCGCTGACTATCAACTAAGACTTTATATTTCTTCTTCATCACTTCGACCCACAGATTCACACCTAAAGTAAATGAATGATCCTAAATCCTTACAGTACACTATTAAATCAAAATACTGATTAAATAATATGAAATTAAAATTGAAACTAAATAATTACATTAAATGATTAATTATTAGTTTTGGTCCAACCCACAGACCACTGCCGAAACATATCCCTCCTAGGGCCGGTTGCACCAACGTCGCTTAGCGCAAAGCGGAGCTTAGGCGGGAACTTAAGCTTAGTTTCGGTTTCGTTCGGTTGCACCAAACTCGCTTATCGCTATACCTAGCACAAAACTACGCTTAACTTAAGCGCCCAACATTGGGCGCTTTGCTTCCGGTTGTT
Source organism: Ixodes scapularis (assembly GCF_016920785.2). Classification (NCBI taxonomy): domain Eukaryota; kingdom Metazoa; phylum Arthropoda; class Arachnida; order Ixodida; family Ixodidae; genus Ixodes; species Ixodes scapularis. The sequence goes on from NW_024609836.1 coordinate 62,276,283, forward strand.
TCTTAATCCTGGATTAAAAACATGGCGGCTGGTTTGTCACGGTCGACGCGGTGGACGAAATTGGTTGTGCAAAGTGTTTTAGGCTACATCAGCGTGAAAGTCTCGACAAAATGACTTTCGATTGTGACAAGGATGCAAAATATTGTCGTGTGAAGTGTTTATCGACCCCTGTTTTCAAGTTGGCTCTCCACTTTCAGGGCGTGTTAGCCCTAACCGAGAAACGTACGGAGCTGTGGGGCTCACGTCTGTATTCCCGTTGGTTCTTCTGTCAACGAGCTTATTCGTATGTACTTACTTATTTTTGCATAGCTGTAACGTATTGTTATTTACCACCTTGTTTATTTGCACTTGCAGCGTGTATCCTTCAATCTGATCAGCGCGTTGAATAGTGGCCGTACATGATCTCGGCGATCAGCTGATTTGTCGACACCTCTGCCGTTTGCATTAGATTGCGGCGCTTTTAAGTAATAAAACAGCGAAAATTCAATTTCTTTCGTTTTCTGAGTTTTGAGACGATCTTCAGTGAATTTTCCTTATCTCGCGAATAGAATCTTGGCTTCAGAAAACTGTATCGTTCCGTAACTGTAACTTTTTTGGTGATCGCATTTTTTTTATATACTTTGCTTTATATCTTTCATTCGTTTCCCGAGAACGAGATACTGTTGTTTCCGAGTTGTGCTCTGTGATGCTGTTTTCCCTTTACTTTTGTCGTTTGTTGTCATTGTGACGATGGTTGAGACTATATACCGGAACACGTTTTCAATAAAATTCAGTTGAAAGTTGCGCCTTGTTGTGTCCTCCGTAACTTTTTTGGTGATCGCGATTTTTTAGGAATATTTTGCTTTATATCTTTCATTCGTGGTGACGACAAATCGTAACGACTACTATGTTAGATTCGTTCATTGCTGTATCGGGGCAGGCTGGGGCAGGTGATGCGAAGAGACGACCGTTCTTATCGGCACGATGTGATGTACTAGTGGGAGTTTTTTTTTTTTTTTCTGAACTCGACAGTGTGAAACTGAAGTCCGTTTGAGGCTGCAGCGGATGTTCAACGACGGTATACAGTGCAGTTCTGTCACCTTGCTGATAGCAACGAGTACCGTCGATGCAAGGACTCTCGACCTGACCTCTCGACGACTTCTATTCGAAGATTTCCGGGCATTTTCGCAGCCGCCGCGGCGAGTTCGTCACTGTTTTGAACTTCATCGGTCTCAGGCTTGACTTAGTTTTAGTAGTCATCTTACCTGCCTACTTATATCCATGATGTTTTGTCTTCAGCGATGTAGCGAGTAGAGTGTCCTTCTCGCGTTCGGTGAGATTTGGAGCCCCCGATGGCTCCTTCGCCTCAAAATGTGAGCACGAAAACTACTACCACTGTCAAAATATCCTGTTATCAACCGATATTAAACACACAACCAAAGATGTAAAGAGCATTCGTGTTTATTTGAAGCTTTAACTTCTGTTATTGAAAGTTAAACGAAAAAATTATTGAATTTGGAGGCCTTTAATTTGTTACTCACCGAAGAAATACAGCGAAAAGCAGACGCCGACGACGACTACTACGGCAGTTTTTCTTTTTTTCTTTTTTTTTTTTTGTTTACATCACTTGATTCCTCTCCGCCAATCGTATTCGTCGCTCTGAGCGTTCCCTAGTTTGCTCTGTTTGTCCCTAGATTCCCTACGGAAATCCAGCGTTTAGCTAGGGGCGCGTCTGTAAAGCCGGCTTAACGTTGGTGCAACCGGAATTTAAACCCGTGCTTACCTAAGCTCGGTTTAGGGCGCTAAGCCGGCTTAGAAAAGCGCCGCTTTGGGTTAAGGTAAGCGGCGTTGGTGCAACCGGCCCTTAGTCCCTTTCACGGCGCCGTGCCACACTGCAAAAACTGCCTTTCTTTCTTGCTGACCGTGATGGAGGGCATGCTCACGCAGTCGTCGCCGGTTTGCTCAATGGCCAGGGCCTCGAGGATCTCGCGCGCAAAAGCATTCCTGTGTTGTTACCCGCATGGCGTGTACATTCCCCGCTAAATTTAACGGAAATTTTTAACTGCTAAATTTTCACGCTAGCGGAAAACGTTTCCCGCTACATATAGCGAAAAACATTTGACGCTAAATTTAGCGGAAAATTTAACCGGTAGAATTAGCGCGAAACCTTTTTCACCAAATTTAGCGGGAACTTTTTTGCGCTGAATTTAAATTTAATTTAAGAAAAAAATTTAAATGGGAGGGGAGCAGGAGAGGAGGAGCGCTGAGGAGGAGGGTAGGAGAGGCATACCCGCCCCTCCGTACCCTCCTCTCCTTTTCCTCAAGAGCTGCGCTCTAATTCGGCATTAAAGGGAGTTGTAAACGTGTTTATTTTTTTTATCCAACTTAGGTTTGCTCCAAACCAGTTCTGGTAGAATGAATAAAGTGGTGATGAGAACTAAAAGCCCGTTCATGCCCTTCTTTGTGCCTATTTTGTGTGTTAGCTTCTTTTTTTTTTTTTTTTTGTTAATCACTGCATCAGCAGGCTTTCGGAAACATTCACCCCCGTTATCATGATCAAAGTTAGATAGGAGTCACCGACAATGAAAGGAATCTGATGCAGAGGAAAAAGAAGATCCATCCGAAAGAACTCAATCTCTCCAGGGACATTCTGGTTCAATAAAATTCCTCTGAAAAAAACGACCTATTGTTTTATTCGCATCGAATGCAGTGTACCGACCTGATGCGCTAGATTTAATGCAAATAATTATGCTTAAGCGTAATGAAATACCGTTACACGCCGGTGGAGGTTGTAAAAAGACGTACCCAGCGGTACCGGCCGATTCATAATCTCATAAAATATACAGAAGTGAGCCTATTTGAACAGACACTCCTGCCGCATAACGCAGCAAAAAAAAAAAACTACAGGAAATTGAGCAAAACAGGATATAGTAATAGGGTACATGAATTTATTACAGGATGCAGCAACTTCAGTTTAAATATTATTGAACCTCAAAGGACAAAAGTTTGCATTTTGATCGAGCAGTAGACTGTCAAAATATGTTGCACTCGTATATGATAATGACGTACAATAGCAGTATATTCAGCTGTGTACGAAAGACAAAACCAGTAATGCCATTTGTTTAATCTTTGGGTTAGGCTTAAGAAATGAAGTAGGAAAAGTTGGTTGCTTCACACCAAAGGTGTGCATTAAACAGTGTCCCCTTTAAAATGGCCTACGCCGAACGGCTTAAAATCCGACTTTTTCATTCAGTGATATTAAAAGAAAACGTTATATTAACTTCTAAACTCCCAACACCATGCTTAAAAAGCTGCAGCGAACAAAAATTGATGATTCTCACGTGGGTTAGGTTCAAGTTCGAATTATTAAGAAACAGAAAAATCGTTAAAAAATCGTGAAAAATGATGAATAATCGCGAAAATCGTGAGAGGCCAAATTCTCATTTGGCCTCTCACAGAACAGAAGGTGAGTAGTATAGTGATCCCACTGTAATAAAATATAATTAGTTCAATTTTCTAAAACTAGCGAGCGCAATTTGAAGCACCAATATCGCTGAGGGTTACATAGGTCCCAAGAATTTCAGACCTCAGTCTTCAAGAAGAGCTCTCAAATAAGAAAAACAGTATCTTCAAAAGTGACAAAACAAATCCTTTAGACTTTTGAGTATGGTTCGCGAATATAAAGTTTCGTGATAAGAGGTGCACTTTGTACTACCAACAAGTAAGATCATTCTTTGATGCAACGACTGCCTGACGGGGCAGTTTTTAGGAAGCAAATGGCGGCGCATGGCAGCAGAATGAACTCAAAGTGTTTATTTTGTTCCAGAGAAACGAACTTTGTCATGCGCGTTGTTGTCATTAAAAAAAGAAAGTATCAAGGGCTTCGGGCGGATTTACTGGAGGCTGCCATCTTCAAAAGCGTGCTTGTCATTTGCCAAGCATCATGTTGTGTCCGGCGGCGCGATATTGACACAGCTTCACCACCTCTTCCCTTTCCCCTGCTTCTGCTCCTTTATCCTCTTCTCCAGTTGTGATTTCCGGGGACAGAAACAGGCAAGAAGTGGCGAGATTGCAGCGAAGTAGTTTATTAATAGGCAGCAAGGTTCCTTCCTGACTGCGCGCATCGCGGCTATCGCTTTTAGCGGACCGTCTGATGATGTCTAAACTTGTGATCCCAGCGGCAACAGCGGCTAACTCTAGCAACTTATACCCCTAGCTAAAAAGCTCTACTGCGCTAGTGAAGGAAGAGTGCAGATTTGGCAAATACTGTAAACTTAACCTTCCTTAAGAACATTACTGCTTGTTCTTTTTAACCTGGGTGACATTTTCCCGTTTATTCCGGGATTAAGAATATATAACGGAGGGGTTACACGCTGTGCTTAACTGAAAGTAAATCTGTTTTTAAAAGAAAGACGTGTTGCACATAACATGGCAATAAATGAAGCGCTTGTGGCGCAACACGAAAAAGACGAAGAAAGGAAGGGCTTGTGGCGCAACGGATAACGCGTCTGACTACGGATCAGAAGATTCCAGGTTCGAATCCTGGCAAGCTCGAGCAATTTTTCTCTTTATATATTTCTTTAAGCCCAACCAAAAAAGTGAACCTAACCCGCACGTCGTTGTGCAGCTGTGACGTTGAATATTCGAACTGTGCAAACCCTCCACGCCAATTGATTGCCCTTTAGACGTTATCCGGAATCGTTTTGGTTTAGCCTCTCAGGGTTATGGAATTCTTCAGCATGCTGGTGAAAAAGTAACGGTATTGCGAGGGAATGAAAGAGGTAATATATACCTGCTATTTAAGTACAGTCCGTTCAAAAAACGCATATTAGAGACAGTCAACATGCTATAAGCAACTTAAGCAACTTCCTTGTTAAATTAAGCAAGAGATCAATCTTTCATATAGTATAATATGGGTGATCACGTTATACTCAGTTCACTCCTAACCCGAGGCTGCAGTTGAAGCAACGAGCGCTTCGTACCAGTCATACCATGATATTTAAAACCCGAGACTCTGGTGAGAAAGAAATAGGAGCCTTAAAGTCGAAAAAAGGAACAGAAACAGTATTCGGTTACGTCAATTATCTTAAAAGATCTTTATTACTCGTTCGAGAAGGTTAGCTTAAAGCGAAGGGTTAGACATGCACTGGAGTTAGATTTTTTTTTAACTTTCAATCCAAGACGGGATAAGCAGGGGACTCTATTCCTTATATATTAGACCTATACCTCCAAGCAGACTTGTACACGTTACTGAAAAATAGTAACGAATTACATTTACAATTACTCAAGGCTAAATTGTAATTTATTACAATTACAATTACCCTCCCATAAAAGTAACTGACCGTTACCCTCAAAAGTAATTCGTTACTTTCGTGGCGTTACTTTTAACATTATTGTCCTCAAGTAAGAAACAAAGGAAAGAGGGTTATTCAAGCTCTTGTTGTTGTAACGTGTTCCATTTAATGACCTTGAGTATTTTGAGCAACAGCTGGCCCTCAAAAGTCTCGTCAGACATTTTGCGTTATTTATTTTTCAATATGTCGACTGCTACGCTGAACACCATTTGAGCTGAGGCACTGGATGGGAGTGCCATATTGTTCCTCACGAATGCTTCGAGCTCTGCATTGAGCTTTTTCAGCGAAGCAAGGGAAGTACTAGTTACCTCGAATGTAGAGCAAAGCTTCGTCGTTGCAGCCGTTGCCTGCTATTTGAGAGATTTAGTAGATCCTTCCGATACCTCCGATACCCGCGATAACGATATGATGCATACGCAAAGACGGCGGCGAAGTATCGGATATTGTGATCGGAGTCATCGGACCGATCTACTAAAATTCTCCATTGTCTAAATCTTGAAGCTGTGGAAGTCATCAATAGCAAAACATAGTTGTAACAGTAAGGTGATAATTAAATAATAAATAATGTCTAGCTCGATATTCTTCTTCCTTTGGTTCTGAAGAGTTCGAGCCTCACTTGAGACGTTGGTGAATAAAATAAAGTTTCCAGTATTTAAATATAAGTAATAAAAAAAAAAGAATGACACTCATAACAACAATTATTTAGAACGTCGGTTAAAACAAGGAAATGTAAACGCACGTTTGCCGTGTGTACCTTTCTTGGTGCCGTTCAAAAACGCACGGAGCACGAACCGACTGCAGTTTACTCCGGTGTTCTCCAGATAAACGTCCGCTGATGCCACGGGCAGCTGAGGGTAGAGTAAGCCGTGCTATGGCCCCACTCACGGATTTCACTCTCTCCTCAAGCCCAGAATATCAAGTCTACGTCAGCCACCATTATGTTTTATTTGTAAAAATATCTGCTTGAGATAAGATGGGCCCTGCTGGGGCAAAACGCAAAAAGCTGACTCACAGAAAGGGCAGGGTAGACGGAGCGTTTTCTCGTGTTGTGAGATTATGAAAATTGTCGTGGAAGGACATTGTTAATTATTTTCGGTGCACTTACTGCCTCGCGCTTCTCGAAGGGGCGCACAATCACTTGGTGTCCTCCTCTCCCCGTCTTCGATCGCAAAGAAAAAACAGAGGGACTATAAAAAAGCGGAAATATCTTGCCCCCTCCGCCCTCCCCCCCCCCCCCCCACCCCTTTTTTTTTTTTGTAGAAATGTTTATTTGGATTTTTGTGACATGGTTGTTAGGGTCTAAAAAAAATAGATTCAAGGGCTTGGTGTCGCAAAAAAAAAAAAAGGGGGCTTTGCGGAACTGAAGTGCCAAGCCTCCCTTTGCACTCACTACCGCTCGACTCAACAAAAATGAAAAAAAAAAAAAAAACTTTATTTAGAAGGGGATGGGGGGGTTGGTTCTGACAAAAAAAAATGTAACGGATTACAAGGAATCCGTTACGTCAAAAATGTAAGGGAATTACTTTAAAATTACTCTAGAAAATATGTAATTATTCCGTTACTAAATTACCGATAAGTGTAAGGGATTACAAGTAATTTCGTTACTTGTAACGGATTACGTACAAGTCTGCCTCCAAGCAACAGTATACAGAGGTCAGAAGTATATATACAGAAAGAATGAGTTTGTATAGGATCGTCCCTGGCTTCAATACTGGCAAACATTTATCTTGATACATTAAACGGTACAATAACAGACAGCCTAGCCAAAATTGCATCCAGTGGTTGCTCACTAAGACGGCATGTAGATTATATTTTTCTTTGTTCACTTAAAAATAGCGAATCACAGGTCTTGGAAACATTAGTGAAAACAACAGCTCCAGAACTAAATTTCACCGTAGAACAGCCAGAGGATGAGATCCTAAAGTTTTCAGATTACGTGAGCATGCCTAGAAACGTGTTTGTTGGGAATGCGGGAAAGAAGATGCTAAGTCTTTGAAATCAGAAAACTTGTCATGCGAAATCTATTAAAGCTGGAGTGGTCAAGTTTAACCCCCATATTTGCAAGAACTAATCTTAACCCCCATATTTGCAAGAACTAACCTGTACAAGAATTATTTTTTCCCAGAACCATTGAAGATTGGAATAAGTTGCCAAACGAAGCCTTCGAAACTGATATCTTTTGTAGTATCTTTAATACTAGCACCGTCATCACATTACAACCTATTTTCGTTTGCTGTTGTTGTTCTTTTGCTTTTTGAAATTTATGTTTTTTTTTTTGTTTTTTTTTTTTTCTAGGAGACATTCTGGTCCCGAACTGCAATTTTTTTTTTTTTTTTTTTTTGTTTATGCGCACATTTGAAAATCTCTGTTATAAAGTGTTGTTTATGCTGTATGATAAACTGTATAATGCAGCCTTATATGTACGCGTCTGTGTTCATGTGTTTTGCCGTATGTATTACTATTATATTTATTATGTATGCTATCCCTCCTGCTTGGACCCATGTGGGGCCTGCAGTATATGTAAATGAAATTTAAAAAAAAAAATTAATTAAAGCTACGCGGAATTTATGCTCCCGTTGGAAGAATCACTCTATAAAAAGACAATAAAAGAGACAGTAGAGTTCTGCGTATGAAAAGGATTTCATAAAGAGACAATTAAAACGTCATTTCACATATGAACGTAAAGAAGAAAAGGAACAATGAAAAAAGGTAAAAGTGATTTCGTTTCTCCATCAACTCTCTCGCAAAAAGTGTGACTCCGTTTGAGACTCCGTTTGTGACTCCGTCTGACTCCGTTTCAGTCTGGTCAAAAAGTCTGTCAGGAGACATATCAGTACCTTGCCAAGAAGGGGTCGTCTATGGTATATCGGTGGCTTTTGGTTTTAAGCAGATGGGACAAACATCAAGATATGTGAACGATAGTTTGCTAGAACATAAAAGAAATTTAAAAACAAACGCACCAAACTCAGAAATGGCGAAACATATTGGAGAATATAACGACTGCACGTTAGGTTGGTCAGAGACGGACGTTTTACACAAAGAGCCCAATGGTATCAAGAGGATTGTAAGAGAAGCAAAAATAATCGAAACAATAGGAACATGTATCTTCCATGCCACAGCATGACAGTAAGTAAAAAACGTTAATTCGAATATAACCTCGTCTTTCGGTGTATTATTTTGCGCGCATTGTGAGCAAAAAGGGTGGCCAAAAGAAAAAAAAAATATTAATTTGGGGGGGTATATGCTTTTTGTGTCTAGAAGATATTTTTTTCTTTCTTTTTGTTCGGTGTCTGCACAGTCGAGAGATATTTTCTCTTCATTTCCATCTTTCCTCTTCAAGAAAAACGCCTTCTCGAAAAAATAATGGTTGTTTGCGGAGCAATATACGTTATTTAGCCTCCATAAAACAATTCTGACGGCTCTTGCCGACTGCCAATAAAAAAAAAATAATGGTTACCGCTGTTGTCACTGGTCGCGCGCCTTCAACTCACTTTGTCAAGACATGACGTAGAGCTAGTTTTTTGTGTTTTTTTTTTTTTTCTGATCGAATTAAAAGATGATGCGCGAATATTTCGTGGCTACGACTTGTTCCCCGCGTAACCCGAACACTAATGAAGTAATCACATAAATAGGTCAGAAGCTCAAATGTGGTTTGAGGGACCCTTCAGCGGTGCCCTGTGGGGGTTTCTGAGATCGCCTAAAAATGTCGATACTTCACTCCGCGAGCTCTAAGCATCCTATAAATTAATAAATCATAATGATGAATGGACAATTTCTCTATTAAAAGAAAACAGTCAAAGCTCGAACACACCGATGTCATTTCCGGCACTGTTCAGGCAGCCAGGACGATATGTGACTAGTGAAAACGCGACATTTCGTTGAAATTGGAAAAGCTGTTATCACAAAATATGCATGGTTTTGTAGATGATAAAAGCAGAGAAAAGTAATCAAAACATGTACTTTTTCGTGGAGAGGGAACATAAGGCTGCAAAAATCTTCTCAAAAACTCCGCACTGTGTTTTTTATCGTTGTCGTTGTTTTTCTGCGGGAGCAACGTGTCCGATCGTCAGCTCTCGAGCGCGCATTCGCTGGGTTGAATCGTAGTCCGGGCAGTATAAACAACGAGCAGCGTGCATTCGAGATATCACTGCGAGGTTCCACCGGTTGGAAACGCGAGTATCCTTCGCTTGACTGCATGCTGACAGTGGTCCTGGTTTCGGAACATGTTCCTCCCATCGCTGAGATGAGCTTGGTTTGTTGCGATCTTTGAGGGCTTTCCTAAAGCGAAACCGGCCGCGTATCGTCATGATTTAGACATTTCTAGGAAGCTTCGAGCCAGCAGAGTGAGCTATCCCTATATTTAAGCCATCTCAGAAATCTCCTTAGGGCACCTTTAAGCGTTTCAGCAATGCAATTCTTTCACTCGCACCTCTATTTCTCCTGTGCACTGTACATTCTATATTTTACAAGAAAGCTCTGTGAAGGTGATAAGTGTGTTCGTTTCTTTGTTCTTTGTCAAACGAGTCGTTAGATAGGAACCTCTTAGTCACAGGTTCAAATGTGTCCAAAGTCACTCCGATGCCAGCTGCAGGATATGCACCAGAAAGAGAGCATTTTACATAAGAGAGATGTTTGTGGAAGTGGAAACTTTAGCCTACAATAAATATCGTAAACGCGCAAGTGCAAACACGCGCGTGTGTGTTTGTTTGCGTGTGTGTGTGTGTGTCTGTGTGTTTGTTTGCGTGCGTGCGTGCGTTCGTGCGTGTGTGTGCGTGTGTGGCGTGTGCACGTGCCAAACTGAGTTTCGAAAAGCGCTCCCGCATGCACCTAGTCAGTGTTCTAAACGTGTTAGCATTTAAGACACTGGCTAGATGGTGTAAACCGCCGCCCGATTTAAATGGTCCGCCCGCGTGCCTCTCTCCATTCCTCGGTGTCTGGTACAGCGCCCGCTCACATGATGGCGCCACCATATCTGCTACCAAGGGCCCAGGTGCGAGAGCGCGGATTTTCGAACGCGTTTTTCGCACGTGCACAATTGCAACGCAGAAGGTGCTTCCCCGGCACTTCGGAAAGCCACACGCTTGGGGTCGCACGTTCCCTACAACTGAAAACAACTATAAAACAGGCGTGATCTTGCTAAAGTTACCTACGCACGTTGCACGTCCTCGTACGCAAGGGCTATTAACCGGGGCATCTGTGTTACCATAAATATATGTGTTTATAGAAATAATCACAAACATGTGGTGGGGACCGTGGGGGTAAAGAATTAATGGTCGGCCTATAAAAAAAACTTATACCCAGGTCAGACGGCGTTCTAAAGATCCTTTTCTCTAAGCTTTTTTTTTTTTATAAAACCGGCCAATCTGCTCGCGAAGTTGAGTGCGCACGTGCCCTACGGCGTGCGCTGGTTCGCCGCTTTTATAAAGGAGCTTTGTGCAAAGGACCTTTAGAACGCCGTCTGACACGGGTATTATTTTATAAAGCAAAATTAACGCAGAGAGCGAATTTCGCAATATATTCGACAGCTAAAGCGAACATGGCATTCGCGCTTTTTCTTTTATGTTGTTCGTGAGGACGAAAGTCAAATTATACCGCTTATTGTATAAAATTGCCAAAGATGAGCTTATTCAACCGTACTACCATACCTGCCTTCACCTCGAAAGCCTTAGCAAAATAGAAAAAAGTCCGGCTCTTTGAGGTGCATTACTACTTTACCCCTTTATGTGGAGAATTAAGATGTATAAAGGTGCATTTTAGATTAGATTCATGTTATCTTATCAAGGCGTACACACGCTTTAAACGCCGAAAGCATCGCTTTTTCGGCGGCAACCGAATCTCGTAAGAACTACTTCGTGCGGCGTCTGAACAATGCCCGAAATTTGCCTTTTCTTGAAGTGAAAACGAGTATACTAGTGATTACGTGATGTGTGATGACGAATGAGGACAAAAAGTCAACACTTGTTGACGTTTTGTCCGTGCTTTTGGCCTCTGTAACTCTCGCAAATGCAAAATAGACATTTATTCTTATTAATACTATTATTATTATTATTATTATTATTATTATTATTATTATTATTATTATTATTATTATTTTTTTTTTTAGGTCCGTCTACAGGGATAGTACGCAGCGTTCTGCACCTGTGCTGCCTCACTTAGATGGGTTTGGTGACTTGTTAAGTTGCATTAATGTTGATGAAGAGTCCGTACGATCCTGTATTAAGAAAATGAGAGCAACATTATCAGTAGGGCCCGACGGCATTCCCTCTGCGATTCTCAAAACGTATCACGACATATTCACGCCGGTACTGTGCTCTATATTTAACAACTCGTTAAGGTTGGGAACCTTTCCTGAAACGTGGAAAGTCGCTGCTGTTGTTCCAGTCTTAAAGTCGGGAAAAAAAGGTGATATTTGTAACTATAGACCTATTTCTCTTCTCTCTCCATTTTCTAAGCTCTTTGAAATGGTAGTTCATCAATTCCTGTCTTTCAAATTTCGAAACTTAGCAATTCCCAATCAGCATGGTTTTATGACCGGCAGATCAACAACTACCAATCTCGTTAGCTTTATGTCTGCTGCATCTCGTGTAATATGTAACAGAGGTCAGTTGGACGTTGTCTACTTTGACTTAAGTAAGGCTTTTGACGTAGTCAATCACATTATTCTTTTATCCAAACTTTCCTCCTATGGAGTATGTGGCTCAGTACATGACTGGTTAAAAAGCTACTTGTCAGAGAGAGAGGCATATGTCCGGGTTAACAACATGAACTCTTCGTTGTACAGGACTCGCTCTGGCGTTCCTCAGGGATCTGTTTTAGGACCCCTTCTGTTCACAATTTTCGTAAATGACGTCTCTTTTGCTGTTTTAAATTCTTCATTCCTGCAATATGCTGACGATATAAAAATTTATCGAGAAATAGTTACTGAACGTGATTGTGCTAAGCTCCAGGAAGATGCATGTTCTTTCTACCGATGGTGCTCTGAAAATGACCTTCTCTTGAACCCGTCCAAAACCAAGGTCATGACGCTCTCTCGGAAAACTCACAATATCTCTTTTGCATATAATATTCAAGGAGAGACTTTGTCTCGAGTAAGTGTAATGAAAGATCTCGGAGTCATGGTTGATTCTGGGTTGCGTTTCTCTGATCACGTTGGTAAACTGGTTAACTCGTCTTTGCGAATGTTGGGTGTTGCCTCTCGCTTAACCAGGGAGTTCAAAAACCCGACGGCTTTTATCACGCTATACTGCTCGCTATCCAGGTCACAGTTAGAATATGCCTCAGTTGTTTGGAATGGAATTTCTAAAAGTCACTCCTTGGAGATCGAACGTGTGCAAAAAAAGTTTGTTTCTATCTTTAAACATCGCTACATAAAGGAGGATGTTCACTGTTTAACATATGAGTCTGCGTTAGAGCGTGTTGGTTTGCTTAGCTTGCACCGGCGTCGGGAGAACGCGGACTTACTATTTTTGTTTAAAACGCTGCATGGACTCATCAATTCTCCGAGCCTGTTATCTGAACTGTGCCTTAGGGTCCCACGTGTGCCTACTCGTCTTCTGTCATCTTTTTATGTTTCTAGAATGTTTAGTCCGGTAAACCCAATTGTGAGAATGGCTCAGCGTTTGAATCATTACTCTGAAAAACTTGATATTTTCAACCCTTGCTACAGGACGTTTGTCCTTTCTATTAAAAACTTGCCCGTGCAGGATGAGCATTGCTGAATTGCTTTGTTATGTCTGAATGTCGTCATCTCCATGTCGTGTTTTCTGGTGGTGCAGTTGTTGTCCTTCGGTCTTGTGTTCCGTCTCTACTGTTACTGCCTCGTTTTTATTTCATTGTACTAATTACTCGTGCACTGCCTAGTATTATGCTAAAAATGTATCTTATTTTCTGCGGAGATGTGTATAGTGTGTTTTTTTTATTTTTGTTTTTTTTATCCACCAGTGTACCAGCACCAAGACCTCAGGGTTGTTCCTGGGCACTGTATAATAAAGATTGATTGATTGATTGATTGATTGATTGATTATTATTATTATAGATCATAGATCATCATCATCGTCCCCGAAAGCGGATGTCCCTTTTCGACAGCTCTGCTGATTTGAACCTGTACTCGCTTCCTTTTGAAACATAAGGCGTCAGCAAGCCCTCTGTGACCCAGGAAGTCCCGGCATCACCGCAAGCACAAGCCTTGGTCAGAATCAGGTGACCTAACTCTTCACGGGCCAGCTCGCACTAAGTAGGCCTAAGCGGCTTCACGGCTTCACCAGACGTCCCTTCTGGAACGCTCGTCCTGCGCGAGCTCGCCTGGAACGACGATCTGCACGGTGAGCGAGCAGCTCGCGCCGCCCTGCTCAACGCCTCAGTCCAACTCAAGTGCCACGGACGCGCTGTACTGCATACCGACTCCTACGCTTCTACAATGTCCCCTCCACTCCAGTGCGCGCAATGCAAGGAGAAGATTATGAACGACGGTCGGCACATGTCCTGCGCCGACTGTGGAGCATTATACCATCTGGGGAAACTTTGCTCCGGTATTGCGGACAGTACATTCAAGACCATGGGCGCTGGTAAACGAAAGGCCTGGCGTTGCCGCGTATGCAGACAACAGCAAAGCGGAGATGGGTCTCGTAGTGAGGCAGATTTGTCGCAATGCGCATCTCCTGTCACTACGGAACATTTTCAATCTCTTGAAGCTAGGCTGGAGTGCCTTACTTTACTCAAGGCCAACGTTGACACCCTCCTCGAGTTGCCAACCCAAATGAACCAAATGCTAACGCTGAAGCCGGTAGTCGAGAGCCTGAAATCTGCAGTAACGGAGGTTCAGGAGTCCATCGCCTTTCTCTCGGCTAAGTACGACTCTGTGCTGTCGACAGCCACGAACAACGCAGCAGCTATAAACGAACTGCGCAGCGAAACCACATCACTGAAAACTGTGGTAACGGAGCAATCTCAGATAATCGAGCACCTGCAAGAAGAGCTCAATGACAGTGAACAGTACAGTCGTCTCTCAAACATCGAGATACATGGACTTCCTCAATCCCCAACTGAAAATTTAGTCTCCGTTGTCAGTGAGTTGGCGTGTAAGCTAGGCCTTGGTGACTTTCGGCCAAATGACATAGTGGCAGTGCATCGTCTGCCTTCTCGACGCGATGGCCCTCCAGTTGTCCTGGTTAGATTGGCATCCGTGTCACTAAGAGAGCGGTGGCTTGCCACACGAGGTAAGCTGCGTACCTTGGCGGCAGACAGTTCGTTGCCAAAACTCTACCTGAACGGGAATCTAACGCGAAGGAACAGGGAACTCTTTTGGATGGTGCGTGAGAGGGCAGGGGTCAAGCAGTATAAGTTCACTTGGGTGAAAACTGGGAAGCTATTTGCGAAGAAGTCAGAAAGCTCGCCTGTAGTGCGCATCTATCGGATGGTCGACTTGGAAAAGATTGTCTAATTTTTATCGTTTCTTAATGGCTTGAAAATAAGGCGAGATAACTACCACTTCGAAAAATGGAAGTACAGTTTCATCGATGTTCAGATTTTTCTTCTTTTCAACGTCTCTTGAGCCCAGTCAACGATACTGCTCTTGGCTTATTACATGTAAATATTAGGAGTATTCGTAAATATTGGGACCAGTTTGTAATAACTATCAACAGTGTGATGTCAATAATTGATGTTTTTGTGCTAACAGAGATCAATGTTAAAGAAGAGTTTTGTAGTGCCTTTCAGATACCGGGATATAAATCATTTTTTCTTACACGACCAATTGGTCGAGGAGGAGGAATCACGATATTCGTTAAAGATTCATGGTGTACTGAAAACTTTGATGTAGATTTTTTTCATTGCGAGTCTTTGTCCTTAAGGTTATGGAATTCTGAGTGGTCGTTGTTGTTATTGGCACTGTACAGACCTCCGTCATCTAATGCTTTAAACTTTTTGGAAGAACTCAGAGATACACTTGGTAAATTCCAGTCCGTCGACATCTGTATGATAGGTGATTTTAATATTGACACCCTTCAACCCATTAACTTCCTTGTTTGTGACTATCTGAATTTATTAGCGGAGTTTGGTCTAGAGGAACTGATTCTAGCTCCGACTCGAGAGGAACTTCTGGGTGATCATCTCGTTGCTTCATGTCTTGACCATATTAGCGTACGCGCCGCAAATGTCGTTGCGCAGTCAGCTGTAATAGAGCAAAAACTAGCGGACCATTACTTTGTTGCGTGTCAACTTACATCAAAACTTAGCGTTAAAACAAAAACAGAAACAACAAAAAGAGTTGAAATAATTGATAAGGTAAGGTTTGATAAGTTAGTTAAGGCCTATAATTGGGATAGTTTGTTGTCCATTCAAGACTTCGTTGAAATTTACAGTACGTTTAGAAATCAATTCGGCTCTTTCAGGGAGCAATCCAAAAAGATTATTACTGTCAGGCGGCGTCAAAATGCACAAGTGTGGTTAACAGGGGATATCTTGTCATGCATCAAGTATAAAGATGCTTTATGGGCTAAATGCCGACGTTCTCCTAAAAATGTTCAGTTAAAAATAGAATTCCGCGCTACGCGAAATCGTGTAAATGCGCTTATCCGGTGCGCTAAGAGAAAATACTTCCGAGAGAGATTTTTGAAGGTAAGGTCAAATATTCGTGAAACTTGGCGTTTACTAAATCAGTTGCGTGGCTCTGGTGTTAGGAGATCCATTGATGATTCACTTGAGAAAGTATTTGATCTTAATGCGACAGTGGCTGAGGATTTCAACAAGTTTTTTGCTAAATTTTCTGGAGTAGCGCCTAACGATGCTACGTTCTCTACAGAATATCTAGAGTCTAATGTTTCCTCGGCTTTCCTTCCTCAAATGACCGAGCTTGATCTACGAACTTGGCTTTTCAGTTTCAAAACAAACAAGGCGCCTGGCATAGATGGCATCAGTGCAGAAGACCTGCAACGCAATTATAACTCTATAAAACACGTGCTTCTTTATATGTTAAATGGTTTTATTTCTTCCGGGATTATCCCAGATGATTTAAAAACTGCACTTGTAAAGCCTTTATTTAAAGGAGGAGAGCGCAAAAAGCTTGACAATTACCGCCCAATTTCTATTTTACCCTGTATAGTCCAGATCTTAGAAAAACATATCCTTCAATCTATGACGGGGTTTCTTGATCGCTTTAACATTCTATCGCCAACTCAATATGGGTTTGTCAGTGGACGTGGGACCCAGCCACTTCTAGAAGATTTTGCTGACGAATTGAATCATACCTTTGAGAAGCATCAGGTTGCTTGCGCACTTTTTATTGATGTGGCAAAGGCATTCGATACCGTGAGTCATAATATTTTACTAACTAAATTGCAAAACATTGGATTCCGCGGCCCATTCCTTTCACTACTTCAGAACTTTTTGTCGGGAAGGACACAACTAGTTTCCATAGCGAATATCCGAGGCTCCAAAGTTAGCTTAAAAGCTGGGGTTCCTCAGGGATCCGTTTTGTCACCTCTCCTTTTTAACATCTTTGTAAACGATATGTCCAGGGCAGTTTCCTCATGTAAATTATTTCAATACGCTGATGACACGGTATTGCTGTCGCAACACCTTGATTATGTTGCAGGAATCACTTTACTCCAAGACGACACTTGTCACCTACATGACTGGTTTAGAGCTAATTGTCTCACGATCAATATACATAAAACTAAGCTTGTTTGCTTTCATAACCCACTTAAACTTATAACTACCGATTATCCACTTTATATGCATACATCTCGGTGTACACCTTGCGACTGTCGTCCTGTGTCTTATGTTGATCAAGTTAACTATCTAGGAATACAATTTGAGAGTGACTTGTCGTGGAAAGCCCATTTATCCCAACTTTGTAGAAAACTGCGAAAAGTATCCTGTTTTCTGTATAATGCAAAATCTCTAATACCCATTTCAACCAAAAAGACAATAACTCACGCTTTAGCATACAGTGTATTACGCTACGGAATAACTATTTTTGGTCACAGCCCAGGACTATGGGGCAAAAAAATTGACTCAGTTTTAAAAGGAATATTTAAAAGCATAATGTACGGTGCAACATCACAAACTGAAGAAGAAATGCTAACATGCTTGGGTTTGCCTTTTTTTTATCCTTTACTTGTACAAACGGTTGTTCTAAAATACTTCTGGAGCGATACTTTTAAGGTACCTCGTGTCTTATGTAGACCTCTTCGGCGTGTTGAGCGGTTTGAAGTGCCTTTCGTAGAAACAAAGTACGGAAAAAGAGTGCGAAATTTTCACGTTCCATTTATTTTCAACAATTTACCAGATGATATCTATGCTGTGGACTCTTTAAAAAAATTTAAAGAATCACTTCAAGGTATTAGGGAGAAGTTGTGACTGCATGTTTCTGTTTGCATATGTTGGAATGACCATCATCACCTACATTGTTCTGCATCTGTAATTGAATTTGAGCTGTGAACTTCTTGTTTGTGGGGACTCTTTCAAGCATGAATTGTAGGGTGCTGTCCCACAAGCCGCTTCTGGCTTTGACAGGCCCGTGTATCTGCCTTGTTAAATGCGTGTTCCAATAAAAATGTATTATTATTATTATTATTATTATTATTATTATTATTATTATTATTATTTTAAATTGAAGATTTAAAAAAAATATAAAAGGCGGGTTCGTTTACTGGTCACGCTGCAACCGTTTGTACGGCCGAGTGCCTCAAAACCTCTCGGAGTTAGAGATCAAGAGGAAACATACTCGCGGCATCTATCGGATAACCGGGGAAACCTTAGCACAACTACAGAAATGGAAATCAATATTGGAAAAAAAAAATGGCCTCTCAGTTTCCCACCGCAATAACAGCAGGGCTTGTGGCGCAACGGATAACGCGTCTGACTACGGATCAGAAGATTCCAGGTTCGAATCCTGGCAAGCTCGTATTTTTTTTTCTTTCCTTTTTTCACTGTACTCCCACCGATTCTTAGAAGCTAACCTGCACGCGCTGTGCTACTGTGGCGTCGACTATTCGAATTGTCCAAACCCTCCACGCCAACTGCATTTTAGAATTTATCCGAAATTGTTTAGTTTTAGCATCTTAGGGTTCTGGAATCTCCTAACAGGCTGGTGAAAAAGTAACGGCATTCCGAGGGCATTGATGAGGTCATATATGGGCCAGCTATTTAGGTATGGTCTGCTTAAAGAAACGCATTTTAGGGACAGTCTCCATGTTAAAAAGCAACTTCCTTGTTACACCGAAAACAATGTTTTAATAAATACAATAAGGCTGATTATGTTAAACTCAGATCACCCCTAAGTTAAGACTGCAGTGGGAGCTACGAGCGCGTTAGTCATACCATGATGTATAAAACCCGAAACCGTGTTGTGATAAAATATAGAACCCTTAAAATAAAAAAAAAACAAAAAACATTGAAGTCGAAAGACAAAGACACTAAAAACAGTGTTTTGTTATGTCAATGGCCATGAAAGATGTCTACTACTCCTTGGAGAAGGTTCCCTTAATGCGAAGGGTTAGACATGCATTAGAGTTAGGCTTGGTTAACTTGAAATCTAAGGCGAGCTTAGCAATGGACGAAGAAATTAATTCCTGGAGAAAGGGAATAAGGGGGACAAAGGACAAACACAAATCTTCAAAACACAGCTAGGTGACTGTTACAGCTAATAATTTCGTGATTCTTGTCCAGCTGGATTGCACTTTTTCGTTAATTGCGTTATCATCATCAGCAGTGCACTCTTTTTTTTTCTATTTTAGACTTGTACCTCCAAGCGACAGTAGTAGGATAGAGCGGCCAGAAATATATACAGAAAGGTTGAGTTTGTATAGGATCGTTCGTGGCTTCAATACTGACAAACATTTATCTTAATGCATCACACAGCATGATAACAGACAGCCTAGACGAAAGTGCCTCCAAATGGTTGTTTGGTAAGGCGGAGTGTAGATTATATTTTTTTTACACTTTATAATAATGAATCGCAGGTCTTAGAAACATGTGAAACAAAAGCTCCAGAACTAGGGTTAACCGCAGAACAGCCAGAGGATGGGATCCTCCAATTTCTAGATATATGTGGGCATGCCAAAGAAGGTCATTGTTGGGAACACGGGAAAGAAGATGTCATACGAAATCTGCTAGAGCTGGAGTTGTCAAGTCTTTATTCATGAAAGCCATACGGAAGTCATGTACCCTATTGGATGAATCACTCTGTAAAAAAGACAATGGAAGAGTCGAGAGTGATGGGTATGAAGAAGATTCCATAAGAATCCAACTACAACCTCAGTTCACAGATGAACTAACGGAGATAAAGAGCAAGAAAAAAAGGTACCAGTGATTCCATTTTCGCATCAAATCTCTCACAAAGAGTTTGGAATTGATGTTATCTTTAGGTCGGGTTATACACTAGATTTGATTTTGTTTCAGTCTGGTCAAAAAATCCGTCATAGAATGCATATCGGGAACGGTCAGTTCCGTGCCAAAAAAAAGGGGTGTCTATCAGATACCGCTGGATTGTAGTTTTAAGTACGTGGGACATACTTCAAGATCTGTAAACGATAGGTTACTAGATCATAAAAGAAATGTAAACATAAACGCGCCAACTCAGAAATAGCGAAATATATTGGAAAATATAACAATTGTATACGTCAAGTTGGTCCGAGACGGAAGTTTTACACTAAGAGCCTCATAATACCAAGATGCAATAAAACGTTGGTTGGCACTGCAAACGATGCACGTGTGAATCCAATGCTAGAACGTACAAGATTCCTTAAGAAAGGAAACGGGAAGATTGAAAGGGAAATAATGAAAGCTTTCTGTACGAAAAAAAAAAAAAAGAGAAAAGCGTCTGACAAATATGTAGGCATTCCATTCCCTTATCTGCTGAACAAAGGTGTTGTATTTCTTGATGGCTGCGTGTGATTAGTGATAAGAACCTTTAGGCTTGTTGCTTAGGGGTGTGTATTGGTGATGGTGATCGACAGTTTGAAGATGATTGGTGTTATATTAAATCAGTTGGAAATTGGCCCTTGCCCTTGTCGTACGCGTCTTTTTCGTCCTGGTGAGTTCGCGCCTTTTGAACTTTTAATGAATATCAAGATGTTTGTAAGTAAAACACTAAGTATCAACACTATACGGCGAGCAAGTGTACTAAAACGAACCTTTAGCGCCTTGAAACGCGAAACGAGGCACTCCAGTCAAACAGCAACACAAAGAACGCATAGAGAACGCGTGATGAGGAAGCAGAAAAGCTCGCTCTGTCATTGGTTGAGGTTAGGGGTAAACAAACGCCTGTGGGCGCGTTTGGGGGGTAAACAGACGCACGAAGTGCGCATAGAGAAGACGAACTTTCACACTGTATTGGACAGCGTATTTCCCAGGCCTCGATGCAGCTTGGCAGTAAGTAAAAAAAGTTACTTGGAATACAAAACTTGTCCTACGTTTTTTGTTTTTTTTAACTTGCATTGGTGAACCAAGAGTGTAACCATAAGAACAAAAAAAAAATTTAACTTGGAAAAGGGGGGGGGGGGGGGGGTTAATGGTTGTTGCGTCGAGATATGTTTGCGCGTGTGTGTGTGCGTGTGCGTGTGTGTATCTGTGTGTGTGCGTGTGTCTTTACATTTGAAATTTTTGTTTATTGTCCACCTTTCTTGTTTAGTAAAAACGCTTTCTTGAAAGAATAACAATAATTTGCGGAGCGCTTCACGTTATTTATTCTGCAAAAAAAAAAAAAATCTTTCTGACGGCTCTTGCCGACTGCTAATCACAAAATGGTTACCGGTGATCTCACTGGTCGCGCGCTTTCGACACACTGCGTCGCGACCGGACGTTGAGTTGTTTTTGCGTGATCGAATTGAAAGATGATGCGCAAATATTTCGTGGCTACTGCTCGTTCCCCGAGTAACCCGAACACTAATGAGGAAGTGGCATAAATCGGTCAGAAGCTCAAATGTCGTTAGAGGTCCCTTTTACGCGTTTCAGCAATGTGCTTTTTTCGCTTCTACCTCTACTTCTCCGGTGCACTGCGTATTCCCTATTTTACAAGAACACGGTGTGAAGTAAATAAATGTGTTTGTTTTTTTGTCTTTGTTGTTCTTTTTCAAGAAAAGCAGTTGAGTCGTTACATAGTGACATGTTAGTAGCAGGTTCAAATGTGTCCAAAGACACCCAGATGGCAGCTGCAGGATATGTCACCAAAAAGACAGTATTATATTTGGAGAGATGTGAATGGAAGTATAAGCTTTAACCTACAATAAATATCCTAAACTCGCGAGCCCAAACGCACGCCAGGACCCCCACATCAGGAGAGCATAGCCTACAAGGTCAACTCAAAAATGGCCTCTGTGCGAGGTGCCAAAGTGCGAGGTACCAAACAAATAACAAAAATGAGAATAAATACTTTCAAAGTCTAGCTTATGTAAAGTTTAGATAAATTCTAAAAACTCGAAACACTATTAACTTAAAAAAAAAAAAAGAATCGTTTCACCGAAAACGTTAACAACACTTCATTGTGTGTTGTGTATGTGTGTGTTTGTGATTTGTCTGTATGCATGCGTGAGTGTGTACAGTAGTGTGTTAAAAAAACGCACACCCGGATGCACACGGCGAGTATTTTAAATGCGTTAGCATTTAAAACATTGGCAAAATGTTGCTGAGCGCCCCCTTGTTTAAATGCTTCTCCCGCGTGCATCTCAGCATTCATCCGTGTCTGTTACAGCACCCGCTCACACGATGGCGCTACCATATCCGCTACCAAAGGCGCGGGTCCGAGAGCGCGGATTTTCGAAGGCGCTGTTCGCACGTACATAATCGGAAGGGTGCTTCCCCGGAGCTTAGGGAAGCCACACGCACGCAGTCGTACGTTCGCTGGAACTGAAAACAACCTTCAAATAGACTTGATCTTGATAAAGTTACCTACGTCCGCACGTCACAAGTGCTTGTTATACAAGCGCTATTACCAGGGCGTCATATATGGGCGCTGTGAATGGACGTATTTATAGGAATGATCACAAACATAAAGTGTGGGTAAGGTGTTCTATAGAAGAAACTTTTCTATCAAGTGGAATCAACGCAGAGAGTGAATTTCGCGATAAATTCGACAGTTAAAGGTACACTGCCACCCCGCAAAATGATTTTTGTTTTCATTTTTTGCCAGGTGATTCACTATGGTTGTCGGAAGACTATCCAATTAATATTTCGCAAGAGTCACGTACATTTTTAATAAAGCCAAAAAACGCAACTGCTCGAAACCGAAACCGAAACCCGCGCACGGAAGTTGGAGAAGTGGAGAGGAGAGTGGGGGAGTGGCAGAAATCACGTGGTTACACCCGACCGCACGCTCCCCCCCCCCCCCCCCCCCCGCCAATTTTTTTTTTTATCTTTTTTTTTTTCTTTTTTTTTTTTTGCGTGCGCAGCTGACGACATGCGTGGCGGGAACAGTTTCCAGTACGATTCCTTTGCAGTTACGTTTGTTCCGCTCGCTGTTCTGTACTTCAACATGAGTTCTATATACATTAAATGGTTGGGGATGAGTAGTGAGTGCCCGTGGTGAAGTTCCGTGATCGGCTCCGAAAAGGAAGATGATGCGTGAAGAGCTGCCTCACATGTCCTGCCTCCGAAAAAGAGTGGAATTGTGCGGCAGAGTCTGCACAAGTTCCCGAAAGATCAAAGGGATCGGGACCAATGGCCGGCTGCAATGCCTGTAGAACATTTACGGGCACCTCGGAAAGCGAACGCTACCCGATTTATATGCTCCTTGCATTTTCTGCAAAGTGATTACATTGAGTTCGCAGGTGTCAAAAAGGAAATCCCATACCAATTAGTTCAGCGACATTTCGTCGACAATATATCTGTTTTTAGTGATAATGGTAAAAAAAATGTAGATATCGCAAAATGATTGAAAAAAAAAAGGCACGCCTACATTAGGGATTGCACCTGGGCCCGCTGCGTTTGATGCGGAAATCTTTCCACTGACTGCCGATGAATCCTTCAGTTTTGTGATGTATCTACCGACACACGGCCGGCGGGCAAGTCTGCGAGCGCTGCGCACGAGCGCGTGGGTTTGTCTCGAGAGCTGGCTGCGCTCTCGTGAGCCACATAAAAAGCAATCTCAACCGTTTCGGATGCTTCGAATGTCTGTCTCGTCATTACCCCAGCTAAGGTCGTATACCTAGCTAAGGTTATTCCACACTGGCGACGAGGTAGTGAATGAACGAACACGCATCTTCGGA
Organism: Ixodes scapularis; assembly: GCF_016920785.2. Taxonomy (NCBI): domain Eukaryota; kingdom Metazoa; phylum Arthropoda; class Arachnida; order Ixodida; family Ixodidae; genus Ixodes; species Ixodes scapularis. Next base: position 62,299,819 of record NW_024609836.1, read on the forward strand.
CGTCTCCACGATGCCAGCTACCAAGGGTAAGCTGGAAGAATTCGACGGCGCCGGGTGGTCATCGTGGGCAGAACGACTGAACTTCTACTTTGAAGCAAATGGGGTGACTGTCGTTACGAAGAAGAGGGCACTTCTCCTCACCTTGTGCGGCGCCAACACCTATGAAACGGTGCGAGCATTGGTGGCACCTAAGAAGCCTGGCGAAGTGGCATACGACGACATAATGAGCATGCTGCACACCCATTTCGACCCGCAGCCGTCCGAGCTCTTCAGCAGAAGCAAGTTTCAGCGGAGAGACCAGGAGACAGGCGAGTCCATCAGCGATTATGTTGCGGCACTAAGGAAGCTCGCCGTCGATTGCAACTTTGGAGTTCCGACAACCGCAACTGCCAGCACCAGCGCCACCACCAGCACCAGTGCGAGCGGCGATGAGCCGGTCACCGCATCGTCCACAACAATGCTACCACTGGAGGTGATGCTACGGGATAGGTTCGTATGTGGGATTGCGGATGAACACCTTCAGCAAAGACTATTTGCAGAGCCGGACCTAACATTCCAGAAGGCGTATGATTTCGCATTGAGAGCAGAGAGTGCTGCAAGACAGCAAAAAGACGTCAAAGCTCAAAAGATCACCATTAACGCCGTAACCAAGGGTCGAAAATCAACAGTACGTGAAAACCGGAACCTAGGCAAGCAAAAGAAACAGGACTTCGTATCAAGTGAACAACGATGCCATCGCTGTCACGAACAACACGTCGCAGCTACATGCAGATTCCGCACGGCACGCTGCAATTTTTGCCCAAGGACCGGACACATTGAAAGGGCGTGTTATCAGAAGACTGAAACAAATCAACGGCGGCGATCAACACACGCGGTTAGTCATGATGAGTCGGCACCTTCGAGTGATGACGAGGATACCCAAAACTTATACGAGCTGAACAGCGTAAATTATACCACGTCGGTGAAGAAGTTCATGGTCTCACTCAAAGTCGAAGGACGACCCATGGAGTTCGAAGTGGACACCGGAGCTGCGTGTTCCATCATCAGTGAAGACACATACAGGAAAACCTGGCCTAAGAATGCCTTTTCACTGAACAAAGAACATATCACGCTCCGACCGTGGGCAGGAAAACAACTACAAGTTCTCGGGTCGGCGGAAGTGCGCGTCCGACACAAGTCAAAAGACTATCTGCTCCCGCTAATCGTGGCCTCAGGTTCGGGCTGCAATCTGCTTGGGAGAAACTGGTTCCCGGCACTCAATATCAGAGTCAGCGGGATATACCAGCTTGACCAGGGCAAGACCCTTCATGACGTGTTACTGACACACGAGGAAGTTTTTGATCCAGAGATAAACGGGCACAAGGGCCACGCGGTACATCTGGAGCTGAAGGAAGATGCGACACCGCGCTTTTTAAAGGCTCGACCGGTTCCTTTCGCAATGCGAACCGCAGTGGAGGCAGAACTGCGGATGCTCCAAAACCAAGGCATAATCGAGCCGACGCAGCACTCCGACTGGGCAACACCGGTGGTGATCGTACGAAAGAAGGACGGCACTATACGGATGTGTGGAGACTATAGGAGCACGGTGAACGCGGCTGCAAAACCAACGGTGTATCCAATGCCAACGGTAACGGACCTTCTGGCAAGTGTGCAGGGAGGCACCATATTTTCGACGCTGGATCTCACTCAGGCATATCAACAGCTCCACGTGACAGCAGAGACAGCAGATGTGCTCACCATTAACACTATCAAGGGACTATACAGGGTTAAACGAATGCCTTTTGGAATTTCGGCTGCACCAGCGATTTTCCAACGCTACATGGAGACAATCCTGGCAGGACTACCCGGCGTGGGAGTCTACCTGGATGATGTTATTATCAGCGGAACCACAAAAACAGAGCACCTTGAGCGTCTCGAGGCAGTTTTGAGCAGGTTGGTGAACGCCGGGCTTCGCTTAAAAAGGGCAAAGTGCCATTTCGGTGTTGAAGAAGTGAAGTTTCTGGGACACAAGATAAATGCAACGGGAGTACACACAACAGAAGAAAAACTGAGAGCAATCAAAGAGATGCCGGAACCGACCAGCCGGGCCACGCTTCAGTCTTTTCTAGGACTCCTGGCATTTTATGACCGCTTCATTCAGAACCGAGCATCAATAGCCAAGGTGCTGTACATGCTACTTGAGAAAGACGCTCCATGGCAGTGGGGTGCACGACATCAGCAGGCGTTTCTGCAACTGAAAGAAGCCATCGCGGAACGTACAGTTCTAGCTCATTATGACGACAATAAGCCGCTGGTATTGTCGTGTGACGCATCACCATACGGCATCGGTGCGGTACTGGCGCACCTAGACAAAGACGGAAACGAGTCTCCCGTAGCTTTCGTTTCTAGAACATTGGGAAAGGCCGAGGAAAACTACTCCCAGTTGGACAAGGAGGGTTTAGCTATAGTTTACGCTACAAGCAGGTTCCACCGCTACATTTCCGGTCGACATGTTACCATCACAACGGATCATCAACCACTACTGGGGATTCTAGGTCCACAAAGTCCGGTTCCACCCATTCTTTCGCCACGCATGAAAAGGTGGTGCGTTAAGCTCACGGCCTATAACTACGATCTAGTCTACCGACCAGGGAAACGAAATCAGAATGCAGACGCTTTGAGCAGACTACCTTTACCGGCAAGCGACGACGAGCCACAGCCTCCCGGAGATGTGCTCATGCTGGAAGCGTTGACCAGGCCACCGATTACTGTCGAGAAACTAGCAGACAAGACAAAAGAAGACGCTATTCTTTCCCGTGTGTACGACGCAGTTCAGAGTGGAAATTTCAGGAACCTTAAGGAAGACATCTTTCAATTATTCAGGAACAAGCACACTGAACTAGCGACACAGCGAGGATGTTTGATATGGGGATCACGTGTGGTGATACCAGCGTCTCTGCGGCCTGAGTCCTTGACTCTTGTACACTCAGGACATCGTGGAATCGTGGCCATGAAAGCCTGTGCCAGAAGTTACATGTGGTGGCCAGGAATTGACAAAGATATTGAATTATGTGTGGCGGAATGTGCCCAATGTCAAACAAACCAGAAAACCAAGATAAAAGTACCGATGACAAATTGGGAACGACCATCAACAGCCTGGGATACACTTCACATGGACTTTGCGGGTCCAGTGGAAGGGAAAGTATTCCTGGTCGTTGTAGACGCATACACCAAGTGGCTGGAGGTGCGAGTAGTTAGCAGCATGGCATCAAGCGCTGTAATCAAGGAGCTGCGGGGATTATTCGCCACATTTGGAGTGCCAAAGAAGGTTTGTTCAGACAACGGGGCTGCGTTCATCTCAGAAGAAATTGCAACGTTTTACCGCATGAACAACATCATCGCAGTCACGAGCGCACCTTACCACCCGGCAACCAACGGGCAGGCTGAGCGGATGGTACAGGAGCTCAAACAAGCTGTATCTAAAAAAGGAAGGGAAGACCTGTCGTGCGTGTTGTCACGTTTCCTATTCAAGCAACACACGACAGTGCACGCAACAACGGGCAAGACTCCTGCGTGGATGATGTACGGCCGAGAATTGCCTTCTGCCCTGGATCGACTCAAGTCATCCCTCTTCAAGCAGTTGCCTGAAGAAAACAGCGATATCCACAAATTTACTCGTGGACAACCCGTGTGGATTCGACAGTTCCCGAACGAGCGAAAGTGGATGCCGGGGTCCATCGCACGCCGCGCCGGACCACGATCCTGGATGATTGACACAGAGCGGGGTCAAATCAGACGACATCTAAACCATATTCGACATCGCGCTCCGAATTCGAGCTGCTGGGAGACACAGCCGCCACCACCAGTTTGGGACATGTGCTTACACGATCGACGGGGCACACATTCGGGCGCGAATGGTCCAGAGCAAACAACTAAACAGCACAGCACAGACGACGACGTTCGCCCATTACCAACAGTGGGATCTGCCTTGTCAACCGCGACGCGGGTGAGCTCCCGGGCGTGTCGACCACCGGACAGATACGGTGCCCACGTCTAAGGAGGAAGGGGTGTGATGTATCTACCGACACACGGCCGGCGGGCAAGTCTGCGAGCGCTGCGCACGAGCGCGTGGGTTTGTCTCGAGAGCTGGCTGCGCTCTCGTGAGCCACATAAAAAGCAATCTCAACCGTTTCGGATGCTTCGAATGTCTGTCTCGTCATTACCCCAGCTAAGGTCGTATACCTAGCTAAGGTTATTCCACAAGTTTCACCCACCCGTCACCATTCCACAAATTCTGGCCCCAACTCTTTCGTTAGTAATAATGCAGCCGGTCAACTGTAGGTTGAATAGTTTGCTGCCGATTTTCCTCCAGCAAAAGCCCTCCCGGGTCGAAGTCGGGCAGCACCGCGCATTGGCCACATTCACAACTAGTAAATAAATCGTACGTGTGCATATTCAACTCGAAGTACGCACTTCGCGCTTGACGTTTGCGCGAGCGATGTCTTCAGCCACGAGAAGGGGGTGACGGCTCGGCTACGTCTTCGTGCAAATCAGTTTGGTGGTCCGGCGTGTTGTACGGGATAAATACCAATTATTTTGATCGGTCCAAATTTTTTTTTCTTTTAAAGGAACACAGAATTCGCCAGTACCGCGAACGACAGTTCTGAAGCAAAGGTTCCACGCCCGTCGTCTGCTGCCATCGACGCCCCCCGCGAGTCCCACAATACGCGAAACGACGCCATGTTGAGAATCACGCGGTAAGCGCACAGAATGCTTCCAGTTTTCTGTGCAACTTTGTTTTCAGTCAACCTATTTGCAGCTTCTTGGAAGCCACAAAAAAAAAATGGTTTCATTTTTTTTTTTAATATTTTAATATTGAGTGTGTGCCTCCAATGATCAACGACTTTGATTACATTTGGTGGTTGAATCTAAACCTTAGAAAACGACCCGTGACCACGGAAAAGAGAGTGAGCGAGACTCAAACCGGCCAGTTCTTGATCGGCGGTTTCGGGCGGAAAGAAACCGAACTTCGAGACGCAAATTCTGTTCTGGGTAGTTGGGCTCTCATATGTCACGTAAAACTAAAAACCTCGGCGAGCATTCATACTCTGTCAGTGTCCCTTCAAGGCTAACATGGCATTGGCGCTTTTCTTTTTTTCTATTTTATCGCTTGTAAGAGGTCAGGACGAAAGTCAAATTATACCGCTTGTTGTATAAAATTACCAAGGATGGGCATATTCAGCCATGCTATTCTACTGGTTTTCACCTTGAAAACCGTAGTAAAAAAAAAGTGTGGATCCCTGCGGGGCATTATTAATTTCCCTCTTTACGTAAAGAATTAAGATATATGTAGGTGCATTTTAGGTTAGATGCATGTTATCTTATCAAGATGTACATACGCTTCAAACACCAAAAGCCTCGCTTCTCCCTCCGAGAACCATATCGTAAGAACTACTTCCTGCGGTGCCGGAACAATGCCCAAAACTTGCTCTTCTCTTGAGGTGAAAACGACTAAAGTAGTCACGATGACGTGATGTGTGATGACGAGTGATAATAAAAAGTCACTTTTTGTCCGTGGTTACCGCTTCTGTAACTGTCACGAACGCAAAATAACCATTATTATTATTATTATTATTATTATTATGGCATTATTTAAAACTGAGGATAAACAGAATAATAAAAATTGCAAAGGGCCTGCTGTTTTTTATTATTATCTTCTTAAATTATTCGATTTGATCTCTGTATCACACGTTGACAGTACACCGGACGTGCCCCACTATTTCTCACGTATGTTCTCTGTTCTGGCTGGATTGCTAGCATCATGGAGTGCACTTGTCACCTCGCAGGAGTGCACCGCGCTGAAGCGGCAGCCGCCTAGTAGACGTCGCAGTTTCGCAATTGTGGCTTCACTGCAGCGCACCCGTGTGTTACGGAGAAAGCCCTTTACCAGAGCGGGGCGTTGCACACGCTTTTTGAACAGAACTGCGGCTAGTGTATACGATAGACTGTAATATTTTGACGATATCTTTTTCACCTTCGAGATTCATCGAGAATACTTGAGTGTTGCGAGAAAACTTTTATTAACGGCTCTCTCTCTCTCTTTCTGTCGCTCTGTCTCTCTCTCTCTCTTTCTCTCTCTCTGTATATATATATATATATATATATATATATATATATATATATTGTCAGGTTTCAACGTCTCTTAAACACTTGCTCTAAGACACCCGCAAATCATGGCCGCTCATTCCAACCACCAGAACCAACTGCCCCCGAGCTACCATGCACTTCTTTCTCCTCAACCCGGTGGCTCGGCTGTGCGTGGCAACGGTCGACGAGTCTCGTCGGCCAACCCGATACATTACAATCCTCTTCCCTTAGATTAAATGTTCAGCCGGTCTTCACAAAACTTCAGCAGCTGGTCAGCATGTGCCAGTCCTGCTGGTCGTCCAGTATTGCGGTCCTTCAAGCGATAGTCGTTCAGCCCCACTTTCCCCACCACCACGAATGGCCCCGAGCGTCTCGGTGCCAATTTTGCCGCCACGCCCTTGCTGGCATCGCTTAGAGTGTGTAGATCACGGAGAACTAGATCACCGATCCTAAAGTTACACTGTCGTCGATTTCTGTCGTAGTAGCGGCGCTGCTGCTCTTGAACTCTTCTCTGGTTCTCCAGCGCAAACTCGTGTGCGTCTTGCAGCCTAGATGTCACCTCTGCCACAAAGCCTGGAGCTCGGCTGTCTGGTGTAGGAAGTTGACCGGGGTTTTGTTCCCATGGTTTGCGGAGCTGGCGCCCATAGCACAGAAAAGCTGGCGTGTACCCTGTGGTCACACTTTCGCAAGTTCTCATTGCGAATGAAACTTCAGGGATACGTTGGTCCCAGTCACGATGGTCATGGCAGTATGCCACGAGGCACTGCTTCACTGTTGCGTTATGCCGCTCTACCATCTGCCCTGCAGGGCGGTACGGTACCGTGCGGCGGTCTTTGATGCCGAGGTGCTTCATGACGTTCTTCCACAGCCGAGAAACGAAGACTCTTCCATTGTCACTGGATATGCTTTTTGGGAAGCCATGTCGACAAAACACGTCAATCATTTTTTCCAGGATGGCCTTACTGGTCGGAGTTCGAAGGGGAAATAGTTCAATAAACTTCGTGAACTTGTCGATGACCACGAGAAGATATCTGTGGTGGCGTTTTGATATAGGTAATGGCCCAATTATATCTACGCTCAGGTGTGCCATAGGTTCCTCTGCCCAGGTACTGTCCATTAGTCCCCCCAGCTTTTGACGACGAGGCTTCAAAGTCTGACAGGACGGGCAAGATCGCACATAGCGGGAAACGTCAGACCTCATACCGATCCAAAAATACCTCTCCGCGACCCGCTTCAGAGTCTTGAAGTACCCCAAGTGTCCGCTTAAAGGGTTATCGTGTGACAACTGCAGTACCGTTTGGCGTATTTGTTTTGGAACCCAGATGAGCTTTCTTTCCCCTGAAACCTTTAGTAGCTGTCCGTCATGATCGATTTCACTATCATCAGAAACATGTTGTATTCGACGTGCTTCTGTTTCGTCGGTCGGCAGAGTTCGGTCTTGGAGGTAGCGAATTACCTCGGAGATTTCAGGATCTTTCTGTTGTTCATCAGCCAGCTGGGATGCATTGAGGAACAGTGATATGTCCGTTTCCTCCACTGTGGCATTTTCCTCGAACCGAGGTCGGTGCTCTGGCTCCACCGTCTCTATGGGGAACCACTCATAGAGGGGGTACGTATATGGAGACGTCGCCACACGCGCTCCATTAATCCATCGGCAGCGTCGGCGAGTTCCTTGAGCGTGGCGAAGGTCCTTCCTTCAACGAGATCAAAGAACTGCGGGTGCATCTGTCGGAGTACCCTCTCCACCTTCTGCGCATCTGTCACAGGCTCGCCGATCCTGTCGTAGTAACTGCTGATGACATATATGAACTGCTTCAGGTTTTCCTCGGGGTGTTGAGTTCGTTTCCGCAATTCCTCTTTCAGTCGCTTCTTCTTGTCCACCGGCGCAAACTGACTATGGAACGCGGTGACGAAGCTGCCCCAGCTCGTAAACTCCCCCGCGAAGCGAAACCACAGCTTGGCACTTCCGTCGAGAACTGCGGGTACGACACGGCTGATGCGATCCTCTGGCTTGACACCCTGGATTAGGCAGTAACTCTCGAGCTTCTCTATGAACCCTTCTGGTGACTGTAGATCTCCAAAACCAGAAAACCTGGGAGGCTGGGTGGAGATCCACAGGGCATGCATGGGATCTTGATCGGGCGCTCCGTTGGTCGCAGTGACGGCTGGCGTTACCAACGGAGAGGGTAACAAGGGCTGCAAGGGCTGAAGCGATAAGGGCTGAGGCGACAAGGGCTGAGGTGACAAAGGTTGCAAGGGCTGAGGCAGCTCAGGGTCGAGCTCACCTTCTGCAAGCTCGATGGGCGCGGCAATCAAAAGCTCGCGTATGTGGGCGGCGATCTGTTCCCGATGGAGCGCTGAACCATCCGTTTGCTGCATCATCGTACGGAGAAAGTCTGGCGGCACGAAAAGCGGTCGATGAGACATCTTATTATCCCGGACGAGCCCCCACTTGTCAGGTTTCAACGTCTCTTAAACACTTGCTCTAAGACACCCGCAAATCGTGGCCGCTCATTCCAACCACCAGAACCAACTGCCCCCGAGCTACCATGCACTTCTTTCTCCTCAACCCGGTGGCTCGGCTGTGCGTGGCAACGGTCGACGAGTCTCGTCGGCCAACCCGATACCTTACAATATATATCTTATGTTAAGTTTTGTTTACAGTTTTGCCTTTGTATAGGTTCCGTCCTTTTTGATGGAACAGTAAAAGTAATAAAATAAAAGTAAATTAGCTGAGCAGTAAATGCAAGGTGAAAATAACAACTTCGTCTCTACTGCTGTTGTTTTTGGTTTTAAGAATGCATATTTATTGTTCACGGGCTGATCTTTGTTATGATAAACTTCTGCTTATAAAATTTCATTGATGTCTGTAATCAAATAAAAATACTACAATTTACAAAGATTAATAATTTTAGTTTTATTATAATATTTAAAACGTAAATGAAACGTTTGGCTGCTCACAATCGTTATATTCTAACATTATTTCAGTGGGATATACTATTTGGTTGGCGTTTCATTCAGCGCCTAAAATGACCACGCACAAGACTGTGAACTGTCCTTCATTGGTTATAATCAGGTTAACGTGCCTTGTGCTTCTAAGCTTAATTGAACTGCCGGCTATGGAATCAAACCTGTCGTGCTGTTGATGTCATCGAAAGGATGCACAGAAGCAGCAAGGCAAAGTAACCAAAGACGTAAATCTAAACACGATATTTGCACTGGTATGAATGACAATGAGATGTGGGGTTACGCTCCAAAAGTAGGTTTCGTTGCTCCAAAAGGTGCTCGAAAATGACTCAGTCCAATCACATCAGTGCAATCATGCTTTACCCCAACTTCAAAATTTTGAAAAAGGCGCGAAGATTAGATTTTTACGTGACGTCACAATTTCCCCGCTAAATTGAGCGGCGAAATTCTCCACGTGACGTAACGTGAAGTGACATCGTGACTTCACAATTTAGGCGTTAAATTTAGCAGGGGAAACGCTTCGCGAGACGTCACAGCGTCCTTGCTAAATTTACGGGAGAAACATAAATATCGTTCTAAATCTGGCGTGTAAAGAAAGCGCTTCTCGCATCACTTCCTATTTACTCCCGCTGATACATCTCCGCGCAACTCTTGACGGCCCACAAAGCAGGCGTAGGTGTAAGATACACGCTGAACTATGATATAACTTGCAGGTGAGAAAATGGATGAACACTTAGCCTTTCTATTTCAGTCAAACACTCTTTTTATGCGTTGCAGACAGGATTTTCTTCCATTTAGTTTCGCCTTGCTCGCGCCTTTGTTTTGGCGTCTGCACACTGCAACGCTCCGAGCATGCACATGCACATGCACGCACGCATACGCATACGCACACACGCGTGCGTGTGTGCGTACATACATACATACATACACATACATACATAGTAGATAAACTGTCACGGGATAGGGGCGGAGCAAAACAAATTTTATTCCTGGGAATGCGAGTTTTCAGAGCGCAGCTGGCTCTACAACACTGTGTTTGGGTCTGCCCTGTTTTTCAAGATCCCTGGATATGTGATGATCGATAAGATCGGTAGAAAATAGAGGTACTTTTTTTTTTTATTTCTCCAATTGTGCAATGGAGTGATAAGCACGTTTTGATACTCTTTGCCCGTACCGACATTTAGTTTCCTTGGGGACTTTCTTTTGATACCAATGGGGATGCGATTCGTAGAAGTGTCATGATTTTGAAGCACAATTTTGACGTGCAAACTTGCTATCTTCCGTCTGATTTTGATTGAGTGTGTTTCTCGTACAAATGTATCCTCAACCCCATCCCCCCCCCCCCTTTTCTCACGCTGCAATAATGTGGAGTAACATGTAATTTATACATACATACATATGCTCATTGCGAAATAAACGAGTACAAAAATTAAACAGGCCCGGAAAAGCACGCGCCTGCTTGTGCGCGGGACACGATAAGAAAATCGAAGGACGATGCAAGAAGCGCATGGACATTTTAAGGCACGCCCTGCTTTTTGTAAACTCTCACTCCAGTGTTCCGTCGTCACGTGGTAGGGAGCGACGTGTCTCATACAAAAGATCCCTTCCTCGACCATACGCTATCACTTTACAACCATGCCCTCGCTCCTACTTCCCCGCAGGGCACGTGAAGAGCCAATCGGCGCCGTGTACGGAGAGCTCTCGGCCAACGACACGTCCGAAAACATTTTTCAAACTCGTAAGCACGTAAAGTACCGCCCTCGTATTTTGGCCGATCGACTAATTACACGCGGTGCAAGCGGTTCCACCTCGTGCCTCGCTGCGCAGGAGCGCGCGCTGAGTGACACCTGACGGCGGCGAGGCCCACCCAGAACCAAACGAAGAGCATTTTCTTCGGACGCGTTATTTACGAGTTGCAGTCGTCGTCTGCTTCCGCCAAACGAACAAACGCCCTCGAGCCCGTCTCGACGAGTCACGTTCGCCGACGTTATTTAGCGGCCATTATTTTCGAGAACGCAGCGGGCAGCAGCGCTGTGGTCAGGCGCTGCAGCGACAAGCGTGCACGCCACCTGGCGCCTGCGCAACGCGGGCTCGCGGCAGCGCATTATTTCGCGTGGAAATCGGACTGCCAGAGCGACCACGCCGAGAAGAGCAAGTTGGGAAACGTTGGCTATCAGGAGTACGTAAGCCGTGTCGCGTGCTACAGAGACCCCTATTATCGCTCCCCATGTGAACGAGATTGCGGCCGCTAAGAACGTCGAAGAATTCATAACGAAGCTACAAGTGTAAACGTGCCACATTCTGCGCATTTCTAAAGAGCGACACGCGGTAACGCCTTCGTCGATGCCGCCGAACTTCGCAATCTTTGTCTCTCTTTTGAAGATTGAGCTGGCCACTCTCGCGCCCTTTTGGATTGGTCGGGTCGTACCGCGTGATCGCAGTTCAATTTTTCTTGGGTGCACCTCGGGAACGACCCACGCAGAACGAGTCAAAAGGAAGCATTCAAAAATATATATCCAAAGGGCGAAACAAATATGTAGAGCGTTTCAAGTGCCTTCGGAAAGGACTAGAGCAAATAGACGAGGTAACCAGTTGCATAAGTGGGCGGCTAAGATTCGACCACTCGGTCCCTGAACTTTGCCTCGGTGATTCTCTCGCGTGGGTGTTTTAAAAAAGAGACTTCTTTCCTTCTCTCCTACACTCGTACTCCGTATTTACTTTTTTTTTTTTTTTTTTGCTCTCAAATTATTGGTTTAGATTACCTACCATGGAGGGCTGTCAGGTCTGGATTTGTACTGGTTATAAGTATCAATGCTATTGCATCATGTTACTACGCGTATATATATAGCGTGTCGCAAGTCACCAGGCTCGATCTAAAATTGACTGTAAAAATCGGCGCCTGCACGTAGCAATCCAAACTTTTTGTCAAATCTGTATTTTACAGGTCGGTTTTTTCTTGTAAAATTACAAAGCGTAGCTCTCTTTCTGTAAAAACTAAGGCCAAGAAACTTGCCAGGGTCAACTGCGGACGGCGACGCAGATGACCGAGTCGAGTTGCGGGGTGTGTTTGGCGCGCGTATTGATAAATGGCGTCGGACCCGAAGGTGTAGCCGACCAGCGAAAGAAAGCAGACGACACACAGACGAAATCCGTGGGCAGCAAACGAGACGTTGTTATGCAAAAGCGTTTTTTTTTTTCTTTTTCTAATTTTACTTTTCGTTGTGATTCTATTGCTCGCATTTATTTTTAAACCAAAGGTATATTATACAAAAGGTTATGTCCGTTTTAACACACCACGGTGGTCGCGAGCAGTCTCGATAACTTATCAATACGAGCGCCAAACGCGTCCCGCAACTCTACTTGGTTGTCTGCGTCGCCGCCCGCCTTTCACCCTGGCAAGTTTCTTGGCCCTATTTTTTACAGAAAGAGAGCTACACTTTGTAGTATTGTGCTTTTCCACCTGGTTTTATTAACAGTTTTCTTCATTTGGTACCGAAAGTGTTAAACTTGTATTGTATGAACCTATACATTATTTCTTATTAGAACGAAACTGCGTCCCTAGACACTCCCATGCTGCCTGTGACAATGTTTTATCTGGGGGCGCCCAGCACTATGTTGGAAATAAAAAGTTGATTGAATCGAACATAAATTAAAAGGAAGGGTTTTCAGTTATGCAGCGTAAAATACTGCAAATATATTGCATTATATAGGTTAAGGTGAAATTATGGTTCCCACCAGAGGGACAAAGGACGTTTGCGAAACTCTCAAGTAAGCTTATTTTAAACTTTCATTTTGCGTCTAAACATCGCCAAATATCTTCTTTCTTTCCTTCTTTCTTTCATTCTTTCTTTCCTTCTTCCTTTCTTTCTTTCTTGATTTCTTCTTTCTTTCTTTGTTTCTTTTAAGAGCGTTATACACTGCTGAAGGGCGGGTCACATCGAAGAGCGTGTGCTTTCTTTCTTTACGTCGCCAGGTAAAATTTGGTGCTTGCGGCGCAGGCGAGCAGGCTACGATAACACCTGTTATTGATGGACGAAGAGGGAATTGGTGCGAGTCAGATCTGAAGAGAGAATAAACATGTTAGGCAAGATTGTGTTGCCATTGACTTGCATGCGTATTATTTCTTCAATCCTAATAGTACCTTCTTTGGAGTCGGGTGTCGGGAATATTTATTTAATTATCAATAAAATATAGAACTGAACACTCAATTATTTATCGAAATGAACAGAGTCCTCGCAATCGCTTTTGCACAGAGTAGTTGTAAAGTTTATCACTCTCATTTATGGAGGAAATTCAGCTAAGGACAAGACACTGACGCAGTTTATTCGGTCTGTACTGGCTCATCTCATCAAGAAATACCCTAGCTGTTTGAGGTAAACAGAAAGACCTATATTTTTTTTCTTCGCGTTCAAACTACAGGGCATGCGCACTGCTCACAGCGCTTGCTCATACCGAAATCACACGTATCATAGTAAAAACACCCCGGTGCCTTTTTTCACGTTGTTTCACTACCACCAGCTCGTTTGCGCCCAAACCTTCTGTTCCCACGCATCATTTGCTAAGGCGTGCACTTTGCGGCCGTGTTACAGCTGGCTCGCTTCAGCACGTGCTCAAAAACATAGATTATATACAAGCAGAGATGAACCAAGCCCTTTCGTAGCCACGCCAAGCCGTGACACCGGAACGTGTATTCTACAGGATTCAGGGGGTCACCGCCGCAGATTTTGCAGACGACTTGTGCTGTACAGTGCATGACACAAGATGAGCATCGCCGATATCTGCGCCTATCTACAACTCGGTTTTGTCTACCTCTTTGCGCGTTGACTATGCAGATTAAAGCGAACAGAAAGAAGGTCGCTGGCACCGAGCGGTATGTAGTCCGAGTTGTTTTGTTTGCGGGTAGCGTCGACACGCGTGCATGCCGCCTCGCTTGGCTGGATTCTCCCGTTTTTATCTCGTCCAGACATCCGAGGAAGGACAGCATTCAAGAGAAGGGGAAAGGAGGGGAAGGGGGGAGGATCTCAATTCTCAAGTGAAAATAAGTCTAAAGAATAAGAAGAGTAAAAAGAACGAGGACTCTTTCTTAGGCGTCACGCGTTTAGATTTTACTTCTCATATGTGTTCCTCCGCGGTGCTTACATCTTTTTGTGTGTGTGTGTGTGTCTTCCAACTTTTTTTTGCAACAAAAAAAAATTGTTTGTCTCCTCATTGTTCATATTTTTTTGCGGTTCATTATTTTACAGGGGGATCACGACGCATAGCAACTTTGAGTCAGCTAAAAGCCTGCAGTGTATACACGTTTGCAAGTCCGGTTTCAAGGCGCCGCCATCTTGCTCAGTTGGGGCGCGCTTTAGCGCAGCCATAATCCGATTACGACGCCTGAGGAAGGCTTGGTAATCGGATTATGACGCGTCCAAGCGCACCCCAAACGAGCAAGATGGCGGCGCCCTAAATCCGGAGTTGCAAACGCGTAGAGAAATTATGTTGCGATGGTTTACGAACCTAAACTCTCGCAAGACTTCTCGTCGTGTGAGGCCGCCCTTCGTGTGTGTTTCGCTGCAGAGCACGTAGAAGGCCAATCCCAGTTTGTGGACCCACCAAGCGAAGCATGAGGTATAAATATGCTCGAAAACGGGATCTGCTCGAAAGTCAGCGACCGCGCCCTTTCGCAGAATTGTTTTCTGCCTATGCCAAGATGAGGAAAATGTCGGCCTTATAATTTGCCCCACAGCTTATGCGTGTAACATTTCAAGAATTTGAACACCGCTACTTATGTTAAACACGCACTTACTGGATGGTATCGCCATTCATTCTTGTCGTTCTCTCGCAAACCGGAATTTCCAAGAATAAGAATTTGTTAAGTGTATTTTTATTTAATTTTTGGAAGTCGCATGTTGAAGGCTAAAAAAAAGACAATAGAATATATTTGTCTAAGAACACGGAACGCCTCGCCTGTTCAGGGTGCGTTTACGGAAATGTCCACCCACGCATCGGCGCTCAATGGAAACTCTGATCAGTGGAATGCGCCTCAACTGCATTCTGTTTTCAGTGAAGGCCCAATTCTATCTCGGCGCACAGCGATAAAAACCGGAAGTCGCAACAAAAGCAAACGAAATGTGCGTGTTCAAATACTTTTACTTGCCTAAACTTCGAAACGTTGTCTGTTTCGACGATGCCAAGATAATTTCTAACCGAAACCATTACTTGAATTTTACTGACTAAAAGTTGACTACTCAAAAATAATTAGTAATAGAGTTATCCCAAACGTTTTTAATTATCCTCAATAGGGCCTTTGGCAAGGATTAATACGATGTCAACTTTTTTTTTCTTTTTTTTACATGACCGATTCGGCCTACGTTCTCCGAAACACCCTGTATGTAACGCGCTATCAGGGCTGGCCAGTATCGCGATACAAATGTATCGCGATAGTATCTTAGAGATAGTTTGGAGTATCTGTATTTCTGTATAGAAATACATTTAAAAAAATGTTATTGTATCGCAGTAGTGAAACACATTTGCGGCGTATCGTTTGTATCGCAATACTTTTCCAGACTGTGGGATTCTAGTTTACCCCAAAGTCCTCAGTGAGGCAAATACCCACTACTTAACTCGTCGGTTGCAATAAAGCGGGTTTCGACTTACCTTGCTGATCGCTGTGAGGCAACACCCACTCCGTAGGTCGCTGCTATGGCGGCTACGGCCGGGTCCGTCCGTTGCCTGCCGTTAGGCTCCGATGGACGGGAGATCACACGAAACACAGGGATATCGTAGAAACGTGTTTATTAGGCTTACGCCACACGCTTTGCGCCCATAGGCGGAACAAAAGAGAAATGAGGTTGGCGCTGCCTTAATTGACAGGATCACCAGGAGAAAGGTCCGCGCTGCCTTAACTGGCAGGATCACGGAAAAGGGGGAACAGTAAAATAACGATGAATGCTCCGTTGAGCGTAGCCCCCCCCCTAACCAAGAGCCCCGGCCACAGGTGGGTGGCCGGCTTATGTAGCCTGCGGGAAATAGACGCGCCCGGGGAGGCCGGTAGAAGGTCACTCGAACGGGACGCGTCCATAATCTCTCCCAAGGGTGTGCCGATGGCGCGTTCACCCAAAAGGGCAAGGGAGAACCGGCCCCTTCGGGGAATTCGGCCTCGTGGTTCCTTGTATCCGGGAGGCCGACGCCATTGGTGACGACGACTCCCACGGCCTGCTTGAAGCTAGGCCTAGGTAGGGATAGAGGGAACTCAATGGTTCCCACACTCCCCCCTTCTTAAGGCTTAGGTAGGACTTGAATAAAACAAAATGTCCTACCGGCTCTTAAAAACAAAAAGAACTAAAAAAAAACGACCGCGTCCGGTGCCTACCCCCACATGCCGGGGTTCACAAATACGGTCTGCTTGACGTTCCCGGCGTTCGCTCACCGCTGTGGAGGCGGTTCGTGGAGCCCTTTGGACGGGAACAGCCGGCCCCTGGACAGAGTGTTGTCCGTCGCCGCCAACGACGTAGAGGGGCTTAGAGTGATAAACCGGAAGTTCGGAAGTGGCATCCCCCCGGTTGCCGCCATATTTTACGCAAATGTGACCACTCGTCACATGACCTCCCAAGAGCCGTGACGTCACAGGTAAGATGGCAGCGCCCAGAGCTGGCGGATGCGAGTTTGTTCGGTGCGCGGTAACCGTGATGTGCAGCTGCTTTCCGACGACTTCGGGCTTCTTCGTGCTCGCTGACGCAGGTATAATGTGAAAATATGAAGGAATGATACTTTATACCGTTTTTGCGCAAGATCGCTCTGGATCATCTGGATATTAACGCCTGTGAGACAGCATCAGCTCTGCATCGCCGTACCGGTTCTCGGATTCCGGGATGTGTCCGAGGATCGATAGAACTTTGAGTGCTTTTAACATGAAATTTTCGCATTCTCTTAGCTTTGTTTGAACGTTGAAATATCTGAGAATCTACGCGAAATGTATACGTCGCGTTAGGGCCTAAGGGAAGTTGTTTCAGCCCTCCGTCACCGAACAACCATAGCAACTTTTAGCGAGAAAGCTCCTGCGATTTTAACCTTTTGTGCTAATCCACGATTCTACATTCGATCGCTTTTCTTCCTTTTTTTTTTTGTGTGTGTGTGAGTGCGATGTGCACCCTTATTTTCAGCTACGAGGTTGGCGTTTTATGGAGTATGGGAAAGAATAAATCGTTGCAGGCACCTGCTTCAAAGCTATTCGACTTGCTCTAAGAACAACTGTCTTGGTGCATGCATAGATTAACTGCGCATTTTTTCTGTCTTGTAGGATTTATTGCAGCTATACTCTTTTCCATCAAGTGTGCATTGTATTAGTCGGTCAATTATTTAATTGTTCTAATTACCTGGATAAGATGATTCATATTTTTGTTCATCCCTTGCCTGGAGAGCAGTCTTGTTGAAAAATGTTGACTACCATTCCTTTCGGTCTCTTCAATAGACTCTTTTTAAAAGTGTGGGCTGCCTATACTTCGCATCACCGTAACTTGGAAAAGGCCAACCGCCACAGCCCCCTCGAGCCAATCAGAGAGACGGAGCGAAGGTGTGTGACAAATCTGTGCAGACGAGCACTCTGGTGATATGTTGTCATGTGCCTCTGTCCAATGTGTGTATTGACTCACCGACACTGTAGCCTTTGCCGTCTGCCAAATTCTGATGAAACAAATTACAGTAGCTACTACTGTAATTACCCCAGGCTTTCATACTTTGGGCATTTGTTCGACAAGAATGTTATGTCCGCCATCCCTGTGAATTCGGCTCAGCACCTATTGGACTCGAATGCTGCATTAGCGTTCGACCTGAACTGGGGCCCATTCGTGTGCTTTACGCCGAAAAAAATGGTGACAGTTGTGTTGCTTGATAAGGTTCTGCAAAGGGTCTATTGTGTCATACATATAGGAAGTGTCATGCTATATAACAATGCATCAACACATACTATTAAACTATATGCTCAGAGTTGTGTTTGTTTTTCCAATTAACAAGTTACAGCAGTGTGCTTTAATGCTATTATCATGTGTGTAGTTTTAAGTATCCTCTCTGCAATGCCTACGAAGGCCCCTGGAAGGAATAAATTAATAAATAACATTTTCACATCACTGGAGTTGGTTTTCGGATGCACCACATGTTCAGGAAAGGTTGAACGAGTGCAGCCCCTTGCAAGAAGTCTGCCAGTCTGGTATGTCCCATTAATTAATATTAAGGGGTCAGAGATGCGAGTGTCCTCGAAAGGTCCAGCACGTGCGGTGAGCGCAATTCTGTGTATAGACCCTGAAGGCGTAAAGGCAAGCGGAAATATTTTTATTTGGTTAGTGTATCAAATATGTTTATTTTCACTTGATTACATAATTATTGATTCTTAGTGAATGGTTCTATAACGAATTCTTTCTGCGACAGTCTTGTGTCAGGCGTTCAGTCGTAGTACCTGTGGACCTTCTGGTCGGATGACGCTCCTGGCATGTCGGTGTTCAGTTTGGTCGAGTGGCAACTTTGACCGACTGATGCGGTCTTGTAATCATACGTCATGTGCGGCCACTGACGTCTGATGCACTGAAGCTGCAGGGCTGGCTTCTATTCCCAAAAATTTTCCTGGTAGTTTTCGGCATCAATGTAGCAAGCTCGGGCATGTATTGCTTACGTGTCTGTGCCTTTTGATGTACCGTTGACTTGAAAGCTGGCAACAATTTTTGTTTGCTATCCAAGTCTGGTGACGCTTGCAGTTCACTTTTGAGAGCAACCAACCATTCTAGTCCTTCAAGTCACTCAGGGGCATTCTCCCTCAAAGTTGGAAATTGCGTGCTTCGTGGGGTGGACACAGAAAATTGGTGTCAGCAAATTTTTAGGTATTGTCCTTGGACGACAACCGACACCAAATCCACTGTCACTGCATCGCCGCTCACCTGCCTTGTCGTGCTTACCTCTTGTTGAGGTGATATACATGAGCAGCTTTGGGGTAATCAGGGATTAAGAATCTTCGATTCAGCACCTTCGGCATCAGGGACAAAGTTCGCCGAAGGTAATCCTTAATCTCCCGTGGTCGCTCCTCGAGACGTAATCGAGGGTCGTTTGGCACGAACCCTTGCCGACCAATTCATTGGTACGGGCTGCTTTGGTAGACATGGTCGGCTTCATGCAGTGGTAGCAAAGTGGTTTTCGGTCGCACATTCGCATCACCTATGTTTTCCTCAGTGTACTTTGTTGAGCACAGACCTACACACGATGTCGGGAATGCTTTGGCGTTAGAGTGTCTCATTGAATTGCCATTGAATACTAAGGGGCAGCCTGTGGCGGTCGCCGTGCCATTGTGGCGTAAGTTGCCCTTGGTTTGTCAGATGCCGCTTCGCTCGCAGAAGTCTCGGTTGAAATACCTGTCAAACTTGTTCCGAAACAATCTCGGCAATCAAAATAAAAGCCCGGCAACTGATGGCAGGAAGTAGCTTCCCGATCTCCTCCCAGACAACGTCGTGGATGCCTGGGAGGCTGGCGTCGAAGTAGTAGCTGGACAACTCGAGTGTCGAGACGCCGGGAAGTTGTTCATAGTGGCAGGCTCGGGCATGCAGTGCACATTCCATGTTGGAAGCCTCAGTGATACGAACACTTCGACTGTCGTTGGGGGGTTGCGGACAAGGCTGCCGAAGGTGTTGTCCCTCACGTGAGGGGCATGGGATTCTTAGGTTCTTGTCTCCTGTAGCATCAAGGCCGGCGTGGGCGTGGGCGCTCGATCAAGCGCAAAACATCCTCCACGAGTGCGGTGGCGCTCTCATTGGGGCAGTGTCCTGGACAGAATCAAGAATGCCGCTCTCTCTCGTTGATGTTGGCTGACGAATGCGCGCTTCAGCTCGGTGTTGCAAACTTCCCGTGACGTTAAGGAGGATCCATGGTTCTCAGACCAGCGCCGGCAGTTTCTTCCACGAGAAGTATAGGTTCTGCAGGAGCTGGTTGTCTGTCCACCCAATGTGGCGGGCGACACTGTCATATTGTTCAATCCAGTCCTTGACGTCTTCATACACCTTGCGTGAAAAAGCGTCGGAGTGTGATTTGCGACGGGCATGCAAACGATGGTGGGAGGGGACACGGTTTGCTGCTACAGGTTTGTCATTGTTGGCTTAGTCAGCTTCGGATTTTCTGACAGGAGACCGAATTCCGGTGGTTTTTCCTGGTAGCAGCAACTGGCTCGGATTTCAGGTGCTTCGTGGTGTATTTCCGAGGTTACTCCTTGTGGTACTCGGTCGTCTTGCGGTTGTTCTGCCAGGCTCGGGTCAGGACTTTGCTTACGGCTCGACAGGGGTATAAGACGCAGCCGTGTCTTATACCCGCCGTGTCCCATTATCGGGTAACTCGGCTGAAGAGCCGCCGGGTTCACACAGAGTGAAGGGCTATGGGTAAAGTGCCCAGCACCTCCACCTGAACATACGATTACAGCTGAGCATGACTTGCAGTGTCCCAGAATAGTGAATATTGATAGAAGATAGGACTGGAACAAGGATCCGTGACAGTATAACAAAACTCGCAGAAGAGAATCTATCCTGACTACTGAAGAAGCTGCATTGCTTTAGTGGCATTCTGTCCGAATAAATCCTCTCCTTCGGGGTTTGGCGACTGCCGTGGACGAACTGAACTGAAATGGATGTGGGACCACTTTTGTGGTAATGAGCCACTGCAGACTATTGCCACAAAGCGGCGTGAGCTGGGTACGTAACACGCGCGATGAAATGTCCGGACAGCTTGCAATTCGCGTTACGAGTGTGGATGAAACGTTTGTGTTGACGAAACGTGCGACAGAACAGCGGGATGAATACCAACTGCAACACCTGTGCTCCGTGAAAGTGCACGTCTACGCCGGAACAATTTCGGAAGCAGCACAGCATCACCTAAAGCATGGCACAGGAACTACCAGCTAGAAGGCAGCTCTTCGGTGCGCCGCACACCTGTGCTCCGTGAAAGTGCACTTCTACGCCGGAACAATTTGTAAGCAGCACAGCATCATTCAGCACGGCACGGGAACTACCAGCTTCAAGGCAGCCTTCCGGTGCGCCGCACAACCGAAGTAAGCCCTCGGTCATTTCAACGAAGCTGCACCACGATTGCACACTGCCAAGCACGACTCACGCAATTTCCGTCGCTAAACTGTGTACCCAAATTTACTGCAGATCTCGAGGGTTCCGATGGTCAACGAGAGCACAAAAACGTCGCATTAAAATTTATCCTAGCGGTGTCCGAATCAATCCGAGGTCCGAGCAACGTAAGGCCGATTGTCTCCTTCGTGGCAATATCCCCGTCGGTCACTAGCGAAATGCACACCGTTCCTCCGTATTTTCGCGTTATACCTACGTCAGGCACCACGCTGAACTCTGAAGTCGCTTTCGATCGGCCTCATATGACGGCTTTCGTGTCTGAAATCAGCTCGCCGAGACGAACGACAACCAACAAAGCATCCGACAAGCTCCGGCCCAGCTGGGGCCAGCCGCTGCATGGGCGCTGCAACTTTCCTGTGACGTCACGTATTTGGTTTGGTCATGTGACGTGTGGTCAAATTTGCGTACAATGGCAGCCGCCTTATGGGGGTCACTTTCGAGTGCAGACCGGAACCCCGGTTTATCGCTCTAAGCCCCTCTACCTCGTTGGTCGCCGCGCGGGTCCCGAAGTCGAAGGGCGGGCAGGACCCCGCGCAGCTGTCGGTCCCGGTGGCGCGCGTAGCCGGCGGGCCGCTGGTTCGGTCCCCTGGTCCGCTGGCGTCGCGGGGCTGCTCGAAGAATCGCCAGCACCCGTGGACCAAGAACGCCGTCGAAAACTCCGGAGCCAGGAAACAGGCTGACGCAGCCCCCGAACGGCCCGAAGCACCGTCCTGGCTGGAGATCCTCTTCGTGGATGTTACTGTGGAGTCGTACTGCGGCAGAATGACATCACGGTCTCACCGCTTGTGACGACTGCTCTCGCCGTGCCCCTACGATGACGTAGTGACACACGTGAGCCTGGGCGGCAGTAACTGACCAATGGGCGTTACGCCTACCCTTTCCCTCAGATGCCGTATGTAGGGGAATCCCCGTACGGGATGATCCGGAAGCGAACGTTGAGGTGGCCTTGTATTTAGGTCACGGCTTGCCAACAATGGTGGCTGACGCGTTCGCGAAGGCAGCTGGTGCATTCTTTGCCCTTGCACTTCCCTTAGTGTGACATTTCGCCACCTATTGGGACTGCCTTTGCGAAACTCCGGATATTAGTTTCTCCGAGTTCGCAGATTGTAGCGGGGCGCCTCGTTTTTGGCGTCGTCTCGCGTATCGCGTGCATTCTTGCGCAAGAGTGGCTTTGGGTTTTGCTCCTCGTTTTCCCTTCTGTGGTAGGGTTTGAGATCGCAAATATGCACTGGCCCTCCGACTTTTCGTGACTCTTGGTCAGTCAGCTTGTACACGAGCGGTCAAAGTATTTCTTGCACTTCGTACGGGCCCAGCCACTTTGGTGCCAGCGAAGCAGAAAAGCCTTTGCTGGCATCGCTCAAAACGTGGTTTCGTCTGAGCACGAGATCGCCTACTTTGTAGCGGAGATCTCGGCGAGAGCGATCGTACTGAGCCTTTTGTTTAGCTCGCGCTACCCCGAGATTGTGACGGGCCTCCGAGAAGGCTTCCGTCATCCGAGTTTGTAGCGAGCGCGCGTGTTCAGTCTGTGTCGACTGCGCGTCGTTTGCCCCGGCGTTCGCCCTTAGGACACGGTCCATGGGATTCGCCAACTCTCTTCCGAATGTGAGGAAGGCGGGGGTGAAGCCTGTCGAACGATTGACAGTGGAACGGAGAGCAAACCCAATTTCAGGAATGTATGCGTCCCAGTCGCGGTGCTTTTCGGCAAATGCTGCCAGCATGGGTTTGATGTTTCTGTTACATCGCTCCGTGATGTTCGCCTGCGGGTGGTAGGGTGTGGTTGTTTTGTGCTTGATACCCAGGGCTTTGCAAGCGTCCACAAATACCTTCCCGACGAAGTAGCTTGCTCGATCTGTTAGGAGAGCTTCCGGGAACCCGCATCGGGTGAATACCTCCATGAGCTTCTCCATGATCGCTCGGGCTGTCAGCTTTCGTAGTGGGAAAAGTTCTACCCATTTGCTGAAGTGATCCGTGACAACCAACAAATATTGGTGTCCTTTGGGGCTCCTCGGCAAAGGGCCGACCACGTCGCAAGCCCCCAAAGACCATGGTTCTTGGCTGTGGGTCGGCTGCATTAGGCCCGGAGGTTTGCCGCCTCTTGGTTTGAAGCTTTGGCAAGTGTGGCACGTGCGGGCGTAGCGGAATACGTCCCTTTTCATGCCCGGCCAGGTTGCGATGTGACATAACTTTGTGTAAGTCTTGGAGCCGCTCGCATGTCCAGCCAAGTGCGAGTCGTGATAGTAACGCATTACTGCGCACCTCAGACTTTTTGGCACTACCACCTTGAACACATTATCTGTGTCCTTCTCAGATAGGATATACTTCAGCAGGAGCCCATCGGCGTTCAGCAGAAATTGATCCAGCGTGTCAGTACCAGTACCAGATACATCCCGACACTCGGCGTTAACTGCAATACCAGCAGTCGTACGCCCGGCGGACGCACCGCCCGACTCCACGAAGTCCAACTCACTCGAAAGTCCGTCGATCACCTTTCGACAAAACGGATCATTCTGCTGAGCTTTCAGTAGCTCTTCTTTGCTGAACACGATCCCCACTGCGCTCACTGCGTCGACGTGGTTCACGCTCTAGTCCGAGGAGGTCAGTGGTGCTGCCTCCTTTTGGGATTGAATTTCGGCTTCGCCGGGCATTGCATGTGCCGTTGGCTCGGCCAGGCTCCCCGCGGAAAGATTTGCGCAGTCTATGGGGGCTCGCGACAGTGCGTCGGCCACAACGTTTGTGCTGCCTTTCCGGTACCGCACGACATAGTCGTATTTTTGCAGTAGCAAAGCCCATCTCGCCAACCGCCCTGCGGGTTCGCGAAGTCTTGACAGCCATATTAGGCTCTGGTGATCTGTTTCGATCGTGAATGTGGTCCCGTCGACATAAATGTCGAAGCGCTTTAAGGCAAATACAATCGCCAAGCACTCTTGTTCGCAGGTGCTGCAGTTCACCTCTGCCGGCACGAGCGAACGGCTAGCGAAAGCCACGGGACGAAGCACACCTTCGTGCTCTTGGAGCAGGACCGCTCCCAAGCCCAGTTTGCTCGCGTCCGTTTGGATCACGAAAGGCTTGTTCAAGTCGGGAAGCTTTAGAGTTCCGCGGTGTCCGCGAGTGCTTTCGAAGTGCAGCGGAAAGCTGCCTCCTGCTCGGGACCCCAACTCCAGCTCACGGCTTTTCTGAGAAGCCGCGTTATTGGCGCTTGGAGGGAGGCGCAGTTCGGGATGAATTGGCGATAAAAATTCACCATTCCCAAATAGCGACGGAGTGAGCTTACGTCCGTTGGTGCGGGGAACTCCCGGATAGCTTCTAGCTTCTCGGCGTTTGGCGCAATGCGTCCGCAATCGAGTGTGAAGCCGAGCAAGTTGATTCGGGTTTCGGCTATTTGAGCCTTTTCCGGGTTCAGCGTGATTCCCGCGGATTTTAGCCGGTCGAACACATCCTTCAGGTCTCTGAGATGATCTTCGAAGGTGTTCGAGTAGACGACAATCTCGTCGAGATAGGCCATTGCATGTTTCCATTTGGCTTCTCCCAGTATGCGGTCGATCAACCGCTGGAACGTCATGGGCGCTCCGCACAGACCGAAGGGCATTCGTGTGAATTCGAAAAGCCCGCGGTGACAAACAAAGGCCGTTTTCGCCTCGTCACCCCTCTCCATTTGAACTTGGAGGTAGCCTCGGCTGGCGTCTAAGGTTGTAAAATACCGTGCGCTGCCGAGGTTGGACAGGATCGAGTAAATGCTCGGTAGCGGATATGCGTCTTTCCGCGTGACGTCATTTAGACGGCGATAGTCGATGCACAGGCGTGAAGTGCCGTCCTTCTTTGGGACCAACACGACGGGGAATCCCCAGGGACTGTTTGACCGCCGGACAACTCCAGTGTCGATCATTTCGTCCAGTGCAACGTCAACGGCTTTTCGTTTAGCCAAACTAACGGGTCGTGCATTTTGCCTCCGAGGGTGCGCATCGCCCGTGTCGATCCGGTGTCGCACTACATTGGTGCACCCGGGTCGATCTGTGAACATCTTGTCATAATGTCGGAACAATGCCGACAGACGGGCTTTTTCTTGCCCTGACACGCTGCATGACTCAGTCAGCAGGGGGTGCGTTATCTCCGACGCTACGGCGCTCGCTTGCAACCGCGTCGGAGAGGGTTCACCTTGGGAGGCTGTTGCCTCGTTTCGGCTGCTGCTGCCTGCCCCATTAACCAGCGGTTTTTCTGGAGTTGGGGGTTCGCAGAAGGGTTTCAGAGGTGCGAATGTGCCCTCTCGGTAGCCACCGCTACTCACGTCGATCACGATCCCTGTTTTGGCGAGAAAATCTCTGCCCAGGATGATCGGAACGGAAAGACTGGGGAGATGAACGAAGCGTTGCCGTCTTGCTCGATTCTCCCATCTCGCAACCAACCGGACGGTACCGCTTGAATGTGCGGTGCCGCACGCGAGTCGAAAGGTCGTGCTTCCCTCCCTCATTCGGACAGAGTTTTGCCGGAGGTGGGTCAACACTTCGTCACCGAAAAGCGATGCGCTTGCGCCCGTGTCGAGCAGCGCCTTGAACGTCCGACCAACGATCGTCAACGCTATGAATGGCGTTGGCGTGCCCGTCGGAAAGCCTATTCTGAAGGCGGACGGCAAAAGAGTATCTTGCTCCGTGCCGTTTTGAGCCACCGGGTTGGTTATCGGCGGCCTTGCTCGTTTCCAGACTGTTGGAAACCGGGGTTCTGCCGTTCTGGGCACTGTTTAACTAGGTGGTCGGCGCTGTTGCAGCGAAAGCAGCGTGGTTGCGCAACCCTTCTCGAGTCGCGTCGCACGTTCTGCTGCGCGCCGGACCTTTCGTCCTGTGCATTTGGACGCATTGGCCACGTTTGCTCCCGGGGCGTCGGTAACTCTTGTCTGTTCCGATCTCGCCTTTGCCACTGCGGCGCGGGTTCTGCTGTTCGCCTCTCGTAAGAGTATGGGTCGAGCGCACGATCGGAGATGTCGTACGTGTTTCGACCCGGTCCGTCGGCGTAGTGGGCGGCTTCGTGCCTCCTGTTCCGGGCCGCCGTTTCCCCATTCCATGCGCAGCGCGGCTCAAGTGCCGATGACGCAGGCGGCGGAGGTCGGTACGCTCGGGCGGCTAGAATGTCTCCCTGGATCCGCCGAGCTTCCGAGGCTAGTTCGTTCAGGTCGCGGAAGCGACTGCCTCGGAGGTACGCCGCAAAAGTCGGGTGCGCCTGTCGAATGACGCGCTCTACCCGCTCTGCATGTGGCGCGGAGGGTTCTGCTAGCTCGAAGAGCTCTTGCATCGCCCTTACGAACTGACTCGTCTGGGTGCTGGGTCCGTTGCTCGAGCTCTCTCCTCATCCTGCGCTCGTAGTCAGCGGGGAGGAATTCCTGGCGAAAAGCCTTTCGGAACTGCTCGATAGTCAGCAGCTGGTTTCCGGTTAGACGGAACCATCGCGCTGCTTGGTCCACCAACGAGATTGGCAGGATGCGTTCCAGTATCTCGTTGTCCGACATTCCCATGGCCTTTTGATAACTTTTCAGGTCCTCGAGGAAGTCCGTGGCGCTCATTCGGTCTCCGTATCCTCGGTATGTCGGGATAGGAATTCTGACCGGTGGCCGCGTGGGCGGCGGGGGCCTCGTCGCTGTTTGCAGCGCTCCCGTCAAACTCCCGATAACTCGTGCTGCGTTATCTAGCAGTGGCTGGTACGAGTTTAGCGCATTTTCTCTTTGATGAGATACGCTTTCGGCTGGCGAGCTGTACACTGGCTGTGGGCCGCCGCGTGCCGCCGTGTGTCCCGTTGCGCATAAAGCCGCTGAGCTGGGCCATTGCTCGCAGACGGCGGCAGTGTCTTCCGTTTGTGCGGAAGCTGCAGGCCAGTCTGGGGTCAGAAGGTCATCGCAGTACGAGGCTGTAGTTGCCTGTTGCGTCGCCGCGCTTTGTGCGAGCGCGGAGTTGACCTCGACAAGCGCAGGTGCGCTTCGCTCAGCAGAGTGGGCTGGCGCGTCGCGGAGGGGGATGCCTCGGGCGCATTCCGGACATGTTGGGTCGCCTCCGCTTAGAAGCAAGCTCGGCTCAAAAGACACTGCATGGTGTCCGTGCGTGGCTGACGTGGCCACTAAGCCGTTGGGTGGCGTCGGGTTTCGGGCGTTCGCCTCTCCCTCCGTCCACGAAGTCCAAGGCCGGAAATTGGCCTGGTTCGCTGTCATTGCGAACGTGCTGCTTTGTTTGCAGACGTCGGACGGGCCGCACGTTGGGGCGCCAGTTGTGGGATTCTAGTTTACCCCAAAGTCCTCAGTGAGGCAAATACCCACTACTTAACTCGTCGGTTGCAATAAAGCTGGTTTCGACTTACCTTGCTGATCGCTGTGAGGCAACACCCACTCCGTAGGTCGCTGCTATGGCGGCTACGGCCGGGTCCGTCCGTTGCCTGCCGTTAGGCTCCGATGGACGGGAGACCACACGAAACACAGGGATATCGTAGAAAAGTGTTTATTAGGCTTACGCCACACGCTTTGCGCCCATAGGCGGAACAAAAGAGAAATGAGGTAGGCGCTGCCTTAATTGACAGGATCACCAGGAGAAAGGTCCGCGCTGCCTTAACTGGCAGATCACGGAAAAGGGGGAACAGTAAAATAACGATGAATGCTCCGTCGAGCGTAGCCCCCCCCCCCCCCCCCCCCCCCCCCCTAACCAAGAGCTTCGGCCACAGGTGGGTGGCCGGCTTATGTAGCCTGCGGGAAATAGACGCGCCCGGGGAGGCCGGTAGAAGGTCCCTCGAAAGCGGGACGCGTCCATAATCACTCCCAAGGGTGTGCCGATGGCGCGTTCACCCAAAAGGGCAAGGGAGAACCGGCCCCTTCGGGGAATTCGGCCTCGTGGTTCCTTGTATCCGGGAGGCCGACGCCATTGGTGACGACGACTCCCACGGCCTGCTTGAAGCTAGGCCTAGATAGGGATAGAGGGAACCCAATGGTTCCCACAAGACTGAGCTATCTCGTCACATTTGTTGCCGTTTTTACGATGAAATTAAAAGATAGAAACATCCGCTTGGTGCAAGGTGCCTCACAACTTATAACATGAACCCGCCCTATGCTTCTCCACAGTCACCAACGTTAAAATAAAAAAAAAGAATTGTGGTGTAAAAACGTTACTTGCAAGAATAACATAATAATCTCTTCTGAGAACACCCTCCACTCTTTCCAATCTAGCAGAGAGAACGCTGTAAAGGAGTTGAGTGAAGAAAAAGCAAGGTCCTGCTGTCCAATATACCCACAGTATGAGTGACACAGAAGCGTATAATACGACAGTTTGAGATGCGCCCTCATGGCAAAACAGGGTTCATTTCAGGCAGACGCTTTTTGTCAAGCATGGCACACAGCCTTTACTATTCGGTAACTACGTAATTCACCAGGGGTTATATTTTTCTTAGAGGCATTTTTGATAAATAATAAGTTTGAGGTAAGGGTAACGCATAAAATTACGCAAAAAGAGGAGAGCAAGCCTAAATTACCATTTGCATTCGCTACGCCTGCTCCAAGTAGTACCGATCAGGAACAATTGTATTTCTATACGTATCTGTATCTGCATCCCAGAATTTTTTTCTTCCGTTTTTGAAGAAGTATTTCAGGGATATCCCGTTGCATAAAAGACAAATGTATCTTAGTATCTGTATTTTTGGGCCTTAAAATATGTGTACCTAAGTATCCGTAGTCCCAAATATTTTTTGGAGCATCTATCCACATTCCCACCGAGAGAAACATGCATAGTCGCTGTGATGTGGGCACACGCACATGCTCCGATATTCCGGAGCCGAGAGCTAGTGCGCATGCGCAGAACTCGTCCCACAACCCAGCAGAGAAAGACGGAAGCGCGCAGAGGACGATTGTTGGAATGGTCTGTTAACGTCGAGAAGTCTTCGAGTCCCGGGTCATTTGTCGAAAATCCGGACTCCCCAAGTCCCCGACACTTTCATGAGCAACTGCGCCAATTGTGCAAAGTTTCGACGTGGACGAAAAGTCTTCTACATCTTGCGCCAAAAATGCCTTTTTTCTAGAGGAATTCCGTCACATCTGCGCAGATATCGGGGTCTACCAGGATATTTAGAGTGGATGGAAGGAAAATGGTTTCAAATTTATATTTTCCTGCGCTTCGAATCGAGATGAAACAAAGTATAAGGATTGACCATCAACCGCGCTGGCCACGGCATCGTCTGAACCTTCAGACGATGTCGGCAAAATGAAAAACTTATATAAAGTCGTGAAAAAAAAAAACTATCAAAATACTGGTATGGCGGTTACTGTGATTAGACGCAACCAAGGGCTTTTACTCCTTACGATATCGCGTGATAGTGTGTCTGGCACGTGTCTGTATGTCTTGGCTGCAAAGTGTACCGTACAGTTGGGACGCTCCCTCGCGCCAACCCTCATTGCTTTGCGTAGTCGCGTGTGCTTCGAGCTTCACTGCTCCGCACCGGTGTGCTAGGAGGAGCGGCTAACACGGGGGAGCGCCAGGCTTGGCGCGAGGGGCAGGGAAATTATGCTCGATACCATCACGGGTCGGCCTCCATGGGTCATGGCTGTAAGGTAGTATTTTTTTTTATTTAACTGTGAAAGGATATAAAAACGACGAAGAAATCTCGGATTTTTGTTTACTTTATAATCAAGGTGAAAGGGCAGCAAACTCTGGCTCAACTCTGACGCCAACGCTACTACAGCGCAGTGTTACTATTAGAGCGCAGCAGTAGATTTTTATGATATTTCAAGGTGGTTGTTTTTTTGTTTTTTGTTTTTTTGCAGTGTATAATATTACAATCCTGAGTTTTGTAGGTTCATAAAACATGGGACGATATGTTATCATTTACGAATGTTTAGCGGGTGTTCTGGTGTTTGCCGGCAATTGACAGAAGAAAAACAAATATTTACACGCCTAAATAAACTACAAGAGCAGAAAAGCTGAGGGGGAGAGATGCTTGGTTTCAACCGAACTGTTGCGTTATGATTAATCTTTCGAGTATATTTTTAGGACTATGCAATTTATAGATTAATGGATGAATCGCAATTCAATTTTTTTAACCCGATAATCGGAAGTATTTTGACGAACCAAAAGAAAGTAAACATTAAACGATTTCACAAGACACACCTGTACGAGGACGCCTGTATAAAGGGCAAACTTTAGGCGAAATCTTAACCTAAAGTAAATTGTAGGAGCAAAATATGTAACTCCAGACAAGTGCCGAAGGTTGCACGTATCCCGGCCACTTCAACGCCCTGCGAGCGTCCGTTCAGCGTAGCACGGACTATTGTGAACAATCAAAGGAAGTCGCTCTTACCGGAGAATACTAACGAACCACTTTGCCTCAAGCCGCTGAAGTAATAATATGTGAGTGTGAGTGTCTTTGAACCCGTCTCAGCTACACACCGAGGTTGATTCAATCAATATTGTATATTGTGTTGATTATTACATTATCGGCAAAGGAAAAAGAATTAATAATTTGGCTTTTAAAAATGTAATGTAGAAAAATGAACGAGACCGATTACCCGAATAATAATCGATTAAATGGGGCTGTAAGGTCTGGCGTCATTGTTTATCGCTTTCTCGGCGTGCTCTATGTGTTGCCGGGCGCCGCCACCTTCGCATTCGTGACTAATGCATCCCCGTAAAGAGATTGCCCTTTGCGGGAAGCTGGCCGGGGTGTCATGTTTCCTCTCCGTGCTCCGATGGATGGACGAGCAGCATTGCATTCCGGAGTGCCAAGGTTGTATGAGAGTTGCGCAAGACCTGACATCAGAACCGACGAATGGCAAAGCCTCTGAAGGAGTGATGTCAGTTTTGGCAAATAGCAAAGCGTCTGAAGAAATGATGTCAGTTTTGACGAATGGCGCTGGAGAAAAGTGATGTCAGTGTTCGGAGTGTTTTTTTTATGTTCTTTCACTTGGGGGGATTGTAAGCAGCGCGTATCCGCTGGTATTTAAGCGTGGTCTTGACTGGAAAAGGGGTTCTTGTCTGGAGCTAGGTGGGCAGGCCTCACCTCGAGTAGCCGCGGAGAGGGTCCGCGGGGCGGCCAGAAAGTTCCCTTCCTGCTTCGTAAAAGCTGTTGTATCGTGATTCCCTGTATATAAAGTATACCTACTCCATACCAAACCTCATCGAGCCTTCTCGCTGATGACATCGGGAGAGTCCGTGGTGCATCGAGAAGAACAAAGAACCATCTACTGGCGCAGTCGACAGCACGAAGCACCACGGAGGAATCGACGACGGCAACAAGACGACAGGAAACCCTCGCAGGACGTCAAAGGCGGCGTTTCAGCAGTGGACAAGAAAAGACAGATCATCGAGTTTCCTTCACTGGCCGTCCGCAGGAACGACACGAGGTCAAGACTGGGACAAGAAAGGCTACGAAGGAGAGATCTGCGACGTTTCCGGAACGAAGAGGACGCCATGCAGTAACCGTCGACGCACAGACGAGGAGCGACCGCTGGCAGGCCACCGGGAAGAAAACATCAACCCGACACGCGGTCACGCACCGCCACTGTCGTGCCTCAGAGACCAAGAATTGGGCGCGGAGAGCACCATCAGACTTCTGCAGCGAGGACGTCGGCTTCAGGCGACGAGCGACCAGGCGCACACACAAACATCCGAGTGAGTCCCTTGGTTCACATTCCTCTGTTATGTGTTGTGTTGCTCGAGCCGGCCCAATTATATGAATACCAGATTTCCGCACCTAAACGCGGATAAAAGTCGGAGAGACATGAACGAGAGCGGGAAAGGCGGCGGGGATGGTAGTAACGTGCCAGACTCATCTCTCTCGGAAAAAGAAATGGAGTATAACCTCAAGCTTGCAGAAGAGCGCCGACGCGCTCTAGAACTTGAACTCGAGCTCGCTCGGGTTCGACTGGACACCGCGACGCAGAGGCGTGACCAGGCGAGCGAGGCAGAACCTTCGAGCGGCCAGATGGGACTCAGATATTACTCCAAGTTTCTAGCAGGTGCCTTCCCGAAATCCCCAACCGACGGCGAGGTGCCTATTTGGTTCGAGTCAGTGGAGAGCTCACTGGGTGCGTACTACGTTCCCAAGGCGCTATGGGGGCAGATCGTCTTCCCGATGATCGCTGAGCGGGTTGCATACTTGTTGACGTGACTAACCCCTGCGGAACACAGGGATTACGATATACTCAAGGGAGTAGTTCTCGACGAGTTGAAGCTGTCAGCGGCCGAATACCAAAGGCGGTTTCTTGCCGCGACCAAGCGAAAGGGGGAGACCTGGAAAACGTTTGCAACTCCTCTACAGAGTTACATTAACTTCTATGTGGAGGCCCGCGGCGTCTCCTCCTTTAAGAATCTTCTCGAACTGTTAGTCGCCGACCAGTTGAAGTCGGGTTTAGCAGAAGAAGCCGCCAAGTACGTTAAGCTGCGGGAGGGGGAAGAATGGTTAAAAGCAGACGAACTGGCTCGGCTGCTGCAGACCTATGAGGAAGCGGCGGGCGAGGGCAGTGCGTGCGCGAAAATAAACCTCGCTAAAAGGGCAGAGTCAAAGGGCACCAACCAAGGGGTAATACCGAGCGCATCAAAAACAACCGGGAGCGTTACAGCTCGGGCAGAGAAACCCGAGACGACCAGGCCGCCCTCGGTTGTTAAGAAAGCGTCTCGGCCGGGCGAATGCTTCCAGTGCGGAAGCACGAGCCACTACGTGGCTCAATGCCCGTTCGCTCGGGAAGCGAGGGGGGTAAAAAGTGACGAACGACCACGCGGAGAGAGATTAACGGCACGTATCGCAGCTGAAAGCCGCAGCTTGGCACATCCAAAGCTTGGGAGCGTCAAAGTTAGCTGCCGAGGCAAGGTAATTGATGCAATTGTCGACACCGGAGCAGACATCACAGTAGTCCGTGAAAGCAGCGTGCCAGAGGAGCTGCTAAAGCCGCATGGGAGTATAGAACTCGTGTCCGCATTCGGCGAGAAGGTAGAAGCTAAGCTCGCCGTGGTACCACTCGCACTTTACCGCGGGGCATCCTTGATTCACGACGTGGGTGACGCGACGCAGGTCGTGTGCGCTCTTACGGATCGGCTCACACACACTGACTGCCTGATCTCCGCGGAAACATGGGAACAGTTGCACACGCATAATGAGGGGGATGACGAGGTTCACATACAAGCAGTGGGAAAACGGGGCCAGCAGGGAGAGCAGGGACAAGAACGGGAGAACCTGTTCGAGCCATCGAATTCCAACACGGATTCAACCGATGTTCCTCCACCGCCTGATATCTCCGGAGAGGAGCGAGAGGAGCCGAATCTTGAGACTGAGGTGATGCAAACCAGTGACGCGCGAAAGTTCCGTAATGAACAGCGAGATGACGAGTCATTACGACGGGCTTGGCAAATTGCAAAAGGTGGCAAGGCGGGCATGTCAATAGTAGACGGATTGCTGTACCATAAAGATCAAGTACTTGGTCAGAAAGTGCTGCAGTTATTACTGCCCGAGTCGCGCCGCAGCACTGTGCTTCGCCTGGCCCATGAGTCCTACTGGGGCGGTCATCTCGGCTTCCGCAAAACAAAAGCGCGCATTAAGTACAGTTTTTACTGGCCAGGCATGGAGAACGACATTCGCGACCATTGCAACGGATGTCACAGTTGTCAGGTTCGATCAGACAGACGGCAGTCCGATAGGGTGCCGATAGCACCGCTCACGCGCCCGAAGTTCCCATTTCAGAAAGTCAACATTGACGTGATCGGCCCTATCGACCCACCTTCAGCCAGAGGGCACCGCTATGCATTGTGTGTCATAGACTTGTGCACACGCTGGCCAGAGGTGGTTTGCCTAAAGTCACTGTCAGCCAAAGCGACATGTGATGCGCTGCTGACCGTGTTCACCAGGACAGGAGTACCAGAAGTAGTGTGTTCGGACTGCGGAACGAATTTCACAGCTGCACTTACTAGCGAGTTTCTCGCGAGACTGGGTTGCACCCCACGGTTCTCGACCCCTGACCACCCGGAAAGTAACGGGTCCGTGGAAAGGTGGAACCGTGTATTCAAAAATATGTTGTTTCACGTAATCGAGAGAGACGCCCGAGACTGGGATCGATTCGTCCCCTTCTTGCTGTGGGCCTACCGAGAGGTCCCCCACGACACAACGGGAGTGTCGCCTTTCCGGATGCTTTACGGTAGAGACCCGGTCGGGCCTCTCGCTATCCTCGGGAGAAGCTGGGCGGGTGATATTGAGATCCCAGCGGAGTTAGCGGACGCTCCCGCGGACTACTTAGAGAAATTGAAAACGCAACTAGAGCTCGCAGCTGACACCGCGGAGCTCACCACAAGCAAGCAACAGGAGGCGTACGCGTCGCACTACAACAAACGCGCCATGTTAAAGGTGTTTAACGAGGGCGACGCGGTCCTCGTCTTTGACACAAACCGCGCAGGGAAAATGTACCCGAAGTGGCTGGGGCCGTGCACAGTAACGGAAAGGTATCGTGAGCACTCGTACTACGTGCAGACGCGCGATGGCCGCCGCATGCTAGTGCACGCGAACAAACTGCGCCCCTACGTTTGCGAAGTTGCATCGGTGAGCGTTATGTTCCACGATGACTGTGACTTCGGGGAGGTAGAATACACTCCGCGAGCAGCCGAGCCTGGCCAGGCGCGTCCAATTCTCGATCATGAAAAGACCGCGCACATCGATGAAGAAACAGCTGCCCGTATAGGTGCTGCGTTCGACCAGCACCATGCGCTCTTCTCGGGCCAGCCGGGTATCGCGCGAGTGGGGGAACACCGTGTGAAGCTAATCGAAGGCGCTAGCCCAAAGCGCGGCCGCCCCTATAGGATTCCTGACGCCTTAAAGGGGGAGGTTACTGAACAGATCAGAGAGCTGCTGGAGCTAGGTTTGATATACCGATGTGAAAGCGCCTTCGCACACCCGATCGTATGCGTGCCAAAGAAAGATGGGTCGGTGCGCTTGTGCATCGATTACCGCGCGCTTAATGCAGTGTCGAAAACAGATGCCTTCCCAATGGGACACCCACAGGAGCTCATCATGCGCGTGGGGGCGGCCAAGTTCATCACGCTCATAGACCTGCGACGCGGTTACTGGCAGGTGCCATTGGCCGAGGATTCTCAGCTTTGTACGGCGTTCATCTCGCACTGTGGTCAGTTTGCAAGGAGGGTGATGCCCTTCGGCCTCAAAAACGCGGCGGCGACTTTCCAGAGAAATATGAATCTCGTGCTGGCAGGTCACGAAGACTACGCGTGCGCCTATCTAGACGACATAGCTGTGTTCAGTACGTCGCTAGAACAACACGTTGAGCACCTACAGAGGGTGTTCACAGCATTACAGGCGGCAGGCTTGCATGCAAACCTTGAAAAGTGTCAGGTGGCTAGGCCTTCTATTCGCTATTTGGGGCATATTGTAGGTTCTGGGAGGCATGGTCCAGATCCCGAGAAAGTGGCGGCCATTGAGGGACTCCAGGTGCCCCAGACAAAGAAAGAGCTGAGGAGCGCTCTCGGCCTCTGTGGCTATTACCGTAGCTACGTTCCTAACTTTGCAGAGATAGCTCGGCCGCTGACGCAGCTCACTGGGAAAGGGGTGCCTACTCAGATACCTTGGCCTCCTGAAGCCCACGAGGCATTTAAAGCCCTCAAGCAAGCCCTCTGCGAAGCCGTGTCGCTGGCTACCCCTGACCCTGGGAAGCCGTATGTGCTCCACACTGATGCCTCGATGGTGGCCGTCGGTGCCTGTTTAGCACAGATAGCCGCCGACGGCTCCGAAATTCCGATCGCCTTCGCAAGTCACCGGTTCACGCCAACGCAGACGCGGTGGGCCACGATCGAACGCGAAGCATTCGGGGTGATTTGGGGATTAAAGAAGTTTGAGACGTGGGTCTTCGGCACCCAGGTAACCGTCGCTACCGACCGTAACCCGCTCTCGTACCTTACAAGCAGCGTGCCCCAGGGCGCAAAACTCACACGTTGGGCCTTAGCGCTACAGCGTTACGACGTGATAATCCGTCACCGCAAGGGCAGCACCCATACAAATGCGGATGCCCTATCTAGGCTCCCTAACGGTTGCTGGGAAGCATTGCCGGCTCGAGCACCATAGCAAGCAGGCGTGGAATGTGGCCTCGTGGACCACACGAAAAGTGCTGTGACTTTTGTGTGCCAATACGAACTCCCGCGGAGGGAATGAACCATTTGTCTCGTGGACTCGTTGAGTGTTCAATGGTGTTTTCATACCCCTATATTTCGCGTAACCCTTGAAGTGTGCATGACTTAATTTTGTGGTGTTGTAATGACGCCGGACTTCGTTTTGTGTTTGTAGTCCAATTAATCTTGGTTTAGATTAATGGATCTTGGAAGGGAGGTGTAAGGTCTGGCGTCATTGTTTATCGCTTTCTCGGCGTGCTCTATGTGTTGCCGGGCGCCGCCACCTTCGCATTCGTGACTAATGCATCCCCGTAAAGAGATTGCCCTTTGCGGGAAGCTGGCCGGGGTGTCATGTTTCCTCTCCGTGCTCCGATGGATGGACGAGCAGCATTGCATTCCGGAGTGCCAAGGTTGTATGAGAGTTGCGCAAGACCTGACATCAGAACCGACGAATGGCAAAGCCTCTGAAGGAGTGATGTCAGTTTTGGCAAATAGCAAAGCGTCTGAAGAAATGATGTCAGTTTTGACGAATGGCGCTGGAGAAAAGTGATGTCAGTGTTCGGAGTGTTTTTTCTATGTTCTTTCACTTGGGGGGATTGTAAGCAGCGCGTATCCGCTGGTATTTAAAGGGGCCCTGCAATGACTTTTTGACTGGTTTTTAATTTGCACTGAACCTGAGCGTACTGAACGTAGTAACTTAATCCAACTTTTCTTTTCTCAAATTTCGCTTTATTTTAAAAGTTATAGGCAAATTAGAATTACAAAAACAAGCAAAAAATACCCTCCTTCATGACGTTGTAGGTCCTGGCTTGAGTGGCCTTGAACTAGGGGAGGAGTAGTGAGCTGAGTGAGCTCATCGAGCGCACACGGCTGCCGCACTCCGTGTCGACGGCTCGAGAGGGCGCCACTAAAACACGTGTTGGATACGCTGTATGAAGCGGGCGGCCAGGGCAGGTTGCATTGCATTTGCTGCGCGACTAATCACTAATTCGGCATAACACTTCATTGGCCACAAACGACAGCAAACACGGGGTAAAGATCAGTTCAGAACGGGAGCCACTTCGCGCTGACGCACCGCCAAATGGCCAAATCGCCAGCAGGGCCCGCGCCGAAGGCCTTCGGAACGCTCGGAACCGGTCGGATTCTTGAGCCGGTATACGACCACAGCGCCGCCGCGTACATCCGGGACCTTTCTACGCTCCTCGTTCGACGTATCCTCATCCCACTAGCCTTTTCTAGTATGCGCCGTTTTTCTCCGCCGCTTGGTGGCGGGTATGTCGACGGGTCATTTCTCGTTTCCGTACTTTCTAAACTGCATTTGTTTCTTTTCTGGTCTAAAATAGTGAACAAAAACTACTTTCATACATAATTGAAACGGTTCGCGACACTTTTATTTTGTATCTCGACTAAAAAAAAGCTCTTAGCGGCTTTGACCAGTGGCAAGCCCAGGACCAAAGACGTCACATTTTGCGCGCTTTCAGTACCGTGGGTCGCCCTCGTCGGTGGAGGAGGTTTCCGCGTCGTCCGGTTAAAATATGACGCACTGATATTTAGTTACTCTCTCCGTGCCCGCTGGCTCGCCCGACCCCCAAGAGACGTGGAAACCGCAAAAAAGGTAGATGCTTAAATATGATTGCAGGGCCCCTTTAAGCGTGGTCTTGACTGGAAAAGGGGTTCTTGTCTGGAGCTAGGTGGGCAGGCCTCACCTCGAGTAGCCGCGGAGAGGGTCCGCGGGGCGGCCAGAAAGTTCCCTTCCTGCTTCGTAAAAGCTGTTGTATCGTGATTCCCTGTATATAAAGTATACCTACTCCATACCAAACCTCATCGAGCCTTCTCGCTGATGACATCGGGAGAGTCCGTGGTGCATCGAGAAGAACAAAGAACCATCTACTGGGGCGATTAATGGGGTTAAACTTTTTAATCAACGCCCACCCCTACTTTTTTTTCCTTAGTACCCTTTGTAAACAGAACCTACTCCGATCTGAGGTTTATTTCTAAAAAGAAAGTTTTGTTTTCCGTTGGCGTCATATGCATGTTTATTGCACGAGTAATGAGTTATGCTTCAGTATCAAGGAGGAATTTTCTATTATGATCAAAAATAAACTAGTATAGAGATGCATCGTTCTCTATTATGATCAAAAATAAACTAATATAGAGATTTATCTTTTTTTTTATTTAATGGTATGCTACTAGATGTTCGTATCGGTTCCAAAATGCTTAGTCGCTGTTCCAAACCAATACTTTTAGAGCGCAGCTCTTAGGGGCCCGTTTCCGGCTTGAGCGGCGTCGGCGTCGCCGTCGCCGTCGCCGTCGCCGTCAGCGTAACCGCGCGGTGCATCATGGGAAATATCCCATAATGCACCGCGCGAGCCCCCCACCGGGGTCACGTGACTTCGTGGGGAGGCACGTGACCCCCCCCCCCCGAGGTCACGTGACCCCCCGAAGTCACGTGACTCCCCTGATGTCACGTGACCCCCTCCCCGAGGTCACGTGACTCCCCGAGGTCACGTGACCCCCCTCCTCGAGGTCACGTGACCCCCCGAGGTCACGTGACCCCCGCCGATGTCGCGTGACCCCCGATGACGTCATCAGTGATGATGACGATGACGATGTGGATGCCGGTGACGTCATCAGTGATGATGACATCAATGATGATGACGTCATCAGCGACGATGACGATGTGGATGCCGGTGACGTCATCAGTGATGATGACGATGACGATGTGGATGCCGGTGACGTCATCAGTGATGATGACGTCATCAGTGATGATGACGATGACGATGCGGATGCCGGTGACGTCATCAGTGATGATGACGATGACGATGTGGATGCCGGTGACGTCATCAGTGATG
The DNA here is from genome assembly GCF_016920785.2 of Ixodes scapularis. Taxonomy (NCBI): domain Eukaryota; kingdom Metazoa; phylum Arthropoda; class Arachnida; order Ixodida; family Ixodidae; genus Ixodes; species Ixodes scapularis. The sequence goes on from NW_024609836.1 coordinate 62,339,017, forward strand.
ATGACGATGACGATGTGGATGCCGGTGACGTCATCAGTGATGATGACGATGACGATGTGGATGCCGGTGACGTTACCGACATCCGCATCGTCATCGTCATCATCACTGATGACGTCATCAGTGACGTCACTGATGTCGTCACCGGCATCCGCATCGTCATCGTCATCAGCACTGATGACGTCGTCAGCGACGTCACTGATGACGTCACCGACATTCGCATCGTCATCGTCATCATCACTGGTGAAGTCATCAGTGACGTCACTAATGACGTCATCAGTGACGTCAGTGATGACATTATCGGCATTGGGGGTCACGTGACCCCCCAAGGTCACGTGACCCTCCCCCTGGTTAGTCTAACCCCCCCCCCCCCCAGCGCCCTTCCCTCCTCCTCCTCAAGAGCTGCGCTCCAATTCGGCGTTACAGGGAGTTGTAAGCGGCTTTCACTTTTTTATGCTACAAGAATTGTTATGCACAAAACCTGAAATGCCGCTTCCATCACTGCCTGCGCCGAGTATCTCCGTCCGTGGCGGGTTTATAAAGCGCATAACATAACGGCGATAGTAATTACGCGACCTTACGTCGATAGTGATTAAATGGGAATAAAGAGGATGGGGCCAAATTTGGAACGCGGCACTTTTTTGGCCATAACGTGAGAAAAAAGGGACGCTCTATGGCCATGTCGGGTCAACAAGACAATATAGTTATTATAGTGTAGGCTAAAAGTTCAACTGGCGCAGATTATGGTACAAAAAAAAGCATTCTCTACTGGATGTCTGATGTCGAGTATGTGCGCTTAACTGCGGCACGGGTTGCGAGAAAAACGGTTTTCCGATGTCACGAATGACTCCTTCTTCGCGCCTGTTTTCCTCAGGGCGCTCGTTTACCAGGTCGTCATCTCGGCGGCCTCTGCCTTGGTGACTGTGACGAATCGGGCGTATCCACGAGTGGTTAAGTGGTTGAGTCTCTTCCCGAAGAAGGCCCACTTGTCAAGATCACACGGGGAATCCGTGGGGTATTGTCGTTGCGGGAAGTTCTTTTACTCAGAGACTTCCTTGCGGAATGGGTGACAAAAAGGGCCTGTGAGCAACACGAGAACCAGAGATTAATGCGAGGGGCGGGTACAACAAGGCACATACAGTGCAGGTAGTTGAGTCTTGCTCCGTTCTTTGTGTACGTGCCCGAAATGCGTGACCACATACGAAGGTTGTAGAAGCCATTGGTTTTGATCTAAAGCCCACAAAGTTTTACTTGAGTACGTCGCGTAAAAAGAAAGCCTGTGTGTACACCAGGAGCTGGAGTGTAGAACGTCTAGGCGTGGTCTCTCCAGCACGCGATTAGCTGTGAACAGTAGCTGCTTCGACTCTCATCGTGGTATTGGCGACTCAAGCGAAATCGACGGCACCTAGCAGCTAGAACAGAAAGCTGTGGCGGCAGGTTCCCTCGCCAGCCTTGTCGAGAAAATTGGATATTCACAGCCCTTGGCAGTCTGAAGATGAAGCCGTGAAAGGTGGCTTTAGGACACGTGATGAAAATCGCCAGTAAACCGTCAACTGTCTCGTGGGATTGTGTCAGAAATTTGAAAGCGTGGACCCAAACAAGTCATCGTCGTGATTATTTTTTTTTCTTTTGCTGATTGAAGCTTTCTCATTAAAATTACCCGTGTGCTGGAACGTACTTATCGCGGGGCTTCAACTTAGACCAGGAGTTGAACTTCCTTCACAGCCTGCCTAAACCAGCGGAAGAAAAAAGAGCTGATGAGGTGTTCGTGCAAGCACGCAGTGTGCTTGTGGTCCCAAACAGCCTATTGCTTCGCGTACAATGAAATAAAGTCAGTCATTTTCAGTCACAGACCGATTTCTGTCTTACTGCCCGAACCGCAGCTGCAGTGCTTTGACGTTTATATAGGATGGCGGTACCAACACCAGGTACGAAATGCCCAACCGTGATTCCGTATCTCTCCATTACTGACAGGAAGAGACCGTTTTACGTACAACCACGGGTATAGATGCATAGTAGAAGTGGAGTTGTTATAACAAATGATTTGCGTTTTTTTTTTTACAGGAGCGTTTCTTTTTTTTAGCATTTAGCAGGTGTGCTGGCCTCTAGCTCTGCGAGCTGACGTCATCAAATGTTTCACTGTGTTTGAATGCAAAGAGGGGCGCACCAGCAGCCCCAGGAAATCGATCGCGTCCAGAGTAGCGTAATGAAAATGTAGCAAGAACGTGCGCTTTCGACATGGGAAGACTGATGAATACACGTCACGTATCGAATAATAAGAATCGACACCAAGGACGACAGCCGCCACCAAGATATCTTTTTGATGAGAGCCTTTCGATGTCTTCCTGGTCCCAAGAATGAATCACGGAGGGGGCGACGTGCGGAGTCTAGCTGATTTCTTGATCGCATCACCGAATCAACGAGGTTTTCGGCAGGGGCCCACGGGCGGCGTCTATATTGGTCTTTCGGGGTCGCTGCCAGCCAAACGGGCACGCGAGCGGTCGGCAAACGGAGCGTAAAGCTGCCCTCGATGCTATGTTGAAAACCCCGTGAATAAACCCCATAAATAAAATGTAAAAAACCAACAACGCATACACACGCGGAAATTAGCTTTGTTTCGCCTGTTAGAGTACCAGCGGTTGCGACCTTCGCAGCGTACACTTTTGGTTTCATCTTCTTAGTGTTGCAGACGAGTTCTAAGGACAGCAGCAGGACACGAGGCCTACAGAACGGTGGAGTGTGCTAAGGTTTTATGAGGGAAAAGCATGCAATGAATAGAGCGATGGCCAAGAGCTTACTTTTTGTAGGATACCTACTCGCCCAGAGGTCAATCTACCTTGATCTGCGGCTGGAAAAGAAACTTCGTGGAAGCCTCACGGCTGCAGACGATGTTTCGTAAAGGAACTTATACTCCTTGTAAAACGTCGGCTCCTAATCTGAGCCAGGCTTTCAATAGGTTCCTTTTCAACATACTTATACCAGTTTCGAATACAATCGTGTTTGGTTCCGACATCATTCTCGGGGACTGGCGTCACATTTGTGCAGAAGCAATGAGGTCAGTGCAGCAGGAAGTATGCAGTGATTACATGGATCCACTCCCTTACTTACAAGAACCGTTGATTTGGGAATCGACAAAAATGTGGAACTGAACTCATAATGCCTCGGTAGGGAGTGGAGTGTAAGAAAGTGACGCTGTACCTCACCTAGGATGGTATACGCACTTCACTGGCCGGTGCAGAGGTGGTAACTCCGCAGTCAACACTGAACACATATTCTCTCATTGTTCCTTGTTACTCGGCGCAGAAAAATACTCCGTTTTTTTTGCGTCTTGTGCTCTCAAACTGCGGTACTGTCCGTAAATTTTGTCCTTGAACACTGGGAGAAACACAGTGAAGGACATGAGACGAACAAAACACTCATCTGTTTGTCTTTTGAACTCCAATCTAGAAAGCGTGTTGTAAACAATATGGTGCGAAGTCCACTAGCCTTTTCTTTTTATTGTTTCTACCACTTTTCCGATCGCGAAGTAGCCAACCCGCTACGTTCGGCGAGATGCCCTCTTCGCCTTTTCCGGTTAAAGTTTAAAGAAGTGACAGACAGTGTGATAATTCAATCAGATATGAGATGTGTCATTGAGCGGCCGAGCTCAGATTACACAGATCAAGCGCTTGACGACGTCAAGAGACACGGCCGGCTGAGGGATCAGTGCCGATTCCCAAAGCCCGGATGATTCCAAGGGAGGAAAGCAATTCTTCAAAAGAAGGCGGACAAGTTCAAGGCTCCAAACGACGCTGAGCCAAGAGACATCTTAAGATGTGTGATCGAGACCATCGGGAAGACAGAAGCCGTGTGCGTGACGAATTTAGCTAGACGCATTCTGCCAAGACCCGTGCTGTGCGCGGAGAAACGAGCACGCCTGAGAGGTCTTTATTTGTTGCCCTAATATGTTCAAAGGCCTCGCAAGATGCGAGACGACCGAGACGACATAGCTCAACTCCGACATCTGTCCTTCAAAGCGTTAGCTCAGAAATCACTAGCAATCTCTAGCCCAATGCTTCACCCAGATGGAACGCAAAGCATCTTAAAGGGACCATGAAATGACTTTTTTACTTTTTCCAGATAACTTTTACATTAAACCGTCAATGTTCACTGAAGGCCGAACAGGCATCCGTTTTCGTCTCGGTTTATTAACTTCTACACAAAAAATTAATGAAATATCGACTTTTTCTTGACCGCAAAACAAGCCGTGACGTACGCTATTTCCGGAACCGGAACTTCTCTCGGCAGTAGGGGATGGGAGCATTAGCGGCGACGAGTTGAGGTGCGCCGGTAGGTTTTACTGCGCCGATGTCACCGATGTATTTTCTGAATCGGCGCCTCTCATCGCCGCATCGCAGCTGAGCGAAATTCAACGAGATATGTTGCGCTACAGCGACAGCATGGGACTAGTCCCATACACCAGTATGCCTGTTGGGAAGTGCAGCGAGTCTTCCGGTGAAGACTCCAGAAGTCAACCCAACTGTCATTGTTGGCAAAAGGCGGCCAGTGTCCGTCGTTTGCAAAGCGACGTAGATGGAAACAAATTGCCGCGGCGTTTTTCGCGGTCTCGGAGATGCAGGACCGAGCCGACGTTAAAAAAGATACGTTTGAACTACGAGTGTCAGCAAGAGCCACGTAAATACCTGTTAACACTCGGAGCGGACGCGCGCGTTTGATGGAAGTGCTGTATTCGCGCTGTTGGTAAGCGCTTCGGAACCGATCTTTTACGGTTGCAACTCGATACTGACGCGACACTCGGCAAAGAAAGGTTGGACCGGTATTGCACGTATACCTCTCACGAACTGTTACAGCTTGACAGTGACGTGCAGTCTGTCAGGATAAAAATGGCATACCAATAACAAAGTGTACATACCGTGTTACGAAGGTAATCCATACAGCGTTTATTTCAGCTCTATATCACACAAAACAAGAAGAGAGAATCGACGAGGGTCCCTTTTCGACGAGTGTTCGTCAACACTGCCTCGGAAAACAAGGGGAAGAGATTGACCTCACCTCTTAACGTAAAATTGAGGTCAGCGATCAAACTATTATACGGGAAGGGTCCACAAGGGTACCCCACAAGGGTAGCGCGGGCATATTCCATTCAGCACGCCAGCCGGTCGCAGGCAGACAGACGGTCTTGCGACGAAGCAACGCTGCGCCGAGTCGGAGTGCCTGCTAGGCCTATATTCTGAGAGCTTCGTCGGAGCGCGATTCGCGGCTGTTGTCGCTCTTCTCGGGTGTTTGTGGATCCAGCGTTCTTGTTCGTCGTGGTCTGTTTTAAGTACATTTTTTTCTTGCTGCTTGAAGTCGGCACGCGCGAGATGAACACGTAGAAAAATAAACGTTCAGTCAGTCAGAGTTTTGAGAGGAAGGAAACCAGAGGAAATAACCGTTCTCAAGTCGGCCCTGCCAGCCCTACCCTACTGCGCACGCGCAGTAGTTGCTTCGTTTACCACACGATAGATGGCGCTTGACTCTCAGCATTATCAAATTTGGCAATTTTCGCCACACATCTCTAATTATGCTACAAAATGTGGGTCTGAATATTATTTAACAAAACTTTTAGGAAACATTCGCCGGCTATTTATTGTTTACGATCGCGGTGCTGGTGAGGTAGGCTCTTACCCAATAGGCGACGTGGATTCGGCTGACGTGCTCCATTTCTGCGGATGCGTCGTAGTGAAAAGGTAGAGCTTTCGAAGGAAAGAAGTCGCAAAAGAGTCCAGTTTTCTTTTAAAAGTTCTAGAGCAAATAATTTTTTTTGGCTCCCTAGTTTTGTGTTTTTGTGTTTCTTTTCACACCTTTTACGACGTGCGGTGGATGAAATTAGATTTTAAAATCATTTCATGGTCCCTTTAAGGCGTCGGAGGTCTCTCTCCTGATGAATGCAATTAACGCCCATTGTTTGGCGAGAGTTAGATACAGAAAGCAGCGAAAAGGGAGAAGGGCTGACGACGGTGAAGAGCTTGTTTTGCATATGAATAGCGTTACTCGTGCGGTGGCCCTTGATTACTCCCTGTGCACACTTGTCCATCCCTAATTGGTGCCCCCTTGTGTCGCTATACTTAACTGCTCTTCATGTGGCGATAGCGGTGTTGTCCTTCTCGCTTCCTGGCGTTTGAGTTCCTCTCGTGACGTCACTGTGTAACGAAGCGAAAATGTTTGGGGAGAGGAGTAGCTAATGGAGTGGGAGAGGAGGGCAACAAGTGGCGATCTCAGCAAGGGCAGGCCAAGGACGATGATGCCAACTATGTTTATATGTCTGTAGCGGACTCTGCTTAGCCCGCATGTTGTTTGTTTAATGTCACATGAAAGGGGGGCGGAGCAGGAAGGCGTCTTTGCAGCGATGCAAGCTCTCGGAAGTGATAAAGGAGGTAGTTGCGCAAATCCGCTCTGATTCTCTTTCTGGCTTCACGCTTTGTTTTCCTTGGCGACCGTTGCGTTTGGTATGTTTCGTTGCTTGGAGCCCGACATCAAAATGTTATGACGTCGCTGATTGCGGAGATTTGGAATTCTGTCTTACGTCGTCTTGCCCTTTGTAGCGTTCTTGTTGCTTTTGATGCTAATGGTGCCAACCTGATGGCTACATTGACGTTCTACGTGCACTTATAATTATTAAGATGCCTTTGTTATCTCTGGCAGCAAGCAATATTCTGATGGCGTAAAATGCACGTGCGCAAGTGTTCTTGAAGTTCGTCGTCAGGAAAAGTGCAGGTACATACGCGTGCTTCGTGCGCCTAGATGTAACTCTGGCAGACTCTCAACTCCATGTGCTTGCCCCGATGAGCTATCAGACGTGGTGGCGGCAGGAGGTGGAACCGGCGCCATTTCGTCTGCGATTCTGTAGGTTTATCTGCCATCCGATTTTTCTCCAACACAGATATAGAAGTATTAAATAACCGATAACAAGCTCTCAGTTATGTTACATTGGGGTGTGCGATCCATTTGCATTAATACAAAAAAAAAAAAGGATGGCGACAAATTTTCTCCAAAAATGATTGTGTGCGATTTGTTAGGGCTACTGACTGCAGCCAGAAAGACAAATATACCGCTTTGAATGTAGGCCTGCAGTGCTTGATGAAGTGAGGGAATATATATATATAGTCATCGGAGCGTTCATCTTTCGGGTGTTCTATGCAGGATACGCTGCGAGACCGCAACACGCAAAGTGTTTGACAACTGAGACGCTGGAAAGAATAAACGCATAAGATTGCAGACAGACAAATCTTTGCTCTTGCGTGAGATATCTATGCTACTTCATCGGCGCTGGCGTGTTTGCTCACTTCGATGTCTCTATACAATAAGTCTTCACGCTGCTGCCGACTTGCAGCGCGGCTGCCTAATTGACAGCCAGTCGTATTTCATACGGTTTTCCGGCAAACATCGGAGCCATTAGTAAATATATAAAGTCTTGGTTTTGCGTGACGGCTTCCTGGGGAAACGCGCACGTTGTGTCAGTTTAGTGCTTACATTAAAGTCACCGAGGAGCGAAGTTCGAACGCTACTGTCACCTGACACAAATTTATGCGAAAAATAAATATTCCCTCTTCGCCAAACGCCAATGGAATAAGCTTGTCCTTGGGCCTGCAAAGAAAGATAAAGAAGGTACTAAACGCAATCGATATAAATCCAGGAAAATATAAATGATGGTAGCCAGCAAGATATGTAATTGCAATTTCTTTCTTTCTTTTTTCACCACCAAGAGTAGAAGAATGAATTCTTGAGATTGACATCTGCTCTCACGCACACTTGAGAATTTAGCAATCTTTCTTCTTTTTTTCTAGCGTGTCCTAAGCGGATCTTTCGCTCTAAAACGAGCCGGATAAATCACCGCTCACACGTAGGAAGTTCAAACTTTCACCAAATGAGCACTGAATAGGACAGTGCTACCGCGTAAAATTTGAAGGTGCAATTCTTTTGTAAAAAATAAAAAAAAAAAAAGATTAGAGCAAAATACTTGCCAAAGTCAACTTTACGCGCGTTCGCGGACGACCGAATTATCGACGCTTTTAACTTGTGACGCCTTTTCCGATAGGCGCAGCGAGCGGACAGCAGAGTGCATCGTCTACTCGCTGCACCTATAGGGAGATGGTGCCACAAGTAAATAGCGTCGGTGACTGGGTCGTCTGCGAACACGCCAACACGCCTACCGCGGGCTTTGGCAAGTTTATTGCTCTAATTTTTTTTTTTTTTTTTTACAGGAAGAAAATTACGCTTTGAAATTTTATTCAGTAAATCTGACCTGATTAGTCCGCATTCAGTGAAAGTTTGAGCTTTATATGTGTAGGCGCCGACTTTTTTCGGCTCGTTTCACAGCGGGAGGTCTACTTGGGACACTTAATATAAATAAACCTAAACGAACAAGGTAAACTTTTTCGCACTTGAAGATAGATGCAGCAATGTATAAGGGCGAGTGGATGTTATCTAACCTCACGTTGGAGTGTAAACAAACCTTTAACATTCAGCTAACGTGCTTGAATGCTCGCTGACGTTAGGTTTAAATTCGAGAGGACATTTTGTTAACGTGTTTCCAGCTCGAAATAGAAACCAAAGATTGGCTTCGATTCGCTGTAGAACACTTGCCGGAAGCCGCCAGCTATCTGGGGAGATTGCGCAAGAACCGCCGCAACCATAAGAGCCTTTCCAAAGGTCGCACCCGTCAGGGTGACAGCAGGGTCGCTAAACTCGTGAAACTCAAAGTTGGGGCCAAAGTTAACGGAGCGCACCAATTGGCCTATCACGAGGATGACTTTGCGCTTTTTTCGCCGACGTCCAATCGGTGTGCTCCGCAAACCTCTGGCTCAAACTTTGTGTTTCACGAGTTTAGGGCCCCAGGAGGAATAGGACCACTCGCGCCTTCAGCTGTCGGAGACAAGTGCCGTGAGAGAGGAACACCCCTTCGTTGCACCCTTGGCACTGGGGCACAACTCCGCTGCTTAGTTGGGTCTCTGTGTTTTTGGCGATTGTTTATACGTATCGCTTACTTTCATCGTTGTTCTTGTTCTGTACACCCCTCACCTTCTGCATTTAGATCCCCCCCCCCCACACACACACACCTTTCCGGGCTTCGCTAATCTAATATACAAACAAACCACCGACGAAAGCAAGAGGCTTATGCTGACACGGGTGTAAATATAGGGCGGAAACAAAACAATTATGGCGGCAAACGTTTATATGTTGCTACGGATGGCCTTGACATTCATTAATGCCTCGTCCTTTGCCGAGCACCCTCGTTAGATCGCAGCAATGGCTCTGAAGTGCTGTGTGGAAAAGCAGACGCACCAGATTTCTTAGTAGACGAGTTTTCTGTACGCCGCAGCAGCTCACGTGAACGTCGAATGCCAATATTCCGCGCGCCATTACGGCGGCAGTGCAACGTCATTAGCAGCGCCCTCAGAAGTTGACGGTGGCTTCTGGTTATGCAAGATTTTCGGAAGTTGGAACATCGCCCAATAAGCCGCCTTCGACCTAGTAAACGTTGGTGCTTAAGGGGGTTGCAGCGGTGAGCATAGAGTGAGACACCGACTATTGCAGGTGTTCTGCAGGCAAACTGACCGCGATAGAACACGATAAAAATGGCGTCCGTTCCGAGGTTGGTGAGGCGGAGGAGGAGGAGGTCCTTACGTTCGCGTTTACACGAGGAAAACGGAAAGTGCGTCTTATACAGCACTGATTGACCCCGGAGGGGATTTTGACAAAGTACGCCCGAGTCAAATCGAAGTTAAGATGTCGCATATTCACCCCGGAAATGAATGGCACACTTGGGAGCGCAACATAAGTTACCATGTTGTTCAAGCGTCAAATCTTTAAGCCATTAACTCTGCATAAAATACCACTACGTAATACATTCGAATAAAAAGCAAAGCAAAACGTCCCATTCTTCAAGGCCAGCCATGGGCCCAACATGATTCTGATCTTCCACTTTGGTAACGCGTCTCGTTTTTGCGTTCTGAACATTGTACTTTTTTGTGCATGTTCTAACACTAAGCCTATCCCCTCCGTAACGCCCTCTGGGCCATTATGGTATCGAAATTAATAAATTAATAAATTCATCGGAACATCGAGCGCTCGCTGGAAGTTCCAGTATTCCCTTTGGATCCGACAATCTCGCCATGAGGAGTTCAGTCATGCCACACTTTTGAATACTAAGTCAACATGTGATACACGAGAATGTTCAGCATAGGTTTTCTCTAACTCAATTTCCTCGGCACTGAAATAGGTACACGGAGCGAACTGGCGTACAAAACGTTTCTTTACAACTGGCAAATATTCAAACCGGGCAAACATGAATTAACGTTAACTATATGCGTCCCGTTCTAACAACACGCGACTCTCTACTAAAACTTCGGAAAGAAACTTCGGCATAACCTGCGCCGGATTTCGCAATCAACTCATCACCACAACCGCGCATACCAGTTACGTAAAAGCAAAAAGATCAAGAAAAAAGAAAAAGAAACCACGAAATTGCTTTAATTCACAAACTCGCGCAACTCCCTTTTTTTTTATTTTTGCACTTTGTGGGTTTGCGATAGTGTGTCTTCTAAAGCGAATGGGTGGAGGTGATGTTACGAGTCGTGTAGCCACGTGTAATTTCTTGGAGCGCCGAGCGGCATACCAAAGCAGTCGCCACTACGCCACTGGAACGCGGCAGGTCCGCCCCGGGGAGCCTATATTTAAGAGAGCCTAGCAACTCAAAACCATAGACAGTGTTTGCAGTTGAATGGCGGACGCCTTCGGCGCCGATTGGTTGCAGCTCGCAACATTGTACGCATCCGTTGCGCCGTCCGTTAGCAAGGAGAGGAGCAGGCGGCGACGCTGGCATGCAGACGATGAACGCTTTAGTCACCTCCGGGCGCCTCGTATTGCAAAAGCGTCCCATCAAACCCGTGACCCCCCAACGAGCAGTGGGCAACACTACAGACCACCCCTTTGAACAACTCTCCTCGAGCCTGCAGTATTATAGTGGCCGGTCATCCCCAACACTCTCACTCTCTCCATCTCACTCTCTTCATTCCCCTCTCCCCCGGCGTTCGACAAAAACAAAAACAACTTAACCCGGGATACAATAACGCTTTCAGGTTAATTACCTTTAAAAATCTCCGCCCTTTCGTTCGACGGCCATGTTGCTCTTCACCGGCAAAAAAGGCTCCGGCTTGCTTTCTTCGTGTTCGTCGGCTAGTTCCGTGCCAGGAATCGCCGGCTTACACAGGTTTGTCTGCTATTCTTTTCGTGCGAAGGGATGGTCTGCTGGTACACACGTTCGTTTGCTATTTCGCATCCAACGCCTGTATGGACGCGCTCGGCAGGTGGTCTTCGTGAAGGGTTTCTTTTGTTTTCTTTTCCCCTAGTACTCTACTATACAATCTGTCCTTCCAGCTATGTCTTTTTTTTTTTTTATCGGGTTAGTCCTAAAGGATACGTTGCCCCCTGCTCTCGTTTGCTAGGCGCAAGCACGTCTGCTCGGAAAGAACGCTGTAACCTTGAACTTGAATGGACGTCATCCCACACCCGCATCAATTTTCTTCTTTATTTCTTATGGCTACGCATTTTTATGTCTTTCTACATATGATCATCCATCTCTGTCATTCTATTATATTTTCGTGTTTTTTTTTTTTTCGTTTCTTTTTAACGCTATACTTTTGCTTGAATTAGCAATGTGAGTGTTCACTTCCGTTTGTCTGAGGGGCAGATTGTTAGGACTAAAGATTCTAACTACGCTACGCTTTAGAGTACCGACAATTCAGCCATCTTGGTGCTTAAAATCGTGGATGTAAGTTGTCTGAGGCTTTTATTTAAAATCCAGGAAACGTTTTTTCCATCCTCCAGATACGTGAAAACAGGCCACGACAGAACAAAAACGATATTGCCTGAGCTTTCCTAGAGTATTTAAAGTTCGGGAAGTCACATTTCCGGGAATCGCAATGGTCGCCAAAAAGTACTTTAACTTTCCGGTTTTTTTTTTTTTTTTTTGCCTTTTAAAGAGATTTTTAACAACATTGGTGGTCGCTTTTTCTTAGAACCGCGTAAGCGTGCCATTGAATCCCAGTCCTCGCTGAAGGTTGACGCAGCCGCTCGTTTTCAACACGAGCTTAGCCCAGTGCACGCCGAACGCTGACGCTGCTCTCGTGTTCAATGCGAGCTCAGGGTACGTCCCATACATTGCTGGACTCGAATGATTGGTGCACCAACTTATAGAAGGCGCGCACTTGAGCGCGCTCACCAACGCGCTTGTCAGTACGCGTTGGTGAACAAACTATTGGTCGCGCTTCCGATTATGGGTGCTTCGCGGCACCACGTATCTGCATTGCGCCGATGCTAACTTTCTCCGTCAAAGTCTCACCGGCTTCATGCTTCTGTAGCCATCACTTTGTGCTAACATCAAAAAAAAACAGAGAGCCCATTTGTTTGGTATAGATTTTAATGCCGCTCTAAATGCGTAGCACTTAAAGGTACTTCGTGACGTCACGGCGTTACCTTATCACGGCGTTACGTGACGTCCGGTCACGGCACACCACGACGCCGCAGTGTCACGTGACATCACGCCGTCTCATGACGTCGCAGCGCCATGCGACGTAAGGGTGTATGTCGCCGAGCGATCGGACAAGAGCGCCGCGTCCCAGTTCGAAACGGCGCTCGGAGATTCGAGCACGAGATCGGGTCCAACGATCGCGACCACGGGCCGTCTCGGAGTTTTGCGTGAATTCCCCTTTAAGACAGCGCCACATGTGAAACCAAATTTCACTGCCCTTTCCAGCGTCTATCACCTATAGACCGTTCCATTAGGGTCATAGCCGAGAGGGTAAAAGAAAAAAAAAAGCACTCCCCCTCTCACCCCGTATCTCGTCCGCTCCGCCGAGTGGGCTGTAGCTAGCGTCCGGCTGGCGTGGAAACTGTTTAAAATCGCGTCATTTTGGAACTTTCAAGAGCAGATGCCCAGATTTTGGTATGCCAGTTGTCGTGTAATATTATGCTAGATAAAAAGACCCACCGGGTCCAATTGCGCTGTTACCTGCGTGCAAATAAAAAAAAACTAAAAAAAGCAGGGAAAATTGTGTCAGATTGGCCGGTCTCTGGCGAAGAGTAAATCCGGTTGCTGTACCTTTTTTACTATACAAAAGTTCGTACTGGTGTGGGCCTTTAGCGACCATGAGTGGAAGTCTGAAATAATAACTAAAACGTGCTCTCCTGCCGCAATACAAGCAGTAGTTGAGGGTAGTACTGCCGGCTGACTCAACTGCTATTTAAGTAGCGGAAAAAATATATGCCAGTTGGTCATTTAGCAAAATAGAACAACAGAGAGCTATAGGATCATTTTGGAGTAGCCACAACTATTCTAAGAATGCGAACCACTTCACAACGGCAGCTACGAGCGAGAGTTCGATGTTCGGTAGAGCCCGCCGATACAGCCCGAAGATGGAGAACGGCAACCTCCCGGTTTGTCGTCTGCTAGCGGAGTCGGGCGCGTGCCCTCTCTCTCGTTTTACCCCGCCGAACCCGCTGAACTTCCCGGATGTGTGGAGAGGGCGCTACGGTCGAGCAAAATGGTGCCGCCCAGAGAACACGCGGCCCTGACGTCACGCAGCTGCGGTGGCGCTGTCGACGGCACTGCGCATGCGCAGACGCGACGCTTCACGTGAATTCGGTTTCTGCGCACGCGCAGTGCCCACACCTAGTGTGGGCAAACGCGGGCTTGTTTGTAAACAGCGTGTCGGTCTATAGTGGGTGACAGGTCAAAAATGAAATGTAAGCTTCTCCCACCTCTTTCCACTTTAGCAGAGCGAATTCTGGAGAGGAGGTCACCTCCTCTCTAGCGTTCGCTCTGCTAAAGTTGAAAGGGGTGGGAGAAGCTTACACTTCCTCTTTGACCTGTCACCCACTATAAGCGCAAAATGACGAGTCACTGGGCTGTGGACGCTTGCGCAGCGTCTCATATTTCGTGGGAGAGAGCTACTTGGCTAAGATGCCAGCGCGCAGAAGACGAACGTTGGAAAGGTCTCTACGACCGAGTCACTCAAAGCAGCACCAAGAGGGCATCATGACGGCGATCCTTTTCTTTTAGGGTTTGCCATCAGCGGTTGAACCAATCACGCAGATAAAAACGCGCAGGATCACGCCACATTCACTGTGCGTGATTGGTTTAGTCGGTGACAGGAAACCCAAAAAGGAACTTTTGAGGACAGCGCCTTCAGGGAGTGTGGCGGTGCGCCGCACAGACCGCCCTAGCTCGCTGGTGACTGCTGCGCCGCTGGCTGCGGCAGCGGCGGGAGTGCGAAACTCGGCGCGGCGCGTGCTGTAATCACGTGTCCTCTCATCATCATCATAATCGCCCTAGCTGCGGGCAACGGTTGACGACGTTAAGCCTCAAAACGTAACGTTAGGCCTAACGTCAGGTCAGCGCATATCCGCGTCACCCCCCTCCCCATTTCACGTCAAACAGCTGCGCGTACCGGTTGTCGACGTTAGACCCCAAAGCTTAGCGATAGGCCTAACGTTAGGCCTAACATCAGGCCAGCGCATACCCGCGTCCCTCCTCCCGCTGCGCCGCCAGACAGACCGGCCTCCGCACGCGTCATCACATGTCAGATCGATCGAGGCGTGAGATTGGGCACGAGTGCTGTGTAAGTGTTCGGCCGAGGCTCGTGTCCAATCAGCGCTTCGAAGGTCGGGCTCGGGCCCAATAGCCGAGATAGCGCGATCCGACTCTGATGCCGTTTCATAGAGGGAGAGGATACCATGCGGAAGCCTTCTATCTAGGTTGTGTTCCAGCAGTTCGGCTGGCCTCTCAGCAACGATGACGCCGTTGCTATGGAGCCACATGAAGCGTCACAGCCAATGGGAATTTAGGTGCCGTTTTTCTGCTACAGTCGGCTAGAGACAAGGCCGGCTTCGCTCCATGGGACCCCAGTTAGTCCTTTCGCATTAAAAACCAGCGCCGTGACGAGGCACTCTTGGCATTACTTGATTGGCTAATCGGATCGTATATTTGGCTGCAATCGAACTTAAAGTGAAACGGAGTGTCCCGACTTCGGGGAGTGTAGTATCATAGCTTCTTTTATTCTAAAAAGCCTGGCCATTCCACGAGCCAGCCATCGAGCGCGCGGCCGCCGGGAAAGGGCGAGCTTACCTATTTGGTAGCGCAGAGCAGGGTGTAAGATAGACAGGTGGGGAAACGAGAGCCAAATGAGCGACCGGATTGTGTCCCCCTCGGTTTTCTCTTTTTCTGTGGCGCCATCTATGTGGAGCACCGCGAACTCTCACTCCGGGTGGGCGAACGGTGGCGACCGGCTAAACTGACGGAGAAGGTTTCTCGTGGATTTTTAATGAAGGACTGTCGTTCTCTCGGTTTATTTTGCGCACTCTCCCATAAAGTTCTATGCAAATTCGATTCCAATTTTTTTCTTCTCGCCGCAGCGCCATCTGTCGCAAATCGGGGGTACCCGCAAGCAGACGAGTACACAATCCGGTCACGGCGCTGCGGTAGGTTTGTATGGGCCGTTTCCCCACCTGTCTATCTTACACCCTGGCGCAGAGCCACTTCTTGGGTAACTAACTCTTCAGCCAGCGCCTATCAATACGCGCCGTGGCTTCTGCGAGAAAACAAACCGCAACGGAGAAAAAAAAAAGGATGCTATTGGCGCGTGGAGAAACGGGAGAGGGGCGGTTTAGAGGAGGGTCGACGCAAAATGTCCTTCTTTACTAAGGAGAAGGAGAAGGAGGGATAAACTTTATTATGGCGAGCGTAAGAAAAAAAAAAAGAGGTCTAGAAGTTTTTGTAGTTGGGCTAGTTGGTGGACGTTATGAAGCATCGTGTAAGACGCAAAAAACAACGGACACAAGGAAGAAGACACACAGACAGGCGCCTGTGTGTGCCTTCTTCCTTGTGTCCGCTGTTTTTTGCGCCTTATACACCAACCTCCATTAAAAAGGAGCGCAACAAGGCATGAATTTTGGATATTCGGTGTATTATGAAAACATGAAAACTGCGCGAAATACGCGAAGGAAAAGACCGAGAAGTGAACGAACACAACCTTGAATGGAAACTGAAGTTTACTTCTGCAAGGAACAGAAAGGAAAACATAAAAGAAGCAAGAGAGATAAAAGGAGCGCAATCGCGTTTCCGGATTTTACCGCTGGGGCATTGTTTGGCGCTGCCCGAGAGAGCCACTGCGGGCTGCCTCTTCTCTGATCTCCTTTTCCTTTTTACAGCGGCCACGTTCTTTCGCGGTTTGGCAGGCTTTCTAAAATAAAGAGAGGCTATGGTATCTGCCTATGATGATGATGTCAGAACGCCGAGCTCTTATTGACTGATTGAAAAAAAAATAGTGGGTAAACCTCGAGGCATCTAGCATTCAGGCCTACCTACTACCCTTACAATCGAAGCAAATCAGAACTCGGCGTCGTACTGACGTCACCGCTACCCCTTCGCAAGAAGCAGACGACTTCCTCTCCGAATAGCACGCGGCGAGGCCGGACGCGTCGGGCGCTTTGCGGCATCTCTCTTCGAGCTGGCGGCGTGTGTTTTGCCGCTTGGGGGCGGGTCGCGAGACACGCTAACGATCACGTCATGCGCGGCCTTTGTCTTCTATAGCTGGTATTGGCTGATGATTCCGAGTCAAAATATCAAACGCGTCAAAACATCCATCGAGTCAAAACATCCATTCGTGGATGATCTGACTCGTTGGACGTTTTTGACTTTTTTGGATGTTTGGGCTCGAGTGGATGTTTCGACGCGTTGGATGTTTTGACTCTCGTTTCACGTGACCTAATGGATGTTTTGACTCGTTGGATGTTATGACCCGTTGGATGTTTTGACCATAAGCGTTGGTGGATGCCCGGCGACAGTAACCGCGTGCACAGGCACGGGAGACCGGTCGCTTCAACGGTCCATGCTGCGCGGGAATGCATTCCACTTTTCGGCCCACTTAGCCGCCCGCCGCCACCACACAACGAAACGAATAAAGAACAGATAGAAAGACGAAAAGTTCAAGACAGAAAAGTAGACATACAAAGACAAAAGCTAGACAGAGAATCAGAAATACAAAGTGAAAAAAATGACAAAACGTAGACGGAATATCAGACATACAACGACAAACAAGGCAAAAAGTAGACAGAAAGTCAGACATACAAAGATAAAAATTAGACAAGGAAATCGGACATATAAATACAAAAAAGCCAAAGTGTAGACGGAATATCAGACATATAAAGACAAAAAGTAAACAGAATTGAACTCAGAAAAAGAAGGCACCACACATATTCCTTATTCTTTGTTTGTTTGTTTGTTTTGCTGCGGCGTCTTGCACCAATCTCGCACTGCGCTAGTGCCGGCTAGGCTTCTTCTTGTATGTTGGGTTTCTCGTTCCGTAAAGGATGAGGGCAAAGGTGGCAGAGAGGCCCAGATTACTCCAGTTTTTCCTCACTTGTCTTTCTTTCTTTACTTCTTTCTTTTTTTTTTATTTTCTTGCTGCAACGTGTGCGGTGCGAATTGGGATCGGCTGATAGGTGCTTCTTTTTTTCACGCTGCAAGTCCAGAAGCTTCGAAATCAATTTCCAGGCCGCATTTATATTATCGTCCGCACACCATGGAAAAACCAGGAACAGGCTGCGCAGACAGCACGGTCGCGACAGACGCCATAAATAATTGGGGAAAAAAAAACACAGAAGAAAAAAATCTACGAAATAGCTGGTTCAGTAGGCCATACATCCTCAATGTGTGGTCTATCGCGTTTTTTTTTTCTTTTTTCATGTTGTTTTTTGTTTTGTTTTGCTGTTTTTTTTATTTCTGTCTTGAAAAGGGTCGCGATTTTCTTTGCTGGTTTCGTTTTCATTTCCCTTCTCCCATGGAGCAGGATACGGCCAGGGAGCGTTTAAGGAGCTTCCCCGGTGGTATACGGACCTTCTTCTCGCTCAATCTCATACCGAAATCTCGCACGGGGCGTGAAATTTCTAATCTGTACCGCTCACGCGCAGCGAAGCGGGTAACATCAATACCACTATGTGAGGTGCCGCGAACTTGCAGAGTTCGAGGTCGATTAGGTTCGACTTTTCCGAACTTCTACCACAAAGTTCGACGAAGGTTCGTCCAGAGTTCGAAGTTTGCAAGCGTGCGTGGAAATTTGAAAACGAGCTGACGCCACTCGGCGAAGAAGGAGTGCAGCCTTCGTTGACGTAAACGAACTACCAATTAGAGCCATAAAGAGTACACATAATTACTTTCACTCAGACTAAAGATGCGTAATCGTTTCATAAAATATAAAATAAACTACTTCATACCTTACTTCTTTCCAAAAAATTTCAGTTTGTGCGTGTGTTTCTAGAAGTCGGGCAACACTGTCCGTAAGTCGAACTTTGCCTGGTGATAGTTACGAAAATGCAGAGGGTAAGCAAATTGGCGAACGAAAGAAATACTTTTGGTTCTTAATTTCTAGGCTAGGTGGCGCGAGCTACCGCTCGTTATAAAGGATACACGGGTTAGCTTCCATCCATTCATTTTTCGTCGAATTTCGCTAAACGTTCGAATGTTCCCTGAATTCGAACCCCGAGGTTCGACAAAGGTTCGCGGCACCCCTAACCACTACAGAAGACAAGGCCCTGGTGGTTTTGGTAACATAAACGCGCTGGGTGAATGCGGCGAGATTTTGCTCCCCCCCTTTTCGTCTGCTTCGGCAAACTGTTCTGGGAAATCTGATGGAGGTTATAACGCCGTATCTAATCTGCTTGGCCGAGCGCAACCAAGACAATCCGATGTAGCCAATCAAGCAGCAACGAAAGTGCATCGTCACTGCGCTTGTCGTCTTTGTGCGTTTGCTATATATCACCGGCTAACCAATCACGCAGTGGTGAATGCGTCGCGATCCTACGCTTTGTCTGTCTGTGATTAGCCAGCTGTGCGGAGCGCAAGTTCGTCTGCTTGTTGCGCAGGAGTTGTGGTGACGTCAGAAAGGTGCCGAGCTCTGGTTGGCTCTGATTGGAAGGATCGTGGGTACACCTCAAGGCATGCTTGCCTTGAGGTCTACCCACTATCCTTCGATCAGAGCCAGTCAGGGCTCTGCGTCTTTCTGATGTCACCGCAGCTCCTGTGCAAGAAGCAGTCGACTTGCTCTCCGTACAACAAACGTAAAAGGACGACAAAGCGCTGTGACGTGCATTTTAGAGCGCAGCTCTTACGCGCCCGTTTCCGGCTTGAGCGGCGTCAGCGTCGCCGTCGGCGTAACCGCGAGGTCACGTGACCCCCCGAGGTCACGTGACTCCCAGAGGTCACGCGACTCCCCAAGTCACGTAACCCCTTTCCCCCCAGGTCACGTGACCCCCTCCCCCCCGAGGTCAGGTGACCACCCCGGAGCACATTCAAGTATGAGGGGAGGGGGAGGAGGGGTCTACCGTCCCCTCAGTACCCTTTCCTCCTCCTCCTCAAGAGCTGCGCTCCAATTCGGCGTTACAGGGAGTTGTAAATGGCTTTCACTTTTTCTTTTTTATTTGCTGCTCGAGTGGCTCCATTCATCGCAGCGTCGGTTAACAGTGCTCGGACTTGGTGTGAAACGGTATATAGGAAAGTTCCCGTGAAGTCGCGCTTTCTCGGGACATGCCTTGCACGCGACGTCACGCTATAGGGAAAGACGGGGCCCCGCGCACCATGATTGTGGGTGACTGCACACCGCAGGGATGCGCTTACTGAGGCGTGCAATACTGCTAATTGTCCGCACATGCGCTGACATGCACCGTATTTTCGACAAAGTTCAGCCAGTACTAGCTGAAATTTTCGGCGTTTTGGCGATTGCGCTGAGAACAGAGAGTATCGACAGGCCGCCGGCGAAGTCTTGACGAGATGAACCGTGGTGTCGAGCGAAGCAATCCTTTGTTCCTTGCCAACCAATTTTTTGAGGAGCAGCTCTAGGAGCCGCTCATATTAACTTTGTCGCGATTTCGCGAAGTACTGGTAAACAACGCAAGGTCCCCGCGTCGCGGACAGCACAAGCCGACGCCCCTGTGGTGGCGTTTCGGCGAGCCTGTGCTTGGGGGCCGCCGCCGACTGATCGCTACTTGGCCGGGCTCGCGGCGCGACACGCTCGTCCGTATTTGGCATGGGAGCCCCGAAGCTGCTCTCGAAGCATGGAAACGGCGTGATGAAGCGAAGGGCAAAGGGAATCTACATCGCGAACGGGCGAAGACGATGCAAGGATGTGCGCGAACATAAGAACGGGAAACAGAAGGACAGGACAACACAAATCTCCAATGTCCCTGTCCTTCTGTTTCCCAACTCTCAAGAGTTGAAAAAGCTCAGTTCACAGCTGGTTTACATCCTTGCATTAAGTTAGAAAAGTGCGGCCACTAGTCGCTACGAAATGTGTCCTGCCAACTCAGTAATGTGCGGCCGCATCCCTTCCCTGTCACTCGTACTTTCTCCCACTTGCAGCTACTCTTTCGCGGGGCGTGCCGATGAAACGATCGTCGGGATACGTTGCAGTTGCTACAGCCGAACGCGGCCCATTTGGCCTCAACCACCAGTATAGGTGTCGCCGGTTTCTCACGTCATCATGTGACGTAAATGCAAGACGCACGCGTATAGATTCAAATAAACGCAGAATGGTCTCAGAATGTCAACTCGATTGATGTACACTACACCATAGCAAGCTCGTATGTATAGGCCTGTCACCCGTGCATCCTCAGTCCTGCAAAAGGAATCCTCACCCATGATTTTGTCACGTTCCTCAAGTATCGGTTGGTCGAGTGATAAATGATGATGACCCACATCATCACCTCCCAATGACAAGGCCGAAATGTTGGATATTTGACGTCATCCATCGCAGGCAACTAGTGTTCAATCGTTGGAAGCACGCGACGCAGCCGAACGCAAGCACGGCAACCCTACGTTGGCCTTCGGTAGATGACGCAAAAAATTCAGCACTATTCCCGGCTATCTATACCCGTATTCGCTCGAAGAACCGTTGTAAAATGAGGTCCGGCTCCACGCAGAACGCAACTAATTTCCTCCCTCGTGCATTGAGTTGAGATATGTGTAGGTGCATCTTGGATTAGTTTTATGTTATTAATCCGAAAGCATTAACTATCCCATGGAGCAGAGCCGGCGGCGTCTGTACCGCAAAAAAAAAACGCGAAAGAAATGCCCATTCTCCCATTGGCTGAGCAAAACGGCTCCAAGATAGCCATTGGTGGCCGCCTCACGAGAGCGCGCGCGCTCGGCCGCCGCTCTCGTGTCAGGCGTTCCCGGACGGGTGTAAGGGGCTGCGGCCGCTTCTGCTGTTCTTGGCGCGGGAGAGCATGGCGGTGCCTGAGGCATCTATATCGTCAGCGGCTGCAACGTCGGCAGTAGCGAAACGTGACCGTCCACGCCAGTACAGCGCAGACGAACTAAGCGAGCGGAAGAACGACATCCATGCTTTCGCATTCACAACTCATAAGAAGTGTTTAGGTGTCCTCGGAATTTTTTTTATCATGGCGTACACGTTTCAAATGCAAAAAAGGCCTCCTTACTTCCTTCGACAACCAGATGTTCTAGGAACTACTTCCAGCGGCGCATTAATGATGCGCAAAACTTCATTTCATCTTCTTGGGTGGCCAACCCCCCCCCCCCTCCTTTTCTCTCTTTCCTCCCTCCAACCTCTCCTCTTGGTCATCCCATTTTCTTATATTTCTCGTTGGCGATTATTGGATGGCTGCTGCTGTTATTGTTGCATCTGAATTGGGCACGACGAATGGGTGATTGGAGTAGCCGCGTTTACGGAATAATGATAACAATAATAACCGTTCTAATAAGGATGTAATGACGATACTTCTCGGCCTATCTATTCTCCGTTGTGGTTATAGTTTCCTCGTATTCGTTTCTCTCGTGTGTGCGTGGCGTTTGTCTCCTGTTTTGATTAGACGTTGTGGGAGGGGAACGTTGTTATTTCTGGGTTGAGGGATGGGCGAAGCAGACTTTCGCGCTTGGAACGGTGTTTACGGATTGGTGACGGTGGAAAGATAATGTTTTCTTCGTCCTTAAAGGGGAGGGGGGGGGGGTCTTATTGCGTGGATCACGATTGGCATATTGAGAAAGCGGAGATACAGGTTTTATACGCTGCGAATGGATACGCCATCAGAGTGCTTGAGATAACCTGCGAGATGCGACATCTCATCTATGCCTTGATGTAATCGCTAAATCTTTATGAATTAAAGCATTTGTTTGGGATTGTGTACGCACGTATGTGTGTGAAAGCATGCGTGCGTGCATGTGTGTGTTCGCGTTCATATGTGGAAACGTGTGTGTGTGCGCGCACATGTGTATACCTATATTCGCGTGCGTGTGTGTTTGTTCGTGTGCTTGGGTATATGTCAAAGGACTCCAGATAAAGACAGCCATCACCCCGGCGCGGCAGGCAAAGTTCTACCGTCCAAGCGGTTCGGACGATCCGGGACCCGACCCCAAATGCACGCACAGCGGGATCCAAGCCACGTGTTCCCACCTCGTGTGTGACTGCAGCAAGGTCGCATAGCACTGACAAGAAGCTCTCGGCGAGCTCCCGCAATAGGCAGGAGTAGCGTCGTGCAAAGCCTGTACCAACCCTTGCCTCGAGCACGCTCGCAGAAAACAAATCCTCGGCTCCCATAGCAATACAATCGACAGTAGTCGTGAGGCACATCTGGTCACCCCTTCCCGTACACGCTTTTACCCCACCCGCATCACAAATGGGTGATTTTCATCGAGATGTCGCAATGTGACCCTTCGGATGATTCTTCGGAAGACCCTTTCGTTGACATCTGAACAATAACAACTTTACTGAAACAACACTTAGTTGGCTTTTCCTCTGCTTCCCTTCTCTGAGTGGAGAAAAATAAAGAATTTGAATTTGAATTTGAAGCATGGGCAGCATAGGACGCTAAACACACCAGTCGGAGACGCGTTCCAGGCGTCGTAACTTAATTTGGGCAGTCGTGTTTACGACGACCAGAGCGACGCTTCTGGCCACCAATAAAAGCCGTCCTTAGCGTCATTGAACTCCAACAGCCGCAGTCGCACCATCGCCATCGCGGCGACCCCTGCGGCGCCCTCTAGCATCGAAAGCGTGAACTAATGGCTTCGTAAAGCACCTTTTTCTCAGGGCGTAGTTCCCATCTTTGAGTGGTGGGCGTCGCACTACACTCTGCTCACCCCTAAGCTGAGACTGCGCTGGAAGTTGCGAGAGCGCTGTATCAGTCGTACGCCGATCCTTTGCCACGTGATCGCGCTCCCTCTCACATACTTGCGCGGAGAGTTGGGTCAAGCGATGAAAGAGAGGAAGTTCGATTGGTCCGGCGGGAGCATAGCTCCCACCGCAGTCTCAGCTTAGGGGCGAACGGAGCATAGGTGTGACTCTAGGCGTTACTCCAAGGCGTGACTCGAGGCGTGACCGCCAAACCCTTTCGCTTTGGGTCCGTAGCGGCGTGACCATTCGGTTCACGCTGCGCCGCAATTGATAAGTGGAGACGCCACCGTTGGCAAGATTTTGTTGTTTCTGAAAGTGCTGCGACCGCCAAATTGCTTCTTTTTTTTCTGTTTTGCGTGCTTTCTCCATTTTGTTTTTATCTGGCCGAAGGAGTGCTGTGGAAAAAGGTGGGTGACCACAAAGGGTTTGTCCCGGGCTGACCACTGGGCGAGTCACATCGGCGCTGGGGATCATCGCGACACGAGCGATGCTTAGCGGTGGCACACATTTAAAATAGTGTTCTTGCGCATCATCGATTATTGGAGCTCGAATGTAAGGACGTCTCACCAAAGCGACAAACAGCCAACACTGCTCACAGACGTCCCCCAGTTTTTCCCATAAACTACAGTTTTTTTATGCGTTTCTTTTTTGTAGTTTCTACGAGTTTTTCTTGTAGCTGCTACAAACTTTATTTCAGTTGCTATAAGAAACATTTATAGTTGCTACGAACCTTTTTGTACACATAACCGTTACCAGCTGACCACAGAACATGCTTACGCTCGAGCATGGGCTCAAGGATTTCCGTTGCGTAGCGCTCGTAGAAGCGCCAAGCAGCGCAAGACATTCGGGGCTATACAGTCGGTGCTAACCCTGTTTGTTTTTTGTTTGTTTCTTACACAATATACTATATCAGATGCCATGCTCTGACAACCGTGTGCGGAAAACACTTTGTTAGGGCACCAGTTAGGCAACCATGGGTACGCCTTGACAAGGCTTGACTATACGGTTGACTATCAGACGATCTACACAGCCCAGAATTAAGATGGCCCCCGGCACCCAGAGCCCTTACTTACAAACATCTAGAGAGATGGGAAGTAAAGACGTAAGATCGTTTCACACGCTGGCGAAAATAGTGTGAAGAGCAGCGGCGCAATTCTTCTTTTGTAATTTATCCTTCGCAGATCTCTCACCGAGTAATGAACACTTTGATAATGAACACAAAGTCCTTCTTTTCATGCCGGTCTTTACCAATAACAGTAAGTGAATATCGTCCCGTGTCATAATCCTTGCACCGTCCAACCCACAAGCGCTTCGCAGAAATTACATGCTATTGACACTATCCGGTACAAAAACGTCAAAGAAATACGAGTAACATGACTGGGTTTTCGCATGCATTCGCAGCTCAATATGACAAGATGTTGTCCGAATCATCAAAAAACAAGTTTGCGAAGCACGCATGGTTTCTAGGCGACAGCACCATGATGTTTCCCGACATTTAGTTTCGGTAGTGCTAGAAAGAAACCGAAAACGTGGTTCCCCTGAACTCACAGAGAGAATTGGCAAATGGTTTCCTGAATGCGCGGTACCGCCTTTAGTGTTGAAGAATACTCCAAAAGCAAGATTCCGCCAGTTCCGTGCACATCCTATGACAGGATGACGGGTCTACGAAAAAAAAAGGAGTAGGGTCATCATCCTTTCAATACCTGGAGACATGGCATATCTCCCCGTCATCCTGAAGCCTTCCATTCTGTTTTTTGGGAAGGTCGCTTTCAAGGGGTCAAGAGGGCTTTTCATTCTAGAAGCTTGTGGAACACGCAAGACAGCTGACGAAGTGAATTAGAGGGAGAGGAGGCGCACGGCGTCAAGAGTCCGAACACCGGACAGACGGTGCTGAGAGGAAGAGGACCATCAGGGTCTTGCATCCAACACCATCCAGCGACGTCGCTCCTTCTGTTCGAGACGGCGGCGGAAGGAATTCCCTCGGAACCGTTGCATGGTTTCCAGCCGCCGGCGGCAGATTAACAAATCCTCCTTTTCGGCTTAATTTGCTCATTTGCTCCTCTTGCCCGCAGGAGAAGGAACGAGGAGAATGGTGCGCTGACCAACAAGGATTTCTGCGATACGCCGCATCACTTCGTTATACCTCACTCGTATATATGTTAGAGAAAGATAACTTGCTCAGATGCTCAACACCGAAAGAAGCGTTGAAGCCGGCTACCTTATTTGGTATATGTAGGATACAGGTATTACAGGGGAAATAGTCACCGTAGAGACAAGACACTACGAGTTAATAAGCACCGTCTTCGACGTTCCAAGGTCTCCGCCTCTTCCAATATGAATAAGAATCGTACCGGCATGGCGTAATGACCATATTCCTTAAATCTTACCATGCCTAAAGCGTGCGTAACGCAAGATCACCATATCTAAACAGAACAACAGTCTCAGACAGTCGAAGATACCTAGAGTGTCCTGTTAACGCTCCGCAAGCAGGGAGACCACGGCGGATAAGAATACTGAAGAACGAACCATGTCAATGTAATAAGTCATACCCTGTATTTTTTAAGTTGTGTGTGACTGTATATATCCAAAAACTATTGTCACGAATAACAGTAGAAGTCGAACGCCAAACTGAAAATAAAAGCTTAATGAGACGAGCTTGTGAGGACCCGCTTTTTGCGTCAGCGATGGAGGGGCGACCGTCCTGCAGCCCGTCACCGCTGCTCTTATGCACGTTGTGAGTTCAGGAGTGTGCCGAGCGAGAGCACACGATGACGGCCAAGAATGAGCCGGAACTTTGCAAAAAAATACAGTATTATAGAAGAGAGTACCGAAGTGAGTGTGGTTCGGACCCAGTTCCTTATTGTGACAGCCGCGTGCGTTGACAACTCCTCCCACGCACGCGGCAATATTTGTCTGTACATGGCAGCAGTGGCATAACCAAAAGAGAAACTTGACGGCAACCAAAACAGTGCGGGTATTCTCACTGCGCGACATGTAGAGTTCGCCTTTCGTGAGCTACCCTGCATACGCCGACATCTTTCGATTGCTCAATACACCTCTGAAAGCCGCAGTAACACTGGGAATGCATCATGCAAACGACAGTTTGAAGACGCTGCATGGTTGAGAGTTTTTTTTTTCTTCGTATGACGCATCTGTCACATTGGTCCTATGACAACTGTCTGCCGACATGATCGCAGCATGTAAGAAGCAAACATGCTTGGAGCAAGCCTGAGACCTGTCTTGCGAATACTTCTCTTATAATGACTGCCGCGAACACCGTGTTTTTCTATGATGCGTGAGATGAGAAACCCCTGTCTGCCATCACCTCATTCAGTGCTTCGCGCCTGGCGAACGCCTGGCTGCACACCCTGGACTTTCCCCACGAGACCACACTAGCTATCAACAAAACCGAATGAAAAAACTATAAATCTCGTGTTTAAACTGGTTACCGAGCCGGTTAGCACGTAAACCCTAGTAGGCGACTAGGGGGACGTGTAATTAAGGCGGCACGAGAAATACTTTCTCTCGAGATAGCGAGAGTAAGCGAGCCAAGGTCGTTCAAGGTCATCGGCGCTCCTCGTGCCCGCGGTACCTCCTCATTGCCTATGCAGACAGGGAGGGGACTTTAGGGCCGAGACACGACGGATAAGAACGACCTGTCGAACACATCGACGCCGGCAACACACATTATGTCGGGTGACATACGATGCGCCGCTATTACGTTCGGAGCTGAAGAACCGCACTTAATCAACGTCGACGGCCGGGTGCTTGTAGCGAGCATGACGCCGTGCGCTTCTTCTTTTAACATGTTTAGTTTCTTTTTCCCCTTCCAATGTCGGGGGAGATCTCTCTCTGTATAGGCTCGCTCGCTCGTATCAATTGCGAGTAGAGGACTACCAGTTAAAGCAACCAAAACAGCAGCTTCTAACTGAACTTTCTGTGTGCAAAGGAAAAATAAATGATTGATTGTCGCTGGACGCAGCCATTATTAGAAGGAACCGGTCGCGACCGGAAAATAATATCGTTATTCCTTGCGTCGCCTGCACTCCTAAAACTCCAGTGCGTCTAATTTCCCTAGAAGCACTTAGGGAAGCCAATAACTGCAATATGTTTGTATGTGCAAGTGTGTGAGTTTGTTTCGGGGGAGCGTATGGGTGACGCTTGGTCATGTGCACACGGGAATAGGCGCTCGTGTCTACGGGCACACGCATGCATATTGGTATTTTTACGTGTGTGCACTAGGCATGTACAAGTGTGTGCGTGCACGCGTGGGACGCACAATATGGTGCTTACCTTTACGTTACTTGTTGATATTAATATTATAATTTGCCTGCTTCATATATGCAAGATTTTTCTTCAGCGCGTTTGTATCGTTTCGGAGTAATTTTCCCTGCAATGACAAGAAATGCTTATAGCGCCAACTGTCCACTATATTCTTTTGTCACGTGTTGCTCTTCTCGTTTATCGGTTTTCACGCATCTGGAGGGTTGCTTTCTTTTTCCGAAAGGGTGCCCTACTGCTAGCATAAAAATATATTATATCATTCATGTAATAATTGAAACACGTGTTTGTGTGACGAGTTAAAAAAAAAACTAAAAACAAGCAAATACGCTCATAAAACAAGATTCTGTCACTGCAGTTATCGTCTATCAAATGGCGAACAAGGAATTGGCAGGCTTTAAAATGATGCATACAAAGATATGGCATGCCCTTTGAAAAATGGCGCCATGCGCTTGCGCGCTGACCTCAGGTCATGTGACCAAGCGCACTATTTTACGAAGAACAAAACGATTTTATTCAAGGTTGCAAAACACGGTGTAAAAATGCCGAAGCCGCAATTGTTAATTACGCGTTGCCTTGTCCATCTTCGACGTCGCCAATCCATTATTATACTTTATAACGAGGTGTCGACTACACGCTACTCTACGGTGTTCTCTAGAACTCGGAGAAACAGACGACACGCGTATCTCGTTTTTAATTATCGGGCCGTTTCTTTGTTTTGTCTGTTGAAAACCGAATGGTAGAGACGTATTATTACTCGAAGAAACAGTCGAGGAAGGTTCGTTTGAAACGCGACTGTAGCTGTCTACAGCCGGCATGAAAGCAAAAAGCAACATCAAAATGTTCATCTTTCGAGCAACTCGTTTCGACGGTGACTGCGACGCACGGTTTGCACCGACCTTGACTTTTTTTCCTAATTATTTTACTCTCCTTTTTGTATTCTTAACCTCATCGAAGCCGACGCTGACGTTGCCGTCTTCCGCATTTCGACTCGACCTCCTGCCGTTTAAAAATAGTTATAGGCCGTTTTCTTGTATTCTTAGTGCTACTGCAGCTTTAAAATAACCTGGCGAGTCAGTTATCGTGTGACGATGAAAGTTCGAAGCATTCGCGGTTTGTGCAAAACTCGAGCATTAGATGGTTAACATAAAAAATGAGGTGACAACTGACAACTGGATGACGTCCTTCCTGTTTAGGTGCTCGCGTTTGGGACCACAACTTCCGGTTTAAAGGTCGTTTCATGGAGCCACTACCAAAGTTTTTGATCGATTTTGAAAACTGTTTTGTTACAAAGCGCTGGTCATGACAAGTGGGTTTACGAATTCGCGGAATTTTATCTTCGCTTAAAAAAATTATGTGCCTTAGGAAATCGCCCAACACCTTTTCAGAAAGATGTTGACGTAAAAATATACGCACTCTAGCTTCTGGAATCTCTTCGCAATAGACTGAGTGCACGGTATCCTAGTCAATGTAATTTAAGTTTTAAGCCGAACGACCCAAAAATTCGTTTGAACAGATTTATGGAGCTCTGGCACCAATGGGTGTCTTCGTTGACGTTGTTTTTCTTGTTTGTTTGTTTTTTTGTTTTTTTTTATCTTTCGTGGAAGCAATATAATATATATAATGAGTATAGTAAAAAAAAACGTGGTGGCATCATACCTTGTTTTACGAGTGTATTTTTTTATTCCGCTTCGTTCTTTAAATTCAGTTACAATATTTGTGAATTCCGTAGGTTTTAGCTTGCTGTATCATCGGAAAATCTGAGAAGCTTGACAGCTAAAAACACCTCATTCTTGAAAAAAAAAATACACACCTCATACATCGTACAAAACGCAATTTCTCTCTCTCTCTCTCTCTCTCGGCTGTAGACAGGATGGCACAAGTATCTCTGGAAGCACCTCAAACATATTGGAAGCATATTTGAAACATGTACGCGGACAGGTTCTTTGTGAAAGGATCGTCATATAAAGAAGGAACGCGCATCAAGCGGCGTCTGCGAACTGTTTTTTGTACGATGTATCAGCTGGGTGACCGCGTGCTTTTAAAGAAATAAGAGATAACATGCAGATGAGCTGGGGAACTTTAATAAGCCTCTTAAATCTTTTTTTTTCCTGGGCATTCCTTAAAATAAAATAGCAATTGTATATCCAGAGTGGCCTCGGAAGGGGAACCGAAAGTTCATTAAAAGAAAGCCGCGAAGTCGGGCGCCCCATGTGGGCAAAGTGCGCAAGAGCCGCGTCGGTAAGCCTAACTGGCAGTGATTGAAAGCCTCGGTTTTAGATTCCTCGGTTCGCTCGTTCGCCACTTGGCGGAAGAGCCGCCCGCGTGGCGTCTTCCCCGCAGGGCCGAGTCCCGGGCGTCGTAAACAGGAGCCGGGGACTTCCCGACCCACTGACTTCCTTTTCTCCTAACTCTTTCGAGGTTGGCGGTTGCCAGAGAGAAAAGAAAAAAGAAAGAAAGAGGTGAACCGTCGGAAGATAGCTGGTTTTAGAAACAGTTGGCGAAAAGCTAATCCTGTCGTAGGTAAACTAAACATAAATTGAGCAACACCTTTTCGAGACGTAAATTTAAAAAAAACAACAATGGAGTGTGTGTGTGTTGGGGGGGGGAGGGGGGGGGGAGGGGGAGTGGAAAGAAGGTGTTAGGGGAGGCGTTCAAACAAAGAAATGTTTGTGCCTGCTGGGACTAAAAGTCAGTGGAGAGGAAGCAAAAAAAAAAAAAAAAATAGCGCGCAAAAAAAAAACGGACAAAGTACAAGTGCACGCAGGACAAGCGCAGACTCTTAACTAAGCTTTATTATAAAACACAATCAGCAGCACCGAATGCATCACGGGGTGGTCAATCAACACGCGTCTAAAAAATGCTGTCACTGTGGTGCGTAAATTCAGCGACGTCTGACTGAAGCATTTCGTACCTTCGATTTTAATCACATAGGGTTCTAAGACTTTTCCTAGTCATTCGGTCTCTGCCCTTGCCAATAATCTTTGACTTTTTAATGATGGGTCCACACCCACAGCTAGCACAATAAAGGGGTAAGTGCCCTCCCCCCCCCCCCCCCCCCCTTCCCGCTCCCACTTCCGATTGTAACGACAGGTCTTAGTCTCACAGTATGTGGTTAACGCGTCTGCCCGTCTGGCCACAATAGGCTTTCATTACACGTAAGCGTAATTTCGTAAACAACTCCCACCTTCCAGACAACAATGATTTTTCTGCTTCAACGAGCAAGTGGGACCATTACCTTTCTTTTTCGCAACTCTAGGGCAAAGTTGCACCGAGTTTCAGGGGGCAGGAAACACCAAGGGCACATCGTGCCCCAGCGCAGCGGGGGGGACAGTAGAAAAGACAAGTGAAGAATCTTTAAAGGGGCACTGAAGTCAATTATGAGATCGTCCTTTTGCGTTGACAACTCAATCTAGACGCTCTAAGCATTCGAACAAACCCGAAATCACAATCGTGCGTCCCAACAAACCCGAAATCACAATCACGACCTTTTCCAAAGATGACTTCAGTGCCCCTTCGAAATAACCAAAACGTCCTAAGAAAAAGAAAAAAAGAAAAAAACACGTTTAATTATTTATTTATTATTATTTTTTTTTTTTTTTAGGTACGCGATTGGCGGGACAACAGAATTTCGTTTATGGTCACTAGAGAGTTTTAGCAGTTCGTTTCAATACCTCCGTTAGCTGTACCCTGTAACGATACGGTGGATGCTCAAAATCGTCGGCGTAGTATCGGGTAGTTATCGGGGTTATCAGGGCGACACACTAAAACTCTCTACCAGCGCAAGCAACAGATGGGAAATAGTGAATCCCGGACAGAAACTCACCGGACAAAAGCTCACCCATTTTTTCACAAACCTGGAGAGAAGCTCACAAGGAGACAATTTAATGTTGGTCTTAACACGAGCGCGGGCAACTTATGTGCACGTGTGCGGCACTCAAATGAAACGATAAATTAAAGCTGACAGGCGTGTGGTTTGTTGATTAGAGTGGAAAATATTTATTTGTCGACTGGTTAGAAGCCAATGCAGTCCCCTACTGCCTCCAGCGGTCTTGGTAGATGACTGTGTACCTAGAACCACTCCTCGCAAATATTTTTTCAGAGGGTTTCGGCGTACCTCGAGTCAATCAAGCTTGTTCTTATCAGCCCCACTCATTTTCGATTACCTAAATTTTGGTCTTAAATCGTTGTTGGTTATGTGCCTGCTATGGCTTATCTGTCGACGCCGTTGCATGAGATGGTGCAATGTCCATATCGCTAGCACTTTAGCCTAGCCCTTGAGTCGCCTGGGTCGCCAAAAAAAGAAAAAGGTCAGCTTTTGTTTGGGTCAGTGAAAAAACGACTGAGCTTTTGTCCGGTGAGCTTCTGTCTGGTGAGCTTTTTTCCGGTGAGCTTTCGTACGGTTACCGGGATGAGTTTCATAACCAGCGAAAACGGTTTGCGTCATTTAAACTATTAATAAAATTTGCTTGACCGCATTTCGTTGAGGGGGGGGGGGGGGGGGGGGGGGAGCTGTAAACTACGGATTCCGAACTGCTCAGCCCCTTGTTTGTGTTTACGCAGTTCTACAACATATGATATCGACTCTTAAACGTTTCAGTTCTCTAGTTGCAGTTGCGTACCGCCCATTAAGTAGCACTATTCCTCAGTGTTGTATACATTAGAGCGTCTCTTACGACTTTATTCTGAACTCAAACTTAATATGTGATCTCAGCGTCTCTTTGTGACGACACACACGGCTTGTTTTTCTATTTGACTATACTTTCATCCCGGCAGTCACCTGACCGGTGGACACTGGAGCGCTGACACACGCGGCGCCGTAAGGACGCTTCACTATGGTTGATTTCGGTCTCAGCGGGGCTCGCGGCTGTGATGGTGTGTTATGTCGTTTTTGCTTAGTTTTCTAATATAAATGCATCCCTTGTGGTACAGAACTAAGATAGCGTGGTAACGGGCCACCTTGAGAACTACGACGAAGTTACTAACCTAAATTGTGGACGTTTTAACGAGCACCTTCATCTCATCATGTTCCTCGTTCGGCCAGGCTCGGTGGCGAAACGACTGAAATTGAAATCATACCGGGGGAAGGTTAGCGATGTCTGCGGCCGTACTGGACGTCCGCTGATATTAGTTTTTATAAAAATAAACTAATTAAGAGCCTGATGCAAATGGGCAGTGAAAAAGCACGTCGAGGGCCTGGCTAACATTGGGATGAATTGCACAGAACAGATGAACCCGCAAGTTTAGTGCTCACTGTTACTTTCAAGGGCACCAACGTTTTGTGGAAACTGCCGACCAGGAAATCCCCCTGTAATGACGCATGATAGGCAAAAAATAAGCGGTGTTGTGTCCATCGGTGTCCTTAAATAAATGAACTACTCGAGAGGTGTTTCGATGGTGCTTTCTAGGCCGAGTAGAACATTTTTTCAACTATCAGCCTTGCTAAAGTATTCAAAAGCAGCATTTCGCAATGTTGACCTCGGGAAACTTTGCTAAACGGACATTTTCTAACAACGCATTGAGAATATGCGATAAGGGGAAAACTCGTCAATTGAAGTCTGACGTCTGTCTCCCGTATAATTTGCGAACTATAATTAAGTGGCGTAAGAGAATGGACCTCCAGTAAGCTTGGCTCATGTCAAATGCCAGGCACCACTTCATGAATGTGTGTAGGAAGATCTTAATTTGTTTGAATAAATACGCTTCTAACTTTGAGCGGCGTCGAGAGGAAATCCGGCATCGACAACACTGCACTTGAGTGATTTCCATGCAGACATCTTTTTTTCGGCGTCACATAATGCGTGCCTCCAGCGTTTTAGAGCGCAGCTCTTAGGCGCCTGTTTCCGGCTTGAGCGGCGTCGCCGTCGCCGTGGCCGTCGACGTAACCGCGCGGTGCATTATGGGACGCGTGACGTCACCGGTGACGTCACTGATGACGTCGTCAGTGACGATGACGATGATGTCATTAGTGATGATGACGATGGCGTCATCACTATGAAGTCACTGATGACGTCATCGTGATGACGTCATCGTCACGTGACGCCACGGGGGTCACATGACCCTCGTGAGACGACGGCGACGCCGCTCGGAGGGAGGAGCGGCAGACAGGATGAGGACGTGAGGAGGAGGGAGGGGGATATACCTTCCCTTCAGTACCCTTCCCTCCTCCTCCTCAAGAGCTGCGCTCTAGTTTCGGCGTTACAGGGAGTTGTAAACGGCTTTCATTTTTTTTTCCAGGCAATCACAAGCTGTTTTTGATATGTTTTTCACCCGGGGAGACCAACCGTTCGTGTTCAAATACATTATTTGAATTGTATATCTTAAGAAAATTTAATGACTGCAGACATGAGACCGAGTACAATTAATAGTTTCTTTGAATTCACACATAAACAGATCAAGCAAATGTTTGTACCGCAAATATGATTGCCCCGTATAATCAAGAATAACTGTTCTGGATTTGTTATAAAGACAGTGCACGATGCTTTCAAGAAACACACACAGTGACTCCTTGCGTTGACTATATTTGCCTTATTCTTTAAGATCATAAATGCGTGACCATAAATATAGCTTGCGCTTCTTATTGCGCCACTATCACAGAAGCAAATTGGTGCTGTCATAAATAATTTGCCTCTAAACGCTCGTGTGTCTTAGAGCCATCCAAATACTTAATGTGCGCCAGTGTTAACGCTGATTCCTTTCCTTACACGTATCCGGTACGCCGACGGTGCAAATACTCGAAACGTGCTATAAAATCAAGTGCAGAAGTTGTGCACATAATGATAGGCTGGAGATAGGTAATAAAAATAGGTATCAGACGACACTTCACAAAGCAAGGTAAAAAAAGCGCGGTAAAACGAGACGAAAAAATGCTTTCGCCGGGGCGCGGAGTGAAGAGAGGAGCGACGATTTGAAGCCACCTATGGCAGCCGCGTCACGTGATTCCAAGATGGCAGCGCCCATGCGATGGAGGGTGAAATGCTCCACCGGTCTTTACGGCATTATTTCTTGTTGAGATCGTGCTGCTGATTTAAAGCTACACTTGATATATAGTGTAATTATAACGAGATAATTATTTCTAGTCGATTTATCGGTGTCCGTTAATCAGTCAGTTTTTAGGTTAATGAATCTAGAATGCAAAGCTGCTGAAATTGTTGATGTAAGGACATGTTAAAACTTTAGCATTACACACTTTAGAAACACAGATGCGTAGATTTGTATAGCCCTCGCGATGCAGGTCATTTTGATTTGTTTATTTGTTCGCCTCACACGCAGTCAGATGTAGTGGGTTGATGGTAGATATAGACGAGAGGACCAAAAGAAACATGTATACCTTTTAGTAGAGTCATGTTGCCGGCTGCTAAAAGAAATATTTAGGTTTTTTTTTTTGTTATTATTAAAAGTTTGAGTGAGACCTATACAGCCACTGACAGTCTAAAGAAACGCAAAGTGGAGCTTCGTGTTCTCAAATCCGTGACTTTTTTTTTTTTTTTTATGTTCTTATACTGCTAATTGCGCAATCACATTGGCAGAGAAGAGATAATGAGATTCATGGGTCTCGCAACGCCCCCTGCGTTCCCTTAGCTGTCAGTCTCTCCAGCTAAACAGTAAAAGTTTTACTTCGGCTGTTATAACCGAAGTAAAGCTTTCAGCTTTTAGTATTAGTATTTTCTTGTTAACCGCACAGCCACAAAACACTTGAAATGCTATACCGACGCGCATTCTAATAAAGAAAATATATATACCTCTATGACAAAGCGAAAACAAAACAAACAAACAAGCAAAAAAGCTAACCTTACGCGTACCGGTTCTTTTTATAGCCTCGAATTTCCAGTTACGTACCTTTGGCAACTTCCAAAGGTTGGAAGCCGCCGCGTGCCACAAAAATACACAAATTCACCCACAAAAGGAAAACTGAAAAAAAAAAAAAAAAACGGCCAGAACACAAAAGCACGCGATGCTGAATAAAGAAAAGAGAAAACCTTACCCCATCAAACCAGACTCTAGTTCGTGCCTGCAGTAAAGCAGAACGTTCAACAAACTCGCTCCGTCTCTGCCTTACCCCGAGAACGCACCTTTTTTTCTCAATTTTATGCTTCGAGTATGTGTGCCTCGGTGCTGTGTTCTTGTTGCGCTGGTGACATTCCTTTGGCTAGCGAAACTTAGTGTGCCTAGATTTAAAAGGGTCTCCAACTGCTCGTTTGAAGTCACGTAGGTCAAGCGCCAATTCGTCTGCTTCTTTTGCAGGGGTCGTGGTGACGTCAGAAAGACGCCGAGCTCTGATTGGCTCCTATTGGAAGGATAGTGGCAACGTTACTAAAACACTCAGTTGGGAAACTCCCATAGAGACAGCCCTAAAAATATGGCCCCAATCTGTCTCCGAGCATCGAGCTAATGACGAACACAACGCCACCATTTCTCCCGCAGCGGCCACTCGAGAAACTGCACGTGACTTCTATTTTTGGCTTTGACAGGGGTGAATCCCCGTCTCCCCGGCGGACGCGCCGCGTCGAACTACCAAAGTTAAAATGCACCTAGGTCGGGACGCGCTACCTGAAAGGCCCGCTGAAGCATGGTTTTATAAAAACAATATTAGTTGTTCCGCAAAACCTTGCGTACTAAAGATGAAAAAAACATCACGCGCCCATCATTTGGTACTAAACTCCAATAAATTTCATACAAAAAGAGTCTTTTCCGTTTGTTTTTACGCAAAAACAGGCTTTCAAAAAGCTCGAGGTGACCATAGTACAGACAAACGAAAAAGAGTGGCGCTGTTGTCGCATTTAGCTCGGTCTCGGTGGACGCCAGCGGCCCAGGTTTCGACGGCGAGTTTCCCAACTGAGTGTTTTAGTAACGTTGGATAGTGGGTAGACCTCAAAGCAAGTACGTTTGAGGTTTACCCACTATCCTTCAATCAGAGCCAATCAGAGCTCGGCGTCTTTCTGACGTCACCACAACCCCTGCAAAAGAAGCAGACGAATTTGCGGTCCCCAAAGCGATGGCCGTCTGCAAGCGGCTTCGCCTTCCCGCCAGCTTGATGCGACACCGCAACGCGTGCAGATGCATGTCCCCTTTTCCGAAATAAAAAAAAAAAAAAGTAATTAAATGCCGTTACTCACTCAAAACGTAGCCAAGTACGTTACGTTCTACTGCGATTCAAAAGAACCGCGTCACATCAGCTTGAAAATAACGCTTTCTCTCCCCGTTACTTTGAATGGATCGTTGTTTTTGTTGGTGTTGGTGTTTTGGTGTTGTTTGTTTTGTGTGAAGCTGCAGCCGCTTCCGATATTTGTCGTCGTTAATAAATATTAGCCTCGTAGCGCGTTCATTCGGGGATAACTGTGGCTATGCTGACACACGCTGTGGGCGTCTTTTTTGTTGTTGTTCTTGTTTATAGTGTATCCAGCGTTTTCTCGTCGTGCAAACTACAGGCGCTATACTTCGTTTCAGCTTCCGTCCAGACGCAGCCGATGCTACAATCGCGAGCATGTGGCCCAGAACAGTGCTTGCACTGCACGAGCGCGCGCGCTTGGCAGGGATGCTGAAAGCCCGGAGCTCGCGCTTGTAGCTTTGACTGCGCCTGGACCGAAGCTGAAACGAAGTATAGCTGGGGTGGGAACTAGTCTGGGTACTTGCGTTGTACACGATCTCCCCCAGAAGTAACTCAACATCGTTAGTTCCTGTTTCATCAGAAAGTAACGAAAATGCGTTACCATTTCTTCTCTTAAAGATGGGCGAGGTCGTTACATAGTCACCGAAAAAAGTAACTAGATACAAGAAACGCGTAACTGGTAACGCGTTACGTACGAGTCTGCATGCGTAAAGCGACCTATCCGCCTAAGAAGCGTCCGCCATTAAATTGTAAACGCTCTTCGTGGTTTGAGTTACTCTCTCTCTCTCTCTTAAATCTAGGCTCTCTATCGCTACTATAAACGTCCGACCGTGTCAAGCCTAGTTCACATGCAGCGGTTTTGGCCCTAGAGCGGCGCGATTTCTGCCGTCGCGGCGCTCTGGCCAGCACCAGCAATTCTGCGGCACGAGCGCCGCGACGGCAGAAATCGCGCCGCTTTAGGGCCAAAATCGCTGCATGTGAAACACGCTTCAGGCTCTTGCATTTCTCGGAAGCGGCAAGGCTTGTGTGAAGTTGCAGATTCTTTTTCGCGCCGAGTCGGTGCCAGAACTTGGCCTGCCTCTTTCTTCTTGAAGGAACGGAGCCAGGTATCATTCCTCAAATCCAAAATAAACCGCGTGCAAAAAAAAAAAAAAAAAAAAAATAACCCAGGTAAGGGACTAAATTTCGCTACGAAGGAAATTGAAAATAGAAATTACTGTTTTTTTTACGATCAAGCAGACACTTCAAGCGGTGTTCAGGCCGGGTTGGATCAAACGCCGTACTAACAACTCTCGTCTTTTTCTTCTTTTTTTTCGTTGCAGTGTTGCAGTTGATTTTCTAACTTTGCATGCCTGAACCAACCCATGCAATATCCTACCATTTTGGCTAGCACTATAGTCAGGACGAACTCGTGATGTCGCTGACCGTACGCCTAAACAACTGCGCGCGTTGCCTTCTGTGGAATTGGCAGCTTTTATTGTTTGCAACTCAAAAGGCGGCGAAGAAAAAGAGTAGGTACACTTCTTGAAGACTAAAAGGGGAGCCTGGGCCGTTAGTGACATGAAATCGTGCTTCTGATGTCACAACAGGAAACTCCCTGAGGAGTGGGCCTCTGCAAATGCGTTATCTTTTTGAAGCATCTGCGCAATTGCCGCATATTACATTTGCCGCGCACTGCTGTAAAGAAACGCATTTTACAGCGGAGCCTGTCGGGGGCTAGTTTCCCCAGAATCGTGTCCCCCGCAAAGAAATAAAGACACCGAACTCTGGACACCTACCGCCATCTATGAGCGACGGCGGCAAGCCACGTATCTGGTTGCCGCCGTCGCTCATAGATGGCGGTAGCCTTTTCCCTCTGTCTCGCCGACTTGCACCCGGCCATTACTTTCCATAGTACAACTGCGCTAGTCTTCCTTCTTCACCAGAGTAGAAAGGCTGAAAGTTTTTTTAGTTCTTTTTTTATGCAAAAATATTACGTTTATTTTTGCGTCTTGTGGAAAGGACACTGAAGGAAATTTTCGGGCTTACATTTGTTGCGTAAATAAGTAATGATGGTGTCTCGAGAGGTGTTCTGGCGATGTTTCGTTCCATTCTTATAAAAAGAAATGTAAAAACGTCTGATTTAAAAATGTTTTAAAAACACACTGGAAATTTCAACGTTGGCACCTTAAAAATTGTCTTAAATTTTCTTTCGATCTTATGGGTAGGAGCGTTGTAATCGTCGAATCAAGTTTCAAAGTTTCCCCGTTGCGGCGCCCCACGCCTCTAGGCTGGCTCGAAGATGTCGACGGTGACGTCATGATGCTTTTGACAGATAACAGGCGACAGAGAGGGTTGCCGCATGCTGCACAATCGCAGCATATATATATTTTTTTTTTTCGAAATAAATGCGGTTTACGTTAATTTATGCCCAAGTTAACTGCGATAAGAAATCCGAGGTAGAAGCTGACCTTTATAGCTTCTCCTCCCTCCGATTCGGCGATTATCGGCGATAACTGAATTCATGGGACAAAAACCTATATGAAAGTCCACTCCTAATTCAGATTTCTCGAAAAGTGCTCCAGCTTCCCTTTAGACGCAACTTCTGAAAAACGTGGTTTCTAAATCAGATGCAGACTCGAAGTTCCTTTAGCAAACATTACGGTGTAAACAAATATATCCGGTTATATGTGGTCTAACGAAGGGGCTGCGTAACTCTAAAAACCCAAGATGTGGGGCAAGATTAAAGGCCGTAATAAGAACGAGCATTGTTCTTCGCTAGTTAGAACACTAAGGAGCGATTTGTTAGGAGAGAATGAATGCTCTACCGTGATTTTACTCCGGACACAATGGAGGGGAGGGGGGGGTGGGCATTTTTTGTTATGCGGCAGAGAAATCTATCACTGTCGCCGTGAAAGATGACGCACTCCGCACAAAAGGACAGGGCAGCACTCTTCTTACATACAAGGAAAACGAGTGGGCGGAACAGAGTGGAACTTTTTTTTCAATCCCAGCGAATCTGGAAGAGTGCAGAGCTCCGCTCTGCCACTAACGGAGATGAGTTCCGGCCCGACAGCTCCTCGTTCCCTAAAAGGAAACGCGACAGATGGTACTGCAACGTTGAACTTTAGTTTCGTCTGCGAGCTCGGGAGTCGTAGACAACTTTTTTTGGGGCGGAAACTAAGGCGTTGACGTCCCTGAGTGACTAGGGTGCCTGCAGGTCTGCCTCAGGGTGAAAATGTTCTTGGTTGCGCCGGGTGGGTCAGCGCGTGATGCATTGGCGCACTTGGATGCGTAACTTGAGAGGTAAAATGGTGTCTAAGATTAGATAAGGCTTCGAGCTGGTGTTGAGTCACACCGAATCGCTCGCACTTCAGAAGACACATATATCTTTTAAAAAAACGTGAGGGCGCAAGTGAGCTGGTGTAAGTTCATAACTGAAGAATTACGCGACACTGCGGTGAAGACAGAAAAACGACAGGGAGAAGGAAGGAAGTCTCAATAGCTGAGATGTCATCACTCAAGCAAAAACGCGTGCTTGTACCAAGGCACTCTGTAATAGACCGCGAGTGATTTTGTTGTATGTGCGCGAGAACACACGCGCACATACAAACACAACGTGCGCGTGTGTTTGTATGTGCGCGTGCACGTCTTTGAGTTCGTGTGTATGTGGCTAAACATGCACACGTGGGCGCGCGGGTGCACACGTTTGTGTTCGTGTGTGCGTTTCTGTGTTCGAAGTGGGGCAGACTTAAAGGGAGCATGAAATGAGTTGTGGGCTGGGATAAATTCGGAGTTTATTATTCCCGCGCCGCTTAGTGCACCAAACAAAAACTGGTACACGAGGGTAGAAACTCAAAAGCCCTCTTTTCGGTACCAAATTTTGAAAATATAGCAGTTATTTCTGACATCGCTTTCTTCGAAAGCTCTGCTAAGCCTTTTCACTGTGATCCATCCGCGGTGCCTTTATGGGCACGACAGCTAAAGCCCAACTGACGCATTGGACACGAGTGCTGCGTCGCTCGGACGTACACGCTCTTCAACAATCAATCCGTCAAAGAACATATTGATTCGCGTTCGTGTTCATTAAGTGCCATGATGGCACTTGTCATCACTTGGGAATGACGAGTTTTATTGTGCGCCTAAAAAAATAAGGTGTAAGCCTGGAGTCATCGCATCTGGTGCACAAGAACGTCACGACCCCGTGATTTCACACTTCGCTTTGGAGCTGAGGATTTAAGCTAAGGAGGGAGAAGTTGAAAAATCATTTTATCGTCCCGTTGATTACTAGGGTCTTAGCGTTCCTGTGTAACCGGTATGCCGCATGATCTCGGTGGCCATATTTCATTCATGACGAGGCCTGCGCTTTTCAACGTACAACTCCATCGGCCATCTTTATTCCAAGCAACCCAGGGTTTCTTCCAAACAGCACAACAATTTGAACGCGAGAGTGTCCCTTTCGATTGCAGCACTATTCGCTATCCGATTCGAACCACCGGTGACAAGACACGAGTATAGACGATTCCGATGCTTGCCTTCTGCGCCGCCATCCTCGTCTACTGGGCGGTAAAACAAATTCAGAGCATGCGCAGTAGCTCTCATCTGCGGAGTGTCAGACGCCGCGTAACACGTCCAAAGCACAGTGACTCAGCATGTTTGGCCCGGGCGATGAGCGTCGGAGAGCTGTGTTTCCCAGCGTTCTGATTATCTTCGTAACACTCCGTTTTGTTCTAGTGCATCTTATGATCGCCATTTAGTCAATGAGATTGCAGTGTAAGGACTCCGAGGCATGAATCACGAAGCCAGCAGCGCGAACTTAATAAGCCGTGTCCTGCGTTTTTTAAACTGGCACTGACTAAAATAGTTGTGTTTATGGAGGAGTTACAGGACATCCTTAGCCCTCCCTAACTTTGCCGAGGGCAAGTTCCTCCGCGCGACAAAATATTGTCACCCCGTCCGGGGGGTCGTGTTGAGTTGATAAGGCGCCGAGGCTAGAGCGGGACCGACACCCGTGGCCCACTTGCGCCGTTCGGTCTATCTCTCGGAGGCCACGGCACAAGGGAGCGGAAAAGGGCAGGGAGGAGACAACTCCGAGTCGGCGACCCAGATTCGTCTGTTTGCATACCTCCTTTCGACTGCCGCCACTCTTTGTGTGTGTGTGTGTGAACACGCCGCTGGTAGACGTTCTCCAGCACTCTGTTTCGTGGCCCGAGTCCATTGTGTTTTGAAACCATTCTCTCTCTCCTCTTCTGACATGGCCGATTACCTCCTCTCCCTTACTCTCTCCTTGCTCCGTGTTTGCTTTCGGCCGTCTCGAGTAGCCCATTAATTACGCTACTCTGAGTGTTGAGAAACGCCGCGGAACTCCAGTGTCTGTCTTGTGTAAACCAAGTTTTAAGTTTCAACATTTTTTTTGCCTGTTGTCCTGAGGGAAACTTTTGTTTTTCTTTGTTCTTGGAGTTTGTCGTCTTCCCTTTGTTCCGGTTTGCTGGCTTCGTCCGATGAGTTCCAAGAGGTTTTCGTAAGCGGGAATCTCGCGTTGAATAGATAGACCGGTATGTGGAGCCAGATGGTCCGCCACGATGACGTCTTCTTCCCATGAGGCAAGGGAGTTCTGAAAGCGCTAGACTTTCAAACAACGTAACGACGTCTTCGAGGTACGCTTCCTGGAAGCACTGTCAACACCAGTGGTTGGTTTTGACAGTGTTTCGCGCTACGTGACAGTGCACAAAAAGAAGTCGCTCTCATTGTACGTAGGAACGCGCTTTCATTCGTTTATTTTTCCATTATTTTTATTATTTGATGCGAGAAATAAATAGAAACCCTCTACAGACTGGCCACCTCAAAGCGAACGTCGAAATGCAGGGCGAAGTGTGACAATTTGAACAGAAATTTTCAGGGAAAATTACTTTTGGCACACAAGAGAAAACCACCTGACGAGTTTTCTTTTTTTTTTTTTTTCGGCCCTTTGAACACGGTCGTTCCTTTGTCGCGCCACGGAAACATTACGACATTTACGACGAGTCTCGGAGTGTTCAAGTGTGCGCTCCACATTTATTTTAGACTTGTAGTTCTTTCGATTTTTTTTAAAGCTAGCCTAGTTTGATGACACTCGAGTTGACAGCGCACTTCGCACCCTCTTTTGCGCTTGACAAAGTTCACTTCTACATTTCTCGAAACGACAGGAATAAAAAAAAAAAACGCGCACGACAAGCACGTGGCACTCATCGAGTTTGACAACACTTCTCTCAGATGTCTGGCTAGATTTACAAACACGAAAGGAATAAAGGTAGACAGAGCGAGAGAGGGGGGGGGGGGGGGGGGGGGGAAGAAATGGAAAAAATATTTCTCTCTCGCTCTTTTTTTATTATTATTATTTTTTTTTTTTTTTTTTTAGGTTTCTGAGAGCATAATTTGCGAGATGCACGACTACAGGTCTTCCTTCTCGCCCGGGAAGCATGCAAGTTTGAAAGGATGTCATTGAAATCCTGGCAAAACGGAGGAGGCATTTTTTTTCTGTGAACCTCTCGGGAAAACCCGAGGTTCAAAGCAGGGCGTATCTCCTCGACGCTTGAACGGATCCTTTCCAACTACACGAGAGCC
The DNA here is from genome assembly GCF_016920785.2 of Ixodes scapularis. Lineage (NCBI taxonomy): Eukaryota > Metazoa > Arthropoda > Arachnida > Ixodida > Ixodidae > Ixodes > Ixodes scapularis. Next base: position 62,382,208 of record NW_024609836.1, read on the forward strand.
TTTTGTGTACATTTATCTTTGTAGGTCTCGCATCAGCGTGTATGTCCACGTCCTGCTTTAAAACCACCGCAGGGGGGTCTGTGTGTGTGCGTTCAGCGTAAGTGCGGGCGTATGTGTGCGTGCGCGCTTGTGTGTGCGTATACGTGTCAAAGCTGGCGCATGTGTGTGGGTATATTTGTCTGTATGTGCAATCTGGTGCGGGCATCTCCACTATGTACGTCCAAATTGTTTAAAATTGTTTTGTTGTTAATGATTTTTTTTTTGGGGGGGGGGGGGGGGGGGGGAGGTGGCCGAGTAGCTGTAACACCTTACTAAAAAAAGTATGGAATTACATTTATGATTACCCATGGCTACATTGTAACTAGTTACAGTTACAATTACGCTTCCATAAAAGCAGGTGACCGTTTGAAGAAAAAGTAATCCGTTACTTTCAGCCTTACTGCCCGAGGGTGAGATGTAAAGCAAAAATGCTACGGAAGCGATTATTGTTGAGGCCACTCACACTTTTATGACCTTGAGAAACATGTGGCTCCCAGAACTTTCATCGGACATCTTGTCCCGTTCCTATGTGAACATGTCGCCCGCCGCGCTGCACACCTTTTCAATTCACCTTTCTCCAAATAGCTGCCGCCGCCACCAGGACGCGCGACAGTGTGGCTAGAAAACAACGCGATCGCGAGGCCTCTCCAACCCGTTCGACACCCAAACCTTCAGCTAGATCAGGTTGGCCCGTTAAGAATGACCTTACGACGACCTAGATACGGCTCCCCCAAACTTCGTTTTGTCCCCAGTGTATATTCGTCCATGAATGTCATACAAACAAGCGCGCTCAGACGCGCTACACCAGCTTCTATGCACTCTGACCGGTTTTTTTTTTTTTTTGTTGTTAAAAGGAAACATTTGTTTTTGGAGTTTGCCTAATATTGTTTGCACGGAGTATCCAGTGTTTTGTATCAGTGTGCTTCCCTCTTCGTTGTGGGCGAGGAAGCTGACGAGTTACGATTTGCAAACAACCAAGCCACAAAAAAGACAAACAGTATATATATATATATATATATATATATATATATATATATATATATATATATATATATATATAAAGACGAAAAAAAACCCTTGGTGAAAACAGCAACAAGGGACGATTTAATCTTCGACGTTTCCGGCCGAAACGTCGAAGATTAAATCGTCCGTTGTTGCTGTTTTCACCAAGGGTTTTTTTCGTCCTCTGTACCCACGCCTTCGGCCCCTCCGCCACCATGCCCGTTATATATATATATATATATATAATAAGAAAATTCGAGTCGGGGTTTAAGTTGACGTGAAGAAAAGCTTCGAGCATCTGAAGAATGTTATGCATCTGAAGAATGTTTGGTAAGTGCAGGTAAATGTGTAATTCCGTTTTTTTTTTTTTAATTTTTGAAGTTCCCGTTTTTTTTCTGAATAAAAGCAAAAATTAAATCGATTACAATCATTCCTTTTTGTAAAAAGTAAGGAAATTACTTTACAATTACCTTCTAAAGTATGTAGTTATTCCCTTACAAAATTACCGATAAATGTAAACAATTACAACTAATTGTTTTCTTTGTTTTCACTGCACGAAAACTCTTTGTTCAATCGCTGCCAATGGGACTCACGGCAGAGATGACAGTAATGACATTACTGTAATTAAATTACAGTAATTAAATTACTGTTTGTGGTAATGAGCAACCTTATTAATTGCTTTTCTAGATTACTAATTTAGTAATGTAATGAACTACTTTCAGGCAGTGATTTCGAGAAATTACTTATTACTTTTAAATTACTTTTAAAAAAAGGAATAAAATTAATTTTGTGTGGTGAAATGTCGGGAAACAGAAATCATAGCAAATAAACGACGGCCATCTGAGAGCAAAGCCTCGTACAAAAACCTCGACAGAGCACAAAGGCGGACCGGAAAGGTAAAAGAGAAATGCTTACTTGTAAAGACATCGCTGGAAGGCTACAGTTCACGAAATCCAGGCAAGACAGATTCACGGTGTCACGTCAGCACGGTGATACTTTACTTCGCTCATCCCTGAACTGACAGCACGGTTGCAGCTACGAGCTTACCAGAACCAAACAATCACCTTTTTTGGTCAACTGACCCGTCGCTTACTTTGCGCGTGAGTAAAAACGAGAGCGTGACTACGTGGCGAGAGATAGACTTGTGACTGTTCCGACGAGCACGTAGCTTCCACTGCATTGTCAGCTTAGGGATGAACGGTTCATAAGCTACAAGGCGAAGGGCACATCACCAGTGAGGTCAACACGATTTAATACCTGAGAATACAGGTTAAATAGATCTTCAGCCTTCTTGATCTTCCGTCAAGTGAGGCCAACTCGTAAGCTTCGACCATTGGGAACAAAAAACGACCGGAATAAAGAGTTTATCCCAAATGCCTCGTCAAGGCATTTGGGATCAGCTATAAGATTAGATTGCGTCCGAGGAGGAAGGGAAACGTTTCACGTGAGGACTACTTGTAAAAACGCGATCCCATGGCCCTAATTAACATACTTGAGCTGACTATAACTTCTTCTAAGTCAGGAAAACTGAAACATATCACCCTTTAACTGAGGACCTTCACTGTTAAATGTATACAGCGAAACCGGTGAGTCAACTGCCATTGAGTCACATTTAAAGACGAAGCTATTCATCGTGCTTACTTACCACTTGGGTCGTGTGCGCCAGCAAAACGATTGTTCAGTATGGTTCACTTTGAGGTGCATGAGGCTGTTGCGCTGTAAACAAGAATATCTGAGTTGTGGTACATTGTACATTGCAAATAAAATAAGTCCACTCCTTACTTTACAGTCAAATGTCAACGTAAATGGGGGGGGGGGGGGGGGCTAGTTCATCTAAGGAATGTTGCTGACAGAGAGAGAGAACGTGTAAAAATGGTGTAATCCTTTATGGTTTTGTGAGCCTGATGGCCACCGCAACTCTCGCTCTTGATGGCCTGCCCTCCCCTGGCCTCCACAAACATTGGTATGAAAGGCAGAACCGATTAACCCGTAACCGCAACTCTTTGTCTGACTGGTCGAGTTTTCGATCATGGGGTGTCCGTCGTCTCCATGACCATCTCTTGATAAGATGTTAAAAATTCAGGGCATTAAGGGGAACGGAAATCTAGAGTTTCAGTGCATACTGTGCTTGCCAAAAGAGCAGACATTATCATCAGCAAGAACAACAAACTCTAATCTACGGGAACACATCAGATAAAGCTGGGACGCCTGCCTTCTGCATTGGCTATACATTGTAACGTTAGAACAAAGTTTTTTTGTTTTGTTTTTTCGTTTCTTGTGAATAACAGGCGAAACACCCGAGTCAGAAAGGAGCTTTCGTAGATGGCTTCTTTAGCACCAAATCTCGTAGCGGAGGTAGACGCTGCTACTGAGCATCCGCACCGCTAGCTTTGTCTGCACAATTCCAGAGATCATTTTCGGAGGCTAGAGCTAGCGAGATGGCGGGTGTGGTTCCAGCTTTCGGTGCCTTCTCAGCTTATAGGCGAACGGAAAGCACCTACACTCTTTCTCTTAAATACAATATTTTATTTTTACAAGGACTAGCATAGCACAGGCGTATGAGAGATGAAAAGTAGTGTTGCAGAACATTTTTGAAAAATATCAAAATTGTTTGTATTGTGTTCTGGACAAGTGTACGGAAAAAGTAACGGGAAAGTAATTTGTAACGTAACGACTAAAGTATTCCATTACTTTTTGGCGAAAGTAATTTGTAACGGTAATCTATTACATTTGAGGCTCGGTAATTTGTAATTGTAATCGATTACATTTCTCAAGTAACGAGCACAACTCTGGTTTCACGTGAAAAAGTCAGCTTGTTTCCTGCGTGTAGGACCACCTCTCTTTCCGGTAGCAACCTGGGGTTTAGTTGAAATCGTTCGAGATCTGCTTGAGGAATTGAACCTTAAAAATTCCAAGAAAAAAAAAATGAGGAAAAAGTATCCGCTGGTGATGTAATGGTGCGTTCGTTACAGTGTTGGCGATGAATCGTTACGAGTAACGGTGTTACAAGTAAGGGTGTCGCGAACATTCGTCGAACCTCAATCTTGACGTCGAACCTCAAAGTTCGACTGGTTCGCCGAACCTTCGACCTTGCACTAAAGTTCGAAGAAGTTGGACTTATGGACAGTGTTGTCCGGCTTCTACACGAATATTGGAATTTTGGGAACCAAATGATTTAGAAAGTAGTTTATTTTATATTTTATAAAATGGTTACCAATGTTTACAGCATATAAAAGCGAAAATATGCGCTTTTGATGCTTTCGTTAGTTATTAATGTGAACCGGTGATGGCCAATACACCCACCAAATATTGCACATTTCCTCCGCCAGGTGGAATCAACTGGATTTTCGCACATGCTCACAAAAGTTGAACTACAGTCGAACCTTTGTCGAAAATCACGTTGTCAGTTTGAAAAATTCAAACTAGGGCGAACTCGAACCTGGGCAGGTTCTCGACATCCCTAGTTACAAGTAACTTTATTTGGTAAAGTAGTGACGTTCTCGTTAAATTTCCGAAGCAGTAACGAATAGCGCACTCACGTTACTCATTTTTGAGCAACGAGAGGATAAATTAAAAATTAAAAATTTATTCAGTAACTGATTGCGTTGCTTCATTTTGTTGCCGAGTTTCCAATGAAATACCAATAAACGGTATTCGAAATATTTTGGTGTTCCCAGACACCGAGCCACACACCTAGTCTCAAAGAAGTTTAAAAGTGGCGTGCGAAAAAATGCAGTTGTTCATTGAATGAAACCATGTCTGCGAATTCGGTAAGGCAAGGTCCTTCACGTGGTTCGCTTTCCGGAGAATACCGTGGGGGGGTGGGGGTAGATTTTTTTTAATATTTCAACGTCCCGTTCAATCTCTGACGTGCTTTCTTTTCTTTTTTTACAGCGGAGCTGTTAGGGGCTAGTTTCCCCAGGATCGTGTCCATCAGCAAACAAGGGATGACACAGAACTTTGGACAGCTACTGCCATCTATGAGCGACGTCGGCAACCAGACAACCGGCATGCCGGTTGTCTGGTTGCCGACGTCGCTCGCAGATGGCGGCCATCTTTTGAGCCTTTCCGCTCTGGCTTGCCGACTTGCGGCCGGCCATTATTTCATTCCCACCATAGTATAGATTCGCTGGTCTTCCTTCTTCACCAAAGTAAAAAAACTAAAAGCTTTTTTTTTTTTTTATTTGAGCATTTTCGAGGGCATCCGTCACGCATCAACAAACGTCTAACTCCAAGTCTGAAGGAATTATAGGTTTATTTTCCCTCAGAAGGTGCCACCGTGTAAGTGAGGTTTCAGTGTCGCGTTGAAATTTCTTGAGCTGTTTGAAGTTATTTCAAACAGCTTAAGAAAGTTTGACGCGCCATTGAAATCTCACTTACATGGTGACACCTTCTGAAGGAAAATAAACCTATAATTAATTCAGACTCTGAGTACATTGCTTATTCATCCTGCATGACTGGATCCGAGCTACAGATAATAAGACGATCGGGACTTTCTATGCTGGTGAAAATTACGGCATTAAATATTTAAGGTAACTGACTTCTACGTGTGCTGCTATCGTCTTTTATGATCGATCAACGAGGTAGTATTTACGCAGGTGTAGCAAACGACAAGCTCGCCCTACTATTTTCCCCCTCCCTTCAGTGTGGGAACATGCTCTGCATAACGTGCCGAAGCATAAAGTAACGATAACCTCTGAAGTACGGCCCACAAACAAGCGCGTACCATACGTCGAAGGACCTTCTTCACATTTCGTCTGTTTGCGCATTTTCCGTTATTCCGCAGGGTTTGATCCGTCGCCCGCGTTGTGCGAGCTCGGAATATTTGCCCTTTCTGTTTAAACGCTAGGAAAGTATATTAACGCATGCGGGAGTGTCTGTTCTGCCGTCTGCCCCTTCGTTCATACTGTGCCCCAGAGGGGGAAAAAATACAAAGAGATAGATGAGCGCGGCACTTTGTATTTTTTGTCGTGTTTGCCTGCGAGGGTACAGTACAAAAAAGAATACCCCACGCCAGGTACGTGCACATACGGGCACTGCCTGGCCATGCCCGTGTGTCCACAAAGACGTCTTTGCCTGGACGAGAAGAGCTCGCAGGCGGCCAGAAGTTTCCCACGCCCATTTCTGACGCGCCGCAAATATACTTCTGGCTTATACGTGTTGTTACGTCGCTTTGTCTTATCTGAGCTTTGTTTACCACTATTTTGACCGGAGTCTGGCATCTATATAGCTGTCGAAATAGCGAAAAAATACGTCTTACTTTTTTTTTTTTTCTGTTTCAAAACATTTATGCGACATGGCGCATGTGATGTGTACTTTGCTAACAATAACTGCCCCCTATTCAAGGTCAAGCGTACCATTTTTTTATAGCTTTTGTCTGTAAAATTTACCCCTGTGGGGCTAAAAATGATCGTCTGCTCTCGAAGATTATGCAAAGCGTCAAGCTTGTTTGTACGGACGTTAAGAAATGGGGAAGGTAGAAAACCTTGAAATGGTGTATGCTGTGTCCGTTAAAAAGAAGAAATTTGAAGACGGTGAGGTGCAACTGTCAACACGGGGTACCGTATTACAGCCTGAAATGCTTTTGAACGGCACCATTCCATCCCGTAATTGCATCCGTCCGTGCATTTTCCGCTCAATTCAGCGGAGAAATCGATGTCAGGTGACCTACCTTTAGGGTTCAATTGAAGAGTTTGAACGGTTCATACTGTATAACAAAGGTTGGGTGAAATTATTAACGAAGGATGGTGCCGGCACGTCAGCGACATGAGTCACGGTTTCTGGCTATATAAGGATTTAGGAAATAAACACACTAGCTAAATTTGAGGCGTTCTTTTTCCTGTGTCCTTTTTTTCAACTAAGTTTCCCATATTTTACCACAGTCTCGGGTAATTTTCAACATGATCAACATTTACCAGCTCGACTACACTTTTACTGTCGGAGACTCTTTTCAAATGTTCTCAAATGAAATTATGTATGCAAAATGTGTCGTGCCTAAAGCCGGGGTCAGACTGCCTGTACATCATGCAAAGGACAGTCTACATACAGATTAGAACGCGAGTCACCACGAGATTTGTGCTTCGAATGCCACGTGGCAATGAGTTCAGGGTGGAAACTTGGCACGTGGCATTCGAAGTACGGATATTGCGGTGACTCGTGTTTGCAGACTGTCTTTTGGATGCCGCATCAACAGTGTTACCCCGGCTTAAAACATTCAATAAACATGTTTTAAAACGGGTATTTCTTTGTTTAACTGTGTTGGTTACTTTTTTTCTTTTGTTTTTTTTGTGGGGGGGGGGGGGGGTTATATTTGGGCTATTTTTGCCAGCCTTTTGGTGGTCTGTTGGCCAGACCCTCTGGCAACACCGTCTGAAACATCAGAGTCAGTCTTCGTGCGGATGCGTGCAGACGCGTGCAGCAAGGTCTACGACAGCCTCGGGATTGACAAATAATTATCTTTGGCGCAATATTAAAAAAAGAGGTTTCTAACCTTTAAATAAACCTATTTGTGCAGCGCTAACACACCGTGATCAGGTGGTTGTCGCCGGTTGTTCGGTGATTTAGGCTTAGTCGATCTGGCGACACTGCGCAGCTCCCGACCGTCGCGGGTTGGTGCGCATCCCCACGGAGTTGGTCGGCCTTTCTCTCGTCAGTTGCCGCTGACACGGACGCCGACAAAACGCGTCCACGTCATTGGGCCTTAGCGCATTCAACGAGTGCGCTGAGGCACTCGCATTTGTCTCCACGAGTGCAGCGGAGACAAGGTGCACCCACTAATCCTTCTAACCAGAGCTCGGTGTTCCCAACAAAGTCCTCGCGCGCTCTCGTCTTCTCTCCCTCATTTTCTGCCCGCATTACATAGAGAGCGATAAGTTGCCGGGGACTCGCCGCGCTCTCTTTTTTTTCTTAGATGGAAATAGCGATCGGTGTCCATACGCTCGTGGCGTCTGCCCTTCAGACGTGACACGTTTAACCTCTTTGTCAATGGATGTCCACTTCAGATGTAAATGGCTAGATTGACTCTTGAGTCTTAATGTTGCATCATGTGGCCACCAAAGTTCGCTTCACGGGATGTCAAGCAGCAGCTTCTTTAAATGCGCGCAAGCGTTGCCTTTGAATATAGCTATCCAATGCCACTCTCATTTTGATTTACGTTAATAAAGACTAGAAAAAAATGACAGACTTTTCTATCAATTAGATGCGTATAAATATTGTTTTCATAAATTTTGGGAGCAAAAAAAAAGTTATTTGTGCAACGTGAGCTGCCACTCTCCGGCTTCCAGAAGCTTTCTTTTCAACTTTTTGCTTCCAGCTTCGTCTATCGTCGTGTTTCATTTGGTCTCACGGGGATCCAGACTTTTCGGTACAGGGCGTTTCGGTGCACGAACTTTTCGGTGCACGAACTTTTCGGTGCACAGACCTTTCGGTGCACGGTCTTTTCGGTGTGCGACATTTCAATGTATACATACCTTTAGGTGCGCGGACGTTTCGGTGTAAATATGCGTTTCGATTTGTTTACCCAAATTTCAGTAAACACAACGTAAAATAGCATAGATGCCAACAGGCTGCATTCGGGGAGCGAGACGAGAATTCCGAAATGCTTGCGATGCAGCCAAGACTTATCATACTTATCATATCGTCATATATATACTTCTCGCGTATTATTTCATCGTATGAAAAAGTGCCATGATTTTTCCCAAAATAAACCATGACCGAAAACATAGTCACGATTCCCTTCTCGTGCCACCCAGACGTAGATCTACGCAAATACCGAATATCCCAAATAACGTTTCCTTATTTTTTTTCTTCTTCAAAAGTAGATTGCTCTATGTCAATAAAACCAACTGCATGTTATTAGCAGGTGCCTGGTGAGAGTTGCAGTATTTTAATTAGGCCTAATCATTAAAACTTTAGGACCAATTACCTAATTTTTTTTAATGTTGTGTAAAGAGTCGAAATGCCAATCCGAAAGTTGCAGAGTTCCTTGAGAAACACCCGAATTAGCTGTTTGCCAGATAATTTGGTTCGCGTGCATTTTTTTTTCTGACCAGTAAAAAAGTTTGCAAAGCATGACAAAATACCCCGTGACATGCGCGCCCGCCCCCTCATAAACTCAATTTCGATTGTCACAGAATTTTTTTATCGGCCGAAAAAAAAATATGCACGCAAGACGAATGCTATACGTTTTATTTATTTTGCAATCATAAGCCCTTATGTTTTATACACCAGCTGTTTCAGCGGAGGCTTCGAAAATTGCTAACAATGGGGTTGTCGAAGATAAAAAAAATCTATTCTTGAAAACCATCTTTTAGCCAAGGAATATGACACCAGGAAAGGCAAGAAATATATAAAATTCGCTATCTAATTAACTAGAATTTGCTAATTAACTTTCTAATTACCGACTTTTAGGTCCATGTTTGCATTAGAGCTTGGAAGGCTACCACCATGGAAGGCTAAAGCGGTTTACGGAAAGTAAAAAGAAGCAAGCGGCTTAGAGATAACTAGCCGACCAAATTGGCGCTGTTATGGATGATGTAAGACAGTTGCGTTCAGTGATATCAAATTTCAGAAATCATACCGATGTACAGCGCAAAGTTTGCCTGCTAATATCTTCAAGCCGGTTGCTTCTTTTCATTTTCCGTAAATTGTTTTAGCCTTCCATCGTGGTAGCCTTAAAAATTATAATTACCACATGAACCTAAAAGTCGCTCATTAAAAAGTTATTAGAACATTTTATTAAATTATATAGCGACGTTTTACATGTTTTTGCACTCTCTGGCACTGACCCGCGGCTGGGGGTTGGTTTACAAAAATAGTCCTTTTTTATGTTTTTCAACGACCCTATCGTTAGGAATTTCTGAAAGCTTTCGCTGAAACACCCGTATAAATATAATGTTGCTGGCCGTAAAAAAGCAGTTCTTACGGCCAGCAACATTGTTATGACCTGAAAGGAGAAGTTTACAAAGATCATGCACATCCACCGTTATTTTCGCACTAGAATTAGTAAACATTTAATCTAATGTAAAATAAATTCAGTATTCAATCTATTCGGTTTGTTTCCTTTATTCAAGTCGATATCTCATTTTTTGCAATTATTCGGTACTTGCACACCCGTACATTATTCTGTAATGAGCTACTAGTGATTCATAACGTTTTCTTTGTCGTATTCAACGCATCGGGAATGGGCTCCGCAAGAGGCGCCAGCCTGCATACCAGTTTGCAGAAATGATGTGCGTGTTAAATTCCGGTTGCAGTGTATTTGCCCCTATGTCACCCCCTAACCAGGAAGAAAGCTGCCAAATCTTTACCTCCAGAAATGACTGTTAGTGGGGGGTTTTTCCTCGCCGGATTAGCAGGCCAGAAGAATTTTATTTTCAAAGTGCTGAAAGAAACAGCAGATCGACGGCACTGAGATCATCCAGTTACTCTTTGCGGGGTTCTTTTATGCTAGGGGTGGCCAAGCTTCGGATTTTTGCGTGTTAAAGAAGTTGTTCGGGGCTTGTAACAACCACGCCGATCAAGGAAGAATATACTTTTTATTTTAAAGATGGGGTGGGGTCGTTAGTAGCCCTACCGCGTGTAACCCCCTTCATGTTCATGCCTTTATTTGTGAGTAGGGCTCTTTCCTTTTCTATTCTCTGCTAAACTGAGTCATCAGTTGTGGTCGTTGTTGCCTATGAGTTTTAGTAGGGCGATCTGCAACCGTTTGCCCAAAATATTTCTGCTGCGGTTTCGTATCGAACAGCTACATGTCCAGAGCCTGCAGCTTTATGTACCGCTACTGAATGCACTTCTGAGCGGCATCCAAAACAGATAAGATATGCTGCCTATACTTTCCAGAGAAACGTTTCTTTTACATATTTAGTTTTTCTTTTCAACCCTTTCAATAGCTTATATTCAGAGCTTGTTAGAACCTTGCTTGGTAACAAACGTTAAAATGTATTTTCTATCTCGTTTTATAATACAAAACGTATCTTGGGCGTGACGGATGGGAGGAACTTTAATTTCTGCGGTCAGGTGCGCTTAACAATCGATGGTATACGACTTCGCTGTAGACGCACATTAGAACTGAGATTCCAAATTATTTTCAGCTTTCGTACAGAAACAACTTTTTAAATAAATAAAAAAAAAAACGGTGAGCGTGCAGGCGAGCTGCTGTATGTTGATTATGTTGGCAGTTAACCGAGTCGGTGGCAAAAGATGGAAAACCTCGAGGAAGAAAGAGGACACAGCAGGAAGAACGTCTCAAAGCTCCACGAAGTTTTCCATCTTTTACTACAGTCTCACGTAATTTTCAACATTATCCAGCGTCTTGCTGTTGTGGTCTTTCGTCCACAGAATACCAATGATAAGGATAAAACCTTTACAGAGGGCGCCGAGAACGCCTCTTTCGACCAAACGCGTAAACACGAGGTGATGCGTCTAGTGCGTACGTTGGAAAAAGGCACAGGCAAACGAACCATAACGTCCAACGTCTCCAATCTTCACGCAGGGTGGTGCTGCGCGTAGCAAAGCCACTTAGACCGTATACACTCTTAAAAATGCCCGTGCGTCTGCTTTCCCACACAAAACTTTGAGAGCCAATCAGCGCAACTTACGGAGGCAGCTCAGCGAATGACGATGCCGAAACATATGTTTAGACCAAAAAACGCAGTCCCAGTTGTGGCATTAAGCAATGCAAAACGTCACGCTTGCATTGCTTAATGTCACAACTCAGTCTGCGTTTGTTGTTCTAAACGTATGTTTCGTCATCGTCATTCGCAGATCTGCCCCCGTAAGTTGCGGTGATTGGCTCTCCGAGTGTTGTGCGGGAAAGCAGACGCGCGGGCTTTTTTTAGAGTGTATCAGTAAGTGACAAATGGATGACCAATCTACAAATTCATGGAGTGTAAAAAAATGAATTTCTAGCTAAAATAGGGTTCATTACGTTTAGAGAAAACAAAAAAAAAATAACTCGCGACTTTGATTGGCTGTGCACCGAGATGTCGGCGCACCGAAAAGTCCCATGCCGAAAAGTCCGTGCAGGAAAAAGTCCGTACACCGAAAACGATTGTGCACCGAAAAGTCCGCACCGAAACATCCTACACCAAAGCGCCCTACACCGAAAAGTCCTGGAGCCCTTGACGTATAAAGGCAGAAACTAAAAATGCCGTATATTGTTAGGGAGCTACGCGTCTTGAAAAGGTTTAAAAGAGAGTCGATTGGCGCCGCGGCTTAAGAAGAGCAAAAAAGCTTTGCAGACGACGACAGACGCGTCTGTATGGAAAGTCGCTGACAGAGACAGATGTCAGGAAGACAGTACACGACGCACCGTAACTACAATGTAAGTTATGTAACACTCCTACGAGCGTTGCGTCAAGGGCAGTCGCCCGTTGCGAAGCACCGGTTGCAGCCAGGTATAAGTCAACTCGACAACTCAGCGCGTTTGCAGACAACTCATCTGCTGGAAGCTCCCATGGACGTCTTTTGTTTCCAGAAAGGTATGGTTCGTCTGAACAAAACGACGTCTATCGAAGCTTGAAGAAGCAAAAAGGAAGCCAGCGTACTTTTGCAGAGGCTCAAATACGAGTGGTAGCGATTATTGGCCACGAGCGCGAGTAAAAGTGTCACTGTGATTGGCCTACAAATGGGAAAAGCCTACAAATGGGAAAACGGATGCAAGTAATTTTTAGGCGTCTGTTCATCCGTTCACATGAAAACTTGGTCAACATTGTCTGTCTCCCGAGTTACAGCCAGAACGTGACAAAAAGAATGTCTGGAATTACTTTATCCCTGCGTCATTACCTAAGCCGGCACTAAAAGAGAGAACCAGTGTCCCTCGCTCGCCCGCTGAAGATCCCCAGCTTTTTCACGGCGACGCTTGCATATTTCGTTTCTTGAATCCCCGATATCAGTTTTCAAGAATCTGCTGCTCGAAATCACAAGGGAAGCGTTCTGTCAAGCTTCCTCCGTATGATTGTTGACATGACCGCATATTCAGGAAATTTTCCGCAGTCAACGCATACACACACAAAAAAGAAAGAACCCGCCAGGGATGGAATTCGATGCAGTCATAATTCGAAGGACAGCCGAGAGGAATATCAGCGTGCGGAGACAGAGAGCGCTTTGTTGAGATTGATCGCGACGTGCCGAGACGGTTTTCGCGGTTTGACGCCACCATGAATTCCCACGATTGTGTGACTATGGAGAGAAAATAGTTGCGACTCTGCTTCGCTTCAACGCCTACTCAAGACAGGCGGAGACGAAGAAACCTCCTTGAAGCCTGAATTCCCCCATAGTCTCGAGTAATATCGTTTCCGTTTTGTGCTTTATTCTCATCGCATGCCCAGTGCGATATACGAGGTATCCATCCTTAGTCCGTTCATCCTGCTAGCGTAATGCAGTTCAGTATAACAAGGAGTGGCATGACGTTTCTTTCAATGGATGATAGATCTAGGGTTTTTTATTGATCATTTCAGAAAGACCATGACACATGTCCATAAATGGTAGCATGCCGTCAAAGCTGCGTAAGCTTCGTTCTATGTTTCTTTTTTTTTATTTTATTTTTTCTGTTTGTGTGAGGATTTGGTAAGACTACAATTGTGTCAGCATGCTCCGCTTCCGAGAGCCGTTGGATTGTTTAGACGTCCGTCCGTGGCAGTTCCATTCGCCTCAGCGTCTCTTCTGGCAAGGATGATGGACGCGGAGGTCGCTACATTGGCGACGCGTCACGGTGCTGCCGCCTATTGACAAGCGTCCGCTGGAGGGCACGTCCTTGCCTGGTGGGACGATCGGGACGTATCGGATTTTGCCGGGCCATTGTACACAGCGCTGCCGTTGTGAACCACGCGAGTCGCGGACACTTCATGCGTCATGCTGATCCGGAGAAACGAGGTCTGAAGCATTGCCTTTCGACAAGACGCTGTAATGAACTATGATGGATGTTTTGGGTAAATATTTCAAGCATCCTCATCTCAGGAAAAGGGTTTCATATTTACGTCAATTACATATTTTACACCCTTTCTAGTAATCATCTCCTTAGTGTGTGTGTGTGTTTTTTTTTATTGTTTGTGGTTGGTTATTGAGGCTGGGCACAACCAGTTGCCCAAACTCCATCAACGACTGTAGTCAACACGTAGATTAAGTTTGATTGGAACAGCACGTAGTCGGAATGTGCAGCCGATAAAATCATAATATTCAAAACAAAAGGGAACCCCGAGGTTCCAAGGAGATGCACCCTTGTGGCGTCTAAAAATAGCACGGTTTAGTTTTGAGACTTCTGGATCGGCATCACAGAAAGACCAATGGGTAACAAAATTAGGCCTGCTTGCCTCTCCTCATCCAGCAAAGCATCAGAACACGTCATCCCAAACACACATTCCCAGCCGACTGTCAACAGTCGTCCGTCCACATTCCCTCCCTCTGTGTAAGTGATCTCGCTTCCTTTGTCCATTGCATGCCGGCTTGTGCCGCTCCGATGTCCCATTGTCGTCGACCCCTCTTTTGCAGTTCCCCTTCGTTTGTCTGCCGACGGCCTTCCCACGTCCTCGAACATCGGGCCTCCGCGTCAGCCAGGTGCTGGCAGACCCCTCCATGGCATTCATGAGGGTCCCGGCCGACCTTGATTGGCATTCGAGACGAAGAGAGAGAGAGAGAGAATAGTTGGATCAGACGGATGAACCGCAGTCTGCGTCTTCGTCTGGTTGTGGTGTCATTTGGAGTGTGTAGAGGCGGGATCGGTGGTGTGATTTTATGGAACGTACGGCTTCTTCACGAAATAAACTAATTAGGTTTGACTTCCTTTAGTGGTCAGGGCGAACGTACTAATGTGTAGTATTTTTTTTTTTCAGGTTGACCTTGTTAGCGATCAATTCTCTTCAGCTCTTTTCGAAGGGTAGGAATGGTGCAATAATGCAATCATTTTCTGCCATTTTGGATGTTGGTGCGTTTTCTGTGTGTGTCCCTCTCTCGGCAGTGGGGTAATCTCACGATGCTTCAATTTCATCTTTTTAACACGCCAGGGTTTTACCTTTTTTGTAAACCGCAGAGTAGTCTACAGACCAACTCGACTCTCTGATGTTACGTCACTACGGTGGCGCTGCTATCGACACTGCGCATGCGCAGATCTCCCGGAGCTGGTTGGCGCGCACGCGCAATTGTCCAAACTAGCTGTGGGCTGTTTGTAAACACTGCGTTGCTGTATAAACAAAAGGCATAAGCTCGCGCTGCAGAATCCAGGGATCCTGGGAGCAATCCCCACCCGGTCCCATTCGAACTGGATGAGCGTCGTACCGGCGTGCGGTCGTATATCACTACTGCGTGGTGCACGTCAAACATCCAAGGCTAGCAGTTGTACTGCACTGGCTAAATTGCTCATCTACAACTGAGAGACAAGTCGTCATTTCAAGCGGACTAAGTTCAGGCTGTATAAACGTACACAGAAACACATCACAACGCGAAGGACATGTAAGCCTCAGTCCGCCCTCCCATTATTTTCTTACACATTCCACTATCCATTTTTTTTTCCAGTGATTTCTTACGAGATGTGGATTTCTGCTGCCAAGTTTCACGGGTATTTGTTTTCTTTTTTCCTTTTTTTTTCTTCCCACTTGGGCCATTCATTGCTCCAGAGAATGTAAAAAAAAATCAAAATAAATGTATAGTATTTTTGCTTCTCTGAACATCTGCACACTCGAGTTCAATCTCCGCTTCTGCTGCGTTTGTTTTGCTTATTGTTGCTTGCAACGTATTCGTTACTGACGAATGCATTAAACATGTCGTCCTCAATAACGAATATCCCAATAACTCCCCGGAAAACGTCAGCCTTAACCATTCTTTAGAACTGCCTCGTTTAACTATAGTTTGGCCCTTCTCGCCCTTGCCTCAAAAAAGGATAAACGTAAAGTTCAACTTGAATCCTCAAACTGCGCCCAAAATAGGCGGCCCTGCCGTTATGCGCGCCTTCTGCGGGCGTCGCCACGTTTTCTGTTTGCCGAATCGCTTTGACCTCAAGGCTATTTTACGGGTTTTCTCCGAACACCAGCGTTGTTGCTACAGCAGTATAAACACCTTGGTGTTTGGTGCCACCAACGGCGTCCTCCTCCTTCTTTTTTTTTTTTGTTTTCTTTAGAATAAGGAACCGATGTTTGAACACGGAATGCAGTTAGCCCGTTAGAGGCTAACCGCGGAACCGTACAGATGTCTCCAGCAGTCGCCTTCAGCACGCTTCCATCCTTGTCTGCCGATTGCAGGCAGGTAGCAGCAAAGAGGACAGCAAAGTGGACAGTAAGGATGACAGCAGAAATAACAGCAAATACGACAGCAAAGATGCCACCAGAGATAACAGCAATTATTAAACTTGAAAAAAAAAAATGGGTTGCGTGTATGTTTAGACAGCCTAGAACTTGGTCTGCCTCAACGGGCAACAAGTCTCCCAGCTGTAGATAAGAAATTTAGCCCGTGCAGTACGACCGCTAGCCTGTGGTCTTTTACGTGCTCACGTAGTAGTGATACACGACCGCACGCCCGTACGATGCTCATCCAGATCGAAACGGGCAGGGGATTAATAATAATAATAATAATATTTTATTTGCATATATTTCAGGAGATCCAGGCCTGCAAGGGCCGCAGAAGGCAGAGTGCCCATACTAAAAGGCCTGCGGGCCCAGCCTGGGTCCTATTGTTCACAGTTGTTCACGGGTCAGTTCGTGTGTCAATACTGGCGCTGCACTACGTGGCCCGCAGCCCTCATTATAGTCTTGAGGTCGTCGGCGTCGGGTGGGAAAATTCTGGTGCGGTCATGGAAGTCGACGAGCTGCTGCACGGGGCAGCCAAGATGAGCCGTGGCGTTGCGTGCGCGTAAGGAGCGGCTGAAGACGGCCTGTTCGTTCGTTCAGGCGCTGCTGTAGGGCAATTCCTGGTGGCCAGGGGACATGACGCGGCACATTAGTCGCACTGTT
Source organism: Ixodes scapularis (assembly GCF_016920785.2). Taxonomy (NCBI): domain Eukaryota; kingdom Metazoa; phylum Arthropoda; class Arachnida; order Ixodida; family Ixodidae; genus Ixodes; species Ixodes scapularis. Next base: position 62,399,187 of record NW_024609836.1, read on the forward strand.
GAGGCCCGTACTCTTGAGTCAAGGGGTTGCCAGGAGGCATGCCGGAGCAGTTCGGTGGAGGAAATTCCAATTAGGGGAGTTGCTCATTCTTACGTGTTGTGCGGCGGTAGAAGGTGTACGCTGCACGGCGTTGAACGCTGGCGAGACTTGTTTGAAGTGCTTGTGACTGGGGTAACCACACGGCACTACAATGCTCAAGGGCAGAGTCAACTTTCCGAGGGGGAAGGGGCCCGGTCAGGATGGTGACGACCGATGATGGTGTTCGCCCGATGGTAGTCCCCCGGGAAGTCGAATAAGAAAAAAAAACTAAAAGTTGTTCGATCCCGCTGGACACATTACGACGTTGGTAGGTTTACGGTGGCCAGTGTGGTCACGTTTATTTTCAAAACCAAACGACAAGTCAACGGTAATATACAAAACTTCCAAAATTAAAACCCCGTACTTTAGTCCCCAGTCTCAAGAGCCGAATTCCCCGAGAACCCTCTCGGCAGCCCTTTTCTAGCCTCGTAGATGCCTCCTTTCCCTCCAGAGATAGACCAATCACTTCAAATTTCACCACTCCCACGTGGTACACTGCCGTCCAATGGTCGGCGAGCTGTCATCCTGTCGCTGTAACCGTCAAACCTAAATTCCCCGTAGGGTTGTTCTCTGCAATTTTTCCAGTCTGACTGGCGCCAACCGCTAAGTTATTGCATCGGGCAAAAAGCGACAATTTTACACTAAGCGGCGAAACTCTCTATATACAGGCACATTCGGCTAAAAGCCACAACCAGCTGCAAGAAGGGATCTGTCCGAGCGGACTACCGAAACCCGAAACGTTTCTTAACGACCGCGGGGAAGCCGCTCCCCACTCCCGGCCGCTCTGCCCCCGCAAATGCTCCCTCCAAAACGCCGACACTTGCAAAGAAAGCTAGACAAAAAATAAAACGATGCCGACGCAACTGTATAAAGATTGACTTTTCTAAAACAAATCTTACTTATTTCTAACAAAATCCTTCGTTACTTAACACCTCCCCACCAAGAATGTTGCAAGTACACTTGCTGTTCGCGCAACATCTGTCCCCCTTTTCGAGACAGACGCGTAGCATACGAAAACAAAACAACAACAGAGGAGCTATACCCCCTGCCAAAAAAAAAAATAATCTGTTGGGCGACAGGGAAAACCAACAACACAAAAAAAAAAAAAACCACAAGCAAACACAGTCCGGTGAGACCCAAATCCGTACGTTCCAGTTTGCACCATGACCAGTATTTATACAAAAGCAGAAAAAAAAAATTAACGTTGGCTACAGGCAAGAAAATGCTAACGCGAACAAAAAAAAAAAAAAAGGTTTGCTATACCTAGCCTATACCCGAAACTGTTTCTCCATCCCTGCGCGTCCCCGTCGTCTCAAATGTCTCGCGTGACCGAGGCAAAGGTCTTACCCCCGCACTCAGACACGCGGAGGCCGGTTTGTTCCCGGAGTCCACGGCTGTATGTACTAATCCAGGGCAGTTCTGCTTCAGGTGCCCCAGCCTCCCACACGAAAAGCACCCTTGCAGTCGAGGTTTCTCAACCCTTCGCTGGTCGCCCCCAACTTCCGCAGGTCCACCCCGCATGTCCACCTGTGGCCCCTCGGCCGCCCTCTGGGGCTCCCAGTTTCGATCGCGCTGGCTCTCTTCGAATTTCTCGGCAAGTTCCGCTACTTCCTTTGGCCTTAGCCATTCTTTGGTTTCATTCTGAAGTACGTAGGCCCGGACATCATCCGGCATGACATGTTTTAGCCGATCTGAAATGATCAGCTGCCTTAGATCATCTAGTGTCTCTACGTCGCGGCTCTCCATGTAGTAGCCGAACATGGTAGTCAGATCGGTAGAGAACTGTGCCCACGACTCCTCTTCTTGCTTGCGTGCGACATGAAACCTCCGCTTATACTCATCCGGAGTCATCCTGAGCTCGTCGAGGATAATGTCTCGTAGCTCCTTGTACTGCAATACCCGTCCCTCTGCTCTGTTTGCCACAACGGCGCTCGCTTTCTCGTTTAGAAAGGGCAGAATGAGTGCCCCGTGTAGGTCCTGTGGAACCTCACAACTCACCAACATTGTTTCAGCGCCTTTAAACCATGCAGGTACCAATGTGTCCGTCTCGGGCATTGGCGCCAGCACCGCACGTAGCTCCTTTGCATACCGTTCGACTCCCCCCGTACCCCGAGTGTTCTCTTCATGCGGCTGCCCCTTTTTTTTTAGCTGCTCTAGTTTTATTTTTTCGAGTTCTATCTTTAGTCTCATGAGTGTTATCTCAGCACTAAGGCCATTCGAATATGTTGGCTGCCCTCCCTCACTGGTGCCAGCGTCTGGTTCCGAGTTGGCGCCACTGAGGGAAGACCCTGGGGTCTTCGATCTAGTCTCTCTGGTCATGGTGAGCCTCGGAGAAAACGGGAATGGGACTCACCCACTGTTGCCTGGCAAAATCCAATTAGCTGCTCCTCCAGTCACCGCCACCCACTTGCCGCAGTGTCCCCACTCGGCCTGGCGATCATGCCCGTCGTCTGGAAGTCTCAGCTCATTCTTCGTTCACCGAAAAGAACAAAAAAAAACAAAAAAACAACCTCACAGACAAACAAAAAAAAAACGCAAAATTTTCCGGCACCACCACGAAGTTCAGTACTGCAGCGACGATCTCGTCTCTTCTCTTGAGGCTTGCCCCGATATTCTGTCACCGCTCGCTGAAGATGCTTCGCCGGTCCGCAGGTGAAGCCACAGGTCGTCCTGTTCTCCGACGTAGATGACGCCCAGGACCACCTGTCAGCTGCCACCACTCCTTTTGGGTAACTGTACCCCCCCGGGCTTCTCGCGTAAATATTGCCACGGTCCTCACTCCGGCAGGAGCGAGCCTTGTCCGCAGTCCAGCAGACGACTTCTTTGGGTAACGTACCCCCCCGGGCTTCTCACGTAGATATTGCCGCGGTCCTCACTCCGGCAGGAGCGAGCCTTGTCCGCAGTCCAGCAGACGACTTCTTTGGGTAACTGTACCCCCCCCGGGCTTCTCACGTAGATATTGCCGCGGTCCTCACTCCGGCAGGAGCGACCCTTGTCAGCAGTCCAGCAGACGGGACCCTTGTCTGCAGTCCAGCAGACGCGACCGTTGCCCGCATTCCAGCAGACGAAACACTAGTCGTATAGAGCCCAGGTACGCTCCGCCGACCTCCGTTGATGCCGTCATTTTCGCTCACCGCCCGTCGCAGGAAGTCAGCAGGATCCTGTCGACTGCGCCAGTCAACTTTCCGAGGGGGAAGGGGCCCGGTCAGGATGGTGACGACCGATGATGGTGTTCGCCCGATGGTAGTCCCCCGGGAAGTCGAATAAGAAAAAAAAACTAAAAGTTGTTCGATCCCGCTGGACACATTACGACGTTGGTAGGTTTACGGTGGCCAGTGTGGTCACGTTTATTTTCAAAACCAAACGACAAGTCAACGGTAATATACAAAACTTCCAAAATTAAAACCCCGTACTTTAGTCCCCAGTCTCAAGAGCCGAATTCCCCGAGAACCCTCTCGGCAGCCCTTTTCTAGCCTCGTAGATGCCTCCTTTCCCTCCAGAGATGGACCAATCACTTCAAATTTCACCACTCCCACGTGGTACACTGCCGTCCAATGGTCGGCGAGCTGTCATCCTGTCGCTGTAACCGTCAAACCTAAATTCCCTGTAGGGTTGTTCTCTGCAATTTTTCCAGTCTGACTGGCGCCAACCGCTAAGTTATTGCATCGGGCAAAAAGCGACAATTTTACACTAAGCGGCGAAACTCTCTATATACAGGCACATTCGGCTAAAAGCCACAACCAGCTGCAAGAAGGGATCTGTCCGAGCGGACTACCGAAACCCGAAACGTTTCTTAACGACCGCGGGGAAGCCGCTCCCCACTCCCGGCCGCTCTGCCCCCGCAAATGCTCCCTCCAAAACGCCGACACTCGCAAAGAAAGCTAGACAAAAAATAAAACGATGCCGACGCAACTGTATAAAGATAGACTTTTCTAAAACAAATCTTACTTATTTCTAACAAAATCCTTCGTTACTTAACAGGCAGGAAGAACGAGCGCTGTGTACAGACATCGGAATGCACTCGCCGGCATTCCGCTGGTCACGCGCGTCACTAAACCTAGCAGGCGGCGAGACCTGGATAGAGTACGATTTGTGTGCGTGGAAAAGTTCAGCCGAGAGTCAAGCTCGACTCCAAGCACCACAGCCGTACTGGCTCGGCTTATCACGTGATGCCCAAGTTTTAGAGGAGGTGGTTGGAGAGAAAATAGTGGGCGACTTGAATTAGTGAAGGTCACTGTCGAGCACTTATTTGCATTGATGGGGAGATGGTGCAGCTGCGTCCAGTCCAGACAACGATTTAGGTCAGCCTGTAGACTGACGTAATCAGCAGGAGAGCGGATGGGTTGGAGCAGAGAGATGTCGTCGGCGTATAGGATAGGAGTTGAGGCCAAGTTATCTGTAATGCTGTCGATGAAAATGGTGAATAGGGTAGGGCCAAGGACGCTGCCCTGTGGGACGCCAGAAAGGACAGGAGTAGCTGTTGAGGAAGCACCTCGGTAGATAACTCGCTGGGTACGGCCAGTGAGAAAGGAACCGAGCCAGCGAAGCAGAGGCCCACGCAGCCCTTTTAGCTCAGCACTCGCCAACAACCCAGGATGGGGGAGCCGGTCAAAGGCACGAGAGAGATCTATCTGGACCAACTCAACGGGTGTGCGGTCATCAAGGTGTGCACTGACGATGTGGACCAGAGTGCCAAGGGCAGTTTCACAGCTGCGGCCGCGGCGGAACCCATGCTGTGAGGGTGACAGAAGGCTATTGCTGTCAAGGTGCAGGCGAATCTTAGAGTTGAGAATTCGCTCAAATGTGCGGCACAAGACTGAGGTGGATGCAATGGGGCGGTATGAAGACAAATTATCAGGACGAGCACCATGTCCTTTGTGTACCGGCGTGACATGGGCTACCTTCCACAGACTAGGGGTAACACCTGAGTCCAGTATACGCTGGAACATCCGGCAGAGGGCCGGGGAAATGTAGGGGGCTGTGGTCTTAAGTACAAGAGGGTGGATACCATCGGGGCCCGGATTCTGGGAAGGACGAAGTTGGGACACCACCTCAAGGACGTTGTCAGTAGTTATCGTAATGGAGGATAAAATGGATGTAGGCTGACCAGCTGTGGCGGCTCAAGGGACAGTGGTAGTTGAACTAGAGGGGGCCAGCGAGTTTGCACAACAATCGGCCCAGACCGCAGCAAACTGTTTGTTAAATGCTTCAGCTATGTCGGATGGGCACGAGAGTAAGCCGTTAGCGACAGAGAAGGAGGGGTGCAGCGCCTGCTGCCGCTGCGAGTTAACAAATGCCCAAAATAATTTAGGCTCTTTGATCGCGCGAGCGGCGATGTCCTCAGTGTAAGCGCAGTGAGCCATACGTATACGTTTCTTGACGTCACGTTGGATGTCCTTGGCAGCGGCGAGATCCTCTGGGCAGCGACTCCGTTTCGCCCTCCGGAATACTCTTTCTGTTTGTAGAGGGCAATGATGTCTGATGTAAGCCAGGGCGCGCTACGTGGGCGATGGGCACGCTTGAGTGGCACAGTGTCGCTTGTAAGGGCGGTCATCAGCGAAAGCTCGCGCTGCACAACCCAGGATCCCTGGGTTGTGCAGCGCGAGCTTTCGCTCCACGTGCTTCGAGATGGTGTGTGCTAGCCCACTCGGTCACCGATCCCCGTAAAACTTGGATTAAATGTTTTCTGGGCGTGACGATGTAGCTCTCTTATTCGGAGCACCAGACGACGCGCATGCTTTAGATACGGTGTTGGACGCCTCAAGGGATATCCTTTAGCTATTTCGCGGCCTATTTAAACATTTCAGTAGGACGGGAGAACGTTTCCTGCGATATAAAGTAAAGCTCCAGACAACTGGCAACGAGTATTATATAAGCACCAAGATGGCGTACATGTCGTATGTATCTCCCTATGCTGGTTCACACTATTGCGACTGCGGACGACCGCGTGTCTTAAACACCTTTTTAAATTTTTTTCCGACGAGAGAACAAACTTGCGCCCAGTGTTAAACGGGTAGTCGTTAAACACATCACATTTTCGTACATTTTTTATATTTTTCGCGCGTCATTCTTTTTTTCTTGGATCGCCAAACTTTCGCCGATGTTATAAACGACGATTTTTCTTAGCTAGAACGGGCATTTGATCTCGAAAATGCCCCAAAACCTTCGCTCTAGTCAAGTGCAGTTACAGGGTGGCCTCATAGATGGCGCCAGCGTGCCAGTGTGTCGTCGTAAGACATCACAAGAAATCGGTCCTAAGCAGACAGAAGCGTGTGAACTTGACTTGGAGACTAGCTCATTCAGAGTGGCTCTGGCTCGATGGAAATAAAACGACAAAAAACGCAAAACAAACAAAGGGGGAAAAAGAAGAACTGAGACCAATGTTGGATGCTGTAGTGTCGGCTAGAGAAGACGTGTCGGAGGACCCCGTGGTAGACGAATCCCGGAAGACCGATGTCCTCGTCGACGATCATTCCTTTCCTTCTGTACACGCGCAGTGCCCTCTTTCTTCGACTCTTGTTCCGGCTGACGCTAACGACCAGTTTGATCAAGTACGAGGGTTCGAATTCTCCCCTATCTAACGGTGGGATCGCCACAATTGAGATGGATGCATAGCCGTTCATCGTGTAGGATGGGAGGGGGGAGCGGTTGAGCGCAGAAGTCGGGATCTTTAGCTGGTACACTCCTCTCGTGTACATCCTTGAGCTTACAGTGCGGTGGGAGCTAGGCGCTCGCCGAACCAATCAGCAGCTTGCCTTTCGTCACGTGGCCCCGCTCCCTCCAAGTAGATGTGGGCAGGAATGTAAGGACGCGGATAAAGATCGCGGCTTGTGGTTCGTTCAACGAGCACGTAGACTCCACCGCACTCTTAGGTTGGGGGTGAGGAGAGCATAACGGCTCCACGACGCTCCCCCTTTTTTATTTGACATTCGTGCGGGGCTTGTCATTACACTTATGTGGGCTTGTACGGTTTATCATGTCCGTGCAGTGGCCTGGAGGCAGCCGGGCATTTTTCGGAGAGCCTCGGTGACTTGTGGTTCAGGGCGGAGCGGCACGATGATCGTTCTGAGGGGCGGTTATGAGGCCGCTTCGTATGTTTCTTTCTTTTAAAGGTTGTCAAAGTGCGGTTTTCTTCTTGCCGCTGTGCCCACGATATAAAGTAGGTTGAGAGCCTTCAATATCAACTCTGGTTATTAATAATAGAAAGAAGCTCCCGCAGTTTCGCGCATCGGATTCCTTGGTCCTGGACGGACGGTTTCTGTGACCGCCTTAGTATTCTTATGGAATAATATTCTCGTGGGAATAACATAATGCACAGAGTAATTAGCATCGATATATTCTAACAAAGCATAACCACACCGATGGTTTAAGAGTCCTAAACCATCGATGTAGCTATATTTAATCGCTTTCCACGTCCAGCAAGTTCTCGTCGGCCTCTTTATATTCGTCCACAAAATAGGTCTCAAGATTGCGACCTTACTTAAAATTATACATATATTTGCTCATGTTTCACGATATTTGCTGAGCGAGGAATTCAAGACATTATTGCGAGGGCGGAATTATCAGAGTCTCACAAGAAACACACACACAAAAAAACGGGAACTTGATTTGGTGCATAGGTCACTGCTAAATTTATCGTGAAGACTGAATTCGTGTATAGGTAACGCAACTTCAGGTCACGTGACGTCCGTGCCCCAGCTATATTTAGCGAAAAAAGTATGGACGGATTTTAGTAGTGAGGACAGTATATTCTGAACTGATGAAAATGCACGCTTTATCAGTTTCCTTTCAGCTTTCATCAATCTTTTTCATCTATCTCAAAAACAGCGCAACCGCGAGCGAGAGTCGAAGATACAAAGGCCCCACTAAATACCTTGCGAGAGTAAATTACTTTCCGTTATTTACGAGTCTTTAATGGTAAAGAAAGCGAGCACGTTGTGGCCGCACTTTGATGAATGGTGGCGGCAATGTGTGTTCGTGTTGGCGTTATCCGGCAGAGGGCGCCGTTATCTTGGGTACCTCGTTCGTCGCTTGTACGACGGTAGAAGCGCGGGCTATTTTTTACTCTGAATTCGCTGCATTCTTTTTTCGTCGTTTCAAATACAAGGGGGTGCAAGAGGGGTTCTACAAGCGGTATTCACGGGAGGGAGAAATCCGGGTGAATTCTCCCCAGAGACCTACAAAGAAAAGCTTGTAGAGTAAGTCAGCAGGGCAATCTCGGCCCCCTGATTGGCGCGTTTTCATGAACGTCACATTGCCTGGGTTAAGGGGATGGGGGGGAGGAGGGGGGGGGGAAGAAGGAAAGGGGAAGTGCGGTGCATGTTGAGGTACACACGCCTCAGTTATTCACGCGTTAGCTTTTAGCCGGCTCACAGATTTGTTTACCCGTAACTAAATATGGCTAGAGGCTAGCGCGTGGATCAGTGAGACGTAAATTGGCAAGGCTGTGCGTAAAAATCTCAATTATTCACCAAATATGAATTTGGTGGTGAATTTGACCTTGTGAAATTTCGAAGTGTTGCTCCCCTCTAGTAAAAAACGAGACCAACAAACTTGCCAGGGTGACGGCGTTCGCAAACGACTCTGTCATCCCCGAAAGCGTCCGCCGTTCACCCGGGCAAGTTTGTTGGTCTCAATTGTCACGGAAATAGAGCTACGCTTTGAAATTCCACAAGCTGAAATTTACCATTAAAATACTCGTTCGATGAAAATTTGAGATCGGTACGTGCAGGCGCTGAGTTTTACGTACGATTTTAGATTTAGCCTTGACATTTATAAAAGAACTAGTCGATTAAATTTTGCGAGCAGGTTAAACAAATAGCTCGCTATTAAAAAAAGCTTGCTTTTACTGTAACTTGGTCAAAAATTTATCGTAAATTTGCTGCCGGTACTGCCTATAACATGAAGCCTAGTTTAATGTAACACTTTGAACTTTCTCATTGATCGACGAGAACTTCAATTGTGCCGCCGGTCACGATGGGCGCCCCGGCGAAGTCAGCCGTCCATTCATTCGCCAAAACAGACGAAGTCGTCCGTAGTCAACGCATTCATTGAAAACAAATGTAAACTAGTCGATCGCGTTGGATGGAGGAAAAACAAACGCTGAATGCCTCGACTGACTGCGTTCAGATAGCCAACATAGCTTGGAGCGGGCAGAATCGAAAGCAAGGTAATCCTCCAAAAGCGTTTCTCCTGCTTCCCGATAGATGGAGCCCAACATTTGCGGGAAACAGAGCCGTTTGCACTGAGAGAGTTTTGCCTACTTAAGGAGATTTCGACAGTCTGGCAACCACAGCAGCGTGGTCGGACAACCGAGGGATGACTACTTCCGTCCGCCATTTCGGGGCTCTGACCTCATAGGAATTACATTATATTTCTCAGGAACAAAGAAGTGAAAGAAGTAATGCCATTTTGTGTTATCGTGAAATCCACTGGTTCTAGCGGGCAACAAGCAACGCCCATTGGCCATACTCTGTCAGTATAAAAGGCTCCGCCGGGAAAGGCCCATTTGACCATGTGAAACCGCGTTCGTGACAGGGGAGGAAGACACAAACAGACAATAGATAGGAGAGCGTGAAAGAGACAGAGGCGACAGGTGAGTCATCCGACCCATTGTTTCCTGCGTTCGGCCCGTTGCGTCGCAGCCGTGGCAGTCCATTCGCTCCCTGTCCGCCGATGTCAAGTTCGTTTGCCAGACCGGAAACAATACGCTGGTGATCGTGGCTTTGAAATAAAAACAAAAAGCAAGCACAATGAGCGAAGGAAAAACAGCACGCTGAGATGGCGACTGAACGGTGCACGGCTCGGTCACTGTTTCTAATGCTCACGGAAGGGCAGCCGTAGCCAACACCGACTAGAATAGTTGAGTGATTCGGTGAATGAGTGCTTATTAAATCCACGAATTACGATGCCTTCTAAGTAAGGCGAGGTTTTTGCGACGCCGTCACAATGAACTACGGGGACAGCCAAGACGCAACACACAACTACAAACAGTTCCACTGCACCGTGTCTAAACTGAGCGTACTCAGGGAAATCACAGTCCGCTCAGTTAGGGTTAGGAGGGACGCCGGTGAGTCTAGCCTCAAACTCAGTGACTGGGCTCGAAAACGGTTTGTTGCCCCTGGGGTCGAGTGTTCTTTGGAAAGGTGTATACGATACGCGAAACTCTACGGTCAAGGCTATCGGCGCGCAGGCGCAGTAGGGGCTTCTTCGTTGCGGAGTGCTTAGCGAAGGGGAAAGCGCGGTCTCCGAAAACTTCCTGATGTGACACTCGCACATCAGGTCACGCTACCACATCGGGTGGTACTATGACGTCAGTTGAATTCCCAGTCAATTTAGCTGACAAATGTTTCGGCTAGATTTAGCGAAGAAAATTTCCCATCAAATTTAGTGGGAAAATTATGACGTGATATAAATTGACGTCACTTGACAGTGTGACGTCACAACGTAAAAACACTGTGACTCCTCACTAAATTTAGCGGATAGGTTTTCACGCTAAATCTGGAGGCCCACGACGCACACAAAACACAGAGGAAGATCCGCTACAAAACCTCGCCAATAAAAACTGTCGCCGTGAAATAAAAGAAAAAAGTACAGAGCCTGCATGACGTGTATATGGGAGCTGCGAGGGAGCGCATATTTACGACGGGCCAGAGGGTCGGTGCTGGCCGCGCAGAGTGCCTTCATCCAGATCGACTGCGTGTTTGTCGGCTGTTTGTGTGTGTGCTTGTCTGTCTGTCGACGTGCAAGTTCCTCGGCTTCCGAGGTCGGGTGTTGCCCCCTCGAGAGGCTTCCTTCCTGGTGGTGCCCCTTCTCGCACGGCCGTACACACACCGTCAAAGCGACTCGCACACTACGTACCGCAAACAACGAGCACAGTCCTTCTCCGCTTCTCAGCCAGCCAGTTCTTTCGGACGTGCCGTCTTCTATGGCTCGCTCGTGACGACGCGTCTATTCCCTTCCTTTGTTTCCTTATTTTATTTTTGCTCAACTTTCTCTCTTTTGGCTTTTCTTTTGTACTCCATTACGTTTTACACGGAGCCCTTTCCGCTTACGTCCTTACGTGGTTTTATTTCTTGTACTTTCTTTTGTCTCACTTTTTTACAGTGCACGCGTACTGCGTGTTTGCACGCTGCGAGATTTTCGTTTTATGTATTTCTTTCGCAGTGACGGCGTTGGGCCGGCGTCGTCCGCTTCCGCGACGTCGCTTCGCGCGTGTGCGGCTCCGTTATACGGCGAAGTTTTACGATATTGGCTAACCTTCCCAACATGTCGGGGAGTTCATCGTGGCCCAGTACTACTAGAGCAGCAAACAGAAATCACTGACGCAGGCTAACCTCAAGCACTTGCAGCACGCCCGCGAGAGGACCTTTGCCAGTCTCTCGGTGATCGTAAAGTAAGAGCCTGCCAGTTATAGCTTCGCGTGCATGTTGCACCTGCTTGAGGTTGGTCGGTGTCGGTTGTTTGTCGCTCTGGTGAGACTCGAGCACTGGATTCCGATTTGCCGTGAACGTAGGGCGCCATTTCGTCGGGCGTATGATGCGTGGCAGATGACTTTTTGCTTCTTGCGAGTTCATGACAGAAGCGTCGCACGTTCATCGCACTGCGACAGGAGTGGTGTGCGCTGATTGGACAATTAAATAATGTCAGTCGATGGAACTGACATTAAGTTTTACTTTGTGGGTATAATTAAGGAAGTGCATTTTCCCATTGTCATCAACCTAAAATACAAAACAAAAGTTTTTGTTTTTGTTTTGGCGTTGAAAACACGTAACTTATAGCACCTAGAACATCGATCAGACGTTGTGATATTGTCCCTGGATGAAGTCATTTACAACCTTTATATGCGTAACGTATAGCACGCGATGTACTCAAATTCTTAAGACGCTTTCTTTCCGTCTGTTACTGTGCTGCTAGAATCATCCGGGTTCGGGGAGTCCGTTCGAGTATGGTGCCTGGAGCGGGTCTCCGACTGGTGTGTTTAGCATCCTATACCGCCCATACATCAAAAGTGGTCCGAAAGTAGCAACAAATGACGTCACAGAAGCCGGAGTGTCATGCTGTTGCCTGTCGCGATCCTGGCGGCTGGCCGTAGAAATGCTGGCGAAAAGAACGAGCGAACGCGAGTGTCGCTGTCGTCGCGGCTTCCTAGGCGTCCCAACTTCCGACTGCTTTAACTTCCGTGGACTGTCACAGTATGGTCACAGTGGAGAGCGACCTCCAGCAGAACAGGCGTCTGCTATAAACACCACAACTGTTGAGACGCCGCCAGGATCGTGATCGGCGACAACATGACACTTTTATGACGGCATCAAGCGGAAATCGAGGGACCCCTTTTTTGAGGCGGTAAACACACCAGTCGGAGGCGCGTTCCAGGCACCATAGTTCGAGCCAGGTTCATCGTCTGCAATGAAGGGTCGACCTCCGGGGTTGCCAACCTGATCTAGTCAAACAGCTGGTCTTAGAGAAAACCTGTTTCCTCTGTCCCTCTTGAGCACACTCGCGCCTCTCGTCTGCATTTGAGTGTGCGTATGCGTTCGTACACGGTAGTCGGGGAATGTATGTATTCGTGTGTATCCTGCGTGAATGTGTTTGACAAGTGTTTTGTACTGAGTGCCGGCCTTCTTATGTTACAAAAATAAAGAGTATGAAAGTTCGAGAAGCCTTGACATCCGTGATGGACAAACACCATCAAGGAGACAAGGCCTGAGCATGACGTCATCGTTACTGAGTGCCCGACCCGCCCCAAGCGGTAAACACGTTGACGCTCGACGAGGGTACGCGCAAGGCGGAAGGTGAATGTTATAGCGCAAGTTCGTCTGCTTCCTTTGCAGCGGTTGGGGTTACGTGAGAACGACGAGCCCTGATTGGCTCTGCACCGCACCACACACCACGAACGTTTCGGCTCTTTGTCGCATCGCCGAGTGGCACCAAACAGAACGAGATCGCCCAAGTCAACGCTGCGCTGTCGTGTACCTTGGCTTGTGGTTGCGAACTCGTGGACGCTGTGACTCCCTTCGCTTTCAAAGCACACACGACGATTACGAATGATACTTTCCGTCTTCCGGGCACATGACAGGGGCACTTCTCCGGTCACGTCTTCGCTATGTGCTCGCAAACTGCGGAGCTACTCGCATCCCGTCAAACCAAAACAATAGCGGCGCCATGCGTTGTTACCAGATTTTCTCCAAAAACAACGAAAGCCAACCGGCTCTAGCTTCCAGCGTACATCCGCGTTGCGCCGTGGCCAGATTTTCTCTGTCAGCTCTAACTTAAAGATGACCTACAGATGCAGCAACACTGCTATAAAGTTTTAATATGGCGGCCACCACGCAGCGCCGTAAATTCTGGGGAGGGAAGCGGCGGCACCTTCCCCACCCCCCTCCTGGTGTTACACGGCCATTTCGCTTGCAGTTGAAGGGTTGAAGCCAAAACGAAACCAACTGCAATGTCACGTGTTCAGAACGAGGACAGGCTTTTTATATCCATTTTAACTGTTTAGAACGAGGAATTAGACCCATAGCTTTATTTGTGGTGTGTAAGAAACTATTATCAGGACCCCTAAAATAAATACAAACATGGGCGACATTAGGGAAGCCGCATTGCCATCGACCAGAATCAATGGCAGCGAGCACGGTAAACGCGAGCTTCGCCCCACTGATCTCTATGGCAATTGCTGGATCGTGCTTCCCCGCATTGAAAATGAGGCCACCGTCGGCCATCTTACGTGATATGCTCTAGCGCTGTCAAGCCTAGACAGTTACCATGGTTACCGTGTGTAGGTCACGTGAAAACAAAGGCAAAGGTCACGTGACCGCCGCCTTGACAACGCTTCAGCGGAACTCGTAAGATGGCCGACCGGTGGCCTCAATCGCGCAGTGGGCTCGAAAGTGCTTCGCCCCGTCCCGCGACATGGCGTAATTGCTTTTGGTGCATATCTGTCTCCGAGACATGTTTCTTTCCGCGGCATTTGTCTCGACGGTCCTTTCTAAGTGTGTCCCCAAGGATTCCGGTGCTTCAATAGCCGGCAATGCTGCGATCGTGGCGGGGGGTGATGCGTGTTTTCGAGGTCGGCTACACGGTTATGCGCGTATGACCGAACCAAAACACGTTTTTTACAACCTCGCATGATTCTTGAACGTCGGGAAAACTTCCAAAGTCGCCGCCAATCCTTTCGAACCAAATCCCCCCCCCCCCCCCCCAACAGACACACACACACACCGAAAAAAAAAAATCTTCCCAGAGCATTTAGTTTCTTTAATTCTTAAGCCGTTGTCTTACCAATCTCATGCCATTCCTGTTCGAAAGGCGCCTGCCCCCTTGCACGTCTGCTCACTGCAGCACGTGTCGTTGGAGTTGGAAACCGGTGAAACGGTAGTGAGTTTTAGTGTTGCGTATACGAGCGAACGCAAGTATTGTGTGTTTGGCTTTAGCGTTACGTGTTCCACACTGCGCGTGCCCGAAATCGCGGTCTTGGATTCGAGCATGGGAAGCGTGGAGCACGCAACTCTAACGCAAACACACAGTGCATGCGTTTGCTTCTATACGCAATACTAAAACCGTCTAATAAGGTACAATCCCATACCGGCTGCAGCACTACATTGGGACCGTGAATAGTGTCGTTTGCATTTGAAAATCACATTTCGCGAGCCATGGTCGCGAGTAGTTCCGCCGCGCCCGCTGAGCAGGATAACCGGGTGATCCTCACTAGAGCACTTCCCCTTTTTGCCACGGGAGGGCGAGCAACGAGTTGGAGACGTGAATTGGATGGACGCATTCGTTCGCGTGACGAGTTGAGAGGGTCTTCCGCCGTGGTTCCCATGAACCCTCCTTTCAAGTATATCTTCTCTTCTTCTTCCTGTTCCTTCACTTGTGTTGTTTTCTTCGTCAATCTTGTTTTGGGCGCCGTTCCTGCGTCTCTTTCCTTACTTCGTTCTTGCGTGTTCCGAGAACGCCTACCTCACGCCAAGGCTGTGATGTAAAGAAAGTCAGCTTTTTCCTAAAACTCAAGTCAGTCATCCCGTCATGTGTTTAGGACCCTTTGCATTTATTTTTTTATTTCATTTGCTTTCTTGTCTTCCACAGTGTAGCAGGCAAACGAAGAAGGCTGGTCGCTACCTCGTCGTTTAATAATCAGTTACTATTTTTGATCAATACTTGGTTTCTTCGAACGATGTGCCACACCGGACGCTGCGGGTAATCGTGGCCAGTCCCGAACTTCACACGTGCCACGTGACCTCACACGTGGCACGTTCCGAGCGCTGAATTGGCTCCAGCGGCTCGTAACGTCCACTGCGGTACGTAGTGCATCTTGAAGTGAAGCTGTGAAACTGAATACAACCTTGAAAACCACTAAGCTGTTCTTGAACTGTTTTGTGTGCTTCTCGGTGAAAAGAAGTTCACGTAATCGAGGTAAGTTGCCAGATTTATTGCCCCGTATAACTCCTTCATGCGGTCGTTCATTTTTCACTTAAATGTCGAAAAACAAGTAAACATATGCTCTACCTTTACCTATGCGTCGTTAACTAGTGCTTCCTTGAAGTGTTTCGTCCAAGTTCTTGACTCATTTTATAAGCAATGCTGTCACCAGGTTGTTAAGCGCTGGGTCTATTCAATGGCTCATTGAGAGAGGTCACATTCGACGTGGAGTTATTTAACTCTCTGCCCGAGTGTACACAAAAGAAGCGGGCAGAAGTACTTGGTGTCTGTTTGCACGTGTGTGCATTTCTGCGTGCGCGGTGTCGACGGGAGGTACTTCGTCATTCCGCTGATGACTTCAGCTCGGATGACTCGCATCGGTCTTTGGAGCATTTCAGCACGCTGTCGAGGATGCCGCCTCCATTCGTTCCCGTTCCCTCTGTCCTCGACCCGTTTCTTTCTCTTTGTTCCTCTCTTCTTTTTTTTTTTTTTATGACGATAAGTACATTTTGTTCGCGTGTAGACTTTGACGACGTGCAACGGACTCGCCCACAAGCTCTGACTTTTGCCCTCGGGCTTACCAAAGCGCCGTTCTCACATTCAGTGCAAGCGCTAACTCGGCGTCGAATAAGCGTTTGGAATCAACGTAGATGTAGCGCTGCTTTTTCAGCGATTGCGTGGCGGTCGCTTTCGTTAATTAAGTACCACCTGCAACATATTCTTCGCACTACCGCATTTGATTTTCTCGGCAAGAACGAGTAGGAGCGATCATCGGTACGATGCTACGACGTCACGCGCAAGCCACGCATATAGTATGAGCCCCATTCGAACAACCGCACTAACACAAGCGCACGCGTAAACAAAATGGAGAGAGTTCACAAACATTCCAACAAACGCTCGGTCGAAGAAAGACGTATACAAACAAAGCGAACGAAACGCACGGACGAGTTCGCGTTGGCTGCCAAATTGCCCACACCTCATTTCAAACTTCGAGGAATTGTGGATTACCTCCTGAGGGACCCTCTGCAACTCCATGAGAACATTATTCCACGAAGAGATTGTGCCTGTCGGCTGCCGCACGGCTGCGTCGGTGTCATTTGGACGGACATTCGCCCCCCCCCCCCCCCCCCCCCTCCCCCCGCCGTTACGACTTCCGGCCACTGTAGAGCGAGACTTCCGAGAAATAGCGTCGGATACAGGAACACCCCAAAACGGCCTCTTTTCGAGGTGCGCTCCGTGTAGGGGAAACGCGATCGGTTCTTGTATGCGGCAGATTTCGCACTCATGAGAGGATGACTTTTTTTGTTTTGTTTTGTTTCGACATTTGTGTGGCTCACCCACATAGCATCGGGAAAACCGTTAATTGGATTCCCGAATAATGAATCGGTGAATATTGAACCTTTTTAATCTGATGAGTCAGAAACGAAAACAGGGTTAATGATGTTGCTCTTTGAGTTAATTAAATGGAGACGGAACAGGAGGAGAGAGATGTTGCGATTGCCCCTCACGAAAATTACCGACGAGTTTGAATTGAGTTTCTAACGTTCTCTTTAAAAAATCCTGAGAAACTCAATTGAAACTCATTTATAATTTTTGTAAGGGTGAAGGGGTGCTCATAAAGTGGTATACCTTAATAATTTTTTTTTACTTCTTTTATAAGAATAAGGTCCGTCCTAAAACACACCAAAAAAATATTTTAACGTCGAGAAGTACTTTGCGCCTTCCCCAAAATGGAGATTGCATACAAAGCAGCGGAAACTAGCGCACGAAAGCTTGCGCTGGAAAGCACGTTTCAATGTTTGCGCTCTACGTCAGTTACAGAGGGCCATCACGAGTGCCAGGTTAGCGTTCGGCATAGACTCGTGTTCAATCAGCGAGGACACGAGGGCCAACCGAACATTGACGCGCAGAACTCGTGTGATTCAATCTATGCGCCGCCCTGGCCGCTTATGTGTGACGTAAAAAACTCCAGCGCGACGGCCTTCCAGAAGGCGTTGGCTTTTTAAAAGCGCGCAAGCGAAGCGAGCGCCGACGCTCTCGCGCGGACAACCCCGGCAACACTCGCTGATTTCGCGCGAGCAGACGGACGGAACCGGCTAGCCGCGAAGTCGTCGGCGACGCGTGAAAGCGCTTGGTCCGACGGCCGTTGTTGATCGGGTCGACATCGAGACACAGGCCGTCGCAATCTTCCAATCCCGGAGGTGGATGATCAATTCCCGTGCCGATGTATACGTTCAAGGAGCTCGAGCCGGAATTGAGCCGGCTAAGCGGCGGAGCGCCATGTACACGAGCGACCGCATCGTTCGTCCTCGATCGTCTCGTCAACTGTATACTCGACCGAGACTTCAACCTAAGCAGACTAGTGCGAACAAAGCAATAGGTGCTCGGATGCTACCACCGTTGCTGCTGCGCCGTATCGGAAGTAACGCGTTACACAAGTCAAAAATGCTACTAGTAATTCGTAACTTTTTTTTTTGTAACGTACGCACGTACTTGTTAGGTTCAAAAATAATTAATAAGGTGATTTCGTTGCTATTTTATGATATTGTTTAACAAATTACATTATTAGTTGCTTTCGTCTAACATTAGTCAAATTTTGGGTTCCTTTAATGGGCGATCGCGCCATCGGGACCTTGCATCATTCTACAAATTTGATAAACAAAGAATCCCGAAAATATCATGAAATCACTCTGCAACAGTTCAGTTGTTGTCAGAGTTGGCACTCGCTCCTTGTTGCTGACAAATAATAACACCAAAATTCAAACTAACGCAAAAGTGACGTTAGTTAGATTTAGAGAGCTATGGTAATTAATTCCATTTCGTTACGTTTGCGGACGTTAATGAATCTCGGTAGCGCGATAACTTTTGACAGACTAACATTACTTTCTGTTAGAAGCACCACACTGCTATTGTGTCGGCTCCCAAGCTACAACGCGAGCCAATAGTTCCATCCGCCGATGAAGGTTTTCAGCAGAGCGGTTAAGTTCGCAATACACTGCATGCACGTGATGTATACAAACACGTCCGAAAAGCTGACAAATGCATGCTTCGGAAGGTACACGCGCTCAGCAGCATGGCCAACACAATGGCCGCTAATGCAACGTCAGTGCATTAGCCATGCCCGATTTTAACAACTGGTTTCTTTCGCAGCAATAGCAACTTGCTATTGCTGCGAAACTGAAGAAATGTTTTCTTCAGCTTAGGGACCGCCTTTTGCTGACGGAACTTGTGCAGGCAGATTTGCACGGCGATCAGTGCGAACGTGTCGTAATTCGACGCTCCCATGTTCTCGTTCTTTCGCCGAGAGCCTTCAGGCCCCTTAAAACGGTATGGAAAGCTCTCGGTTGGATTTAACTCCAATCTCCACTGTTCGGAAGCAACATGTAACCGCTAAAAGTTAAAACAATAAAAGTCATGATGAAAATAATCCCTGGAGAAGGGGAACAGGAGGGACAGATTATTTTCATCATTATTGTCCAGCTCGCTTGCCCCTTTGCATTTAATTGCTTTATAAAAAGAAAAGTCACACAGGCGTATAAGGCCCCCGCTGCATGGGCAAATTAAGGACCTACAAGCGAACTCCAATAAGGAATTGGCCACCCAGTGGACCCCGAGTTTTATGTGCAAAGTCGGGGCCGCGAGTTGACTCGTCGATAATTTAAAAGAGTTTGAACCGAAGGCCTTTGAATTGCCTGAAACTTCCGTCAAATAAGGCCACCGTTAAAGTTCTCCTTTTTTTTCTGTTTTTTTTTTTTCTGCTCTTTTCTTGTGTTTCCAAGGGAAGCAGACAAACTAAGACTGTAGGTAATAAATAAATATATGAAATCGCTGTAAACAACCTCGGCAAAAAAAGAAACTGCCTTCAGAAAAAAAAAAAAAAGAAAAAAAAAGGCGAATGCGATTTAGAATTTGATATCCATCTTTCGCATATTTGTGGCTACCTACGCCCTCGTGGCCGAACTTCACTCGGTATGTTTTAATGTATTTTCTATGCTGATATTTGTTTTGCGAGTTTGTCTTGAGCTCCTACACCCAGTGCGCAGCATGATAATCCTCGGTGTATAAATAATGGCACCAGTGTTTACAGGCAAAGTGTACCTTGCCATCGCTATGAGCAATAAAGATTACCAAGCTTCTTTTATTTTTTATTTCTTTTTACAACTGCCCTAACAAGTTTTTACCGCCCTCAACAACTCCAAAGTAAAATTATAAAAGCGAAGTTGAATGAGAAAGGACTAGGTACGTATGATTTTTTTTGCTTACTTTTATGTTTATTTGTTTTAGGTTTGTTTTCAACTAGGATATATATATATATATATATATATATATATATATATATATATATATATATGTATATATATGTATATATATATTGGGTTTTATTTGTCAGTAATATAGATACACTATTTCCGTTTTTCATAGCTTTTCTTGGTTAAAAATATCGACGAGAGTAAAGAGGTATAGATGTAGTAGTACTTGGTTTGTATTTTATCAATTGTACCTTTTTATCGTTTTGTTGTTTGCTGTTGCGATATCTTGATTGTGATGGTGCACATTTGGGAGAAAATTATATACTGGGCATCGTCCAACTGAAATATTTAAGTTGTCGAACTTAAACTCACTTTTTTTCCGTAATCGTGACCAACTTTTCGGGACCTTAACTTAGAATAAAAAGTTTCCGATGAAATATCGAATTTCAAATTGATTTGCGTTCTATAACACGCAGGCGATTGGAGCCATCGACAACATTCCGATCTTCTGCTAACAAAAGCAGAGATTGACAATTTTTTCAATGTAACTTATAAAATACAATGCAAAAAGAAATAATATAGAGTCTTGGAATAAAATCCATATACGTTCAAAAGTTTGATTACTGCGTATTGATATTTTATGGCTGTCACCTAAAATATTTCCGGGAAACATAACGACGCTTGTTGTTGTTCAGTTGAAAATTATCTTCTTAGTGTACGCGCCAAGGCGTTCATACGTCCACTGTAAACGATCGCTTTTTAAATAGATAAAGGACGCAGCCATTTTGTTTCCCCTTCTTGAGACGCTATACCCATCCTTATGCAGGATATCACTCTTTCTGCGCAACTCCCATAAACCAAGGCGCCGTTTACAAACAAGCCGCGCGCCTGCGTATACACCACGTGTGAGCACCGCGCATGCGCAGAAACAACATTAGCGCCAGTTGGCACTCCTGCGCGTGCGCCGCGGCGACAGCAGCAGCGCCACCGTAGCGGTGTGAAGTCGGAGCTGCGTGTTAATATAAGGGCGCACCAAGCGAACATGGCGCTGCCATTGAGGAAAGAAAAATCGCCCTCGCTCGTTATTTTTTTCCGCTACTCTATGTTATCAGTTATTGCTATATTGCCAGCAATTGTCGAAAGCTGAAGTGATGTTTGTTGTCGAGACGGCCAAGTTTTCCTTCCGACGTGATTTCCCGTCACGTGTACAATGGTAC
The DNA here is from genome assembly GCF_016920785.2 of Ixodes scapularis. Lineage (NCBI taxonomy): Eukaryota > Metazoa > Arthropoda > Arachnida > Ixodida > Ixodidae > Ixodes > Ixodes scapularis. The sequence continues at coordinate 62,420,149 of NW_024609836.1, forward strand.
GCGCTTTGTGGCAGGAAGGAGCAGCCATTGAGAGAAAATATATACGTTATCTACACCAGGAAGGGAACATAAAAGTAAAAGGAGAGACGATATTAAGGCGCTAAACCGCAGTGAACTATAGTACACTAAAGATCAGACTATAAAAACGAATGCTCGGTTGTCTCTTCAGAGACAGTACGGCGATGGAGCCATTCAGGTTGATAGCTATCGACCCCCATTGTCCTCTGCTAATTTGCGTAAATCAAATGTGTAGCCCCTAATGACTAGCATTAGATGCATAAAGGCCTGAAAGTGGGTTATAAAAGGATTCACCGTGGTGGGTAATAAACTTTCTTCCTGCGGAAAATTCACTTGAAGACACGCAACATTCACAAACTGTACGCGCTTCACATCATTTTTTTGCCTCCTCTGGAGAAAGTAAAATACGCAGAAAAGATTTCCCGTCGATAGCAGGTCCCAGTTTTCCAGAGTGCGCTGTTAATTCATTATTAATATTGTTAGAGCAGAAGTTCCGTAAACATTTTCTCTGTTTTGAGCGCAACAAAAGCAAATATGATGTCTAACAGAATCGATATGAATCAAACTGAAGCTTAGTGAGGCTAGTTTGGGTTAGGTTAGTGTTAGAGTTGGCTTAAATTTCGTTTAGGGCAAGGTTAGGTTAGGTTAAGTTAGGTTTCAGTTTCAGCTTTAAACTGAAACTGATTGCGAGCAAGGTATAAGAACACCACCATAATCGAAACGCTTCAGTTCCCTCAAAAGTATCGGACGCTCTCTGCGTCCAATGAAACGCGTACATCAAAGACAGTGACTCAAGACGTTAGCAAGCAAGCACAGACAAAATGCCATTCTGACTATAAACGGGGGAAAAGTATACGGGGAACGGCGCTTCGGAAAAGTGGGCAGGTCCATGACGCATTCTCCAAATTGGAACTTGGGCGTGACAGCAAAGTACGCCGACATTAAAAAAAAAAAAATACTTTTCTAAACACACGTGGTACCAAATAAACATATAAAGCATAGAAAGAACGACAGAGTCGTCACTTTTCTTTTACACGGGGTCATGCAATTCGGAGGCAAGGAGAGGAAGACTGGGGCTGTTTTCCGGGCCGTCTACTTCGGTTCAATGTCTTCCACGTGTTCCCGTTCGCATCAAATTCGAAGAAGAAACAATAAAGGCGTCAAATGAAAAGAAAGGGAGAATGGTAGTCAAAAAATACGAGCTTTCGCGATAACAAAAAGAAAAGAATATATATACATAAATAACCAGAAAGGTAGGGGGTGGGGAACATCTCGGACAATGGCTTCCGGGAACAGCTGTTGCAGACAGCGGGCGCGAGCAATCGTCAGAGCGAAAGAATGAGCGAAAAACAGTGCGATTCAATTTGGGAAAAGAATGAGAGAGACGGTAATAGATAACAAACAAAATCATAAGAAGAAAAAAAGAGAACACGGAAAACAAAGTGTCTTTCTTCTAGGAAAAGCGGTTGTGGAAATTGTTCGCACGAGCTGTACTTCCTTCATTCTTTGAGCTCGCAGTTCCGCGGCAACTACGAGTTCGCCGGTCGCGCACGTATACAGTGCGCGACACTGTTAGCGCGAACATGACTTTGGCGCTATTTCGCATTTCCCTTCGAAAGCGTACTGGCGGGCATCGAAATGTACCACTCAGATTAGTACCCCAACTGATGACAGAACTCCAGTACTAAGAAAAAATCCGGGGAAAATAAACTAGCGAGGACTTGTTCCAGTTAACAGTTTCGCGGCGTGTGCATCTTAGGATTAGGATTGATCGGAGTACAGGGAAAAGGTAGAAAGCCGTGAGGTAGAAAGAAATAGTGAAGTCCGTAACTTGGTAAGAGGGGTGAAGAACTGTGCAAGAGCGTGACTGGAAGTAGCTCGCCGCTGCCAGCCACCCTGCAGTCCACTTTTGTTTCTTTCATTGCTTGTCATTGCGTTGGTCATTGCTTCATCGGACGTAAACACCGGCCACGTCACGAGTCGAGTGACGTGATTGCTGAGCCATGTGCAACAGACTGTGCCAATGTGCTTACCCTGCTACGTCCCACTACATTGCACCAAAATGTGATAAACTCGCTCCAACATTGCACCGAAACGGGTTTTGACTATATTATTTCTAAAAATAAAATGTCCGAGGCCCTGCCATACAGCCGGATCATTACGGTAGGCTTGTCCAAATTTTCAGGACCTTCGATTATTGCCTTAAATAACGTACTATTCAATTTGATATCTGTATCAGGTACTCGGAAATCGGGCAATAATGCTTATGTTTATGGTGGGTTAAGGAACTTCGTTGAGTGCGCTTCTCACCACGCACTGGAGCACTGCAGTGAAGTAACTCCTCCAAAGTTAAATGCTAAACAAAAGTGTCAATTTAAAAAAAAAAAAAAAAAAAAAAAAAAAAAATTGTACGTGTTCATGTAACACTTTTACCTTGCAGTCAAAAGTTCCGAATAAGACTGCACTTAGTATATGTGATAAACTGCAATATTTTTGATGATATTTTGTTTTTGCAAACTGGTGATTTAACAAGAATATTTCTGTATTTTAGAAAGGTTTCTATGGATGGCTCTCTTAGCTTAAATGCTTATGTCGACTCTATATGCTTATGTCGACTCTGCGCAATGTCACGGTGAACGGAGTAATTAAAACTAAATTAGCTGGAACAGAAAATGGAAACTTGGGGACAGTGTTGTACACGTTCCTCAAAAAAAGTAACGAAAGCTCGTTCCTCGTTCCTTCTGATTTTCGGAACGCGTTCCCGTTACAAGTTCCATCCGTGAGAAAGGAACTCGTTCCCGTTACAGTTTAAAAAATGGAACGTATCGTTACATATACGTTACTTTTGTATTTTTTGCTAATTACCATATTTAGTTAAATCAAGCAGAGTTTTCTTATTTTTTTATCTATCCCGTTAATAGTCAACATACCAGTTTGTATGTCGTGATGGAAGGGCACCCGGAGAAGAAAACACGCGGAAGCAGGGTTTCATTTCTTGATATATTCATGGTAAAAATCTCAGCTATTAACCATGTCCATGCTTGTAGTGCACAATTCAGACGAGCCAAGTGTACTTTTACCCAAGATAGCACGAGCGTTTTACAACAACCTCGCACGTTTCAATTTAACAGACTCCCGTGTTAGAACTTAACAACAGTTGCTTCTCGATGTCGCTGTTCGCGAGACGAGCAAGTAAAGGAGAAGGTAGGGCTTTTGGAAAGTCACTCTTGAAAGCTACCAATACCTCGTTGTGAAGGTTGGATTTGCTGTTCAGTTTTAAGTTGGGGGACAAGAGAAGGAATAAAGGTTATTTTTTGTGCATCTTGTAAGTGACCAATGTTCGGGATACAAGGGTGAGTCCGATATCTGGCAATCTGTGATCTTGTGGTAAATGTAGGTCTCGATCGTTATTGAAGTTCAGAAATGGCTGTAGTCAGAATACGATTTCTGGGTGTGTAAAGATTCGTGGAACAAAAGAAGGTAACCAAGTTGAAAACAACCCTCCTTCTTTGTCTTTTCCTACTACTAAAAGTTTTGCTTTTTGTACCGCAGTTTCGTGCACTCAAAAAAGAATCAATGCCCACCAGCTCTCCTGCACCCTTAACTGTTAGCAAGCGAGGACCACACAAAATAATTCATAAGCTTAGTGACCAAAAAGTTAACGAGATCCTGGGGGGCTATGTTGGGCTTTTTGGACTCCCAGGAGACTAGGGAGAGGGAAGTGACGTCAACGACACAGCAAACGCTGATTGGATGTTGATTTTATTTTCTTCCGTCAACATCCAATCTGCGTTTGCTCTAGTCGCTGACGTCACTTCCCTCTTCCAAGTCTCCTGGGAGTGCAAAAAGCGCAACATAGCACCCCTGCACTTCGTAAAGATATTGTTTTTGTATCTTCATACTTTCTCTGTTAGAAATAAAATAAAAATGACCCCACTGGACGAAAAAAAGGAACGCCGTTACTCTTTCCGTTCCAGTAAAAATGTAGCGCGTTCCCGTTCCAGTTCCAGCGATGCAAAATGGAACGGCGGCGTTCCTTCGTTCCTCCTAAAAGGAACGCGTTCCACGAACGCCGTTCCTTGGAACGCCGTTCCTTGGAACGCCGTTCCGTACAACACTGCTTGGGGATAACCTAATGCGTCCGACTGGATTGTTTCTAAGGCTTAGTTATCGTTCACGAGCTGATTTTTGCTACCATGAATTTCTAAACACAAAAAGCAAATGAAGCTAATATTCAAATTACAAAAGTTTTGTATTTATCTGAATTAATAATTGTAGATATATTATAACTTAGAAATACAATCAAGCATAATTTTTTTTAGAAGTATTCTGTTTTAACATTAGTTCCGTGGAATATCATTTCGTGTACCTTTGTCTCCGTTTGTAAAGACCATTCACAGCGGTCCATATCTGTTTTTCCTGACTCAGCCGTTGTCATATCTCATCTCTCTACACCCAACTAAACAGCTAGTTTGTTATGTGTTGGATGCGTTTGAGGGAACCAAACCTGTCGTGGAATCAATGCCAACGAAATGTTGCACAGATGTGCGATGGAGTAGAATGCCATGTCTTTTGATGAACAGGCCAAGACAGGAATCTTAACATATAATATCCGCAGTGATAAGAAATAAAATGATGTGCGCGCTCGTGCTCCAAAAGTTTATTGTGCCGTTCCAAAATGGACCCTTCGCTACTCCGAAGGGAGTCAGACCAGTCACATTACTGCGAGTCTCCCTGAGCGTTTTGTGTGAGGGCCAAGTAATGTTGGCTTAATGTCATGTAGATTTCAAATTACTTTGCAAGCACATGGATATACATTAAGCAATTCATGAGCAACTCTAAAATCACAAGTGACACAAAGCAGTCATTTGATGAAATGAAAATAACTATAATCGAGTGCCTGTGACCAATGTGTTCTAGTTTGTATACCGCCCCCAAACTACTCGAACAAATACATGATTTGGTTAAAGCGACGTTCAGTAGGAAATGCGAGTGTCCAATTGCACAGAGGTTCGTGTAAGCACGTATAATATGTAATGAAAGTACCTGTGATAAGGTGTCATCAGTAGACGTGCTCGCTCGTGCAAACCTGGGTTCGTTCACAGACAGCGCGTTGGCGCATAAGCCGCACACTCTAAAAAAAGGGTGTCAACTTACACCCTTTTGTCCCATATAATGCAACCCAAAATTTCAGTTTGACGTACAGCGCACTAGAGTTGAACAGACGGCCCCAAATTTTACGAGGGGCTTGATAACGGTGCGATATAACTTATTAAATAGCTAAAGTACGTATCACAGACCAAATAAAGAAATCACTGAGGTTTTGTAATAAAGCAAAAAACACAGTTCTTTTTTTTTTTTTTGTAGTTAGTAACACGAACATTAGCTATTTTAATAAGTTGTACCACACGGCTATCAAGCCTCTCGTGAAAGCTGGTACCGTCGGTTCGACGTCAATGCGCTCTATGTCGAACTGAAGCTTCGGGGTGTCTTATATGGGACAGAGGGTGTAAACATACATATTTTTTCTGAGAGTGCAACGTGTCACACGGGCCGAAGAAAGTAGTCCTCCCAGGAGGTGCATTTTCCGCATATAGGAACCGATCGCATTTTCAGTACACGGAGTGCATGTAAACGGCGTTCTCGGGTGTTCCTGTGCGAGGCGTTTCTCGGAAGTCGAGCTTCACACAATCCGGAAGCCGCGACGCTAGAGGTGGGGCCAATGTCCGTCCAAATGACACCGACGCAACCGCAGCTGCAAGAGCCGCACAATCTCTTCGGGGAAATTCTTGGAGAGGGGTGAGAGGGGGGTCGAAGCGTATAGTCCACAATTCCGCGAAGCCCGAAATGAGGTGTGGGTAATTTGGCAGCGCCGACGCAAACTCGTCCGCGTGCGTTTGTGTCGCTTCTGATCGTGGGTGCATCTTCTCTTGCGCGAAAATCCGTTTTTTAGGTTTGTGCTTTCTTTTTTACATTTTTGGTGCGTTGCTTAACTCTGTGCAAACTCTACAATCACATCGACCTTTTTTTTTTTTTTTTTTTTTTTTTTGCGGGCTTGAAGATGGGGCAACGACACGCCGTTTTCACCCCGCCACAAATTATAGTCACTAGAAGAACGAAAACACAGTTTGTAAACTGTCTGAGAGGTATTTATTCCTTGTATGATGATCCTGCGATATTGGTCATGCAGACTCTGCAAACATGGTCGAAGCATATACATATGTATGAAGCAAACCTACTACAAACGCGTCTGAGGTGCGTCCGCGGAATATTCTGAAAATGTCCGCGGATAAATCCGAAAACGTCCGCGGAGAATTCTCAAAATCATGCCTGTAGCGAAAACCGCGTCTCTCGTATGATGCATGAACAGTGAGTGGGACTGAGGTTCGAGAGACGCGCCCTGCCGTTTTTATCCGTGGCAGTGACCATATGGCGACTATGTAAGGAGTGTTCCCCCCTCCCCCATGCGCGTGAGAGCAGTGTTCGTCGGTTGTTGTTGTTGTTGTTCGCCTAATGGCGACGAGATTAGCAGAGAGTGTTCTCAATAGAAGTTGAGGTCGCCCTTACCAGGAATTCTTCGGGCAACCGTCGAGGTCAAACCTGAGCGAGGCACGTACGAAAAAACAAATGGGTGAACGTGATATATCTCCGATCTATATAATTGTGCAAACAATCCGGGCGTAATTCCCGGATAATTGTACGCGCATTGATCTTCGCTTTCGGTGCGTTTATTTAAACGTCCGTTTTATTTATTTTTTTTTTTTTTTCATGTGTCTCTTGTAGTACGGCCCGGCCCAACTGGGCGGAATGCAGTTGTAGTTTCTCTTATGTTCTTTCGGGGCAGCCTATATCGTGCAGTTCGTATTCGCTCATAATTTTTGTTATCTCTCTTATTTAGTCCCGCTCATAGAGGAACACTTGACCGTCTGTCTGGACTTGCGGGTTTTCCTTCTGTTTCTGTTTTGTTCGGTGTCGGGTTTTGACCATGTTGAATGTTGCTGTCGGTGCGTTTTAATGCAGCACTTTATTCTTATACCTAGAATACCTCAGACTGGGCGAGCGACCTTTTCGCGCCGTGGCGTCACAGTGGAAGCTAGGGGAGGGGGCCTACTTAAATGGTCAGCTGCCGAACTCCAGCGCCGCGAACCAACTACGCGTTTCCGAGTTTTTAGTGCAAAATCGCATTCTTACCGAGTCAAACTCAGAATTCCCGAGCGTCTGTCGCCCTCCGTGGCTATATATATATATATATATATATATATCTACCCATGGTTGGTCCTGAGAAATTGTTTTCTCGCCCTTCCTCATTTTTTTTTTTTTTTTTTTTTTTTTTTTGCCACCGTGTCAAAGTGGCGGGCTTCCAGCTTTCACTGCAACATTAGGACCTGATGAAGAGCGGTCCCCGCTCGGAAAGTCGTCCAATAAATACGTTTTAAAGCATTTACCTCTTTCTTACGATATATATATATATATATGCAGGGTGTTTTGCTTTTTTTAGATTTACAGATTTGTTTTAAAAAAAGCCGTGAAAGTTAAACATATGCGGTTTGTGCAGGTGAGTCATACGGCCAGGGGGACATTATATGGGTGGAAAATCTTTGCGATAAGCTGGATAATTAATTAAAATGTGTTAATTAACTTTTTAATTAGTGAAACTAGACATATGGTTCCAATTAGAAACCCACTGAGCGTTATTGATAACCCCTAAATCAACTTTTTTTAGAACGACTTGAAGCTCGTGAGAAACTCAGGGGCGCACCAAGGTTACTCCTCGTGAAGCAGACGCAAAGCTAGCAGTGGCGGAACGCGGATGATCAGATCATTTTCGCGTTCCGCCACTGATATATATATATATATATATATATATATATATATATATATATATATATATATATATATATATATATATATATATATAACTTACAATAGAGGAAATATTAAAGATGGAATTAAGAGTCACAGGCCAATAGGTTACTTTTAGATGGCCTAGCACTGCACTGTACAAAACAAAGCGCGTTATCGTACCCGTCCCGTGTTGACTACGTGTAATTATGAGCCCCCAACAACGACGTTCCCTCCCTTCAGCGTGTGTAACCTCGGTTTCGTCGAGAAAAACAAAAATAATAATAAAAAAAAAAAAAACTACGAGGCTACGTTTCGAAAGAAAACAAAAATGCCGCACTCCGTGCAGGGAACACGGATATTGAATATGAGCGCCGACTGTGTTTCTCATAAAATGCAATTCCCCTTGATATGGCGGTTTGATCCACAAATCGAAATACAGCTGCACATTTTTGTTTTTATTTTATCTTAGCATAGCAGCGGGAGTATAGTCTCAGTGTCAGATCAACACCGTTCCCAGAACTAATTTACCGGCGAGTTAGCGGTTAGGCGCGTGGGAAAAACAGCTTCAGTAAACACGAAAAAAAAATATAAAGTTCTGATCTAGTGGGTGTGTCTATGACACGTCTTCAGCTCACACAAAATAACAAAATGCACTTATCGTTTTCGGAATAAAAAGAAACTAAAACTCAAAACGGGTCGAGGACGAACGGAGCGGGCGAGCGCGAGGAGACGGGATCCTCGACGATGCGCTGAAATGCTCAAGACCGATGCGAGTCATCCGAGGAATCATCAGCGGAATGACGAAGTACCTCTCGTCGACATCACGCACGCAGAAATGCACGCGCGTACAAACAAACACAACATTCTTTCGCCCACTCTTTTATCTATATGCTTTCTTTTTTTAGTTTTTCAACTTTGCTAAGTGAAAAAAAAACGTCACATCCAAGACGACCCGTGTGGGAGCCGACAAAGGTAAAGAAAAGACTCCCAAATAAACAAGGGAGGAAGAATAGATGCTGCGTAACTTAGCTCCAACCTATACAGGCTGTTTGGTTTTAATTTATACAGATTGATTACAAAGTATTCGTTAAAGGTACAATAATGCGGTTTGTGTGGGTGAGCTGTACGGCCAGGGGGACGTTATATGGGCGTCTAATCTTCTTATTAAGTAGAACAATTAACTAAAACAGTTCATTGACTATTTAGTTGTCTCCCTGGACGTATAACTCATCTTCACAAACCGCATTAGTGTACCTTTTACAGATTTTTTTTTTTAAACAAGCCTGCTCGAATCGAAATTAGACAACCTGTATATCCCGAAGCGTAAACAAAATAACGTGAACAGGCTAGAAGGTAAAAACGTAAAACGCGCGCCCAACAAAGATAGTATTTTTTTTTTTAATAAATAATGATGTCACGTTTATAGTTGATTTGCTACACGAGGAAAGGAAGAAAAAAGCTATATAATAACATAGTGAAGGGTCAAATACACACGAAGTTGATATCCTTTACCTCACAGTGATGATGGCAGCAAGGGATAAGACGCACTTGCAAACAAAACAAAAAGATAAAAAAACGCGCACACACACACACGCACAAACACAGAGATACACGCAACCAGACACCCACACACATACACACGCACACAGGCACCGGGGGCAGCGGACGGACGGATGAGACGGACAAAAAGAAAACGGTAAAAAGAGAAACTAGGGTTCAAAGAGGCTCATGAGAACCACTGCGGCAGGTCCTTTCAACTCGTCACGCGAACACATATATGTGTCCATCACGCACTTCACTTCCTTCTTACACTTTCTCGATTTCTCTTCCTGCAAGACAGGCAAGAAGGCGCTCACTGCGAAACACGCATCCTGACGTTTCCCCCACCATACACGCACACTGGCGAAAGCACATATAACACGCACGGGGAAGTGTGTAGACGAGGGAGGCGAGTCAGTTGACCGAGAACGAACGGTTGCAGCGGGAACGGGTTTTGTCCAAGAGAAGCTGCATGACTAGAACGAGTTGGCAACCCCGGCGGTCGACTCTTGATTCCAGACGACAGACTGGCCCGGGTCGAATACCCCCGACTGCGATGATTTTCTAACAGCAGAGTAACAGACGGAGAGGAGACATTCTAAGATATGGTACAGTAAGCACTATATGAGGCTCCAGCAAAACGGGCGGTACACGAAAACTTCTACCGAACGGAGTCCCTGCAAAGGTTCCGGGAGGCGGACCATCGTAAAACATCGCCGCGGTGATGCGGGAAACGACATGGAGGAAGCAGACGACGACTACCCAACGCCATAACTGCGAACCAAAAACATAAAAGTCGAAAGCTGCGAAGAAAAAAAAAGTCCAAAACAAAAATCTCGATGTATACATGCACACAATACGGACACCGCAGGGCGCAAGAAATGAAAGGAAGAAAAACCAAAAAAAGAAGAAAGGTATCAACGAGTAAAACACCTCGGCAATATGACATGCGCAAAGAGAGGAAGAGAAGCCCTAGGCGAGCGCGTCGTCACGAGCTGAGCCATACAAGACCACACGTCCGAAGAATGGACGGCAGCGGAGGATGGGACTGCATGGGCGTGCTGCTCTCCATTTCACCTTATACGATGGCCCAAGAGGACCACACTACCAGACATCCAAGCCGATCCAGCGCTGTGAACATTTATCCCGTGATGACGTGCCCCCAGAGTCGCTGTGGCCCTCCCCAAGGCACAGGAAGTTTGTGCTCACAAGCTTCCTGCACTCTTGAAAGTCACGTCACACTTACGCGGCATTCGATTGGCTGGGATGGGCTCGTAACGTCCACAGCGGTCCATCTTAAGGCGAAAAGCTGAATAAAGCCGCTCGGACGGTCGCACGGGGCTGAGAAGGTGTACGAGGAAGGGGATCCGGCCAACTCGTCGAAAGCCAACTCGTCGACGGCCAACTCGTTGACGGCCCATTCGTCAAATAGGGCAATTCGTATTAGGGCAATTCGTCGAAGGGAAACTTGTCGAAAGGGAAAATTTGTCGAAAGGCGATTCGTCGAATGCGTTGAATGACAGTCCAAGGTAAAAGTTCGTGGTTCCTTTTTATAATTTGACCTAAATTTTTATTTGTGTTTGGACTAGGGTCAGCGCCTTTGTTAAGTCACAATATTGAAAGAAAAATTACAAGAAGGCAAAGACAGGAGAGGACCTTTAGACAAGTTGAAAAATGTGTCATCTCAGGATCGTCCCTTTGTTACCTTTTTTTATTACTTATTTTGTAATGAGCCGCCGCGAACTGTCGCCGCGAAGCCGCGTCAACTGATGGGCCGGGTAGGCCGGGTAGGTCAACACGCGCCCCAGTGATACACGAGCGACGTAGTGACCCTGCCCCACTGCACCATGAAAGTGGCGAAAGCGGCAAGTTGTTACCTTCGACAAGAAAAAGCAGACTGGAGGTGAGATTTTTATGGAGAGCCAATTGTACACATTTTTTTTTACGAAAAAGTCACAGATAGAAGACAGAACACGGATTATTATAGGGCAATATTTGCTTTTAAATATAAAGAAAAAAAATTATATATTTGGCTTTAAAAAAGCGGCGACCAGTTGGCCTCTTCGACGACTTTTCCTTCGACGAGTTGCCCTATGACGAATGGGCCTATTCGACGAATGGGTCGCCGACGAGTTGGCCGTCGACAAGTTGGCTTTCGACAAGTTGGCCTAGACCCACGAGGAAGGAAGCCTCTCGGAGGGGGCAACACCCGACCTCGGAAGCCGAAGGACTCGCACGTCGACGGTCACGAACACACACACACACACGCACGGCAGACAAACAGAGAAGGCGCTCAACCTGGAGGCAAGCCGTGTCCATGCACGCCAGCGACTCTCGGGCGGTCGCTCGTAAATATGCTCTCTGCACCAGGGCCCATATACACGTCACGCAGGCCCGTATGAAGCCTCGGGCGGTGTCTGCGCTAGCGGGCACGGAGTGGGCTTAGTTCTTCTCTACGACATTTTTCCCGCGGTGTTTCGGTACATAGTCCGGAGCAGACTTGTACGTAATCCGTTACAAGTAACGGAATTACTTGTAATCCCTTACATTTATCGGTAATTTAGTAACGGAATAATTACATATTTTCTAGAGTAATTTTAAAGTAATTCCCTTACATTTTTGACGTAACGGATTCCTTGTAATCCGTTACTTTTTCTTAAGGTCAACCCCCCCTCCCCCCTCCCCAATTCTAAATATTTTTTTTTTCATTTTTGTAAAGTCGAGCGCAGTGACACTGTCACGCGAATCGACCAGCGCAAAGGGAGGCTTGGCACTCTTCAGTTCCGCAAACCCCTTTCTTTGCAACACCAAGCCCCTGTATCTATCTTTTTTTTTTTTTTTAGACCCTAACATCAATGGAAAAAAAAACAAATAAACAATTCTACAAAAAAAAAAAGGGGGGGGGGGGGGCAAGTCATTTCCGCTTTTTTTTATTTCCTTTTTTTGGTGTCATCCTCTCCCCGAAGACGGGGAGAGGACACCAAGTGATTGTGCGCCTCTTCGAGAAGCTCCAGGTGGTAAGTGCACTGAAAAGAATTAAAAATGTCCTTCTCGGTTATAGTGACTCCGTCTACCCTACCATTTTCATAATGTCACAACACGAGACAACGCTCCGTCTACCCTACCCTTTTTGTGAGTCAGCTTTTTGCGAGCACTTATAAAATGGTAATAATCTTCCTTTCTTCTTCTTCCTGTTTTGCCCCAGCAGGACGCATCTTATCTCAAGCAGATATTTTTACAAATAAAACATAATGGTGGCTGACGTAGACTTGATATTCTGGGCTTGAGGAGAAAGCGAAATTCGTTAGTGGGGCCATAGCGTGGCTTACTTAGTCCTCTGCCCTTTGCTGGCCGTGGCATCAGCGGACGTCTATCTGGAGAACACCGGAGTAAACGGCAGTCAGTCCGTGCTCCGTGCGTTTTTGAACGGCACCAAGGAAGGTACACACGACAAACGTGCGTTTACATTTCCTTGTTTTAACCGACGTTCTAATAGTTGTTATGAGTATCCTTCTTTTTCTTTTATTGCTTATATTTATATACTGGAAACTTTTTTTAATCACCAACGTCTCAAGTGAGGCTCGAACTGTTCAGAACCAAAGGAAGAAGAATATTGAACCAGACCTTATTTATTATTTAATTATCCCCTTACTGTTACAACTGTGTTTTGCTGTTGATGACTTCTACAGCTTCGCGATTTAGACAATGGAGAATTTTAGTAGATCGGTCCGATGACTCCGATAATAATATCCGATACTTCGCCACCGTCTTTGCGTATGCATAATATCGTTACTGGGTACCGTTATCGCGGGTATCGGAGGTATCGGAAGGATCTACTAAATCTCTCGAATAGCAGGCAACGGCTGCAACGACGAAGCTCTGCTCTACATTCGAGGTAAATAGCAATTCCCTTGCTTCGCTGAAAAAGCTCAATGCAGAGCATGAAGCATTCGTGAGGAACAATATGCCACTCCCATTTAGTGCCTCAGTTCAAATGGTGTTCAGCGTAGCAGTCGACGTACTGAGCAAGAAATAACGCAAATTGTTCTGAAGAGACTTTCGAGAGCCATCTGTTGCTCAAAATACTCAAGGTCATTAAAAGGAACAGGTGGCAAGAATAAGAACTTGAATAACCCTCTTCCCTTTGTCTCTTACTTGAGGACAATAATGTTAAAAGTAACGCCACGAATGTAACGGATTACTTTTTGGGGTAACGGTCAGTTACTTTTATGGGAGGGTAATTGTAATTGTAATAAATTACAATTTAGCCTCGAGTAATTGTAAATGTAATTCCTTACTATTTTTCAGTAACGTGTACAAGTCTGGTCCGGAGGATCTTGTTAGAATCCCTGCGCTGCCAATGAGACGGCTGCAGTAGGCAATTAGAACTTTGAAGGTCCAATCACGAAGCAGGAAGGGTGAACATGAGATGCCACGCCACGCGTTTCTTGAGTTGTCGGTAACGTATACCCGTATACGCCATTGTGGAGATAGCCACTGGGAAAAGAAGAAGATCGCGTGCAATTAAAAAGCCAGATCAGTTCGATTTTGGAATTCGTCAGACGTAGTCGCTTTTCGTCTGTCCTTCTCTATACATTGGTGACCCGTACGTGATGGTTGATGTTTCTGGATACGCAGTAGCAGGGGTGCTGCCACAACGCATCAACAATGAGTGGCTCCCGCTCGGTTTCTTCTCCGAGAAACTTACACCGACCGAGCAACGATATAGTGCCTTCGGCCGTGAACTCCTCGCGTCTTACCTTACCATCAAACACTTCAGATTCATCCTGAAAGGACGATCGTTTGTGATCTTTACAGATCACAAGCCACTAACCACTGCCTTCAGATCGTCTAAGGCCACATACTCTCCGAGAGAGACGCGACACTTGGCATTCCTAGCTGAATTTTCTACCGGCATTCTGCATATCAAGGGCATCCACAATATACCCGCCGACACCTATGTGGCGATTGCCACTGGGAAAAGAAGAAGGTCGCGTGCAATTAAAAGGCCAGATCAGTTCGATTATGGAATTCGTCAGATGTAGTCGCTTTTCGTCTGTCTTTCTCTACACCATAATATCTCCATAGACGCTCGCAAGCAGCCGCTCTTCGAGAGCTAGTCTGGCCACCGTGGATGAAAGACGCTTTGTTTGGGTGCCAGTCTGAAAACCGTGGGTACACCTCAGCAATGCTCGACTAACAGGCGATCTACCCACACCAGCAACAAGGCGGCGGCGCCGAGAGACCATACCTGCAAACGTCTATAGACCAACTCAGCTCTTTGACGTCACTCCACTTCGGCGGCGCTGCTGTCGGCACTGCGCACGCGCAGATGCTTCGCCTCACGCGAACCTGGTTTTACGAACTCATGCTTGACGCTTTTTGTTTTGCAACAATGGGTAGTATAGTGTTGTTCGCGGTCGGACTTGAGTAAAACGAAGTGTAGTATACGCTCTCGCAAGCAGCGACGCGTCAAGCGACAGCCTGCCAGACATGAAACACCTGTTACCAAGGTTCCAGAGCCGTATATACGGAGTGTTTGGCCATTCGTTGGGAAGTACAGGAGTCAGATGAGGAGACGCCATTGGCCGAAAGCGCGCTGGGAGTGTTCCAGGGCGTCTTCACAAATTCGAATGTGGCCAACCAGAAGCCGGAAATATTACCCTGGCGGAGGTCGGAAGAAACGAAATTAATAAATACGTCGGAGTACCTCTCGGTGTCTGAAAGTATAGTGCACGTGATGTTTCAATCGCGGGCATCCAGAATTATGGTGGAAAAGCGCGATTAACGGAGCGATCGACATGATCCGTACGCCAGGCGCCCAGGGCCAGGAATCTGCCGTCCGAGTGGTCACGCTCTGTTCGAGCGGCACATTCGTTTCTTACATCTTTCTGCATGATCATAATCGCAAAATCACGTGCACCCTCTTTTCAACCATGAAGGGTTACTACATTTAACTCTTACGCGCTTATTAAAACCACATATCTATGATTAAAACTGCTTCTCGCTACCACCACTAGGGTATTCTTTTCGGCTTCTGGTTGCCAAGAGATCATGTCAAGGCCATTTTCTGCGTCTGGTGCACGCCTTGGCTCTGCCCACTCCTCCCATTGACCAAACTCTCTATATACACGGCTCTGCAAAGTTCGAGTGTGTCTATCAGACGATCTACGCCACGCAAGCAACAAGATGGCGGCGCCCAGAGGCCAAACGTGTAGACACCTCGTGTGCAGCGCGGGGCTTCCGGTTCTCGGTGTTCAACGGGGAAAACTATTCGGCTGCAAAATTTAGTAACGTAAACGTGGCAACCGTCGGGATCAGCGTCAGAGTTAATAGTAAGAGACTTTTATTTTTCGGACTTTGTCCTTCGCCGAGTTTCCTCCGTAGATCTCAGTGACTGTCGGTCATTCACGACGTCGTGTGCACTTACGTAAGGCCGTGATTGGCTGTTGACTGATGTGGTCAGGCTAATACAACGTAAGATACAAGGCCTGATTTTTTTCTTCCCAGACGTCATGAGTATGGATGCACGCGGCGACGCCTAACTCGCGTCAGCGTCACCGCCAATGAGTCTTACAGTGCATCACGGCGAGCGAGACGCAGCACGTGACGACGGTAAGACGAACGCGTCATCCGCTTAGCAGCTCTCGTTTGTGCTTCGGCGTGTTTGGCCGCTTGTTTTCTAGGGGGTAATGATTGGTTTCTATCACGTTTCTGACGAGTTGTAAAACCTCTGTCGAGCGTTTTGCCGTACATGTGCACGGCCCGATCTGACCCTCAGCGGTTATCACCTGTTTGGGCCATGAAGAGAAGAAGTGGACCGCACTTCCAGCTTCCGCTGTAGCTGTCTTCTGTGGCATATCTGGCGGCACGCATGCGTCCACAGCCGAAAGACGCGACATTCTTTTTATGTTTTCTTTTTTTTTTTTTTGCCCCCGTGGGGGATAAGCGCTGTAAAGTTGTATAGACAGTACAAACAATTCCTTAATGGTTTCTCGCAGTCGAACATAAGGCCATGGCGCTAACGCAAGCGCCGCGGCGATGACGCAAAAAGAAACGCAGTCGCGTCCGCATCTTATTTCGAACTCGGCTATACCGCCTCCAGCGCGCGAGAGTCTCCGACGCAGTCGTGCGACCGGGCAATAGTCGTCGCAGTCACGCGCGCTGTCAGCTGTCCGTGTACACGCTGTTTTCTTCGCCCATTGTTTTGCCTTTTTTTTTTTTTTTTCTGCTCTTTCTCTATGGAAGTCGCAATCGCCAGCGTATTGTTTTCGGTCCGGCAAACGAACTTGACATCGGCGGACGGGAAGCAAATGGACTGCCACGGCTGTGTGTGACGCAACGGACCGAACAGCAGGAAAACAATGGATCGGGTGACTCACCTGTCGCCTCTCCTTCTCTTTCTCCCTGCTGTCCCCGTCTGCTTCTTCCTTCCCTGTCACGAGCACATTTCCACCTCGTGAAACCCGCGGGCGTTATCGCGTCACACCGGTACCAATCGGTCGTATAAGGACGGGCTCGTGATTGAGTCCGTCGGGATTTGTTTATTGCCTTCCTTGTTCTCAGATACTTGTTCTAAGGAAGTGGTCACGCTCATGCAAAAGGCAGTCTGCGGGAATTAGACAGTTTTAGGGAACCGTTTTTGCATATCGGATATGGTACGATGGGCTCTTTGGTACGAACTGCGCATGCGCTGGTAAATCAGGCACGTAGCCAGGAATTTGTTTCGGAAAAAAAAAAGGAGGGGGGGGGGGGGGGGGGGGGGGGACGCCCATGACAAAATGATGTATGAGGGGGAGGGGGCAGGCACCATGGGGCGCCCCCCCCCCCCCCCCCCCCTGGCTACGTGCCTGCAGTTAATAATTTCATTGTTGTTTTTGTTGTTACTTTAGCGTAAATTAAATCCCTGCAGCTGATGCTTGTTTAGTTCTGCAAATAGTTCGTTATCTCAGCGGGCTTTATTACCCCGTAAGTTCCAACGCGCATGAACGCTTGCACATAAATCACTTCTATGATTTCATCAAAACCCTATGCGACAAGGACAAAAATGAAATAAAGGATAACATGTCGTAAAATCTCAATGTCGAGACTCTTTGCCGTGTTTTCCGTACTTTTATTTCTCACTTACCTCGGGGTTCAGATAATAAATTGTTTCATGACCAGCTCGCCTGTACATTTTCTCTCGCTACATTTTATTTTCTTGTTTCTTCGCTTTTTTTTTTTAATATTTACCCTCGAGCCTAAAGGTTAACGTATACCTCACGGGCAAGGGCAACGCACCATGCCTTCTTTTCACGCTTCCTAGTATTTCAATGTGGCCATTATGTTCCGCTTCGTTTGCCCGACGGAAACATTTAACACGGCGCGTGCCAGATGTCATGTTTTCATTTTATGAAAACGCTCGGGCGAACGCATACACGCTGAGGCAGCTTCCGAACTTCCGGTGAATATATATTTATGGTGTAACTTCATCGTCGTGCTAAAAAAAAAGATGTGAGTGTATGCGCTCGCTGGAGTGCTCTTTTTTTAATATTAATTATTTCGTTTTTTGTACTTGATTCTTTCTGCAGCATGTGTTGGGTTCCGCATGGGGGCACACAAGCAGTTTTGCGTCGCATGTAGTTGGGGCCCGGCAAGTGTTTAATGTCGACGGCTTTCAGTAGACTTTTTTCGCCTGAACGTTACAATTTTTTTGTTCCCACGTTCATTTTTTTTTTTTTTTTTTTTTTTTTTTGAGGGGGGAAGGGGTGGTGATAAAGTCTGGTGGAAAAGTTCGTTGAACTCAAGCACAGTTGGTTTTCTGTGTTCGCACAATAAAACAAAACATAAAAAAAAAAATATTTACATTCTCCTCGTTTTCTTATTCGGTGGAACAACCGGATATAAGCTTAGGGTTGTGTGTTTTCCGTAAATACCAATAAACCCCAAAATTAACTACCGTGCCGGTTTGATAAAAACTGAAGCAAACCGAAAAAGTCTGAATTAAAATTCTTTACTTCAAAAAAAAAAAATGAAAAAAATTTCCTGTAAAAAAAAAAACAGTGTGAATTTATTTTCAGTTTACCTCGAACACAACCACACTGAATCGTTCGCGAGGCTTCTTCTTTCTTCAGATTACCTCGCTTCCTTCTTTTCGTTTGTACTGGAAGGTTTTCCGAGTATTATGGGCACAAGCATGATTTCTTTAAAAATTCAACTATTATGTACCCGCGTGTCCCGTTTTTTCGACGAAATGCCCGACGAACACCGATATTTTTTTTTTATCCGACAACAAAAAATTTTATATAAAAACACCGAAATTGTGAAAAAATATAAACCCCAGAAAAGAAAATAGAAAAAAAAAAGACTCCCCCGAATTCAGACAAAAATAAACCCCGAAAACACGGGTACCCTAGAGCTACGACATAACAACGATGTAAACTCTTTCATCACCGTTTTCGCACTAAGCTCGTGCCGTATTTTGTCAATATTTTCGACCCTCTTCTTCCCCCTACCTAAAGCAATCTGATCAGCACCTCCCGGATTACAAGGCCCCACTGCTAGATTCGTTACGTCACCGGCCGGAGGCCGGGACGTGCTGGACACCGATTAGACGCGAGCACTGAGCCAGCGTTTGCCTAGGACCCGTGTCCTCTCTGATTGAAAACGAGTTCTGACCTAACGCTCAAGCAACCCTCGTGTTCAATCGATGTCCCGCACTGGCCTCCAGAAGGTGACGTGGCCAATCTAGCAGTGAGGCCTTGTTATTTAGGCGGTGTGGGGCCTAGTGAATAATAACATACTACAGTCTCTACTGGGGGTCTTCAAACTTTTTACAGAAAAGGTGTCAAGGGCTAGCTTTCGCAGGATAGTGTACGTCAGCAAACATGATGACACAGAACTCTGGACAGCTACCGCCATCTACGAGTGACGGCGGCAACCAGACAACCGGCTTGCCGATTGTCTGGTTGCCGCCGTTGTTTATAGATGACGGCCACCTTTCCAGCCTTTCCACTCTGGCTAACCGACTTGAGTCCGGCCTTTACTTCATTCCCACCATAGTACAGCTTCGCTGGTCTTCTTCACCAGAGTGGAAAGGCTGAAAGTTTTTGGCGGGGACGCATCGGGGACCTGTCGCTGTCTCGAGGGCCAGAAAATAAATAAGTAAATATAAATGAGGAAAAACGAAATCAATTCTCCTAGATAAGCATATAAATACAAGATTAAAACTTGCAGTGAAAATTTAAATATAACATAATAAAAGGTGGATGAATACATTTTAAAATTCAATATTTAGATAAATAGGACACACGATAATTGGGATCCGACAAAACCCACCAGACACAAATCAAAGCGCATCGGAACTTCGTCATGTACACACAGGGCACAAGTCTAGTGAGAATGATAAAACTCAGGTTAACAATATGCAATAGATTCGACAAAGGACTCTAAGCACTACATAAATTGGAACTCAAAATAATTTTAACGTACGTAGTTGGACAGATATGAAACATGGGACTAAACATGGGGATGACAATGTCCAATTAATAATATGACGAGAGGACAAGACCGCGGCCAGTCACGGGCCTGTCGGTAGACCTCAGCAGGCCGGAGTTTTGAGACCCTTGGTCTATGCGTAACATAGTTGAGCACACTGCCTTTCCGTTACTTATCTCTTTCTTTTCTTTCTTTTATTTATATATATATATATATATATATATATATATATACCGTAGAAACTTCTCTATAGTCATATGACCGTCTATAGGGGTCTATATATACTACGCACAGTTAGGCTTAGCACCGGGCGGCACCACGCGTACGCATCTCAAAGAAAAAAGAAAAAAAAAGCTAATTGTATATAATTGTTACTAAGCAGCGATAAGCAGGGGAGAACAAATACTTCGATTTGTTCTCCGCAAAAACGGGCGACAGGCATATATTAATGCAGAACGGCTTTCTTACCGAAGCTATAACTCTGAATTAGCCTTCAAAAGCGATGCGTGCAACGGTCGAAGAAAGTTGGGCGGCTGCCAAAGACTTCACCTTGAAAAACAACCAGAAAACGAAACGCTAGAAAACGGGGACATGGCGACGCTAGACACGGCATTTTGTGCAAACTAGGTTCCGACTGAAGTTTAAGCATCCGTTGGGTTCCTGTTAAAGCGCACCTGTTCATATGGTACGGTTTGATCGATAGATCGAAATACAACAGCACACTTTTTTTTTCTTTTTCGGAGGCTCCTTCCTTTTTGAGTGTCATTGACCCGGTAGTCGGTACGATCGTGGGCCTGGGGTCGCTAAACCCTCCTGTCTACCGACTACCAACAGACACAAAGGGCAGACCCTTGTTGGCGTTCCTCCTGCTGGAGCTATACGGAACGCCACTGGAGGGTTCGCGACAAGGTCAGCACCCCCCCTCCCTTGGCGAGACAGCTTGGACAGCCAACTACGCCCTCAGACAGAAACCGAAACACAATACGAGGGAATGAGCACAGCGAAAAACGGCCTGGAAAAATAAAACCAAAGGTAAAATTCGGTGAAAAAAACCTACGTCTTTTTTCCGCCCATAATTCTAGATGATTTTTTTTTTTTTTTTGTGAATGCCGGAAGCGTTATGATTTACGCAAACAAGCCGTGAACGACACGCCCCCCCCCCCCCCCCCCGCCTTTGTTACTATAGTAACTGCCCTGGTGGAAAATCTTATGTGTATAAAAGATTGTTGGTCAAAACTTACCATATATTCCTAAATAGAATTGTCTAAGAGCATACAAGTACCTTATAAGTAAGAACAATGTAAGAATATAAGAAACTTCTTATCAGTTTCTCATAACTTCTTCTGCGCTCTTGTATGGTTCTTATATATCCCTATAGTATCTTATTAGATTATAGGCGTTTATTTGACCAAGAAATTGTTCGTAAAAATAAGATTTCTTTTCATTATGGATGACAAATTAAGAAACGCGGGGCGTGACCTAATACACTTATGGCTCCGGGATTGGTCCTCCGTCGTTTTTATCATCTAATGCCGCAATTCGATTGGCTGTGAATATATAGTTAGCCCGTGCACTCTTTCCTCTTATCCGCCGAGTTAATCATGGTAAAAAAAACACGTTCGTATTATTACCCCTTTTAAGTCGCACCGCTGTTAATATATAATTGTTTATCGAGAAAGTTTGCTAGAAGAGGACAATATATGGGAGTGCAGCGGCAGCACCACAACCACCAGCGCGAAAGAATCTGACACGATTTTTGGACGCCCTTCGCGGTGCACAGCGGCAATGGTGAAGTTCCGCAGCCGGGTAAGTCAAGTAACGTTGTCGGAATGGAAGAACTGGAAATCAATACGTCGAAGTAACGTTGCCGACAAAAGGGCACGAGACACTCGGTTAAATTGTCACCGCGCGGTCTGGTTAGCTGCGCGATAAGAGGCCGAAGGCGCTTGACGACGTATAGCGATGTGGGGCTGGTCGATGTTTCCGGGATTGACTTGTCCCACGTGAAAGAAGGTGCACGAAGCATGGAACGCGATAAGGAGCAATCAAAGAAAATCGATCTTGGGACACGTTAAAACATGAAAGAGCCCGCGGGCGAAAGCGATCGAAGCCTGTCGATGAATGGCGCTTTGTTGTCGGGGTGTAACGAGAGGACGTTCGTTGGATTCTAGGCAGATTCTGGCGCGAAACTGGCCGAGCGTACGTCGGGTGTTAAAAAATGTGCAGTCAAGAAACTTCATGCTCAATAATCTGTCATTCGTATCCTTCGATTTTCGTTTTCTTTCTTATATCAGGCAAACGACACAACAACAACAACAAAGAAATCCAACAAAGCGATTATGGTCGTTGAACAGGTCACTAACCGAATACAATGAACCGCGATGTGGATAGATAAATAAGGGCAGTAAACCCCTGCGCGCCGAACATTAGCCTCTTCTGTAGAGTCCAGCCAATCACTGCGATCTACGGAAGGACCACGGTGAATGACTGGGTTGAAAGTAAGTTTAGACTTAAAACCGCCTGTACTTTCACACTGCGCATGTTTAAACGTCGTGCTCGGTGCTACATTGCCGTTTTTTTTTTAGGTCTTATTGTATTTTTAGTTTTATAGTTCGTAGATTGACCCTTCCAAATCCTTTTCGCGGAAGTAGATAGACGCACCACGTGTCTTCATTTGTAGCTCTGCTCAAACACCATACAAAAGACATGACATGATAACAGACATGATAACAGAATCATCTGGGGACACTTCTTAAGCACGTTCGAAGCACGTTTGCTTCATACATATTTCGAACATGTCTGCAAACTCTCTCTTGAATGATGTATAAGCGGTGAGGCCGCGGTTTTATAGTGGATATGTTTGGCTCTGTCGAGGAGCCTTGCGTCGATCGTTGTTTTTTGTCGCTCGTGCTTGGTACCTTGGATGTCGGCAAACAGCGTGAGTTACCGCAGTAACCAAGCGACGCAACGCTCGACTCTTCTGGTAGCTCGTAGTGGTGACTGGGCACACCTCCGTGCACCTTTGTGCAGATGCGTTCCGTGTTTGACGACAGTTACTGTTTTTGGTCGGACGACCGCCTTTTACTGCTGCTGCTGCCCTGTCCACTTCGTCTGCAGACTTGTGCCGCCTCTTTTAGATCGTTGCTTTGTTCTGGTGACAGTGAAACAAATCTCGGTCCCCATGACTGCGGAGCAGGCTGAGCTGTTTTCACGGAGGATTCAACTTTTAATGGTGTGAAATCTCGGTCGCAAGCTTTCGAGGCGGGCCAAACAGTGTTGATCAAGTCTGTTGGCGAAATAACGCAAAGCTAAAAATCGATCGAAGATAAAGTTACAAACATGGGGAAAGACTTGCAACCTTTGAGAATTAGACAAGTACTTTTGAGCAAGAACTGCGTGGCCTATGACAGGAAATTGGAGATCTCAGAAATGCAAATGCTGCTCTGTGTCAGCTCGATGATCTGGAACAGTGGTTCTCAATCACTGATGTTTCGCGGACCCGTTGTGGATCGGAGGAGTTGATGGAGGACCCCGTTCGTGTAAGGGGAAGGGAAAGGTATAGGGTAATTATTAAAATTATTTAATAAATGCATATAGCTAAGGACTAGTGTGAAGCAGCCTTCTCTCATTGACATACACAGCAGAAAACACACCTGAAAATTGGACGTTTCTTCTCTATCTGAAAAAAAAATACGACTTCAATTGCCGGTCTTGACTGGTCAGGCAGGGCTTTGCGGATCCCCAAGGGTCCGCGCACCCCTACTTAAGAACCACTGATCTGGAAGATAGATCAAGAAGAAATAATGCCCTTTTTTATTGCGCTCCTAATAGTGCCGCCGAAACGTGAATGCAAGCGGAGGAAAAGATTAAAAGAATAATTCCAGATGGCTTGTTGTGGAAACTGTAGCCATTTGGCATTGAGAGTGCACACGGGTTAGGGCACTTTGCTGGTAACAAATGCAAGCCGATCATTGTGCAGTTTTCATTCTTTACGTCAAAGGAGGAGGCTTTTGCTTTAAGAGCAAAACTGAAATCGATTAAAATTGGTGTCAGTGAGAACTTTTCGTTTGCAACTCGCTTGGAACAGAGAGAGCCAATTGAGTTTGGCAAAGCCCAATTAGTCATTTTCAAGCTAAATTATAACAAACTATTTATAAATGACAAGTGCTATGAATGCGAAAAGGATCTTGGATAGGTCACTAAATCCCCCCCCCCCCCCCCCCCCCCCCGGTGCGTCCGGCAGCACTGTACGCCGTAATTAAGCTGGCTCAACTGCGGAAAGTGCATCTGTCCCTGTCTAGCAGCTGCAGAGGGGTAGTGGTCGTGAGCATAACTTATATCTATCCTTTTCACAAATATAAGAAGTTTATTTAAAAAACCTGACAAATTATGTTCTGTCATTGACACCTGCGATAATAACATTGTTGCACTAACCGAGACGTGGCTCTGGATAAAACTAAGAGATATAGAGTTGTTCCTTGGACCGAAGCATTTGATCACTTTTTGTTTTGACAGTAAGGAACGAAATGATGGTGGCGTCTTAATTAGAATTAGTAATTGTATACCTTCTTTTGTTGTGAATATCGACAATTCTCTTGAAATAATTCAGGTGTGTATTACCGTTAAACATCAAAAACTTCTACTGGGATGCTGTTATCACCCACCATCGTATGCTGCCAACTTTTCTGAAAAATTACACGATGCACTAAATTCAATTAAACCTCGTTTTCCAAATACACCTTTGCTATTAATGGGTAATTTTAAATAACCTAACATTGTTTAGAGCCTGAATGGGGCCTTGTCTGATTCGCTGTCAGTTGACTGTGCCAAGTTTTTAGAAGTGCTTTATGATTTTCATTTGCTTCAAGTCGTTCATAAGCCAACACGGATAACGGCTACTACATCTAACATTTTAGACCTTATACTAACTACGGTGCCCATCTCGATCGGTTCAATAAATTGCTTTCCAGGTCTTAGCGATTATTGAATATTGCATTTTACACTGTGTTTTCCGTTAAGTTATGTCACAGATAAAAAGAAAGCTATTCAAAATTACAGCAAAGCCAATTTCGATGTCATTAACGCAGATTTAGGCCGTTTTAGATGCATTTTTCGAGATATTCTGGGAGCACTCTGTCGAGACCAATTGGACACTTTTTAAAAACAGGGTGCTTTTACTTACTGAAAAATATATACCACTAAAAACCATAATCTCATATCCTAATTCTTCATTGTTTAACAGTCCGCTCCTCAGGTTATACAACAAAAGAAACGCTTATCGGGTCCTGTTCGATGGCATAATTATTTAGTTGCTGCTCAGTGTTAAAAAGTACTGTTCAAAATACTCAGCTTAATTACTTTCGACACTCTCTTCCAGTCATGTTAAGAAGTAACCCACGTCAATTTTAAAACGTACTGTCTCACCGCGATAGACTCTCCATTATCTCACTGAAAACACCAGACAAAAATTTGATCGCTCAGTAACTAGGTGCCGCAATGTTTCAAGAAGTGTTTATTAAGTAATTTTCTAACACCCCTAACAATGCCTTTCTAACCTATCACTCTTACTTTTTTTTAATGAATCCGGTCATTATTAGTTCTGATGGAGCTTTAAAATCCTAAGTGGTCTGGAGCTGTCTTTGGCAAACGGAATAGATTAAATTAACTCCAAATTCTTCAAAGCTACAATTCAGTACTCTTCACTAATACTTACACACATCTTTCACCAATCACTTGACACTTCATTTCTACCTACGACTGGAAAATTGGCAAAGTAATTCCCTTGCACAAATCTGGTAATAAGTACTTCCCCATTAAATATGGGCCTATCTCACTAACCAGCGTTCTATGTAAAGTATTTGAACGTGTAATCTATACACTACTTGTTAACTTTCTGGAAACAAATTTGTTCTTTTCACCAGTTCAGCATGACTTTAAGAAATATCTTTCTTGTGAAACCCAACTTCTCTATTTACCAACGAGTTTCATGCCGCTCTTGGTTAGGGATCTGAAGTGGATTGCATCTTTAGCATTTTCAAAAGCTTTCGACAGGGTCTCACAAAACCTTCTACTGTTTAAGCTAAATAAACGTAACATAGACCCTAACGTGTTAAATTGGATTGTTTTGTTTTTAACTAATCACTCTCAATTTCGGACATATAATCCCGCTAACACCTCTTTCGGATCTGTCTCTTCTGCTGTACCTCAAGGGTCCGTTTTGGGTCTCGTACTTTTTTTGCTTTACATTAATGCCTTGCAGACTTGTGTTCGTTTTTTAATCAAAATCTTCGCTGACGACTGTGTTATATACAGCGACACCGACTCACAACGCCTACAATATGATTTAGATTAGGTTTTGGAAAACAGCGCCCGTAACACGTAAAACTAAATTATTTGCTACTTATAACCTTAATCACACGCCCTTACAGCTTGTAGATTCGTATACAAGTATCTGGGCGTGATCATGAGCGCCGACCTTTCCTGGCATCTGCATGTTAATTATGTGACTAACAATGCTAATCGGATGCTTTTCTATCCCAAACGTAACTTCTACTTAGCTCCTTCATCATTAAAGCTTTTTCTCTATAAAATGTTTTTGTGCGATCTAAGCTCGACTATGCAGCCACCTTCTGGGTTACTTATACTAATTATCTCATTGTCTCACTTGAGGCAGTTCAGAACTGATCCGCACGTTTCATACAAGCCAATTATAATCGTACTGTAAGTATATCACATCAATGTAAAAAAGTCTACTACTTCCAAGTTTCGCACATCGTCGCAGAATCTCTCGCATTTGTCTTTTTCATAAACTCCACCACCATATTCCTCAACTCAATGCACACCTAATAATCCCACCATTGTTTGTTTCCGCACGCATTGATCATTGTCACAAAGTCGGTGTCCCGTTTTGCCACTCTAATTCTTTTTTTCTCATCCTTCATTCCTAAAACTTCCAATGATTGAAATCGTTTAACTGCATCACTAACATCGATTGTTGACTACATCATTTTTTACTAGTATATATTGTGGGATTTTGCTAGCTACCAACTAAGGCAGGTACCGATAGAGTAACCAAAGGGTTGTCTCAACAGTGGGGGCGATCTCAAAGGAGCCGTCAAACCTAGTTAGCCCGCGGTCCCCACATCTCCCCGGCAATGTAGACGACATTTAGGGCTACGTTACCGCTGGTCGGTTCGATTGATTACCTCCGTCGGTGCCAATGATCGTCTACCTTGTCTCACTCTCTCGAATATAGCGGAAGAGAAGACACACGTACCAGAGTAAGGACAGAGTCCAAGAGCATTTATTAGAACACTCTTAAAACGAACTACCATGTCCCCATCCAAAATGCCCCCCGCGCTGGCAAGGTAAGAAAAGGTCCTTACCTGCCAGACGCGGGGTTCCGGAGGGCCAAGATGGGGGGAAGCATCGGAGAAGTCGCCGACACACGTCCTATCTCTTTCGCGGTCACCCGGATGAGTCCCTTTCCCGAAAGCGGGAAAAGTAGAGGCGAAAGCCTCCTCGCCTGTCAGCAGTGATTCGCATCCGAGCGGGGGGACGGAAAGAGGTCCCCCCCGGAGAGAGTGAGAGGAAGGGCCCCCCAAGCCAGGCGGCCCTCCGCCTCACGAACAGGTCGGAGCTCACGGCGAAGGAGCCGAGTGTTCCGACCCGCGGCCGTTATCACAGCCGTCGGGGAAGGGAGACCAGAGGAATCCCCACAATATCTAACTACCAGTTTCATACTTTTTGAGTATTTATGTTGTTCCTTGTGTGCTTCACCTTTTGTATTTCTCATTTCCCATTCCTCTTTGTCCATGACCTGTTGCCTTGGTAAAATAACAAAAACATAAACATAAAATAGCGCAAAAAGATCAAGGACCAGAAGAAGACAGGACTAGCGCTTGTCCTGTTTACATATTGTCTTACGTGCATTATTTTTTAGGTTTAACTACGCCGAACCAACTACCCCAAAAACGTACCCTACTAAACAAAAAATAAACGGCAACGTAATGAAACACATCCAAAAACGACAATATGGCCCGGACTTGGCAAATTCTAAGCTTCCAGATCTAAGATAACAAGGGCGATTACGTGTTCTGATCGATACGACGCACAACTGCCCCACACCGATTATCACAACCACAGTCTGGAAAGTTTTGATGATTGAAAACTATTTCCAGCCAACCGGTACAGAAATTCGATATATTACCATACCAAGAATTGGGCAGGTGAGGTCGTATATAACCATGCTATATATATGACTACATATGGACTTATGTGATCTATTCTTCATATGGCGATATATGGCATTTCTGTACTGGAAGTTATTCAATGACGAACCCATTGTGCCTCTCGTTTTCCATCCGGAAAGGTCGTGTCCCATCCAAGTGTAACCTGGTTACATGGTACATCAGTAAATATTAGTACCGGCAACAGTATAAGTCGAAAGTGTCTCAAGTCTTATAATCGCCAGCTAGAGTAATTTATAGTACGGTATTAATTTTTTAACTGTTCGCAATGTTGCCTATGTGACACACGTAAAGCCTTCTATGATGTATCCGGTGCTATTTTCTTGGCATTTTTTGCATCGCTTGCTACATGTAAGCAATGGCTCTTCTCCGCATCGGGGGTTCGGGACCACACACTCTCATTTTAAGCCCATAAACTTCAGTTGAAGAATAACAGCGCAAGCTCCTCCCTCAAATTCCCTTACATTTTCTAATTTAGCAGAGCGAACACTGGAGAGGAGAAAACCATCAATCATTGCGAGCACAGTCCTTTGTGGATAGGGTTTGTCCCGCTATTCTTAACCTGCAAAAGACTATACAGAACAGCACGCCACGAATCGTTCGCTAAATCCCATTCGTCAAAAGAAAAAAGAACCAGCGTGAGCCTCTCCCACCCGCGCCCCTTTCTGAGGCAAACGAAGCGCCAGAAAAAGAAAAGCAAAAGAGAAAAAGCTAAGCCCTACAAGCGGCGCCAGAGGTTTTCAAAGTGACGGGACCTTCTGTCGGACGACTTCGCCGCAGCCACCCATGACCGCAACCGTTAAATCAGTGCGGCTAAGGTTTCCCGTAATAGACTCGTAAATAACGGAAATTCCTCCGGTGATATATTTAGTATATATTTAGTGATTTCTTTTTGTCTTGGGCTCCCCGAGTTCTGCTGCCTTCTTAAACCTTTTTTCTATGCTGTTTTCTTCTTGCTTTTCCGTCTAACTTGAGGAGGCTCGTCCCGTGAACTTTGCTTGAGCCACTGCATAATATGTCGTGTAATGTGCGGGATGTTACTTGGCTTCTATAGACCTTTGCGAAAATCGCCTTCTCCGCACTGCCATCTTTGTCTGCTGGACTGTGGAACGCCTTCTGAGCACGCGCTATTCATCTGCTGTGCGGTATATCGGACTCTGTGCATGCGTCCAGAGCTCAGCGACTCAGCATTTTTCACCCGGGTGATAAGCGATGCCCAAAGGTCTATACTCCGTAGCAGCTTCTTAATAAACGCAGGGCGTGGCTTATATCAGGTTCCTCCACTCTCGCTTCGTCATTGGTTCTTCCGTGCTTCAATCGGCCAATACCTCAATTTTATTGGAGGCGGAGCTGAAATTCGATCTACGGCACTCGTACTGCAAGTAACTATATATGCCGCGTATATTGCGAGTTCAGTTACCCGGACCGGGAAGGTGATTCTAATAAAAAAAAAGGCGAAACGAAAGAAAAACGACAAAGCATTGAAGTTTTTATTTATTCTCGGCTCAGAATATTTCGTTCCTTATTGCTAGTCCAAAGTTAAGGTGCACAACCAGCGAAGTCGATTATGATTGCTGAACATTAATGCTTCTTAATTGTATGCCTAAAATCCGTGTTTCCGTGCTGCCCTCATTTTCTGGTCCTGACTATTTTAGTGCGTAAATAATCGTACGGCGAACAAGCCCACCCTAAGAAGGAGTCTCTCTGCGCGTGATATAAAGAAAAGAGGCGCGAGAAAAGTGAGAGGGATTAAACACGTGTGCGAGCCTAAACCGCTTAAACAAACAATGCTTTTTTTTTTCTTTTTTTTTTTTTTTGTAAATAAACATTATTTTGGTTGAAACTTTTTTTTGTTGCGTTTATGGTAGTGTTAGACAACGGAAACAATTACCCTCTTAGCAGACGACGTCACCACCTCGCAGCAGCGCCACAACCACACGAAGTCGCCCGGCTTCGTGACGTCACTGTAAATCCTGCTCGCCGTATGGTCCTTGTCCGTTTAGCTCCATCCCCATTGGCGGCGTGCGCAAACTACAGGGGGCACTTCTGTAGCTATCATCATCATCGTTTGTGACGTCACCACTAGGACAGATTGGGACAGACCGCGGGGATCTTGGATAATTCGGCTCGTCAGCTCGCTTCGTGCGCTGTTTGGGTCACGCGTTGTGTTTATTCGGTAAAGTGATATCTGTAGAGGGACGTTTTACCAAAGCTTGAAACCGCGGCACGCGTAGTCGTGCTAACAAACACTTTTGTCACTCAGATGTCGAAGCGCTGGGATGGTGGTGTGCTGTTCTCTACCCCAGTAGAAAAAGCCGGATAATAAAAATATAATATCCAGAACTTTACCCCCATTACAACATCTTCCACAGCGAATGGGGTGTATCTTTTTTTATTTTGATTCGGAGAAAATAAAAGTGAGAAAGGAATAAAAGTTAGAAAATTTAGCTCCAACCAAATCTTTCAAGGAAACCCGACGTTTCAAAACAAACTCGGTTTCTTCTTCAACGGTGACTGAAAGCACGCGGAACAGTAGCAGCTCTAACCTCTTCCTCTTCAAAAAAAAAAAGAAAAAAAAAAAAAAAAAAAAGAATGTTGGAAATTAAAAAAAAAAATGTAAAATAAACTTTCTAGTTACGGAGACAGTTATTTCTTCAGCTTTCTTGTCAGGTCACAAAGGCCATGTGCGTACGCAGAGGTCAATGCGCCCAAGGACCTGTTTAGGTTTCCTCGCGTATGCTGGATTTGCCACGATTCCAAGAAAAGGCTTCTCCGGAAACTGGGCTCTGTGTGCACCACGTGCGCGTTCGCGAAGTCAATGCGATGGTCTAGTGCAGGGGTTGCCAGGCTGACACGGCCTAACAGACGCAAACAAAACCACGAAACTTCCAAGAGCCGCGGGGGGAGGGGGGGGGGGGGATTTTTGTCTGGAGCAATAAACGAAACTCGAACTACTTTCAATCTATCCGAGTCAAAAGCACTCCAACTATGCGTAAGGTATAGCAAGCAGTAGCTCAAGACTACCAAGCCGCTACCTGTCTTTCGATTGAAAACTCGTTCCATTTCTCTTTTTGGGGAAGTGCTCGTATGACCGGGAGGGTGGCCGGGGAGAGGGGGGGGGGGGGGGGGGGGGGCAATAAGGGAGCGAGTCGCGAGCCACACTTTAACACGCGAAGAGCCGCTCGCGAGCCACAGGTTGGCCACCCCTGGTCTAGTGTATCGCAATGTTCGGCAATGGCGCTGCGCTCACTGTCGAAGTTCCGCTCGTCGTTCTTGCGTTGGCGGTTTCGCTCGGGAAAGTTCTTCGTCTCGCCGCTGTAGGTTGCGGGGCACTCTGCGCATGGAATGGTGTAAATTACAAACTGTGCTCTTTCTTTTGGTAGGTGATTCTTTGGTTTGGCATGGACCTTCCCAATGTGGACGTGGGCTTGTTGTATACAGAATACCTTCCTCTTCCAATACTCGTGCGAGTGCTTCGCTGGTTTCCTTTACGTAGGGAACGCTGATGCGCGCGACTCAATGGGGCTGTCTTTCTTCTACTGGCTTGTGGTGTTGTCTGGCGAGACCTTGACGTCGGGCGATGCGCTCAATGAAGCTACTAGAGTAGCCATTTTCTTTAGGTGTTCAATTATGGTCTTCTTCTTATTCTTTTCCTTGGTTTCCGACGAGCAGATAGTCGTTGCCCTATGCAGGAAGGTCGAAACCACTGACGCTTTATGACTCGTTGGATGGTTGGAGTCAAAATCGAGGTAGCGTCCGGTGTGTGTAGGTTTTTTGTACACGGTAAACTTCAGATCTTGCCCTCGTCGATTCACCAGCACATCAACGAACGGCGAGGTGCCGCCCGTCTCACACTCGACGGTAAACTGAATGGCCGGCTCGATAGAGTTGAGGTCTGCTAAAAAATTAGGTACGGATTGAACCCAGGATCCCTGCGTTCAGCAGCTCGAGCTTTTGCTCCATGCGCTCAGAGCCGCGGTGTGCTTACACACCGCGGCACTTTCGCCCATTTCGGAGTCGTTGTTGAAACATACTTTATTTTCCCACACGCCTGATTTAGTGGCCTCCTCATTTGGTGCGGAACCTCGCGTAAAACGACTTTTAAAGAGCGGAATTGTAGCTGGCACGTAACACCTGCAAGGCCAGAGAATGCAACCGACGAGAGGGGCGGACCCTCTGGCACCTGCAAAGAATAGCAGACCAAAAAATAATACAAAAAATTACAACACTGAAACGAGAAGTCACTGAGCAACTTAGACACGAAACCGATCCCGCCATCCTAGGATATCCAACAAAATGTAACTCTGGCACATGGGGTCCGCCTTATCCTAACCCCCTGGGCACTCCTTCGTGGACCATTTCTGCAACGTTTGGGTGCCGTGACATCACGTAATCTTTTGGTCGTTTGAAGGAATAACTTATGCGCAAATTATTTTGTGTGTTTGAACCTCCCTGCCTCTTCCAGAAAGCAATTAAAAAAGAAAGAAAGGAATGCCTCATCAAATGGACAATAAGAGAGCGAAATTTGAGAGCCTCTCGCGTGTGTAGTAAGCACGTCAGTGAATGTGACTCCCTATACCCTGTTGCTTCAATCTGTTCTGTAAGTGAACGTCTCTTTTAGTTCCAAATTGATTCCTTTTTTTAATTATTTAAACCCATTAACAAATATTTCCTCCAAATAACTGGCAGCAAGAAGCGGTGGCTGACTTCTAGATTCGTTTCAATTAAATACCTGCTTATTCACCCGGCCGACGCGAAACATGCGAGAGCGGGTGAATCGAAGTCTCAAATCTAGTAAGTCGGTGACACTTTAGAGTCCAAAAATGTAAGGTTGTACACCTGCTATGAATCGCTATTGTTTGTATATTTAAATTTGTGAACCCAAATGCGCATACTGCGTGACGCACTTCTCAGTGAGCGATTTTAGATTTGTGAACAATCCTTAGTAAAGATTGGAGAGAACGAGTTAACCAATCGTCTTAATTTGCCGGGCTATGTGGGACAATTTAAGAATTTATAAAAATTTCTGTTTTTTTTGTTTTGTTTTTTTATGCAGAAGTCGCGATGGGACGAACTTTTTTGCAACGTATTCGATGCCGGCATCTACTCGTCAGCAACTGTCGATTCACAGTTGGATAGAAGCGTCGGTATCGGCAAGCTCAATGTAGCAAAAGCAAGTGTCACGGCGCTTTGCAACACAGCTGTGCGCGCGTGCACAGCTAAGAAGACGGCACCTAATTTACTCTGGTGAGTGCAAAACATTTTTCTACAGCCGCCTCACAAAAACGCCATACACCTTTCTTTCATAAATAAGCCGTTTTAATTGGCATAGATGCGAACTAACATAGCCACTCCGTGCTTTGACATTGCGCGTTGTCAGCTTGCATCCTACCAACTACGTCACAGGAGGGCGCCCGCGAGGTGGCGCCTCCGAAATATCTCGTCGCCAATAGCGTCACATATCCGGTATGCAGGATGAAATCAAAGATATATATTACAACTTGGTACAGGTAAAAAATAAAGTACACATCAGCGTAGAAGAGACAAGAGAAGAATGAATAACATTGGTGATTAAATCATGAACAGCTTTCTGTGGCGTATCGAAATTAAAACGATGTTTGCCTGCGTACCGGAACTTCTAAAGTTCAGGATGGCGACGTCCGAGTTAAGCATGATCTATATAAATGTTTTTCAAGTCGCACCCGTGAAAACCATATCTAGCCAACGACAAACTGAAGAAAAAGTAAA
Organism: Ixodes scapularis; assembly: GCF_016920785.2. Lineage (NCBI taxonomy): Eukaryota > Metazoa > Arthropoda > Arachnida > Ixodida > Ixodidae > Ixodes > Ixodes scapularis. The sequence goes on from NW_024609836.1 coordinate 62,454,024, forward strand.
GGCTAGAAGCATAATGGCACATATAAAACTAGATAAAACACGTCACCGCTGACGCGTTAAGAAAGCAAGGAGATAAAAACTTACAATGCCTGTCAAAGAGCCCGTTCATGCCGGACAGAGTTACTGGACGAGCAGAAATTCGGGCGGTCCCTTCCATTACTATACTTTGTTTCAGCTTCGATCCGAGCGCGGCCGATGTTTTGAGCCGAAGAGCCAATCAAAGAGCGCAAAAAGCGCAGCGTCATGGCGTGCTCTCTGCTCTTGATAGGACTAGCCGGCAGAGGAGCGCGCACAGGGACACGGCGAATACCGGCTGGTCCTATCAACTGCAGAGAGCACGCCATGACGTTTCGCTTTTTGCGCTGTTTGATTGGCCCTTCTGCTCATAACATCGGCCGCGCTCGGACCGAAGCTGAAACGGAGTATAACAACCGTGGCAAACATTAGAAGAAGCCGACGTAAGCGATTGTTCGGGGACAACGAGAAATAGAAAACCGGAAATAAATAATCGTCAGAAACGCGTACAAAACGTCGTCGTAACGTCCCCCAATAACGATCATCACGCGGCTCCGCCCTGTACATCAAGTTACTGATGATCTCCGAAAGATGTCAGTGTGCCTACGGGCCGCTACACGGACGTAGTAAACCGGACAAACCCGGATCGTCGTTAACGACGAGCCCATGAGAAGCCATAAATAAAAAAGGGGAACATCGATGTGCAGTTGTATACTACGTTCACCCCCAAGCTCAAAGTGCACGGTGGAAACCCCGTCCTCTTTGGAGCAGTCATACGGCTTTCTTTGGTCACGTGATCACGCTCCCGTCCATAAACCCTCACGCAGATAGTGGGATCACGTGATGAGAGGGAGGCGGTTGATTGGTCGAGAGCGGGCGTAGCTCCCACCGCACTCTCAACTTAGGGGTGAACAGAGTAGCATATACGCGAGAGGGGTGCATCAGGAACCTCGAGGTCTTCTGTACTGCCCAGTACCCCCTCCCCAAAAAGAAGCGATGCATTCATCTCAATTGTGGGAGATCTCGCCGTCAGATAGCGGAAAACTCGAACCCTCGTACTTGATCAAACAGGTCGTTAACGTCAGCCGGTACGCGAGTCAAAGAGAGAGGGACCAATTCTAAGTGTGTGGTGCAGACGAAAGGAAACGAGTAGCAGGGAGGACATCGTTCTTCTGGGGTTCGTGCGAGATGCGATCCTCCGACCGCGTCTTCTGAGTCGCACACCCGTACTCTTATGCCCTTTCCTTGGCAGACCCTCACCCAATTCACATATCATAGTTGCTTTTCATAAGTAAAACTGTGCTTCGTGTATGTTTAGAAGGCAGGAAGTTATTTGGCCCCAATGGGTATCTGGTGTCTCAGCTGTAGATGAGAAATTTAGCCGATGCAGTAGCACTGCTCGCCTAAAGCCTTTGACGTGAATCAGGCAGTTGTGGTACGCGACCCCACGCCGGTACGACTCTCACCAGGATCGAAACGGACAGGGGTAAGGATTGAACCCAGGGTCCCTGTGTTCCGCAGCTCGAGCTTTCGCTCCATGCGCTCCGAGCCGCGGTGTGCTTTACACACATTCAGGGGTCGTTGTTGAAACGTACCTTATTTTTTCACACACCTGACTTAACGGCCTCCTCATTTGGTTTGGAGCCTCGTGTAAAACGACTTTGAGAGGGCGGAATTGTAGCTGGCACGTGACACCTGCAAGGCCAGAGCATGCAACCGACGAGAGGGACGGACTCTCTGGCATCTGTGAAGAATACCAAACCAAAAAAAGATGTAACTGTGAAACAAGAAGTTACCAAGCAACTTATAGACATGAAACTGATCCGACCATCCTACAAAATATAACTCTGGCAGGTGGGGGTCCGTCCTATCCGCTAGCCGCCTGGACACTCCACCGCGAACCATTTCTGCAACGTTTGGGTGCCGTGACCTCACGTAACCTTTCGGCTGGTTCAAGGAGTAACCTATCCGCAAATTAAAAAGTAACCTCGCTCCCCGCCTCTTTCCAAAAGCAATAAAAAAAACGGAAAAACTTTTTTGAAAAACAAGACAAAGCAAGAGTGGCGAAGTTGGTGGGAAGGAACGTCGAGACGTGTCTGCTGAGAATATAACGCCGACGCCGGGTGTAGTAAGACCGCAAAATAGCCCCGCTGCTGCGAACAGAAAACGTGGAGACGTCATCCGGAAAAGCGCGTATAGTGGGGCCGTCTATTTTTGGCGCACGTTCCTGATTCAAGTTCAACTTTACGTTACTCCTTCAGGAGGCAAGTGTCCGAAGAGTGGAGCAAAAATAATGAAAAAGAGGCAGGGCAATACAAGCGGTCAAGGTTGGCGTTCCCCGTGGAGTTATTGGGAATCGCTACGGGAGAACGGGCGTATAACGTATTTCTCAAATACGAGTACACTTTGCAAGAAAGTTTGACGTATACACCGGTGTGTGTATTGCCGCTTGCTCACGGAGTAATACCATGGAACAAATCTAGGGCCCTGATAGGCTTACTTGAACGTCCCGCTCTTTCGTAAGCAGAAGACGACAATGACCCTTCCGCGCTCGTTGTTTCTTGTTTAAGATGAGAAGACAGTTCTCACCGAGGACGGCGGCGGGTCGCCCTTTTCCGAGGTGCAGTGGCGGACGGCGGGGTGTATCACTGGGGCGCGCGTTAAACCACCCGACCCCCCTCGTTCACGCCGCTTCGCGGCGACAGTCTGCCGCCGGTACATTACAAGGCGACACGAGTGGCGCGGCTGAGGATAGCTGTTTTGCGGTAAACAAAAGGCTCACTGAGGTGCGCTTTAACCCACCTGACTCCTCTCGTTCACGCCGCTTCGCGGTGACATTGTGCGGCGGCACGTTACAAGGCGACACGATGGGGAGTTGCTCACGATAGATATTTGGCGGTAAACAAAAGGCTAGTTTTGGTCGTGAATACAAACCTCAACACTCCGTAATGAAGCCCTCAAAGCGTTTCGGGCCCAATCCGCGTGTAGAATCAAAGCATCAAGATACCGGCGTCGGTTCCGGAAGGCTGCAAGCCCAGCGAAGCAAGCTGCCAGCCAGCAAGTTCTCAAGGCGGCATCTCTATATCCGAGGCGGCATCTGTGTACGCGTGAGACACTGAAGAGGAAGTGCGTTTAACATCTCGGCGAGCGTATTTAATTGTGACGTTCCTCAAAAAAAGGCCTATCAGGTACCCCCGGATACACCCCAGGGTTTTACTCCGTGAGGAAGCAACAATACGAACCCGGGGAGATTTTAAATTTGTTGCTGGGGAACTTATGCATAGCCCATCCGTCTATAACTAGTATGTTGCACGCCACTGTGACCACGCACTTCGTCAGAAAAGTAACGGATCGACTTCTACATGACGCTGTAGTAGTGAAATTGTAACGGTTTTTTTTTTTCTTTTGGGGACCCAGACACGATTCTATTGGGGAACGCGTGAAAAGAAACCATTTTGTTATGCTACTGTAGTCACTCAAAAGCATAAGGATTGCAGGGCATGACTTAATGTATTCCCTCTTCTTGCTTTGTCCCTCGCTGTTCTAATCGGTTATTTCTCCAAACTCTTGGACCGCGCAGCAAGGTGTTTAGGAGACGCACAACATGTGTTTTTTGTTGACTGGTTTCCGTGAAACATATACCGTGATCACTAAAAAAGCACCTTATCCCCACAATATACCCTGGGGCATAGCCAAGAAGAAAATCAGTTCTGCAGTAAGCATGAGGCACATTCAAATTGGTCATTACAGTACATTGGGCGCAACACCTGAAAACATCACCAGTACAGACTAACGCAAGCCGCGAGAACTAAAAAAAAAAAGAAACTAAGTTTGTATGGGATGATCCATTTGTTTTAGGACATCGCACCACCAGACCCTGACTCCCAACCCACCTTCTGACGATGGCACCAAACGATGAAGACCCAGACAGCGGTTCAACCGGGTTCATCTATATATTCTTTATCAATAACTCTCATTCTTTCTCTATCTCTCTCTCTCTCTTTATCTCTCTCACTCTTTCTGACTCTTGAATGCCAATCAAGGTCGGCTGGGGCCCTTATGAATGCCACCGAAGGGTCTGGCAGCACCTGGCTGATGTGGAGGCCCGACGCTCGAGGACGTGGGAAGGCCGTCGGCAAGCAAACGAAAGGGACTCGGCAAACTGGGGTCGACGACAATGGGACATCTGAGCGGGACAAGCCGGCACGGAATGGACAAAAGAAACGAGATCACAAACAAAGAGGGATAGGAGGTAGAAGGACGGCTGTTGACAGTCGGCTGAGAATGCGTTTGTGTGTGGGATGACGTGTTTCGGCCGTTCTGCTGGACAAAGGCGACGCAAGCCGGCCTAATTTCGCTTCGGTCCGGTCTTCCTTTCATGCCGACTGAATAACGTCACTGATTCCTACTTTCAGGTATATGATATACTTTAACACGCGATACCGTGATGCAGAAAAGGCAAAACAACTTTTCCTTACGAAATACTTAAGGAAAAACTTTAAAAAATTGGATGGTTGAGAGTGGCTGTATGTGTATATATAGGATGCTTGAGAAATAAACCAGTTAGCTGACCATTTTTTACCACCTGAGACTGGGTGGAAGAAACACGACGACTTCTCTGTGTTTGAGACGTCGTCGTGTTTCTTCCACCCAGTCTCAGGCGGTAAAAAATAGTAAACTTACACCAGCTCGCCTGCGCCCTAGCTGTTTTTTTCAGTTAGCTGAGTTTGGTACGTTCCCTTCTCTGTCTGTTCTTTCGACTAAAAGATTTTTTTTTTACTTCTCTACATTACCGTCTCAGGAGTGAAACGACAAGATTAGCTCCCACCAGCTCTCCTGCGCACTCACAACCTTTTCACTCTTACTTTTAAGCCACGGTCACACTACAAATGCGTCGTAAAAAAGACAGTCCGCAGGCAGTAGGGAGTTTTAGGAAACGGTTTTCTCACATCCGATACGAAACGATAAGCGTTCCGGTACGCACTGCGCATGTTCGAGTCTCCTGTGGCCACGCATGCGCAGTTCGTACCGGAGGGCCCATCGTACCGTATCGGATGTGCAAACACGGTTGCCCAAAACTCTCTATTGGTCATCTAAAATCTGTCTGCAAACATGCTCGTACCATACTGGCATCATCCGTGCAGCGAACAACGTGTTTTTTTAAAAGATGTACGAGCAATGTGGATGCGGCTCTAGACGCCGCAGATGATCATCCTCAGGAAAATTCATAATGCGTGTGACTTCATTTTTTTTATGGTGGTACTGCTGCTTTTATACGCCGGCTATGTATTCCATTTGCCTTATAATCGATACGTTGGCCCTGGTCGTTGACAGGCTTCAGAGAAACAGGTCGTGCCCAGCCCCAGTGATCAGAGAGAGATAATTAACGAGACGAAAACACCGCAACGCATATGATTACCAGAGGGCCTTAAATTTGAAATTGATTATTGGAGACCGGCATTTAATAAAAAAAATTTCTAACCCTAAAGGGAGGACGCGCTTCGAACTTTCAGCTAAGCATCCATCTTAGCTGACTCCTTTTCGAAAGATGGTGCTACATATCTCGTTCTTCCGGATCGGCATGATGCATCATCTGTCCGCAATTTACGTGGTTCGCAACAGGTTGCCACTGTGTCTTGACCCCGCGAATTCAGAGACGTCCTGGCGGTCCCGCCAGGCAAGGACGTGCCCTCGAGCAGACGCCCGTCAATAGGCGGCAGCACCATGACCCCGATCCCCGGGCAGAGCTCGGATTCGCGTCGCCAATGTACCGACCTCCGCGTCCATCATCCTTGCCAGAGACGCCGAGGCGAATGGGACTGTCACGGACGGACGTCAAAACAATCCAACAACTCTTGAGAGGGCAGCTTACTCCTTGATGTAACGCGCAAAAGCACACGCATAGATAGTCAAAAAAGAAATCAATGAGAAAGACGCGAGCGAGGGACACTCCTAACCCGTTCTTTGACGCGCAGAGTGCACGAGAGAGCATTCGCCATACTTCGTACAATCAGCTAGGAGCAAAAGGGTGGTACTCCATCCACCTGCCAAAACCGACGACGGCAATCAGGTTTAGTTTTGATTTTCTTGGTCCCATCTTTCTTTGTGTTTAACACGGCGTCAACTGTTGCTATCTATCACTGCCTGTCATCCTGTTTTCGTATATGGAGTCACTGGTTGGTGGCCAATTTCGGGTATGGCGGGGCTTTTCCAGACAGCATATTATATTCAGTACGTTGGTTATAACCTATATACCAAGGTCCTATACCCTTTTTCCCCTCAAGTCCTAACTCACTCCGTGGCTACAGAGCTTTGAGGTGACAGCGAGCTTCCACAATGCTTTTGCAACGAGCATTAGACGCCATCACGATTGCTGGCAACAAATATACAGCATATTAGCACCCTATTAGTGTGAACACTTTTTGAGCATGGGCTACAAACAACGGACCCAAATCTGGTAGCCGGTTTTATGAGGCGAAAAGAAAAAAGGTGGTGCTGGACACCAACATAAAGAATGCGCTTTAGGAAGAACCGAACCATTTTTCTCAGCGCATTTTGTATTCTTCAGCCGCCGGTTAACGGGGCAATTCGTTTCTGGTTCAAAAAGAAATATATTGCTGAAACATTGTTTAAAGCAACAGAGACAAGGTCGGAAAAATGTTTGCGAGCAGGGATGTTTTGCAATGGAGCAACATTGGAAGAATTCCACAGATATGCTCAACTACTGCTGTGGAACAATATAGTGTTAATCTTAGTTTATACGAGTAAACTGCACACCCGTAACAGCTTTGCTTAACAATATCGGTTGCTGTCGATTGGCTAGTCAAGTTTCATTTATGTACATTCAATAGCCCACACAATGTCAAAACTGAGCTACACTTCTCTTCTAGATATTTGTGATGATATTTACACCTGGACCTGGGCTGGTACGGTAGTGACCGTAATGACATTGGAAGTAGAGCTTTCGCTAAGAATTGCCATTTGTGCATACGTGCTCGTGCTCTAAAGTCTCCCTTTCGCATTTGAACGAAGTTCTTTGCCTGACAATCATTCACCGGTTTCTGTCACACGGTGAAAGAAGTGACAGAACTGCGGAAGTGACAATAGCAAACGCGACCTGCAACATCCTGCTTTCCTTAACTAATATGATACGTGACACGAGCGTGACGCCAGTCATCCATCAAGCTAGACAAGTCACCCACGAAGGACGCACCGACAGGGTTGAGGTCAGGAAATGCTGGCCTTGCCTTGCTCCGGTGCATTCCGTCGCCCCCTTTAACCCTTTTCACGCTTCCTCTCCCCTCTACCACCCTCTTCCCACATCTTTTACAACCCAGCTCTAAGATCTCGACAGCTGCTAGTGCGGTATATGTGTGTCCTCCAGACGTAGAGAGGGCTGCAAGACATTGAGGGAACCGCCCAAATACTTCGATGAATGTTCTTCCAAAAGCAGTGCCGCGAACGTTCCTTGAAGAGTATGTAAAGCTATAAAACCTGCATAACTTGCTTTTGACAGACGCGTTTATGTTGGTAGAGCTTTGAATGGAAGACCTGGGAACTGCTCTACGACAGCGAGGTCAAAAAGGTGCACCTAGTTACAGGTTCAGTTAAATATCATAGAAACGGTCCGTGGGCACTTGATTGTTCAGAATGACGGCTAAGCTATAGCACGAAAACACACAACACCCGCTTAAATCGAAACCGGTTGCGGTGGAATTCGATCTCTCGACGTTTATGTTTGCAATTTGAACTGAGCCCATGAACCGTAACGCAAGTCACACTCCAGCGATTCGAGCCGTTTGTCTGCCTTAGCACGCTGGGTCAACAACCCTTTATTACCCAGTGGGAGAGCAGTCTGCCTTAAAATAGTGTGTGATGTCTCCACTGAATAAGAGTTATTTTGGGCAGCGTAATTTAACTGCTTATTCTGGCGATCCTTACAGAAGGCCACGCAATGGTGGCTACTCAAACGGACGCCGTTGTGCGACGCAAGGTCATATCAGAACCGAAAAGGGTAAGATTTCAAATGGAAAACATCGCCATTATATTTGTAAAAAAATAAACAAAGAAGCGATCTGTTAGGTAGCACGCTTAGTAAACAGCATTTATCTTTCGTCAGCGTCGCAAAGAAGACGCTGTACTCTGGTACAGGTTAAGATAAGCAGGGCAAACCACTCCCGCAAGGCCCTAGACACTTTCCGCTTTAGCATAGGGAACGCTGGTGAGGAGGCGATTCCTCTCTCGCCTCCTCTCTTGCGTTTGCTATGTTAAAGTGAATTCAAATGAAGAATTTATTTGAGAGTTTCCCTCCTTTATGGCTGGCAGTCGGCCTTTTTACTTGCAACAAGGTAAGCATTTGCCTTTGAAAAATACGACTGACTGTATTGCGATTCCTTGCGTTCCACCCAGACTTGTGCTCGTTACTTGAAAAATGTAATGGATTACAATTACAAACTACCGAGCCTCAAATGTAATGGATTACCGTTACAAATTACTTTCGCTGAAAAGTAACGGATTACTTTACTCGTTACCCAGGCAGCACAAAATTTTGGCCAGCCATCAGCCAATGGCCGTTATTAGGCTGGCACCTGGCTGGCCAGCCTGGCCACCAACAGGCAGCTGGCCACTACGACAAATGACTGGTTCTTTCATTCCAGGCCACCAATGACAAAAATATCTCCGTTAAGAGGTTGGTCACCAACTGTTCGGTCATTGCTGGCTACCAATGACAAAAAAAAAATTCGGAGAAAGGGGCTGTCCACAGACTGGCTGTTTCACCCCTTGCCACTGATGATAAAAATGAGTTTGGTCACAGGCCGGTCATCAACTGTTCGATTCATCGCTGGCCACCAATGACAAAAATGTGCCGGGAAAGGGGCTGGCCACAGATTGGTTGTTTTTCCCCTGGCCACTGATGACAAAGATGTGTTCGGTAACAGGTCGGTCACCAATTGTTGTATACGTTACAAATTACTCTCCGGTTACTTTCCGCGTACACTTGTCCAAAAGACAACAGAAACAATTTTGATATTTTTCAAAAATGTTCTGCAACCACTACATTTCATTTCTCATACGCCCGTATTATGCTAGTCCTTGAAAAATTAAAATATTGTATTTAAGAGAAATAATGTAAGTGCACTTCGTTCACCTGTAAGCTGACAAGGCACCGAAAGCTGCAACCACACCCGCCATCCCGCTAGCTTACGGCCTCCGGCAATGATCCGTGGAATTGTGCCAACAAAGCTAGCGGTGCGCATGCTCAGTAGCAGCGTCTACCTCCGCTACGAGATTCGGAGCTAAAGAAGCGATCTACGAAAGCTCCCTTTTGACCCGGGTGTTTCGCCAGTTATTCGCAAAAAAACAAAACAAAAAAACTTGGTTCTATAACATTATAATGTATCGCCAATGCAGAACGCATGCAGGTATTTTAGTTTACCTTGATGTGTTTCCGTAGATTAAAGTTTGTTGTTTTTGCTGATGACAATGTGTGTTGTTTGGCAAGCACAGTATGCAGTGAAACTTTAGGTTTCCGTTCTCCTTAATGCCCCGAATTTTGAACACCTTATTAAGAGATGGCCATGGAGACGACGGACACTCCACGACCGAAAACTCGACCAGTCAGAGAAAAAAAAGCGGTTACGGATTATCAACCGTTCATCGGTTCTCACTTTCATACCAATATTCGTGGAGGCCAGGGGAGGGGAGTGCATAAAGAGCGAAAGAAGCGGTGGCAATCGGTCTCACAAAACAATAGAGGATCACACTACTTTTGCGCGTGCTCTCTCTCTCTCTCTCTTTCTCTCTTTCTGTCAGCACTCCTAAGATGTACTACCCCTCCCCCCCCCCCCCCTTTAATGTTGACAGTTGACTGTAAACTGAGGAGTGGACTCGACCACCATGCCCAGACAAGTAAACCAAAAGAAGTATCGTTCGTACCCTCGAAGGCGACGCTTTTAGCCTTGAGGCGGACACTTTTCAGCCGTGCCTCAAGAACGTGCTAGAATACAGTAGCGCACATCAAAGACAAAGAGAATTTGACCCCCTCGCGCGAGGCTACATCCTCTGTTACGCGAGTTGTGAACCAGCGAATCGAGGGTGTACGGACCCGCGTTTGACGTCTGTGCAGGTGGCGGAAGACGTCGAAGAAGTTGGAAAAAGCGGAACGGTGTAAAAGACAAAAAACAAATAAACACGAAGAGCTTTCTCCTGCCGAGAAGAAAAACACGATAGAAGGCGACGGAGAGCCTACTCGGCGTTGTTTTTCTTAATTTTTGTCTTTTGTATAGTTCTACACTCCTTGCCCGTTTTTCTAGTGGTTCTGGTGACTGCATGGTCACACAAAAAATCGTGTTTTCTCTTCGGCTATTCTCCCCTCCTTATGTTTCCTGGTTTGTTGAACTTGCTCTCTTTATGCTGCTGAATGTTCTGCTCGTATTGCTCCAGTTACTCTATTATGCTCATATTTTTAAAGAAGTAACGAGTAATTAAAGTAATCCGTTACCGATATTTTGTAACGCAATTACAATACCAATTACTTCCGAAAAAAAGGAACGTGGCAATGCCAAATTACTTGCAAAAGTAACGGATTACTTACCAAGTCTGGTTCCACAACGCGTTGCTCGGACATCATGGTTACCTTAGCAACCATCTCATCGTTATGGGCGCAAAGCGGTCGTATCGCAGTCTGTCCTACCCAAGCGCAGATATCTGAATCATATGCTGTTTACTGGGCTGTCTACAGGTGACCGCAACGCCCAAGTTAGGTGGTGTGGGGACAAAGAAGAAGCGATCCAGGAGGCACGTGCACGGGCGGGGCGCGGGCTTGGTGCTGGCTCGACGAGGCAGTTCAACTCAGGGCGCGAATAAAAGCGGAGTTCACGTCCTACACTGGCGCCCAATGTGTAGGACGTGACCTCCGCTTTTATTGGCGCTTTGGTTCGAAGCGCCTAGTCGAGCCAGCACCAAGCCCGCGCCCCGCCCGCGAACGTCTTTCCCGGATCGCTTCTCCTTTCTTCCCCCAACGGGCACCCCTAACTACAGTTAAATCAGCCTTAAAGTTACGCCCAACCGTAGTTTTCACGCTATATACCTCGGACAGCCATTTCAGAACTAAAGAGAACGGGTGCGCAGCTTTGATGGCCAATCAAGATGGGCAAGCGCACGCGCGCACGTAGCTTTGACTGCATAGCCACAGTAGTCCTAAAGTATAGTGTATAAGGGTACTAGGGTATAAGAAAAAAATAATACGGCTCAAAGAGTAAAAACTTAGGCGAGCTGGTGAATACATTTCACAAAATATTAAGACGGCATGTGTGTATCCGTTTTTGTCCTATTTTCATGTCTCGGCTTGAAGTTTGGAAGGTTTTAGGTGGCGCCTGTTGTCGATCCGCCATTTTAGAAATAACTAGTGTCACCCGGCGTAAAACGAGGTTCGAAAATTTAGAGAAAGAATTAATGCGTTCATTAGGAATGCGAGGAAATAATCGTCTAAGAACGAACATGGGAATAAAAAAGATAAGCCACAATAGCCACACAAAAAAAATCTTTGGGGGGAAACACGATTGAACACGTGCTCACGTGGCTGCACACCAGAACGTCTTGAACCGAGATTTCCAAAAATGGTTCATTTCGTACAGTCAAAACACCGTAAAAAAGGCGAGACATAAAGAAAATAAAGCCTCCGAAGGGGCAGTACGCAACATGGGGGCAAACGACGTCTCCTGTTTTCGCAGATGTCACATACGGACGCACTATTTGCGGCTGATATGACTCTACTGCCTCCATATGCTCCTCTTGTGGCCCTCCCTTCCCCCTACTCTGGAGAGATGTCTAACGACCGACGACGGAACATATCCCTCCGGCTCACTGCCCCCCCCCCCCCCTCCCAACCACGCACACACACACAGGTGCACCCTCCTTTTTTTCCGGTTTAAGCCGTTGCATTAAAATTCCGACGCTTGCGACATACCGGAGCAAGGCATCGTTTGTTTTGGCCTTCATGTCGCGTTGATGGACGTGCGGTGGCGCTAACGAGGTGTGCGCCCTAGAGTAACTGTATAGGCTCTGCTTGCAGAGCCAGAGTATCGCGTTCCTTTTCCTTTCGCCGCCATCTCCGTATTGGTGGAGGAGTGGTCACGTGCGCAGAACTGGATCCGACCTTCGTGCGGGAAAGTGGCCTTCCAGAGCGCCGCGAGTTTCGGGGGAACATATTTTCCGCTTTGAGTTCGCCAAATACAGATCCTAGACTAAAATCGAACGAACCGAAAGCTTCTTAAGTCATTGAACATTATGTGCGTCAACTGGGTACAATACAATCCTGTTTTTTTTTTTTTTTTTATAACGCGAGCGATGTTTTAGGACATCCGTTTCCAAGGTATGGGAAGCAGACGACACGGACGACGATCGCGTTGCTCGCATCTGCGGCTCTCGCGGAGTGATACGCGATTCCCGACCGGCACATCCGGCCATTTTGGCGAGTCGGCGAGCTCTCGTGCAAAACCGAGGGGACGGCGTTTTCGTCAGCCCCTGCGTCATTTCGACTTCACTTCACACGAGACCCGCAGGATCCGCGGGTGCGATTTGTGCAATCGAGAGGGAAACAGGAAACGACGGGACAACGATGACGGCGCCTGCACGGCTCGTCGCCGCACTATTTTCCTTACGCAGCGCGCCGCAGCACGCCACAGCACGCCGCCTCGCGTCTGCGCCTTCGCGTCCCCTGCAAAAACCGACCGTGGCTTCCCGCAGTGCATGGCTCCAGAATGGCACCATTGCGGTACTCTGCTCCGCAAGCGGAGCATATGCAGTTACTTTAGTGCGCCCCGGCTCGCCCCGAGGAAGTTCCGGTGCTGCACTTTCAGCTGTAGTCACATGGCAGCTTAAGCATTGCCGGGCGTGACGAGTCTATCGCAGCTTATTAACAGGTTCTTACCGCTCCTCAACCAACGAGACTGGGGCAACAGACGATAAGAATGCCACAGAAGGAATCGCGAAACGCGAGGAGTAGAGATACGACGAGTCGCACCCTTTGCTTCTCAAACTGTCAGCGACTGTATACACAGCGTACTTCTATACTTCTGTATAGACCAACTAGACCCTCTGACGTCAGGCCACTCCTGTGGCGCTGCCGTCGGCACCGCGGACGCGCAGGAGCGCCGCCCCCCCCCCCCCCCCCCCCCAACACACACACACACACAAACACAAAAAAACGGCCACAAGACTGGCAACAAAAATCAAAAGAAAAGACAAAACAACCTATACCATATAAAAATTGTTTACTCAAGAGGAGAGCGACACAACGCAACCAATACGCCAAAACAACAAAAAAATATGTAAGACTACGGAGCAGCAATATCGGGTTCACAGAACGCGGGTATGAGATGCCAGCTGGCGAAGTCACAAAAAATTTGATTCGAAGTATTTGGACTGTATTTGGACTGTGTTTGTACTGAGTCACAGAAGAGAAGACTCGGAACTCACTAGACATAGCAAACGCCAACAGCAGTTTCGGCAAAACTATACTGCCATTTGTGGGCAAGGTTATGAGCGAGTCGAAATGATAAATCAACGCCCCCGCGGGGCAGTCTCTTCGTTTGAAGGATCGCTATGCCACCCCTGGTTACACTGGACTGCCCCGTGTAAGCGAGGATTAATGAACTAAGCACGGATACATTGTACATCACGCGTGGTATGCGTGATGAAAATAAGAAGTAGGAAAATGATCCTAATCGAGTCTCTGCGCGAATCCGGGCTTGAACGGGTTCTTCCCCGTCTCCGTCTGTCTGGACTCGGCGTTGAAGCGAAGCAGAGTTGCAAATATTTTCTCTCCGTATAGTCACACAATCGTGGGAATTCATCATGGCATATACCAACCAAACACAAAACCTTCTGGGCACGTTGCATAGTCCATCTAAACAAAGCTCCCTGTGTCTCCGCACGCTGATATTATTTCGGCACGTCCTTCAGATTGCGACTGCATAAAACTCTACCCACGACGTGTTCCTTTTTCCTTTCTTTTTTTCTTTTTTACTTTTGTGCATTGGTCGTGGCGAATATTTTTTTAATCTGCGTCCATGTCAACAATCCTACGGGGGAGGACTACATCCCCTGAACGCAGCCCTTGTAGTAGCGAGTGACAGTTTCTCGGAAATCGATGCTGGGCTTTCGAGAAACGAAATAAGAAAAGGCCATTGTAGAAAATCTGGAGAACTTCAACGACCAAGCTACACTACTCCTCCGTATATTTCCGCCCCGTGTAGGTGGACAAGATATTTAATTTTGTTTTCATCGCTTATATTTGTGGTTCTCTAACCACTTACCCAGACCATGCCGATCAACTTCTAATAAAAATAATAAATGCATTTTTATATTTGCTGAGAACAAAAGAAACGCAGGACGTGGCGGGTTCCTAACATCTCATTATTCTTCGCGGCCAATGAGATTTTTTGGCTGATTAGAACGCCAAAGAACAAAACCCTAAGCAAGAAGCGCCAACATAATTATTGTCAGGTCCCCTGCGTATCTGAAGCTGTAAGTGGCCGCGTTTACAAGGATGCGACAGTAGCACATCGAATCGAGAGGGAACCAATCACACGCGCCCAGTCCCTCTGCTTCTTTATCTTCTAAGCCAATCACAATCGTCATGTGTCGAATCCATACGCTACAGTGCCATCCATGTATCCGTGGCTAGTTGCTTTAGTGCACTCTCTCAACGGGAGGACCAATCAATCACCTGCAATTTACAGAGTTCGTCTAGGAACGACGGAAGCGCGAAAGCATGGAGCTTGACTCCATGACGTCATCAACGCAGGGCTTATGAACGCTTTTTGTTTTTTTCAGTCGAATTGTTTATTGGGCGTCGCCACAAGCCGGGTGCGCTCCGGAGATTGCAGTGATTGGGGACCAGGGATGTCGCGAAGCTGAGGAGGTTCGAGGTCGATCAAGTTCGCCTTTCTCGAACCTTCCAACGCGAAGTGTGACAAAACGTTCGACTGAAGTTCGACTTTTGTGCGCAGGCGTGAAAATTTGTTGAACACGAGTTGGAACCACCCAGCGGAATTAAAATTTAATATTTTTTTATTTATTGCTTCACTGGTTCGCATTACTCACTAACGATATCATTAGGAGTACCTATATACAACTAACGATATCATTGAAAGTATATATTTTTGCTTTTGTATCTTGCAAACATCAGTAGTCATTTTATGAAATGTAAAATGAACTACTTCATTCGTGTTTTTGTTTTCTTTTTTTTTTAAGGTTAGAATTTTCGTGTAGCAGCCGGGCAACAGATTCGATAGGTCTAACTTCGTCGAACTTCGCAAAAAGGTAGAGGATTCGTTGAACCAGTCAAACCTCGAACCTCGGGTCGACAAATGTTCGCGACATCCCTAATTGGCACGCAAGAGTGCTGTGCGGGAAAGTAGACGCACAGGCATTTTTTTGTTTGAAGTAAAAGAAATGGTGGCCAAGAACTGTCTTAATGTCCCAACGCGCTCTTAGCAACGAGGTGTTTCGGTGGTGCCCTCTTAAGGTTTGTAACCATGACGTCATTACCAGGATTCTCAGTTACAAATAACAAATTCCATGCAGTGATGAAAAAAATGGCGGCGCGAGCTCGTAGTCATTGCCTTGCTAAGTTAAAAGCCTGATATTGCTCTATTTGCGTCGATGAAAGCGGAACTATAGTCCTATTCAAAACGCCGAAGTGAGCGCTTGGCCAACCGAGAAAGGCACACAACAGCGACGTGTTTTGGTTGCACACGTCGTCAATGGTTGCTCACAGTCGCCAGTACTCGAGCCTCTGCGAAGGTATGCTGACTTTGTGTTTGCTTCTTCGAGCTTCGGGACGTCGTCTGCTTTCGGGCAAAACGACACCCGTCTGGAGGCAGACGACGTCCACGGGAGCTTCCGGATGAGTTGTTTGCAGGTCTGCGGTGTTGTCGAGTTGACTTATACCTGGCCGCGAGCCGTGCTTCGCAACGAGCGACTGCACTTGACTCGACGCCCGTACGAGTGTTTGTTACATTGTGGTTAGGGTGCGTCATAGGCTGTCCGTCTCCTTGACATCCATTGCTGTCAGCGGCTTCGAAGACAAACGTGCCGATCGTTGTCTGCGACGCTTCGTGTTCTTGCTGCTACGTTCAAGTTGTTTTTCAAAGCGTTTAAGTTCCGAACGAATGACTCTATCCTTTTAGCCTTCATTAGTGAGGTTTAGTATTGCGTATAACAGAAAACGCAAGCGCTGTGCGTTAGCGTTCGTTAGCTTTCCGTTCTCCACGCTGCGCATGCGCAAATTCGCGCCAATTCAAGGCAGCAATTTGGGCTCCGCACACGCGCAGTGTGGAACACGCAACGCCAACGCAAACACACAGGGCTTGCGTTCGCTCGTATACGCAATACTAAAACTCCCTATCATTCGGAACGCCAAATGAAAACGCAGATACCCAAAACTAATCAAGTCAATGCTGATCAAGTCAAAGCTAATCAAGTTAAAGCTGATCCAGTCAAAGCTGATCAAGTCAAAGCTGATCAAATCAAATTCGAAAATAAACATCCTGGGAGCCCCAGAGTAGCATCTGATGCTTCGCTAAGAGCCTATAATTATGTCCCTTTTTTTCTTGGAGGAGTGTGTTTATGATTCCCTAACGCTTTCCTTTGTAGCGAACGCTGACAATTTAGGGAAACAAATATAATTTTAATTTATATGTCTTACACTGGATTAAACATTTACCTTTTTTTTTACCAACTAAAATGGCATTTACATTGGTGAGCTCACTTTGGCACTACGCGCTTCAAATGTAAAAAACAAAAACAAAAAAAAAGGCCTGACAGCAGATGAAACGAAATCTGGTGCCTCATATTCACACGCCAGAACTAACCAAGCCCTTTTCAAAAAATAAAACAAACAGCCCGCCTGCAAAGAGGGTAAGCACGTTTGGACGATAAAAAGAGTACTGGAACAGCCTATACATCACAAACAGGTCCCAGGGTGCGTGTTGGGAAATCCCCGTGGACTAAACCCACGGCAAATCTCCTGACGCCCCGATATGGGCCTATTTTAAGCGCTTCTGAACCGCGCTTTTCCGCAACGCACGCCGCAGCTTTCAACCTTAGCCACCCATCGGTATATGGGGAAAAAGAGTGGAGTCGGCGGGCGAGGCCAGTCTTGTTCACGCTACTCGAAGGAACTAATCGATTACAATTACTCTTGCTTAAAAACTTAAATTGGACTGCTTGATTACTTGAGAAGTATGTTGGTCGTTACTCGAAATAGTAACCCTTATACTTTTTCGACTACTTCAGATTTTCAGAACGACAGATTTTTTTGCCGATTAGAGAACGTGTCATTCGTACTGTTTCATTATTGAATTAGGATCGCCGAAATATGAACTACTTATCTTTTCAATCCACCAATTTGCGTAAAATCATTCTCCTGTCCGAGACTCGTTTGAGGATTTATTGGTATAGAAAACTCATAGAAACAAAAGGGTGACATTAAAAATAAGAAAGGAAAATATTTTCGGTTACAATTATTTTAGTACTTCCAAAAGTAATCAAAATACTCTTGCGACTACTTCCTAATAAATGTAATCAAATTATTACAACATTACCCCTAAAGTAATCGATCACAAGTAATTTTATTACCTGCCATGAGTACATTGTGTACAGGGCGGGCACTGAGGCTTGGGTTAACGCGTTTTAGTGGTTCCACGGCTATTAGCGGCTCCCATATTTGCCTATGCGCGTCGGAGCCCTCATCTTCACGTGTTTCTCGGCGCCATTGGCTCCATGGTGCCAGTGCCGCTATACGTCGCTTTGTCGGCACGCAGTTTTCTGGGTTTTTTTTTTTTTTTTTTTCTCTTTTACTGCCAAAATTTTGTTTATTGTAAATATCACCAGGGCGTTTGCCATGTACGTCGTCGCGTTCGTCCGTGTACACGTTCCTAAAAATATAATCGCTGACGACTTATTACAATGAGTCTCGGTTAAAAAAAGAACTCAATTAGATTACTCGATTTCTCGAAGAGGAAATTAATAAGGCGTATTCACTGGGCGCCATATTTGTGGGCGCTGTCTAGAGCGCATGCTCAGAACGAGCCCACATTAATAGGCTGCTAAGACCGGCAATCTTGAGGGTGCCGAATGCACGTTACAAAAGAACAGTGGAAGCTCGCCATCAGCACGCGCTCAGCAGTCGCGCACACAGCTATGGCCGCCAGTGAATACTTCCTATACACGTTTGCAAGAAAGGCTCCTGTGCGCTGCCATTTTGAGCGATGCTGGCGCCCCGTACCGTTTCCGCCATGCTGGGGTGCGCCAGGGGCACGTCAGTGGGGTGCGCGATGACAAGATGGTGCCGTTTGCTGCATCGCCGATGGCTAACGTTAGCGGCACACTTACTGTCTCGGAACGCAGGAGGAGGTGTCCACACAGAATCGTAGCATCACATATTGTAGGACGGGGCATCTTTCAGGGTTGGAGCTGACTCTATAACGATCGCAGCCTCTGTTCCTGCATGTTGTGGAAGCCAGAGCTGCCTCGAGCGCAGCCATCGTTTATGCAAAGGCCATGCGACTTGTGGCGGATTCTGAAGAGCGCCTTAAGACTTTAGATCTTTTTGAAATTTTTCTATTTGTTACCGGTTTAGGCATTTTATTTAATTATCCGTGCTCTTTCGCGGTCGAAGACGACACGTGTACGTTTTATACTTATTTTTTAAATTTCTTTCTGCGCTCAGTGGTGTGCGCTTCGGCGAGAGACGCTTGGCAACATTGTACGACAACCAGCGAACGTCCTGGCTGGAGAGTAGGTCCGCCTCACCTTGGCGCGCGGTTCGAGGTTAAGCCGGGATCCCACTTGCAAAGGTGTATTAGCGACGAGATTAGGGTGCCTACATGTCTGTCTGTCTCAGGGTGAAGACATCCATTGTTGCCCTGAATGTGCCAGCCCGTGACGCTCTCGCGCACTCGGTGCATGACTTGGGCGGTAAAATGGCGTCTATGCATTAGCCAAAGCTACGCGCTCGAGCTGGGTGACACCGCATAGCGCGCGCTTCAAAATGCATAAAAAAAACGATTGGGCGGAAAAATGGCTGAGATGTCACCACTCAAGCAAAAGCGCTCGTGTGTATGAAGGCACTCTAGACGAGATGTTTCGGTGGCGCCCTCGTTCGGCTACCTTTCGTGACGTCATTACCTTGTGAACAACAAGTTTGATGGTGTCCGTAATGGGCGTGGTGGAAGCCTGAAATCATAGCGGTTTCAAAACAACACTGCCAACACCGTCAAAATTGAAGTTTTTGCATTCCTCTTATTTCCGTCCATGAGACATTCTTTGTTGACGTCATAGTCAGCATTCGGCCAATTGTGGTGGGCCGACCACAGCGACGCTTTCTATCGCTCACGTCGCCAATAGGGAGTATAGAGCTTTCCAATGTTTACAAAATCACAGTCCAGCGTGCGATCTTGACAGCCCAGCACGTGCGTGTTCGTCGCTTCTGAAAGCGAGCAAAGCACGCGCCATACGCGCGAACACTGAAAATGGCACCGGTCACACGCTCCTTTTTGTAAACTTCTATTCACTGGCGGCCATATCCGTGTGCGCTGCTGCTGAGCGCGTGCTGACGGCGAGCTTCCGCAGTATTTTTGGAGCGTGCATTTAGCACCATCAAGGTTGCCGGTCTTAGCGGGCTATTAATGTGAGCTCGTTCTGAGCATGCGCTCTAAACATAGCCCTCAAATATAGACGCTTTACACACGCGCCAAATCGAGCCGCCATAGCCGCCCTTCTCTTGTCTTACCGAGATGCCGAGCCACTGAAGCGGGCGTTGACGAGTCTCCACAAGGGCCTATGGTGAGGAGAAGGATACAGTAGCACTTAAAGTGACAATAACCTGGCCTGCTGTGGCAATGGTGAAGGGAAGCGAACGGAATAAGAGGGAACAAAAATTGAAGGTCGGTTATGGCGGCGCCCATGCACAGCTGCTGCAAAGCGTCTATAGGCCGATTTCACCGAGCGTGTAGTGCGGCGCTCTCGTGAGGCCACCATAACCTTAGTTAACAGGAGTCGGATGGCAGTGCCCGAGACGGCTTGAGCGCTGCACGCGCAGAAAGGCTATAGACGCTTTACACACGCGCCAGATTACAGCCGCCATTGCTAACCTTCTCTTGTCCTACCGAGATGCCGAGCAACTGAGACGCTACTTGACGATCTTCTACAAAGTCCGAAGCTTTAGAAAATGGCACAGTTGAATCTGATATGGCAATAACCTGGCCTGCTATGGTAATGATGAAGTGAAATAAACGGAATAAGAGGAAACAAAAACTGAAGGTCAGTTATGGCGGCGTCCATGCACAGCTGCTGTAAAGCGTCTATAAAGTTCCCCCGATACATTGCGGCAGGGATGGCAATTAGCCAAAACGGCTAGTGGGATCGGTTTTTTGGACGTTATTAAAAAACAAAAGTGCGCCCGTTACTTTTTCCATTACTTCATAAGAACCTTCGTGTCATTACCAATCGAAACACTGCGATTCTCAACATTATTTAGTTTCGGTTATCTGGCGGTCGCAAGTGAAGACACTTTAAGAAATCTGGAGCGTCTCCTTTCCCGTCAATCACTTAGGTGAACCTATTGCTGCACTCCATGGAGGGAGAGCTTGGCCAATGGTGAGGCTAAAAAAAAAACAAAAAAACATTAACCTTAAAATAAAAGAAAACAAAACTCTGGGCTGTGCCATTAAGTAAGACGTTCCATCATTTCCGCCACAGCGCATTGTAGTTTTTCTTAGGTGCTGCACTAACAAAATTCCCCCTCTCTGGCGGACCACACGGGCTCCGCTCTACACTTTGGCAGAAAGATATGCGGAGAGCGAGTCGTCTGCTTCGTGCGCAGCAGTGCGGTGACGTCAGAACGACGCCGAGCTCTTATTGGCTGATTGAAAAAAACAATAGTGGGTAGGCTACAAGGCATAGCATTGAGGTCCACCCATTTTGTTTCCTTTTTTTTCTATTAGCCAATAAGAGCTCGGCGTTGTTCTGACGTCACAGCCACTTTTGAGCAAGCGCAGACGACTTGCTCTTAGCAATGCCACGCGCGTCTCAGAGCAATCGCGCCAGTGGTCAAATGGTTATCGTTCTTGGCTCCCACGCAGAGGGCGGAGGCTCGAATCCTTGGAGCGGACGCGCCATTTTGTTATTTCTGTAAATGTCGCGTCCTGGCGAATTCGAGAACTCTGTTGCTTCTTCGAGGTTCGAATATTGTACGCGCCGAACCTTCTACGTCTATTGCTCTAGAAGCCCACGCGTGTTCTTAAGGGGCTCCGCGTGGCGAGCCCGAGTCAGACTTTCGCCCGCGTTCAATTCTGCAGCTACGCCGACATCGAGGCCCGCGACGCCCAGTTATTTCACCCTTTGTTTGGCACGAGTTCGCCACAATAATTAAACCTTTAATTTTTTTTTTTATTTCACTCTTGCCTGTCGTGTGACATCCGGGAAAGTATGCCATCAGTGTGGAGAATAAAAATAAGTCAAATTATTTAAATTGTTATTTAGATCAATATTTAAATCGCGATTTAAATTAGACCAGTTTTACTGTGATGATTTAAATCGAACCTTTGCCGCAAAAAATATTCCTGAAAGTATTTGTTTTAATTTCCCGTTTGTCTATCATTTGATGCTTTCCATGTGTATTTGTTTTGAACTGAGATCAAAGAATTGTCGAGCAAAAAGGATTTATATCAGGCTTTAGTTCGAGCAAATCAGAACGCAAAAGAACACAACAAAAACTTGAAAAGTAATGTTTCATTGCGAGCAAAATTATAACGCTAAAGAAGAAGCAAATAAAGCTTTCTAGCTAACTAAAAAAAAATCAAACTCTTTTTGTTTTTGTATGGTGGGGGCTACATCAATAAAAAGTTGTTCGTTAAGCTGCATTTTACATTTACAGTCGTTATCTCTTCCGCATTGTTATCAGTGATTGGACGGATTGGTCAACCATCATCTGCTATGTTTAAAAAAATAGATGTAGTAATAAAGAGTCACTATTTTCTAGCTACGGCGATTTAAATAAAATGTATACAGTTTAAACTAAATTAACCTGATATAAATCAAATAAATCTGAATTATACGTGATCTTTTTTTCCCCCACCCTGCATACGCGACATACTCCACGCGCCAACGGCTTTCCAACACTTTCGATTGCAAAGGATTCGATGAAATAAATCTGCCAGACGAAAAAAAAAAAAAAAATAAACATAACAAGCTTGTCTGCCAGCTACAGACGCTGTATCCCTGCCGCTTCAGGTATAACAAAAAACAGAAAGCAATAAGCCATCTCCTGCTATTCTCACGGCTCTGTAAACGTCCCACAATCAGCTAAATCCCAAGGTAAAGGGACACTACACAAAGCAAACCGACGTAACCGCACACAAGTAAAGTACAAGTTAATGCAACGCTTCACAAGTGGTCGTGGGAAGATCCGGGCCGCAGGCAAAGCTCGTCTCGTCCTGGCCAAGAAGTCTTTGTGGACATACGTGCAGGGGCCAGGCCGTCTGTGCACATATCAGCCGTGGGATCTTCTCTGTACCGGGCCTTCGCGACCACAGACGACAAAAGAATGAATTCAACTAGCCTCGTCATGCAATCTTTCTCTCTCTCTCTCTCTCTCTTTTTTTTTTTTTTCTTGTTGTCCTATCTGGTGCGTACCTTATGAACAGAGGGGCAGACGACAGAACAAACAGTTTCGTATCCGGTCATACAATATAAATAGTATATATTTTCCTGCGTTTAGAGAGAAAGTGCAAATATCCTGGGCTCGCACGACGAGCAGCGGATTAAGCCGGTGCATCCTCGCGACGGCAGGGAGAGCAAACAAAAAAAAAAAAAAACACCCGCAATGGTTGATACACATTTATTCAGACATGCTTAGTTTCGAGTTTCCCATGTGCGTCAGCACTTTATAAGAATTTTTTTTTTTTTCAGGTTTAAGAGAAGGTAAATACAGAAACGCAGAATGGTGAATTTTTTTGCTTGCGTCCGCGTAAGTGCTTTCTCAGTGGTCGGGATAAAAACAACCGGGAACAAATCTCGCGAATTCGCTCGGCTTGGCAATTGCTACGGAAAAGATTGGTTCGGTTCTGCTCGTTGTAGCGTCAGAAGCGATTGCGTCTGCCGAGCACGCATATAGTGATACCCCAACACAAAGTCATTATAACTCTGTTTCGAGCAAGAGGATTTCAAACGGATGAATTGTCGAAGAATACTACTCCGCTCTTATAAAAAAAAGATAAAGAAAAAGAAGTAACAATGATGGAACTGTGGAACCGAAACCATCAGACCACCGTACACCTTCCAAATTTTGCGCCAGTATAACTATACTTTCTTGATGTCTAAATCCATTACCGCACTGCTCATACGTTATACAAAGGAGACGGAGTTTCTTTACAGACATTATCAGAGAAGTGTCTGCGAACACTCCTCCAGCATATTTAAAGCATGTTTGCTTCTTACATTCGGGTGCTTCAAACATGTCTAAAGACAGCTTTTCTTTTTCTTTTTTGCATGATTAGTATGACGAGACCGGCGATACGGGGAAGAAACAAGCCTCAGACAATGGCTTCAGACTGTTTTTTGTACGATGGGTTAGCAGTGGGAAGCTCGGCTTGAGAATATCTCTTGTGCGTTAGTTGGGAGCAAGCAAGACGAGATACATTGCTGCGAATTCGTGTGCACCGATCAATTCCTTCGGAGGAGCCGCCATTCCTGTTGTTTCCCCGTAGGTTTGGTTCGACAAATGGTCGTGCATGCGATCAATAAATTAGGTTGAAGATGTACACAACGAGACACGCTTAATGTCAGCAAACAATAGCGAGTTCATTTTTTTTTTTTTTTTTAATGGAAGAGTTGTGATCAGGACTAGAAGTATGGCAGAAAGTTCTCATTCGGGGCAGTAATTACGTAAGTGGTAAATATTATTAGTGCCCGTCCAATGTCGTCCACTAGTAAAATGCTGAAAAGTGTCAATCTGATGTCCGTGCTAACGGTGTCGCTCAATGCACGGAATATATATATAGGTAGGACGCCGTTGTAAGGCAGACAGACGTGCCAACGTTGAAACATCCCTGAACCTCAAATTAACTTGATTTCCCGTAGCATGAGCATAAGCAACCGCCGTTCAACGCCAAATCCTACAACAACAAAAAACACTGTATATGTGTTTTTACTGGGCAAAACGGGGTATCTGAGATTTCACATCACAGCCAACTATCCGCTACAAGTCTCCTGTGAGCGCCACTGATGGACAAGGCGCCCCAGCCTCGCTAACGGCGATGGAGTCGTGCGCTCGTCTGGGCCGCCATATCTCATCCGTAGGCAAATAAACCATCGCAATGGCGCTGTGCATCTTCGAGAAAGCGGAGAGCTGGCTCTCGAAGCGAAAACAAGCACGTGGCAATCATTTCCTAGCAACAAAATTAGGCGCGCAAATAAACCCTGACGCATAAGACGGCGCCCACTTTGTTTCCATATCGGCGAACGGGAGGCTCTCGAATAATCCTCTTCTTTTTTTGTTTTTCGCTGCCTACGAGGGCTAAAAAGGGGGTACCCTTTAAAGATGTTTACGTTCCCATTCCAGCAACGACCTCTTTCTTCGCGAGAGAGGCTTACTCACACGAGAAGCATCTCAATAGTTTGCCCCCTTTGCCGCTAGGCTCGTGACGGGCATCATACACAGGCGCCTTCTCGTGGGCGTCGTATCGTCATCGGGTGTCGTTATCGTTGTCGGCTGTCCACGACTCTCGAAAACCGAGGTCGCACTGCTAATTATTCACGCAAAAGATAGCCTGCAGACAGTAGAGAGTTTCAGGGAACTGTTTTTGCACATCCGGTATACGGTTCGACGGGCCTTCCGGTACGAAATGCGCAAGCGCGAGTTTTATGAGGTAACGCATGCGCAGCTCTAACCGGAGATCCCACCGTGTGAGATGTGCGAAAACGGTTCCCTCAAATCCTCTACTAGGGACTTTCGGGAAATCGTTACCGTGTTCCGCGTACCGCATGCACTACTGGAGCCTGTGGTGCGTGGTTTTGAGGCGCTCGTGATACCGTGACCGCGGTGCACGCACGCTTAAAGCTATGCTTCAAAGGCTCCGGTAGTGCGATACGGGGAAAACGGTAACGGTTTGCTAAAAGTCTCTAATGTACAAACAGGTGTAAAGGGAGTATTCACTGGCGGCCATAGCTGTGTGTGCGATTGCTGAGCGCGTGCTGATGGCGAGCTTCCACAGCTCTTTTGCAACGTGCATTCCGAACCAAAAAGATTGGCGGTCTTAGCAGCCTATTGATGTGAGCTCGTTCTGAGCATGCGCTCTAAACAGTACCCACAAATATGGCGTCCAGTGAATTCTCCCTGTATTGGCGGTTTGACATTAGACTCATTTTCGTCGATGAAATCAAGTTTCATCTCGCTAGAGACGTATATAGTGAGCGCTTGGGCCAATGGTGGAATGCCATGCAATTGCAACGACGCTTTCCGTCGCTCACGTCAACAATAGATATATCTCGATGACCTGTATGCGAATCTCCAGGCACGCCACAGACCCACGAGAAGTAGACGGCGCGTCGCACTAACGAAAAAAGGGACGCTTGAGCTGGCCACCTTAATCTCGCAGCTGGCAGAACTGGACTAAGAGAATGATCGCGTGTCATTTTATGCTAATAGGACACACGCGCCACGCTGCAGATGCCGCTGCAACCTCGAGCTTCCGAGCGGCGTTCGTATCTCTCTGGGTTTTACGTATTAGCATCTGTAATCCAGCTAATCCAGAAAACCTTAGTTTTCGCTTCCTTTTTTTTATTATTTATTTATTTTGTTGCTGGATCACACTTAACATTGTTTCGAGGAACCGTTGTCGAGGAACGTGGATGCAGTAAGAAGATA
Source organism: Ixodes scapularis (assembly GCF_016920785.2). Taxonomy (NCBI): domain Eukaryota; kingdom Metazoa; phylum Arthropoda; class Arachnida; order Ixodida; family Ixodidae; genus Ixodes; species Ixodes scapularis. The sequence goes on from NW_024609836.1 coordinate 62,479,975, forward strand.
AATTTTTGAAAGAACAACAAATACAGATATTGGCACATTTTTGTTGTTGTTATATCGTAACTAACGCATTTTGGCTTCAAATTGTTGCAATCTTCTTGTACGGCTCGTGCGTTTGTTTACCCCGAAATGCGCGCACCTGCTTTCGCTTCCCTCCGACCTCAACCGGCGTGCGCTTGGCTGCCTCGTCATCGCTGGTTCTTGGGGCGTTCCCTGTGTTGCTCTTCAAGTTCGAAGAGGAGGAAAAACACACACAAAACAAGAACGACGGAGCGAGATAGAAAGAGAGAAAGAGAAAGAAGACAGAAATGCAGCAAGTGGTTCCGTATACCTACAAGCTACAACACACATAGCGCTGGAATTGTCTCTATTTATTTTTTACTCGGGATAAAATGTAAAGTTTAATGCCTCAAAGAAATCCCGTAAATCAGATCCCGAAATGGAACATCTGCTGCCGGAAAAAGCACGGACGCACTGACATAAAAGGCTTCTTTTTTGTTCAAAGCAACGAGCTCAGCTCCTCCTCCTTCTCTCCTCTCCTCTTCCTCTTCCCCCCCCCCCCCCCCCCCCCCCCCCGTGCACACGAGCACTGGTAAACGCGCGCGCCCAAACAACTCGAACGCACATGCTGAAAAAAGAAATGAGTGCAGCATCGGTTTACAAACACAAACACATACGAAGGTTGCAAGGCTCCGAGCGAGATGCAACTCTTTGCACATCGTGCTCTGGCCCTCGGTTTCCCCAAGAGGTTCACGGAAGACAAAAATCTTGTCCGTGTTGCTGCCAGCTTTTCAAGAATCTGATGGACCGCAGATGCGCCATATAAGCCAACCCAAAGCCGCGTGAGTGTCACATGCCCTTCTGCATGGAGCACACCTGCTAGAGGGACGCGTTGTCACGTGACACGTTCTCAGGCCCGGATTGGCTGGAACGGCTTGTGGCGTCCCGGTGCGGTCCATCGGAACGCGAAACCATGTATAGCGCACGCTATGAACTTTCATGTCTTCGGCGACTCGTGCAGCGGGACTTGCGATCGTAAATCTTGCAAATTACGTTCTTAGGAGCATATAGAAGGGGGGAAGAGCGAAGACATCAAATATATATTCTCGGGCGTATGTATCCATCTGTTTATTTTTATATATGTTTTGTTTCTTTCACTCCTTTTTTTTTTTTTTTTCTCGGATCGTTTCGTGTTTGTAAATCTAGCCAGGCATTTGAGAAAAGTGTTGTGACACTCGATGAGTGCCAAGTGTGTTTTTATGTGTGTGTGTGTTCTTTTCTTTTTCTTTTTTTCGACGTGCGGGAGAGTCGCGAAGTATACTCAAGCATGAAAGAGGGCACAAAGTGCGCGCGAAGTGCGCTCTCAACTCGAGTGACATCAGCTGAAGGAAGCAGAAAGAAAATGTATAAACACAAACTAACATTTTAAAAGAAATGTGAAACGCGCTCTGCCGCATCCCACGAATCGTCGAAATGCTCGCGCAGCCCCGGTGAACATCAGGTGGGGTCTCCTCTGTTTGTATACCCTACGGTGGAGGCTTGCTGCCACGCATTTTTACTTTACTACTTCTATTTCATTTTTTTTTTTTTTTTTTTTTGCGTGTCTTTTTTACGTGTCCCATTTCCCCTTCCGAAGTGTGAAGTGGCCATCCTTCGAATTCCCTGGGATAACCTCTTCACCTCTCTTTCTCTCTCTCTCTCCCTCTCTCTCTCGCTCTCTCTCTCTCATAAGGTCCTAGCTCTGCACTCTAGAAAATCTGGAAAACCGACTTTCCCACAACGCACTTGGGAGAGCATATCATGACAGTCTGTACGGATCAGACTTGTGGCTATCTCAAATACTCTACTCAAGATACCAGTCACGTAGCCAGGGGGGGGAGGGGGGGGGGGGGGGGCATGGGGCCCGCTTAGCTTATGGCCAGAACATCCATTGGGTCAGAACATCCATCGAGTGAAAACATCCAACAGGTCACGTGACACCAGAGTCAGAACATCCAACGAGTCAAGACATCCATCCGAGTCGAAAAATCCATCCAGTCAAAACATCCATCGAGTCAGAACATCCATCCAAGCCTAAACATCCATCGAGTCAAAATATCCATCGAGTCAGAACACCCATCACAGTCGAAACGTCCATCTGAGTCAAAGCATCCATTTGATTCAAAACTGTTATTTGAATTGAAAAGAAAAGAAAACAATATATATAATTTTTTTTCCGGCTCGAGACTGCGAATTTTGCCAAGTGTCAGTTTCAGGGATACACCTGATCAATTTACCTTGGTCAGTGTCCTGGATGTAGGGTCCCTCGTGCTCGTGTTTTATTTTTGTCACTGAATATATTTGGCTATTTGTCATCTGGAGTCCCGACATTTCAGGATGTCCTTAACTATCTGGACAGAATTACAATCATTGTAGCTCTTTCGTAGAATGAACTGAACAGCACACATGGGCCAGTTTCCTTGAATAAAACTCTTTGAATGCCTCACGATGTCTTGGCGTTATATTCTACCAAAGGACTTTATGCGAACGATATGCCCTACGTCGTGTCTGGTAGAAGTAATCGTGACAAAAATGAGTGCAGAGACATTACGACAGGGTACAAATACCTTAAAAGTTGTAATACATAAAAACAAAACTGTAAAATTTGTTCCAATAGTGCTCCCGTAATTTAAAAACTACTATTTATATACCATTGAGCAAATCCATGTAGTGTGCTTTGTCCGAGAGTAAGACTAACTTTAAAAAACCACGAACTAAAGCTACAATTCTCTCGGAATAACGTTACTGATCACGGCGAACGTCTGGGACAAGAGCGTCTTGAAACAATTCAAAGGCTTAACACAAAACTGGAAGCAATTGACTGGAGAGGTGAAATTAATTTTCCTGAGGAGCTTATGTTGCATAATTCCCCGACAACAGTATTTTGGTCCCTCGAGCATTCGCGCAGACTCGGAGCCAGCCCATCGCGCGCTCTGCTGCTCCCAACCATATGTAAAAAAAGAAAAAAAAAGTTTTTTTTTTAATTAATGCGGCGAAGCAAAATACTTTTTAAACAGAGCCATTCTGTTTTGAAAAACGTTTCACCATCACAAGCTTGGGAGTGCTCAACTTTTCATGTGAATAATAATATCGTTCTTTTGGATGATTTTTATCACGTTGCTTTTGAATGAATGGCTGAAAATTGTTACATCACATTGCCTGGAAAAAAATACACTTTTCGTTCCGAACCTCTTAGGAACGCATTGATCTACACAAAGCTAAAATTAAAGAATGGCTGTCACACTGGTTTCTTCAAAGGCGATCTAAATACCTATCATTTTTATATGGATATAAAAGGCCTTGTCCATTGTCTGTGGGTCACGTAGGTGCCACGAATCGCAGAGTAGCGTGCTCTCGAGCTGCACTGGTCAAACGACAGAAAATAAAACGCGACCAAGGCTGCAAAGCAGCGTATTTTACCGGTAATGCGAGTAAATTACAATCTTAAACCACGTCGCATGATCACGTAACATTACCGATCGCCGCTTTCGAGAGCCATTGCCACTGCGCCGTCGTGTCCTACCTGATTTTATTACGGAGTGGACCACCAAACTACTTTCTTATTTTACGCTCCGTTATGCTACAAGAAAGATAGAGGGTCACTAACGAGCGTACACCCCCTAATACGTGATAAAACAAAAGAAAAATTATTTAGGTCCCTTTACATGCCCCTGACGATATTAACTTTAATATTTTGTTTATTTATTTATTAATAGAAGTGAAAGCCGTTTACAACTCCCTGTAACGCCGAATTGGAGCGCAGCTCTTGAGGAGGAGGAGGGAAGGGTACTGAGGGGAGGGTAGACCCCTCCTCCTCCCTCGTGATCATGCCTGCTAGTCCTCCTCCCCTCCTGCTCTCCCTCCCTCTCCTTCACCGCCTCCTCGTCCTTCAAGCTCCTCCCCTCACCTTGCCATACAGCATTTTGTCATGGGCCGGCGCCCCCCCCCCCCCCCCCCCCCGAAACAAAATCCTGGCTACGTGCTGCGAGATACTGTATTTCAAATTATTTTTTAAAGTATCTTGGTATCTTCGAAATACTTTTGATTGAGAGTATTTGATATTCTATTTTAATTACATTTCTGAGTGTCTTGCACTCATTATCTCAAATGCAATTTTGACATTCCGCCATTTTCCAAGTTTTTCGGTATCAAGTGGAGTGGGCGTGGCACGAGCAAACGTGAACATTCTTTCGAGCAACAAATTTCTGTTGCTAGCTCCGATTAGCCACGGTGACGTTGATTGAGCTCGTGAAAACATCGCTTTTTTGCCGATTGTGACTCATATTTCAGCCCAAAGTTCGCACAATGAAGGTTTTTTTTCTCACTTTCCCAAAGGTGCCTTTTGTCTCCAAAAGTTTCCCCAAACAAATCCTCAAACAAAAGGGGTGGTTTTACAGAAGTAAGGATTGCCACCATGAGGCGCAACGCGGACCAGGAAACGACCTACGACAACAATGCAGACTTGAGTGTCAAGCACATAACAAATTTAAAAAAAGAGAGAAGTAGGCACACACACACAAAAAAAAAAACTTCTTTTTTTTTGCATATTTCACCTTGCTATGGCAAAACTTCGGGGTTTTCTTTGGTTTCTTTTCTTTTGTCGTCAGTCCGTCGCTTACTGCTCTCGCGAACACTGTCTGTAAGCGAACATTGATAAGCAGAGAACAGGACCGGAAACGAACTACGAGCTGGATGCCATCTCAAAATGCCAACGAAGTGTCCCCCAACATTGGGCGCCTTTCTGAACGCAACCTACTTCAAAAAGGTGCGACCACTGCCGTGGCTCTTACGTGGGTTCTCTTTGTTATCCATTCACTCATATGCGTATCCCAACTAGTTAAACGATGCGTCTAAGGTGTGCCGGAGGACGTGATATTCAGCGATGTCACTATTGGCGAGGCGCTCTGACCCGTTCGTTGTCCCCACACCTCGGTGTTTACCCAACACAAGGCCTGTGCACATGCCCACAGGCATTATGGGCATGTTCATGTTCTTTTTTTAATAGAACGCGGGGCACAATGTAATGTAAAAATACTAACAATTAGCGAGGCGACGTTAAGTGCCAGATCTCCCCCGAAAGCAGGCGTCAGAGGATGCGAGCTTGACCCACTTGGGCTTTTGTTCCTGAGCTGGGCACCGTGCATGCTGCACTGTTCATGCAGGCCGGAGTGGTAACAAAAGTGCCCCTCCTCCCCCTCACCGGAGAACACGAACTTCAGCCGAACGCTGACTCCGCGTTCGGTTATGTCAGCCGAGCGCTGAGTCATGGTTATTCGTAGAAGCCATTCGTGTAGTTCTAAAGTTAGCCGCTTGGAGCGCCATCGTCTAATCTCTTCCCCAATAGCTAAAGCGATCTCTTTCTTGTTGTTCCATGTATCAGTCATATTGCCAAGCTAGTTGCCGAGTGAGCGCGTAGCCGAATAGTTACCGCGCTTGGCTCGCGCGCGTAGGCTCCGGGTTTGCTACCAGGGAGCGGGCTCCTCTTTTATTTGATCCTTTCAACTTGACATTCTCGTAGGTTTGAGAACCTTATCGTCTGATCAAGTTAAGAATGCTCTACACGCCGAACGTTCTACGCCGAATGTTCCAGAAACCCACGCGGGTACAAAAAGTGCTCCGAGTGGCGGTCCGGAGTGTCCTCGCCTTAGCACTCGAACCTGCTGCTTCGCCGACATCGACGCCTGCGACGCTAGCCTTTCTCTGTTTTGTTCGCCCCCTTAACCGTTTATTTTCTGCAGTTATTCCCCGCCTCATCTTTGTCATTCGTGACAATACCCTGCTCCTTATAGCTGGACTGCATAAAATACCTGCCCAATGTTGCTTTTTTTTTTGCCGTTTTGCGTAGTTATGGGTTAATAAACCATTCGGGTAAATCAGATCTGTGTAACTGTATAATTGTTGTTGTCACTGACGTCGATACAAATTACGCAATGCGGAAGTATCTTTAAAAGTAATTGAATTACATTTCTAAGTATTTGTACTCTAGTCAAGATACTTTACAGTAAAAGTAACTCTAATAGTATTTTAAATACTTTGTGAAGCAGGTATTTAATAACTTGACTTAAATACCTTCATAGAGTATTTTGTCCAACACTGGTACGGATAGATCTCGTCTCGGCGAATGATGGAGCTAAAAATAGAGAGTTTTAGGGGAATAAAACACGGTCGATCGACCAAACGATCGGTACCCTCGGATCGGGAGCTCGGACCGATCGTTTTCCATGAAACGGCTTTTGGAGCATGGCGTTTGCAGACGATCGGTGGCGGTTGCGCCCCCTGGCAACGGAAATGCGCAATGGCTTGTAAAGTGAGTAAACAGGGAACATGTTTTTGGGGTGAGATATGTTTGGTAATTTCAGGGTACTGAAGAAAAAACATTTCCATTTTCACAACTAGCCTGAAGACAAATTTGTGGGACAAACCATATTTTGTCTCATTTGGTAGAATGGGAGCGCTAAATGGTGGCGCGGCGTCCCGAATATGGCTGAACGGTTCGTCTGCTAAATCGTTGCGGCTATGAGAGGGGAGTTGCTATTTGCACAGCATTAACCGGGGTGTCACATGATGCTCCAGTGTCGTCGTTTCTCTGCGTCACGCATTTCTGTTGGTGGGAATCGCGTAACTTTTTTTTTTTCTTCGCGTTTTATAAAGGAAACAGGAGACCAGTTACAGGCACCGTAGCTCGAAGACGTCTTCCGTTGGTTGGAACTATGCGCAGCGCAAGTTCGTCTGCTTCTTTGACAGGGGTTGTGGCGGCGTCAGAACGCCGAGCTTGCATTGGCTCTGATTGGAAGGATGGTGTGTAGACCTCGGCGTTCTGACGTCACTAAAACCCCTGCAAAAGAAGCAGACGAATTTGCGCTTCGCATTTTCACCTACACTTTAAGAAACGCGAGGCATAGCGAGCTCCGAGGACCTTATCATGGCTCCAGAGCCAATGAGACTGAGTCCTGCGCCGTAACAAGTCCGAAGAACGAATCACGAAGCAAGAAGTATGAACATGATGCGTTTAAGCTGTTAATTTCTATCAGGGATGGGCAAAATACATGCAAATATGTATCGAAATACGAATACAAAATACTTCGTCAAAAATGTATTTAATTACAAATCTAATTACATTTCCAAAAAAGCATTTAATTACAAGATACAAATACAACCAAATGTATTTGGTCTCCTCCAAATACTTTTCCGAATACATTCCCCAAAATTTGCGTCAGCGACTTCAGGGCACCTGCGACGGGTTTCTGGGCATCTCATTTTAATTTTGCATCGCACACTCGGGGGCTAGTGTGCGAGGCTCTAGTAACGTAATAGAGATATAATCACAAAAAATGTAATCAGCTTGGACGTAGTAGGTGAAGAAAGTGCAGAGCTTCAAGTAGCTTTTTTGTCGATTAAATTTTGGTATAGACCAACCAGGGATGGGCAAAATACATCCAAATATGTATCGAAATACAAATACAAAATACTTTGTCAAAAATGTATCTAATTACAAATCTAATTACATTTCCAAAAAAGCATTTAATTACAAGATACAAATACAACCAAATGTATTTGGTCTTCTCCAAATACTTTTCCAAATACATTCCTTAAAATTTGCGTCAGCGACTTCAAGGCACCTGCAACGGGTTTCTGGGTATCTCATTTTAATTTTGCATCGCACACTCGGGGGTTAGTGTGCGAGGCTCTAGTAACGTAATAGAGATATAATCACAAAAAAATGTAATCAGCTTCGACGTAATAGGTGCAAAAAGTACAGAGCTTCAAGCAGCTTTTTTTTTGTCGATTACATTTTGGTATAGACCAACAAAGAACTGAGACGACCAAGACGCGCAGCTCTAGCTAGAGAATTTTTTATTGTTGCAACTCGCACCAGTTACGAAGATCTGGACGACCCGCGCATTTAAGATGTTCCATGCAAAAATATGGATGGAAATCAGGCTGGAAAGCATCACAAGTTGTCACAGGCACTTGTTTAGCCAGTCTGCCTGTGAACGTCGATTTCGTCACTATTCTTGACCTGGACTAGCACCGTAATCTCAAAGTCAGTAAACGCTTCTGCTTGATTGAGAGACACTGCATTTGGTACAGAACGTAGTTTTCTTCCTGCTCCGAACAGTGCCTTTAAAATAAGGCCGGAGGAGAAAAAGAAAAAAGCCCCATGGCCGAATAAAGGATGGAGACTGTTGGGCAAGTTCGCTGTCATTGCATACGCCTCAAGATTGCTCTCAGACACCGAAAAGCGCTACGCGCAGATTGAGAAAGAGGCTCTTGCCTTAGTCTGGGCATGCGGGAAGTTCGAGGATTACCTGGTTGGAAAAACGTTCAAGCTGGAGACAGACCACAAGCCGCTCGTCCCCATCCTCATGTCGAAAACTCTTGACGACTTGACACTCAGACTCCAGCGGCTGAAGATGAGGATGATGCGCTACCAGTACAGCGTAGAATATGTACCAGGGAAGGACCTACTAGCTGCTGACACACTTTCCCGAGCACCTCTAGAACAGACAGGGGACACAGACCTCGAAAAAGACGTCGAAGCTTTTGTCTGTTCTTTGAACAAAGCTATCCCAGTCAAGGACCATTGCCTACAATGGCTAAAAGAAAGCCAAAAATCGGACACAGTCTGTAACCAGCTACGAAAACTAAGGTCAAAGGAGTGGCCATCCAGAAGAGACTTGCCACAAGACCTGAAACCTTTCTTTGAGCACCGACACCAGCTCACCGTAGAAGACGACTTGCTCCTCTATGCAGCCCGTGTCGTCGTTCCTGTCTCGTGCAGAAAAGAGATCATGCACCTCCTTCACGAAGGCCACTTCGGCATCACGAAAACACAAGCAAGAGCAAGGGACTGTGTCTGGTGGCCAACAATAGCAGCAGAGATAACTGCCACAGTAAAGCAATGCAACGAATGCATCAAAACCACGTGCAATCGCAAGATGCCGCTTCTAAACACGGAATTTCCTGACCGACCATGGCAACGCGTTGCAATGGATCTTTTCTACTTCAACAGCCACTGGTGGTTGATCATGACAGATTATTTCTCAAGGTACCCCGAGATAGCACGACTTGAGAAACTCACATCGCTTACCGTCATTAACCACTGCAAATCAATCTTCGCTCGCCACGGCATTCCAGAGGTGGTAGTGTCCGACAATGGGCCTCAGTTCTCGTCATCAGATTTCGCTACGTTTGCTCGAGAATACGGGTTCAAGCATACCACCTCAAGCCCATATTTTCCCCAAAGTAATGGACTTGCTGAAGCAGCCGTGAAATGCATCAAGAAATCAATGGAAAAAACGAAAGACCCATACTTGACCCTTCTCTCTTACAGGTCGACTCCGCTGAAGAACGGCTACAGCCCCGCTGAACTACTTATGGGTCGACGTTTACGAACCAAGCTCCCTATTGTTCCCGAGATGCTCATGCCTCACATGCCAGACATGAAAAAACTTCGCGACTTTGAAGAACTATACCGAGAAAACCAGAAGAAGGACTTCAATCGACGGCATGGCGTATGCACGCTGCCTGAAGTCCTAAATGGAGATGAAGTTTGGGTCACTGACATCAAGCAGAAAGGTACAGTGCAGAGACCAGCAGAGGAACCCAGGTCTTACTTCGTAGACACTGACAACGGGGTTGTGCGACGTAACCGAACTCATCTTGTTCCTTTTCCTGCAAATGTCCGGGAGGCGGAAGTCGTTGACAGCGAAGATGCTCAAGAGCCACGTACAGAATGTGAAGGCAATCTTCATTCACACACGAGAAGTGGCCGATGCGTCAAAGCTCCCCAAAGACTTTGACTCTTCTGTATGGGGGAGATGTTGGATAGCGCTACACTGAGCAGCCGAGCAGATAGAGCTCCGCGGCTCGAGCGCATAAACTCGTGCCTTGCGCCCGTGGCTAGAACGTACCCGGCTCTGAGCCGATCGCCATATTAAACCTCTTGTTCTGCCTTTCTATCGTGTCACCGTTCCCTGGCGCAACTTGCAACACGACTTGCAACAGAGACTATATCTTACAACCACATGCATAAAAACAAGATGTATTTTCGCCCACAAAATTGTATTTAATTACAAATGTATTTGAAATACCCACGTTTTAGTATTTAAATACACACGCTAAATACATTACCCAATTTGTAATTAAGTACAATTGCAAAATACACAAAGTATTTGAAATACGTATTTCAAATACTTGTATTTGAAATACTGCCCATCCCTGAGACCAACAAAGAACCGAGACGACCAAGACGCGCAGCACTAGCTAGAGAATTTTTTATGGTTGCAACTTGCACCAGTTACGAAAATCCGGACGACCCGCACATGGGATGTTCCAGGGAAATATATGGATGAAAATCAAGCTGAAAAGCATCACAAGTTGTCACAGACACTTATTTAGCCAATCTGTCTGTGAACGTCGATTTCGTCACAATTCCAGCCCTGGACTAGCACCGTAATCACAAAGTCACTAAACGCTTGTGCTTGATTGAGAGACAATTCACTCTGTGCAGAACGTAGTTTTCTTCCTGCTCTGGAGATAATAAATTTGAGGGATGTATTTTCACCCACGAAAATGTATTTAATTACAATTGTATTTAAAATACGTACGTTTTAGTATTTAAATACACACGTCAAATACATTACCCAATTTGTAATTGAATACAAATGCAAAATACACAAAGTATTTGAAATACGTATTTCAAATACTTGTATTTGAAATACTGCCCATCCCTGATTTCTATTAAGCTACCCCGGGTTTCCTAAACTGTCAGCGACTACACTCTTGAGAGATCTAAAACGTCTCCTCTCCCGCAAAACCCTTCGAATCGGCCAATCGTTGCACTCTACGGAGACAGGTCAGCGACTGACGAGACAAAGTATCTTTGGGTGTACGAGAAAAGTGTGCGTCCGTGGGACTGGCCGCGGTAAAGCGGGATGCAGTGCCACAGCAGACACAGTTTTCTTAAGTCTAAACCTATCTTCACCCTCGACGGTCGCCGAGCTCTCCTCCGTACAGCATTTGGCTCCTCTCCCCAGTGCTTTTCTGGAGAGTAGACTCTCCGGATTTCTCAGATGTTAACTGGGCGGTCGAAGCCCGCTTGCCTCTGCAGAAGACGTCATCGTGGAGGACCATCTGGCCATGCGTACCGGTCTATCCAACAAGTGGTTCCTGCTTGCGCAAACCGTTTGGAGTTCATCAAACACAGCCTGACAACCGGAACGAACGGGAGACGGCAAACCTCCGGCACAAAGAAAAAAAAAGTTTCTATCAAAACAAAAAGGAGACAAAAAAACACTGAAACTTAAACCCTGGTGTACATAAGACGGGCCCTTGAGTTCCGCAGCGTTTCAACGCCGGGCAGCGTAATTAATGGGTTACTCAAGACGGCCGAAAGCAAACACGAAACAATCACGAGAACAGTACACAAGAAGCGGGAAGATGGAAGGAAAGGGCGTGATCTCAAAAGAGGAGAGAGAGAAAGAAAGAGAGAGAGTGTCCTTTAAAAACACACTGCGCGGGGAAACAGAGTGCTGGAGAACGTCTTCCACTGGCGTGTTCACAAACACAGACATACAAACAGAGGTGGCAATCAAAAGGTGGTATGCAAACAGAGGAATCTGGGTCGTCGACTCGGAGTTGCCTCCTCCCTCCCCCATTCTCCCTTTTTTTTTTTTTGTGCCTCCGAGAAACAGACCGAACAGCACAATTGGGCCGCGGGAGTCGGGCCCGCTATAACCTCGGCACCCTATCAACACGACACGACCGCGGAGCAGAACGAAAATATGCCGCGCAGAGGTAGTCCTTCTCGGCAACGTAAGGAAGAAGTAGAGACATTCAGAAACTTTTTTACAGCGATAGCTGTTTGTGCCCCTCCCGGCAAAGAAAAAGGCTCATGTGCGAACGCAAAACCCCACTCTACAGCAGAGGCACTGCTCTCCCTCTCCCCGTCTTTCCTCACGCGCCACCAAGGCTCTCTCTTTCGTTCTCCCCTGCCTTCCCCCATGTAGGCCGCCGCTGCTCTTGCTCCGGCCAAACTGTTCCTTCCTCCCACCCTCCCATCCCTGCGGCAGCCGTCGTTGCGAAACACCCACGTGGTCGCTCTTGGCGGACTCGCTCCCTCGCCTCCCCACTGCCGCCGCCCAGGTTCCGTTCACGTGCACTCCACGCGCTTGTACAGAACAGCTCGCGTACGTACATTTGCTTCTTCCACCGCAGGTTACTTGCGGTGCAGCGTCACTTGGTCCGACTCGACTTGTATCGAGTCCGACCACTGCAGCGGCTTGCAACGTACGGGTTGCTATGGGAACAGCCACGTCGGCTGCACCGTGGGGTAAAAACCGGTTTTGTTGGAGCTGACACAGCTGTTGCCACAGCAACCCGTACGTTGCAAGCCGTTGCAGTGTCACTTGGTTGTACTCACGCAAGTGTGTGAAAAAAATTGGGTTGTGTGTGTGTTTATACAGCCTAGAGGCTAGAACTTGGTCTGCCTCACAGGGGCGACGAGTCTCCCAGCTGTAGATGAGAAATTTAGCCAGTGCGGTACAGCCGCTAGCCTGGGATCTTTAACGTGCATCACGCAGTAGTGATACACGACCGCACGCCGGTACGATGCTCATCCAGATCGAAACGGGCAGGGGTGGGGCTCGAACCCAGGACCCCTGGGTTCTGCAGCGCGAGCTTTCGCTCCACGTGCTCCGAGCTGGTGTGCACTAGACCACTCGGCCATCGATCCCCCGCAAGTGTGTGAACCAGCCTTGAGAGTGTGCGATCGTGCCGTGGCAAAGCGAGATTGGGCGAGCGTGGGGGCGCCTTGAATGAGAAAGCATACAACTAAATATGATGATCACTTGGTTTATGGGCACCATGGTGTGAATAACTTGAGCAGTGTTGCCTGGTCGCCAGACGAAAATGCTGCGGCCGCTTATGTTCCTCTGGGCGCCGGGGATGGCGCCCTTTCGGCCGCCGCTCTCGTGTCAAACGTTTCTGCTTCTGTCGGCGCCGAGGAACATCGTGGCGCGTGAGGCATCTATTCTATATCGTCGGCGGCCACAACCTCGGCAGTAGCGAAACGTGGCCGCCCGCGCCAGTACACCGCAGACGAACTGAGGAAGCGGAAAAACGACGTTCATGCTTTTCGCATTCACAACTCATAAGAAGTGCTTAGGTGTCCTCGGAATTTTTTGTTTCCTAAAAAAACGTTCTAGAAAACAATAAAAAAAAAATGTTGCCACGTCTGAGACATGATTGCGGCACCTATACGCCAACTCATGTTTACAAACAAACCGGAGCGCCCCTAGCGGACGCCACCGGCGCCGCGCATGCGCGATGGGGGTGTGGGCAAGAAGCTCGCCGTCGCCCAAAAACAAACCATTGAAATGCGATGTTGTCGGCGTCGGTATGAGTCCCCCTGCCCTTTCTCGCGTTCGAATTCTTGATTCTACATCTTCCTGGCGATGTCTCACTACTTGAGCGGTGTTATCGAGATTACCGAGGCTCGTTACACCGCGAAACTTCGCGTGAATAATGTGACATGTGGCGATTCATTCCGCTTGGACGCCGCAGTATGTACGCTAAAACCTGATTCGCATGATGAGATTTCGCTCGCAGTTTTCAGTCGCGACGCCGCTCGGGCTGCAAAAGCTTGTACCGCAGCTGAGATTGTCGACGTCGATACTGAAAATCGCAAGCAGAATCGGACCAAGTCAATTAGGCATAGCAAGTCAGTGATGGTCACTCGTTTACAATGATCAACATCTCCTTGTATTTACTGTTTACATCGAGCCTGTTTACCAACCTTCAAACTTATGTCTTTTGAGGCCTGCACTTACTTCGTATAGCAAGTACCGGGTATTGGGTTTGCTCATTAGAAATGTAATATGTATATTGAATTTACTCATTAGGAATGCAGTTGAGTTTGGTCATAATAAACTCAATATCGATTCTATAAAATTTACTCACTAGGAATGCAATTGAGTTTGGTCATAAGAAACTCAATATCGATCCTATTGAATTTACTCATTAGGAATGCAATTGAGTTTGGTCATTAAGAACTCAATATCGATTAAATTGAATTTACTCATTAGGAAAGCAATTGAGTTTCGTCATAAGAAACTCAATGTCGATTCTATTGAATTTACTCATTAGGAATGCAATTGAGTTTGGTCATTAAGAACTTAATATCGATTAAATTGAATTTACTCATTATGAATGCAATTGAGTTTGGTAAAAAGAAACTCAATATCAATTCTATCGAATTTACTCATTATGAATGCAATTGAGTTTGGTCATTAAGATTTGAATATATATTCTTTTGAAATTGCTCATTAAGAATGAAATTGGGTTTGATCATTAGAAACTCCATATGAATTCTATTGAATTTACTCATTAGGAATGCAGTTGAGTTTGGTCATAATAAACTCAATATCGATTCTATAAAATTTACTCATTAGGAATGCAATTGAGTTTGGTCATAAGAAACTCAATATCGATCCTATTGAATTTACTCATTAGGAATGCAATTGAGTTTGGTAAAAAGAAACTCAATATCGATTCTATCGCATTTACTCATTATGAATGCAATTGAGTTTGGTCATTAAGATTTGAATATATATTCTTTTGAAATTGCTCATTAAGAATGAAATTGGGTTTGCTCATTAGAAATGTAATATGTATTTTAAATTTACTCATTAGGAATGCAATTGAGTTTGGTCATAATAAACTCAATATCGATCCTATTGAATTTACTCATTAGGAATGCAATTGAGTTTGGTCATAAGAAAGTCAGTATCGAATCTATTGAATTTACTTATTAGGAATGCAATTGAGTTTGGTCGTTTGTGGATTACTGCACCCGTGTGCACCGAACAATTATTGCTTGTACCAATGTTTTTCTATTAAGGGATAGAGTCCAATGACGTCGAAACACTGTTTATCATTTATGAGACTTCCAAGGAGGAAATAGCAAACTGGGAACCTTAGTAGATGCTGAGGTGGTCACCGGCTAAATGAATACCTTTCTTATGTAAGGTATATAAGGCGGTGGGGCAGTCAATGGGAGTACGATTAGTGGGTGGTGAGTGCTTATAGTTACGATGTTTGTGTTCGTTTCCTCTATGTGCTTTGTTTCCTTCATGTTGTATGCTTTAAAGAATTATAAAAAAAATTCTCAACCGGAGCAATTTTTTTAAACGCAGTTGCAATTAATTCAACTGAAGCGCGTTGCAAAAATTCAATTGGAAGTCAATTGCAATATTTTCATTAAAACTCAATAGCAAAAGTTCTATTGAAACACTATTGCCAAAATTCCATTGAAATGCAATTGCTAAAAATTCAATTAAGACTCAGTGGCAAATACCCTGGGACGGATCAATAGCGACTCAATAGAAAAGGTCAATTAAGTTTCAATTGAGACTGAATGCGGTCTATTGAGTGAGTCCTTTTTGAAAGTCAATAGACCGATCTCACCAGCCAATTTGACTACGCCACCGCTGCCGCAATGCATCGAGGGAACTTAAGCCTTTCTGCACGTGCGACAACCCCGCTGGAGCTCTGCACGTGTGGAGCACGAGACGGCACGAGCCCTCGCATGCAGGGCTGTCTGACTCCCATGAACTAAAGTTATGGCGGCGACACGCGTGCGCCGAACGCCTAGTGAGATCGGTCCATTCATTTTTTTGTAAGGGACCTTTGGTGTTCCAAACAATGCAAAGCGTCCAATTGCCCGGGAAGCATTGTGCACAGTTACTTAAACCTGGTGCGCACAATTTAAAGGCGTGTGCTTCATCGAGTACATTTTTATTTTAATTCATTTTTTTTCTACCGAGCTATAAATTTTATTTTCTGGCGCTCGGTTCTTCCTTCTTTGCCTGGTTTATTCTGGAGCTGAGGGATTAGCTGGCTTCATTCCATCCGAAGAAGAAGAAAAAAACGGGGAAGGGGGGAGGGGGGGGGGGGGGGGGGGGCACGGCTTCAAAAGTCTGGCACCGACTCAGTAAAAGGGTGCTCAGCAATCACACATCAGAAAAGAACAATCTTCGCGCTAGTTCCAAGAAATCCTCGCGCGATGTGTTGTGAGCCCGGTAACGCGAGCCAAACAGCGTCTCCAGAAAAATACAATTTAACCTTAGGATGAACCGCAGAGGGCACAAAAGAGCCAGCCAAGCCTAGCCAAGCCAATCCATTGTTGCGCGAGGGTTACGTGACCTTAAAGAGGGGCGCAGTGACCCAGAGAGCTTAAGTCTAAGAGAGGAAGCGACTGAAACCACGGGGAGCATTTGATATTTAATGGTCGGGCGCCTTCTGCGCAAATCGGGTGTTTGTGCGCACGCGTACGTTGTCCAGTGGCGAGAAGGATAACAGCTGGAGGGTCTGAGAAAAAGCTCGGAGAAGCTCGCGAACGATCGACGATTCTGCCTCTCGGCTTGTGTACTGCAAACGCAGTCTATAATAATCCACGTATCCCGATCGACCAGTGTACTCCCGAATCTAGGCCGACTAGAAGTGATGCTCGGTGCACGTAGTCACGTGGTAAGTTCACACCGCTGGACTGGTGCTTGAAGCGCTCCTCTGCAGTTCATCGTAAGGGGAAACTACGTTTAGAGAAAAGTTCGAAACATTCAAATTCCCAACGTTCACGGCGATGTAAGAGCCCTCGTGCTTGATATAGTTCCACGTCAGGAACGGGTCAGCAAACACCTTTTGTAAAAAAAGACGACCATCCAGGAGCTAGCTAGGCAGCGCGATTCTCACACCGCGGTAGACATCTTCTCGACAAGGGCGCAGCCACCTTGAATGTCGTCACTTCCCATGGTCTGCGGTAAAACATCGTTTTGATCCCTCCACGCCGCTGGAAGGTGTTTACGGAAAATGCGTAATTGTCCCACATTCTTGTTTTGCCTCACCTATATTTTCTCGCATATTCCAGGTTAAAATTATCTTTTTTCTTTTTTATTTTTGTCCCGCATACCAGATACGGAACCCACGCGACTGAGAACGAATGGAAACAGAAAATGTCTCGACTTATTTTTGATAAAGTACCCAAGATCAATTAAGGAGCGTGCGCGCGAATGTATTGTCACACGCGCAGCGCGTGCTGCCTTCTGCAGCACTATAACTGTTCTATAAAGAAAAGTTTGAAAGCAAATGGCACTTTGCACGCACCTTCATCGACGTCTTCATTTGGTTGTTTACTTCGCATATCCAATGCCTCCTTTATAGGGAGTATTCACTGGCGGCCATAGTTGTGTGCGCGAATGCTGAGCGCGTGCTGATGGCGAGCTTCCACAGTTTTTTCGCCGCGTGCATTCCGCACCATCAAGAGTGCCGGTCTTAGCAGCCTATTGATGCGAGATCGTTCTGAGCATGCGCTCTAAACAGCACCCACAAATATGGCATCCAGTGAATACTCCTTATTAGCCTGCTCTATTGGGGAGGGGATTAGGGTGCCTACATGTCTGTCTGTCTCAGGGTGAAGACATCCATTGTTGCCCTGAATGTGCCAGAACTTGATGCTCTCGCGCACTCGGTGCGTGACTTGGGCGGTAAAATGGCGTCTATGCATTAGCCAAAGCTACGCGCTCGAGCTGAGTGACACCGGATTGCGCGCGCTTCAAAATGCATTAAAAAAAATAGATTGGGCGGAAAAATGGCTGAGATGTCACCACTCAAGCAAAAGCGCGCGTGTGTATGAAGGCACTCTAGAGGGGATCGAACAGTCACGCCTCTGGCGGCACGCTTCAGCTGTGGGGACAACAAACCGAATTTTCTTGTTTGTTTTTTATTAGCGATATCGATGGTGACTATTCGAATGGCCGCTTCTCGTGCAAACCAAAGCACTGGTAAGAGTGAAGCTCTCGTGTCCAGACCGTGCATGGCGAGGTTCAATTTCTTTGTTATTCTGCGTTAGTAAACACCGGACTGTGGGGAAAACAAGCTCGATAAAGCTCCCCCTATAGTTCGATCTCCTGCCCAATTAGCGGCGAGATGATTGGGTGGCGCCCTCCTATGGCTACTTCTCGTGACGTCATTACCTTGTGAACAACAAGTTTGATGGTGTTTGTAATTGGCCTGGTGCAAGCTGGAAATCACACCGTCAAAATTTCAGTTCTTACATTAATCCTATTTCCGTCCATAATAAATCCTTTGCTGACGTCAAAGTTAGCACTTGGCCAATCGTTGAAGGCCGATCACAACGGCGCTTTTGATCCCGCACGTCGCCAATACTTACAAAGCGTGGCAGTCCATCGACGGAGCCCAAGAGTGCCCGGTCGCAGATATCGAGCGCGATGATCTGGTAGCACAGAGCATCAATGAGCCACTTCTCCGGGAACCTGGACGTCAGCGCACAGCTTTTGCAGCGGCGAGGACCCGAAACACACTTGTTCGCTCGAGAAAAGTGTGTTTCGGCATCTCGCCGCAGCGGGGCGCCAGTCACGTGGCTCTCCTCTCACCCGTTGTCTGCCGCTCCACCTTTTTCCATTTAGGCGGCCGCTTCTCGTTGTGGTCTGCCAGGCTTTGTCAGTGTATAGGAAACTGCCAATGCAGATAAAGCGAGCGGGTGCAGCGCGTGTACTTACGTTCTCAGCGTTATTTTTGATGCGCAAAAAAGTCAATTTTCTGAAAGCTAAGGCCGGATAATCGCACTGCTCCTACGTCATACAAAGGACACGCGGTGTTTGCTGCAGAGCCTCAAGCATACTCGAAGGCTTCACACATATGCATATATGTGTTCTTCGAACTTGTTCTGCAGACAGTGTTTGTATGACCAATGTGGCCGCCCAGACAAGGAAGAAACACGCCACAGACAGTGACTGCAGACTGGCTTTTGTATGATGAATTAAGAATGTGACCACGGCTCAAAGGTGTCCTAATACAGACATAAATTAACATCTCATTTTTTGATATTATTTAACGCTTGTTGTTGTTGCTGTTTTTCTCACATATATAGCGTATTGTTTGCGATCTCGCTCGCTTTTGCGTGTAATATACATGTCTTTAGCCTTTGTTCCCGCATTCTTTTTCTTTTTCCCTTTTTAGTTTTGTCGCTCGCCTTGGCTATTCTTGCCATCTTGCGCGGCTTCCAACTTGCGTAGTTTGGCAGAAGTGCACAACATACCTGGAAAATCGAGGCTATAAAAAGAACCGGTGAGCGTTGGACACCTTTTACAGCTATTTCAAATGGTTTTTTTCTTCTTTTCTTTACATCCCCGTGGTGCTAGGTTTTCTTAATGCGTGTTCGTGTATTTATAGCTTATGTCGCCATGCCTCAGATCAAAGAATAGAAAGAAGTAGTAATAAATTAATAAATTGTACGAGTGCTGCTTTCGACGTTAATGCGGTTTCGAGCGGAGCAGAGCAGACGATGAGACAATTAATTGCGATATACGAAAACCCTGCAGCGAATGCCGAAGTGCGAAAAGGCATTTTAACACATAAACGCTATCTGGTTTGGTGAGAACAGGTATTAGCCTTATTTTTTCGATAAAAGACAAAAAAAAAAACTGTGGCAAAACTTTTTGAATACAACTGTTCTGGTTATCGTTTGAGATGGTTTGTCCGGAAGCTTGTTCTTGTTCAAACTCAGCCATGAAGGCTCAGCCTGTAGTAGCCTGGAAGTTATACTCGGAGATATGCCGGTTGGGCTTGCCTGAATAATAGGTCACGAAATAACTGGCATCTATAATTTCCCGGGATTCTTCTTTGGTTTCACCAGTAAAAACGTATAGACGTTTCGCCGCAGCTGTGCATGGGCGCCGCCATAACCGTCCTTCAGTTTTTGTTTTCTCTTATTCTGTTCACTTTACTTCATCATCACCACAACAGGACCGGTTATTGCTACTTTAGGTGCTACTGTGTCTTTCACCCCAGTATATACCTTCGTAGAGGCTCGTCAACACCCGCTTCAGTGGCTCGGAATCTCGGTAAGACGAGAGAATGGCGGCAATGGCGGCTGTAATCTAGAGCGTGTGTAATGCGTCTATAAACCAACATGGTGTTTACGGGAAAGTTCGCGTTTGCTCGCACTTTCTGGCTCCGAAAAGAGGCTCCACGATGACAACACACACCATTCTCATTCAGTTTTGACCGTAACTTGAGCCAAGGTTTAAAAATATCTTGGTGTATTTTAGGAACGCGAAACCAAAGGAATAAGTTTGTTCATTGTTTGGAGCAAGTCAGTCTATTTTTGTATTTTGCCCAATTAACTAATTAATCAATATTAATAAATGAATTTCTGAAATATTCAATTTACAGCAAAAGTTCCAATGACAAAGTTGTAGAGCATCCTCAGAAACATCCAATTCAGTGGTTTTATCAAGAAACCTTGTGGGAGACGAGGGTGAAAGACGAGGTAGAGGGCACGTGACAGGCGGTCGGCGGAGAAGTCACGAGCTGGCGCGAGACAGTGCGTGCTGAGCGAGGCTGGAGCTGGGCAGGAACGATGGAGCCCGTCTGCCTGGCCTGGTACATGGCGAACCCCGGAGCGGTCCACCAGCGAGGTTCGAAGTCCGGACCGGTGGAAACGGCGAGCCCTGGCCATACCGACCTGGACCATGACGATTCCGGAGTGGTTCCGCATCGAGAATCGGACTATGATAGCCCGGGACAGCCAGCCTACGCAGCGCTGGCGTGGGAAGGGTGATCCGCAGGCCTGGACACGGACTCCGACTGCGAGCTCTGAACGACGGGTGACAACCAGGGTCGGCGGGTCCGGAGTGCCGGCTCTCGAGGACGGGCAACCGGGAAGTACAGTAAGCCCATTCACTGTCTTTTCGTTGTGTTATGTCACTCCCTGGGTGACGAGCAAAGCGCATACCGATCGGGTGGCGGCGATTATTAGTGGTTATCACCTTCATAAAGAACCCCACAACCTCTAAAACGGTTCGTTTTTACGGACTTACAAAAAAGTGCCTGAATTACGAAAACAAAAAACGCAAATTTGGCAAGAGTGCTTTGTTCAGCATGCACGTGCTTATTCAAGTCACGGCTGAAAGCACTGCAATACAAGGTGCACATGCGCAAAGTCACATTTTGTTTTACAACTCGCAAATTTTTGGAAGCCCGTAAAAAATGTGTTAAAGTTTATTGATAAAAGCCACTGAATTATATGTTTACGAGGACGCTCTACAACTTTGTCATTCAAACTTTTGCTCTAAATTGAATATTTCCGAAGTTACATAATTAATCTTAATTAATTTGTTAATTGGGAAAAATATAAAAAAATAGCCTAACTTTCTCCAAACAATGAACAATCTTATTCCTTTGGTTTCGTCATACTTGAATTCTCCAAATTATTTTTAAACCTTAGCTCAAGTTACGAGAAATATGCTGTATAGACCTTTTCTAAGGGTGCCGCCATCTTGAATTGTCGTCACTTCCAGTATGGGCGAAAACATTGTTTTGCCGTCGCCTCGCGAAAAGAATGCATTTAGGATATAAGCGTAACCGTCATCCATTCTCGTTTTGCCTCCCCTCTCTTTTTTTACTATTTGCAGGTTGAAATGTTTTATTATTTTTTTGTCGCCCATACCCGATAGGCCTATTAGGTAACTGGGAACGAGAGTACAGGAGAAAATGTATATAGTGCGATAATTATTGATTAGTGAGGGTTCTGCGTTGGTCAAAAACATACAAATAAGAGCGGGATTACACGCAGTTCAGTCGTGAAATTCGCAACTGATTAGGCCCGCGGATGTATGCCGTAATTCAAACTAATTAAAAAGTTTTAGGGAACTTTTTTTTTTTCACATCGTACCGTATAGGATGTGCTAACATGGTTCCCTAAAAATCTCTCTTAACTTACCCCCTAACTGGCACGGTCACGGCGCTTTAAAATTTTCAAACACTCCAAACCGTTACTGATGGAGATGCAGCTATTCTCCACTTCTTCTTTGCACTCATGACCGTGAGCAAGATTCTGCTGATCCACCGTTTCTTTGACTATAGAAGGAAAGAAATGAAGAAATGCACCAATGTTCCTTTCCGAGGACGTTCTGGTCACTTTGATGCTAAAACGATTCTTCACTTGTCCCTCTACTGTCTTCCCCCTGCAACCTCTCCCCTGACAATCCGTGCCAACACGCACAAATTTAACCTTTTGTTTTTAAGCCTCTCCTTCTTTTCTTGGCTTTTTTGTATTATTTTCGTCGCAAGAAGGTGTCACTCAATTTACGGTTCGTTTATTTCGGACAGGATTAGCTTCTCGCCAACTTCGTATATATATATATATATATATATATATATATATATATATATATATATATATATGTGTGTGTGTGTATATAAATTTTTTTGCTTTTTTTTGCTTTCTTTTTTCTTGTTAACAGCTAACCTTGAAAGAGTTAGGAGAAAGAGAGTCAGTGGGTCGGGAAGTCCCCGGCAGCTGTTTACGACATCCAGGAGTCGCCCTGCAGGGAGGGCGCCACGCGGCGGCTCTTCTGCCATGTGGCGAAGGAGCGAACAAGTAATCTAAAACCGAGGCTTTCAATCACTGCCAGTTATGCTTACCGACACGCTACGCAGTTCCCCCCCGTGTGGGGCCACTTCGCTGCTTCCTTTTAATTAACGTTGTTTTTTTTTCTTTGGCATTAAAAGGCAGTTGTCAGTTCGTTTTAAATGAAGCCTAAAGAAATCTACATTTTTGTTTTCCTTACTAGGGTAAGGTTCTCTCAATTGGCAAAGGTTTTCCCGATTTTTTTTAGACATTTTAGCAACTTGAGAATTGTGTAAAATACCAAAATTGTAAGTGACA
The DNA here is from genome assembly GCF_016920785.2 of Ixodes scapularis. Classification (NCBI taxonomy): domain Eukaryota; kingdom Metazoa; phylum Arthropoda; class Arachnida; order Ixodida; family Ixodidae; genus Ixodes; species Ixodes scapularis. The sequence goes on from NW_024609836.1 coordinate 62,502,761, forward strand.
CCGACCAAAATTTCTGCTGAGATATTGAGAAAGAGGGGAGAAGTGGACGTCATGGACGCCTGTTGCGGTGGCAGAGGCAACGACTGAGTTGCTTTTCTCGCTTCCTCCCGTTTTCGAAATCAGGATAAACAAAGAAAATGCATATGAATTTGAAGCAATAAAAATGCTAAATCAAATTTACATCAGCGTTCAATGGATTGCAAGAATTCTGGGAAGTTTTGGAACTTTGCACGTAATTTCCGAGGCGTAGGTATTCATTCACTTGCTTAGAAAATGCTCACCTGATCATATACGTATGACAAGACCATCCTCTAAAAAAAAGGACAAAAATCTTTCTGGAATTGCAGGATATTTTACAGCGTTTAGTTACACTATTCTTTAGCGAAGCACAAATGTCCACAATATCCCCTGCACCCTTTTCTCTGTCCGGTGTCCCAAACACAACTTTCAAAACTGAAATACCTCTGGTGGCGGCTTGGTGAAACAACCCCAAATCGGAAGCGAGGCCCGAACGCGCGGGCATCTAAACAGGATGTACGTCATCCCAATATCTTAACAAACGCTTTTTTTTTTTTTTTTTTTTTTTTTTTTTCATGCACGGTGGACTGCTTATTTCGGGGATAGCCGTTTAATGCTTCTTTGTTTTATAAACCTCGGCTTTTTTAAGCGTCGTCCGTCGTCACTCCATGGCTGGCTGTGTCGAGTTTAACGACGCAGTTGCGGAGAACGCGATCGATAACTATTTTTAAACGGCAGGAAGACGAGTCGTGTGAGGCGGAAGAACGACACATCGGCGCGAGTTAGGGGGACTGTAAAATATTGTTGGAACAGAGTCAAGGTCAAGCACGGCGAGCCGCCGTAGTCACTTCTGAAAACGAGTAGCTCGAAGAAACATCCACACTTCTTGGCTCTTTGTTTTTGTCACCGGTGTATCAACGTCTCCTGCATAACAAGGCGGTAGTGCCAAAATTGTGACGTCATAAACCGGAGGCCAGCAGCGGGTACTGATTGGACAGAAGTACCTCGCGTCAGCGTTCGGCTGGTACTAGTGTTCGTTTGGTGAAAACACGAATCCCAGCCGAATGATGACGCAGCACTCGTATCCAATCCGGGCACCCCGCTGTCGGCCTTTACTGCCTGACGTATAAAATCAAGCCCATACGGCCTTGTTGTCTAGGGCGCGTTGGGTGTAATACGCTTCCCAGCTGCGTTCAAAGCGAGTCTGTTGTCCCCGACAATTTATTTCCTCGTGTGACGCGTTAGGTATATTCATCTATGTTCGGCTGACAGCACGAAAACGTCCCAATAATTAAAAACGGGAATATTCGGGTCTCGTGTTTCGCCTATAGTCGTCTATACGTAACGTAGAGTTGCGTGCATTCCGACGCCTCATTATAACAAAGTAATGCCTTGGCCACAGCGAAACGTAGACAAGGTAAAACAAATTATGCGCTCGCGATGTTTGCGTAATTACCAATTACGGCTTCCGCATTTTGACGACGTGTTTTCGCGAGCTCCAGCTAGCGTGTCGGGGCGCTTTCTAAGGTCTACCGAGCGGCTCGTTTATCAACAAGCACGTTTGGGCGTGTGGTCGTGTGAGCCCCGCGTGCGCAGAGCTTCGTTTCTTATGTGGAATAGACCAATCTCGCCAGCCAGTTTCGCTACGCTGCGGCTGCGACCTGCATCGTGGGAATGGTGGTCCTTCTGCACGCTCGACAACCCCCGCTGTGGCTGTCCGCGAGCACGTGAGACGAGACTTTCCCGCCTTCACTGCCGCCTGCCTCCTGTGAACCAGAGTTATATGTCGTTGTCACACATGCGTGGAACTGTTAGTGAGATTGGTTTATTCCCTAGCGGTTTTAGAGCGATCCTAAATTGCTGCATGCTCGCGCCTTTGCTCCGAAACCACTTCGAATTCACCGAGGGAATTTCCCATCAAAGTGCGCAGCTTATACGCATTCCACGTTTCACGGCCTGCGCCACTGCCTTTCGATGTTAGTTGCTAGCCTAGAAGTCGTTTGCTTTGGTTGCAACGTCCTGTTTTATCGATATCGTTTATCTCCTTTTGAAAATGCATACCACATACACGTGGACATATGTCTAGTGGACTTTATATATTGTATTACAACCTAGTGCAACCTTGCAATAGATGAAGTGCAGCCCCCCAAAAACAAGTATAACCTCTCAATCACTTTCTTCTCCGTAAAATCCGATCGGAAGTTGCTGTTTAAGTTAGCTTTAACTATATATTACTCCTTTACTTGCCACTAAAGGCAGGTTCGCACTGAAGTCGCTGGATTCTGGGAAACTAGCGCAAGCTCCCGTATGGTCGCCATTTTGGTTCATGAAATGATCAGTTTCTCCTTGGTCACTCCATTCTTGGTGAGCCGATTCAAACTCCCGGTGACATGTTACTTTACAAAGGCATTTTTCGTATACCAAGTGTTAAGTAACGAAGGATTTTGTTAGAAATAAGTAAGATCTATTTTGGAAAAGTCTATCTTTCTACAGTTGCGTCGGCAGTGTTTTTTTTTTTTTTTTTATCTGTTTATGTTTGTGTCTGCATTTTTTGGGCGTCTTTCGCCCCCACGCGCGGGCGGCTTCGAGTAGCTGCGGGGGGTCGGTGGAGAAGAGTCGGACCCCGGTCGTTAAGAAACGTCTCGGGTTTCGAGAGGAAATGCGGGGAGAACACGTATGCGGAGCGGCTTGCGGTTTTTAACCGAATGTGTCCAGCGGGATCGAACAACTTTTAGTTTTTTTGGTTTTTTTTCTTGTTCGACTTCCCGGGGGACTACCATCGGGCGAACACCATCATCGGTCGTCACCATCCTGACCGGGCCCCCTCCCCCTCGGAAAGTTGACTGGCGCAGTCGACAGGATCCTGCTGACTTCCTGCGACGGGCGGTGAGCAAAAACGACGGCATCAACGGAGGCAGGCGGAGCGTACCTGGGATCCATGGGACAAGAGTTTCGTCTGCTGGATTGCGGACAAGGGTCCCGTCTGCTGGACTGCGGACAAGGGTCGCTCCTGCCGGAGTGAGGACCGTGGCAATATCTACGTGAGACGCCCGGGGGGTAGAGCTCCTTTGTTGTTATTTTGTTTTTGTATGCTACGCGTCTGTCTCGGAAAGGGGGACAGATGTTGCGCGAACAGCAAGTGTACTTGCAACATTCTTGGTGGGGAGGTGTTAAGTAACAAAGGATTTTGTTAGAAATAAGTAAGATTTGTTTCGGAAAAGTCTATCTTTCTACAGTTGCGTCGGCAGTGTTTTTTTTTTTTTTTATCTGTTTATGTTTGTGTCTGCATTTTTGGGCGTCTTTCGCCCCCACGCGCGGGCGGCTTCGCGTAGCCGCGGGGGGTCGGTGGAGACAAGTCGGACCCCGGTCGTTAAGAAACGTCTCGGGTTTCGAGAGGCGGTGCGGGGAGAACACGTGTGCGGAGCGGCTTGCGGCTTTTAACCGAATGTGTCCAGCGAAATCGAACAACTTTTAGTTTTTTTTTTTTTTTTTCTTATTTGACTTTTCGGGGGACTTGCATCGGGCGGATATCATCATCGGTCGTCACCATCCTGACCGGTCCCCTCTGCCCTCCCCATGGAAAGTTGACTCCAAGACACACACCTGCAAAACAAGCGCGCATCTTCGCACTGCCACCACTTGTGGCATCGGTGCTTGGCGACATTGAAAAGATGATTTCTCAGCCTTGAAATACGTAAGAAGAACAGTACCATTGGAAGAGATCTGTAGAAATAAGCATGATTCATTAGGTGATTGCATACAGGGGCATACGCAGTGCCAAAGACCAGCAACGCTTTCGGTACAATAGTTCAGAACGACCCTTTCGAAGCTTCGAAGATTTGAAAGTACGGAAATGGCGATTGCCATAGCAACAGAAACCGATCAGCCAATCGCTTTTTGGGGTTTCGGTCATCTGTATGGTAGTGTGCGTTTGAGCCCTGTTAGCAGGCAGGGATGACAATAGACCGATCTCACCAAGCGTTCGGCGCATGCGTGACGCGTCCATAACTTTAGTTCACATAAGACGAAAGGCAGTGCACAAGAGGGTTCGTGCTGTCTCGTGCTCCACACGCGCAGAGTTCCAGCGAAGTTGTCGCACGTGCAGAAAAACTAAAGTTCCCTAGATGCATTGCGGCAGCGGTCGCGTAGTCAAACCGGATGGTGACATCGGTCTATTGGGCTACTTTTCCCAGGATATAGTGACTTCAGTTCACACACACACGTTTTCTTACGCTACGTATAAAATTATAAATCACCGAAATATTCGTGTTTAGAATGCCGTGTGCACGACCTCTCCTTGAACTGGTATCCCACACTTCCAACGAAGCACAGAGGTCCCGGAGACTTGTGGCGCAAGCCGACGTAAGCTTTCGTGTACGTGTAACGTAAGAAAATGGAGCTGTATGAACCGGCCTTATTACGAAGGAGCGAGCATCGAGAGACCCCTCCAGCCGACATTGGACAGGAAACAGGTCTAAACAAGCAGGGGCGGCGTGCGCGCTGCAAGCGCCCGGCCGTCGACATTGATTAAGTGCGGGTCTTCAGCTCCGAACGTAATAGCGGCGCATCGTATGTCACCCGGCATAATTTGTGCTGCCGGCGTCGATGTGTTCGGCACGTCGTCCCTCTCTCAGCGGTGTGTCGGACCTCGAAGTTCCGTCCCCGTCTGCATAGGCAATGAGGAGGTACCGCCGGCACGAGAGCCGCCGATGACCTTGAACGACCTTGAACTCGCACACGCGCTACCTGCTGAGAGGAGAAAGTGTTCTTATAGGTGGGTTTGTATGCCGCCCTAAGTGGCGTCTACTCCTTTCCTGAGTACTTTACTTGGGTTTATACACCAACTCAACTCTCCTACGTCACGCCGCGGTGGTGGCGCGCCGGACGCACTTCCGGTCTAGGGCGGTGGGCAGAAGTCGCCGTGCCAGACATGCATTCCTGTGTTCCTTTGGAAGAAACGAGACAAAAAGCCTGCCTTTTTGTAAAAATACTGCGACGGGGGCTGTACTAAGAGAGTCTGGAAAGGTTTGAAGATCAGTTTTCATGTGTTTTTGCCCCCTCCGTTCGTCCGAGAACGTGGATAGTAGCCGTGAAAAGGGCAAACCAGCCGCTGTCGAACTACGATTGCGTGTGCGGGCAACACTTTGTGGTCGCCAGATGTATTTGCTTTGTTCCAACATGAACGAGAGGAAACCGCCAAGTTGTCCGAACCACCCGCGGGTTCAGTGCGTCTTCAAATTCATACGGCCGCCTGATCGTTCGAACTCTCGTCTGCTCTTTCAAACTTGTCTGCTTTTTGTCGTCTGCTCGTTCAAACAAAAGCGGCCCGTAGAACAAACTTTGACCGGGTGATTGCAATAAGAAGTAATTGCAGGCCTCAGAAGACTTAAGTAGGCTCGGTGTAAACAGTAGATACAAGATGTTGATCATTGGTACCGGTGGCCATCACCGACTTGTTACGCTTGGTCTGTTCCGGCTTCCGATTTTCAGTATCGACGTCGATCGTCGCCCTACCTTCTACACTTTTGCAGCACGAGCAACGTCGCTACCTAAAATAGCTAAAAGAATCTCATCATGGTTTTGGCATCCATTCTGCGGCGTTCATGCGAATGAATCGCCGCACGTCAAAGTATTTACGTATGTTTAGCGGCCGTAACGAGCCTTGATAGTTTCGCTCAGGCTATTAAAGTGGCAAGACATTGCGATGAGGAAGTAGAATCGATAATTCCAACGCGAAAAAGAGTATGCAGACTCACACAGACGCCGACAACGTGACATTCGAATGGTTTGTTGACGCGGGACGCAGTGCTTCTTGCCCGTACTCCATTACGCATGCGTTCGAACTGTCGTCTGCTCTTTCAAACTTGGCTGCTTTTTGTCGCCAGCTCATTCAAACGACAGCGGCCCATAAACCAAACGTTGACCCGGTAATTGCGATACGAACTAAGTGCAGGCCTCAAAACACTTTTGAAGTTTGGTTGGGGTAAGTGCTAAGTGTAAACAGATACAAGAAGATATTGATCATTATTGTTACGAGTGGCCATCACCGATTTGTAATGCCCGATTCTACTTGCGGTTTTCAGTATCGACGTCCACCATCTCAGATACGGTCCACGCTTTTGCAGTCCGAGCAACGTCGCGTCTGAAAACAGCGAGCAGAATCTGATCGTGGGAGTCAGGCTTTAGCGCCCATTTTGCGGCGTCCACGTGAAATGAATCGCCGCGCGTCACATTATTCACGCAAAGTTTTGCCTCGTTAGTTTTGTTGAAGCCGCTCAAGTAGTCAGACATTGTTAGGAGGACGTAGAATCAACAATTCCAACGCGAAAAAGAGCACGGGGACTCCCACCGACGCCGACAGCAACGCAATTCAATGGTTTGTTTATGGGCGATGGCGGGCTTCTTGTCCACCATCCACCGCGCATGCGCGGCGCCGGTGGCGTCCACTAGGGGCGCTCCGGTTTGTTTGTAAACATGAGTTGGTGTATATTAACCTGGTTGGTAACCCGTTTTTAACGCGATCTTTAAGGGGGTCTTCCTCGGTCTTGTAGGCAGCATGCGTCTTGTCGGGGAGAAAGTCCTAGGCGATCGCCAAGGACTTCGGGAGAATCACCAAGGCGTATACATCATACAAAAGGCACGCTGTTCGCTGCGGACTTGATGACAAACTTATTTGCGGACACGCCTAAGCATGTTTGAATCATGTGTGCTTCTTGCATATATGTATATATATCAAACATGTCTGCACACTGCCTTTGTGCGCTGTATTCGCAGTGTCACCTCTGCTTTAGACCGGCTGCAACGATTAAATAAATTAATCGATTCTACGTTATCTATGCAATTGTTTATCGGTCTTTGTTTAAGAATGTGTCGCAATCGTGAAGGTCTTAATCGAATAAAGTTAGTAATTAACGAACACACCCATGCGTTGTTTAGTAGTCGATTAAGTTTGGTAGTGCGGAGGATTACACCTTTTATTAGGGACTGCCAGGTAGTGATATCAGCGAGGTACATACGTCGAAAGCCACATTCAGTTTATTTCGTTTCTCTGGGTGCTTTTTTTTTTTTTTTTTTTTTGGTGTAGCCAAACGCCACTTGAAGCTCGCCTTGCGAATTCATGTTATTGCTTATAGCTTGTGGGGATTCCTGTGGTCTCCCTTCCCCGATGGCTGTAATAACGGCCGCGGGTCGGAACACTCGGCCTCCTTCGCCGTGAGCTCCGACCTGTTCGTGAGGCGGAGGGTCCCCTGTTTTGGGGGGGCCCTCCTCTCACTCTCTCCCGGGGGGACCCCTTTCCGTCCCCCCGCTCGGATGCGAATCACTGCAGACAGGCGAGGAGGCTCTCGCCTCTTGTTTTCCCGCTTTCGGGAAAGGGACTCGTCCGGGTGACCGCGAAAGAGATAGGACGTGTATCGGTGACTTCTCGGATGCTTCCTCGGTCTTGGCACTTCGGAACCCCGCGTCTGGCAGGTAAGGACCTTTTCTTACCTTGTCGGCGCGGGGGGCAATTTGGATGGGGACATAATAGTTCATTTTAAGAGTGTTCTAATACATGCTCTTGGACTATGTCCTTACTCTGGTCAGGGCCTGATTAATGTACGGGCTAAGGGGGCTGCAGCCCAGGGCCCCCGACTCTCTAGAGGCCCCCATACAGCTCGTAAAAAAACAAAAAAATCTAAAAATATTTAGGAAAGCGATGTTGCTTTGCCGCAGCATTCGAGAAGAGGAATATACAAAGATAATGGCGATGTCAGCGAGGCCAAACGCGCACTTCGCCTGGCACACTCCTACCCCTGTACAAAGCCGGCCCTTTGGGTGGGTGACCGGCCCCTTAGGGTGCTTGTCCTCTTTATTTTGAATGCGGCTTCGAGCAAATGAGGATAACACGGGAGGGGCACCACGATCTGGGGTTTTTCGCTCCTCTTTTTTTGTCAGGAAGGGAAATGTCATAAACACCCCCCCCCCCCCCCCCCCCCTTTCACTTTACTCGGGCTCGTGTCTCGTGCACGCAAATACATGTTTTTGAACAGCGCCTTTGGAAGTGCGGCCTTCGACGCTGCTGGGGAAGGCAACAAAGTTCCTGGCCGCCTCCGCAGTGGTCTTGCCGGAGTGCTCCCTAGTTGAAACCAGACGGGAATGGTAATTTTTTTTTTTTTTTTGTATTTTGAGGCTATTTTGGAGCGTTAGTTTTAGGAACAATGGTGGCCCTCTTGGCAAGTGCACGATTGTTTACGCCGAAGTATGCACACATGGTTCCACTTCGCGAGATGCTGAGTCCGGACATCATTATCATCATCATCGTCGCCATCATCATCATCATTATGGCCCCCGATAGCGTCCTTAGCCCAGGGCCCCGAAATGCCTTAATCCGGCTCTGACTCTGGTACGTGTGTCTTCCGCTATATTCGAGAGAGTGAGACAAGGTAGACGATCAATGGCACCGACGGAGGTAATTCATCGAACCGACCCGCGGTAATGTAGCCTTAAAGGGCAGCTCCGCCGTCAATTTGAGCGTTTTTATCGAAACATATTTTCGGAAAGGGTACTAAAAATTTAGCCTATAGCAGCGGTTAAATCATTAAAAAAACTGTTTACATAATTTATAATCGTTAAAATACGCTGAAACCGAAACCGAAACTAACTTGCCACTCGACTGGTCCGCCATTTTGATGTGACGTCACATATGGTATAAACACACGCACGTGTGCAGTTTGAGCCTGGCCAGCCTGGCAGCAGGTTACTGTTTTGTGTTCGTGCCGCGGATGAAAATGGACTCATCAAGCTCGTCTGAATCGAGCAACGATGAGGATATGCGGCTAGATTTTGAGGACGATGACGATAACCCGTTTTCATACGATCCGCCGGCATCGCCTCCGAGGGAAGCGCCAGCGGCGGCTGCATTCGGGATCTGCCGCTATGTGGACCCAGATGCCGCTTCCGAAGCGGAATGGTAAGGCAGTTGTTGTTGCTAGCACGCCAAGAAAAACTGATCGACGTTATGCCTTTTAATTGGAGGCACTTTTTGTTATATCTTGGGGTCTGACAATAGACGGTTTTAGTAGACCGTGTTTTCAAGCGACGCTTCCGTAGCGCGAGATCGCGCCGCCACTTCCAAGCATGCTCTAGCGCGCGCCCGGAGGGGTAGCGGGCCTCTGATAACTATACTTCGTTTCAGCTTCGGTCCGAGCGCGGCCAATGTTATGAGCCGAAGGACCAATCAAACATCCCAAAAGGCGCAGCGCTATGGCGTGCTCTCAGCACTTTATAGGATTAGCCGGCGGATGAGCACGCACAGAGAGACGGCGAATACCGGCTGGTCCTATCAACTGCAGAGAGCACGCCATGACGTTGTGCTTCTTTCGCTGCTTGAGTGGCCCTTCGGCTCATGACATCGGCCGCACTCGTACCTTAGCTGAAACGAAGTATATCTACTAAAACTCCCTATGGACAGAAGGCACGATCGCGGGGACGGAAGATCGTTAGGGCCTCGTAACCTCAATTTCCATTCTCGCGCTGTAAAAGCGTCGTTTGAGACATCATTCGCGCATGTAGCTTCGGCTTCGTGAACGTGCATTTCATCAGCGCGCTCGCGTGTGCTGTATAAACCGATAAAATAAGCAAAAACCAGACAGTCCTAGCACCAACAAGCTCCAAAGCAAGCACCCTGACCAACATGTGACGTCACGGCAATGTCAGTGCCATCATGGCAGCCTCCTTGTGCCGCTCTTCCTCAGTGTTGCCAGTAGGGCGGCAGCAAGTGATTTGGGTGTGGACGTGTAAATTTCAAAATTCATTTTCTTCTAAGAAAATTAATATTTTTCCGAGATATTTCGTACACATGCTCAGGAAGGGGATCCAAATACATGGTGAAAATTTTATAGAAATCGGTGGCTATAAAAATTACGGCGGAGATGCCCTTTAAACGTCGTCTATATTGCCACGGAGGTGTGGGGTTTGACGTCTCCTTTGAGATCGCCGCCGCTGTTGAGACAACCCTTTGGTTACTCTATCGGTACCTGTGTTGGTAGCTAGCAAATCCCACATAAAATTAGCTTTACACGGCTCGTTGTCGATTTTCTTAAGTGTTCTTGGGCGTACGTAGATCATACCTGGTGCCGTAGTGGTCACTTCTACTGTGTGTAGTGGTCACTTCTACTGTGTGTAGTGGGCACAATGGAAGCAACACGCTCACTGTGGAATATCAGATGGATTTGACATGAACGATTGTCTGCGTCACTTCCGCATGATGTTACAGCGAATGGCAATCGACAATCAACAGCTTGCACTGCTGTCGATTGTGGGTGGTCTCTTAACTGGTTGGTTTCTCGCTGCCAATAACCACCATCTTTTATGCTTCACTGCCTCTGTGGGGGCGTGCGGTCATTCGGTTAACCCCTTTGTGCACGTACACTTTTGTAGACATTTTTACTCTTTGCAGGAGGAATGTAATAGGCGGGACAACATGAGCTGTTCCAAAAGGTGACTGGATGCGCAGCAATTGTTCAAATGCCAGGAGTTGCTTGCACTTCATTATGACAGGAGCGATGCACGGCTTCAACGTGACGTCACCACTTTGCGCTGGTGCCCATTCTTGTTCTGGCCAAGAACAAATTTGGCGGCCCATGAGGTATGCTCCCAAAGGTACGGATAGAACCAGGCGGACGTATATAGATATCTGATCAGCGAAAAACATTATGACCACTTACCTAATACCGTGTTTATGCACCTTTGGCACACAAAACACTTGCAAGGATCGTCTGCTGCTGAGTCAAATCTCGAACAAAGTACGATGAGCTGCGTGCTCGTTAACACTTGTACCTTGACCTACATTGTATGTAGCTGTCAGTTGAGCCGCAGGTAGCTTACTATTCTGCTTCACCATGAGGGAAAGTCTTCGACGCTTACATTTGGTGATGGGGCGTGGACGTCCACGCCTCGGCGTCTACTTGCGGTTTCACCGTCGTTCTTCTACTTTGGCAGACACTAACGACGGCAACTCGAGAACATCCAACGAGCCTTGCAGTTTCCGAGATACTTCTTCTGAGCCGTCGGGCCATCACAATTTTCTCTTGGTCAAAGACGCTTAAATCAGCAGCATAACCCAATACATGCAAACGTAGTCGACCAATTATTCCCTCTACATCCCCAGAAGCTGTTAAATACCATCCGCATCAGCATGAGGTAAATAACGCGAACGGCGAATCAGCTATAGACGCGCTCATACATATAGTCTAGGGCTGGTCACTCAGTCTAGGGCTGGTCGTAATGTTTTGGCTGAACAGTGTATAGACCCTTTCTTCAAGGGCGCCGCCATCTTGAATTGTCGTCACTTGCAGTATGGGCGAAAACATGGTTTAGCCGTCGCCACGCCAATAGAATGCATTTAGGAGAAAAGCGTAACCGTCACCCATTCTCGTTTTCTCTCCCCTCTATTTTTTTACTATTTTCAGGTTGAAACGTTTTAATATTTTTTCGTCGCCCATACCGGATATGCCTACTTGGCGGTCGGGGGCGAGAGTAAGCGGAAAAGGTCTATAGAGAGAAACACAAGGAAACGCTGCCTTCTCTGTACCTATACGCGTTTAGCCAAGCATGACCCAAATAACTCAGCTCCAACCCGTCCCGAAGGTAGGCGGTCAGTATCAAGGCCACAACAGTGACACAGCTGACGTGACGTCAATGCAAAAAATCTTTCGTCATCTTTCACTCCCTCACACATTTTATGTCAGTCTCAAAAGAGGAGCCGTTATCACGTGCGCAAAAACATGCCAAATTAATAATTAAGGGGAAAAAACATGTTGAGAATTTTCTAGCACTGACGAACTCCGTGAGCTGGGGTAATGCATGTGAACAAAAAAAATAAATAAACGGTTACATTGGCAACACGATGTTCAGATGTCACTACCGTAGGAAAAGGAAATATCATTACGTTTTTATAAAGTAATGTGAACACGTACTTTCTTATTGACTGCGTTCATTTGAGAGATGCCTTTATGCCTTCCTTACCGAAAACTCTGAGCTCTCGGTCATTCCGACCCTGCAACAAACAACTATGAACGGAAACTGAACGGCCTACCAGCGCACGAAACACCTTCGCACATGCTCTTGCGTCTCTTTTTTTCTTCTTTTTTTTTTCCGTGCACGCTAAGGTAATGATTTTTTTTTTTTTAAATCATGTGCGCCGTAAGAAAGGGACAAAAGGAGAATGACACTACACGAAGCGCTCATTTCAACTGAAAATTTACTGAAAATAAAGTAAGAAAATGTATGGGCCCTATAACGTTGCTAACGAAAAAATTCAAATTCCTTATCGAATAGGTCAACTAGAGAAACAGCGGATAAAACGCGGACTACGAAGAACAAACAAGCATGACAATGTCGACAATGTTCAGTGTTCTCGCGATAATTTCCTTCTTAACGTCAGAAGAATTTTAGAGCGCAGCTTTTAAGCGCCGTTTACACGTGGGACATATCCAACCGAGTACGACCGAGAGAGACCAGACCGGTTTTTAAGCCTCTCGCGACGTCTTAAGGCCCGTTCACACTATTGCAACCGAGTACGACCGAGAGAGACCAGACCGGATTTAAGCCTCTTGCGACCTCTTAGAACCGGATGCGCTACAGCGGAGCTGGTCCTAAGAGGTCGCAAGAGGCTTAAAAACCGGTCTGGTCTCTCTCGGTCGTACTCGGTTGCAAGAGTGTGAACGAACCTTTAGAACCGGATGCGCTGCAGCGGAGCAGGTCCTGACTCCTAAGACGTCCCAAGAGGATTAAAAACCGGTCTGGTCTCTCTCAGTCGTACTCGGTCGCATGTATGTGAACGGCGCTTTAAGGCCCGTTCACACTCTTGCGACCGAGTACGACTGAGAGAGACGAGATCTCTTACAACTTCATAAATGTTTTTAGAATGAGGGAATACACTGACATTGTGGCGCCATCTATGCGGTGACCCTGGAACTGCATTTCACAAGAGCGAAGGTTTTGCGGGATTTTCGAGGTCAAATGTGCGTAATACCCATAGAAAGGCTCGTTTATAACATTGTCAAAAGTTTTTTGAGCCAAGAAAGAAAGGATAATGCTCGAGAAATAAAAAAAAATATGCCGGACCGCCGAGTTTACACTGCTTCCCAATAGATGGCGCCAGTGTGTTTTCTGGTTTAACAAGTTTTAAGGAACCCAGGTTTAAGAGGTCGCAAGAAGTCGCAAGAGTGTGAACGGGCCTTTAGGCGCCCGTTTCCTCGTTGAACGGCGTCGCTGTCGGTGTTACCGTCCCGCTAAATTTAGCGGGAAATTGAATTGGTGTTGAGGTCACGTGACGTAATTTTTCCCGCTAAATCTAGCGGAGAAACTGAATTTGTTCATGGGTGACGTAACACGAAGTCATGCGACGTCATTTTCCCCGCTAAATTTAGCGGGGAAACTGAATTGGTGTTGCGGTCACGTTGCGTCAATTTTTCAGCTAAATTTAGCGGGGAAACTGTGGAAGGAGGAGAGGCTATGGAGGAGGGAAGGGTACCGAGGAGGCGGGGGGCAATACCTTCCCCTGTTCCTAATCAAGAGCTGCGCCATAATTACGCATTAAAGAGATTTGTAAACGTCTTTCATTTGTATGTTTTGTTTTTGTATTTTTCTCATGGAGCATGGGCACCTATCACATGTTGCTTTATAGGATGGTTTTTCTTGTAGTTTATTTTTTTACAGATGGCGTGTCTTTTTTTTTTTACGGTGCACATTGTTTCAAGAATCACGTAACTGGCCCATCTCTCCATTTTGTGGCAATGAGCGCGTAGTTAATACTCTTTACCAGGGTGTAAGATAGACAGGTGGGGAAACGAGAGCCAAATGAGCGACCGGATTGTGTCCCCCTCGGGTTTCTCTTTTTTTGTGGCGCCATCTATGTGGAGCACAGCGAACTCTCACTGCGAGTAGGCGACCGGTGGCGACCAACTAAACTGACGGAGACGATTTCTCGTGGATTTTCAATGAAGGTCTGTCGTGCTCTCGGTTTATATTGCGCACTCTCCCATAAAGTTCCATGCAAATCCGATTCCAATTTTTTTCCTCTCGACGCAGCGCCAGCTGTCGCAAATCGGGGGTACCCGCAAGCAGTCGAGTACAGAATCCGGTCACGGCGCTGCGGTAGGCTTCTATGGGCCGTGTCCCCACCTGTCTATCTTACACCCTGCTCTTTACCGTAGTGTGCGTGATGCTTGGTGCTGGCTGGTCTGGTAGTGTCTATGGCAGTATTTGAGGCCTGGCTGGCTGGCCTGCACCCGACTGGCTCTAACCGGAAGTAGAGCGATATTGAAATCTTTGGAGCTAAAGATCGCTTGATCCCTATATCCATCTCCCCCCCCCCCCCCCTCTCTCTCTCTCACTCTGTCTTCCGCTATATAGGTCTGCAAAGTGCAACGAACCAGGTGGGCTGGTGTTACCGTTTCCTCGCTCTAGTTTTGTTAACGCTGCCCGCGTGCAGTATTCTCATCACGTATACTCTATATATCGACGCCATGACAGAGTGCAATGCACCCTCGCACACGCCTCCATCTTTGATACCTTTTTTGTTTTTCTTTATTTTCACCGCTGATATTGACATCTTTACGGCTCCCATAAAGGTTTGTGATGCCGTATTTTCTTTATTGTTTTGTTCTTGTCTTTATTTGTTATGATTTTATATACAGGGAAGCCGACAGCAGATTCCACAGCATGCAAGCCGCGTCGTCTTTGCACCGAACTATCCTACGATGCAAACCAGCTTCCTCGACCGGGCTTGTGGCGCAACGGATAACGCGTCTGACTACGGATCAGAAGATTCCAGGTTCGAATCCTGGCAAGCTCGTACTCCTTTTTGCATTGGCGCTGGCCCCGTTAAACTACCTTTTGATGGCCGTGTTCAGAGACGTTGTGTGTCGTCCCTAATTTTTATGTGTCTGTCTTTCCCTTCCCAGTCTCAGGTCGTGTCAACTTTTCGGCGCTCCCTGAGCGCTTACTTTTTGTTTTACAATTTTTTTTTTTTAATTTTTATTTTTCCCTGCGAGCATAGTTACTTGTTATCCTCACATATATCCCATTAAACTATTAAGAGTTCTGGACGCTTTTGGTGACCTCGTTTTTTTCAGGCATGACCTTACTTAGTTACTCTGCACTGTATAAAACTAGTAATCGCCTGACAATGGGCGATATGTTTTTTTTTTTTTTTTTTTTTTTTTTTTTTACGTGTATGTGTTACCACAGCAAAACCTCATGGCTGTACTGGGGCACATAACAAATAAAAATATATACCGGTTATCATAAAACTAAGCAGTGCTCTAAAAACAAAAATATTGTCTCCGTATTGGTTTCTGTCATACCACCCCTTTAGGTGCCCATACCGTTTGTGATAATAACGGGCTTCATATTTATTTATAAATATTTATTTTGTTAGTGACGATAAATAAAGTTCTTGAATTGCATGTTTTTTGTTGTTGTCTTTTAGGGATGCGGTAAAACAGAGCATGTTCAACATTTCTAAAATTGAATTTCTGCTTCAATTCTGCAAAGAGCACTTTTCTAATTGACATGTGAGAGTTTCGTCTTTCCTAACTAAACCTTATTAAACAGATAGCTATCTAAACTATATTCAGCTTTCTCAATGCCCTCCCTGGCCATAACGACCGCTATGGCGTCAATATTTTTTGGTGCTATGCGTCGTTCTTGGATAAAATATTTAAGCTCCACACTGTCAAACATTTTGTATACTCTGCACGAACACACATACGCACGCACGCACCCTAACAAACAAAAGTGTGCTCGTTTGACACTGCACAGTGTTCATTCATGTGTTTCGAAAGGAGGTCTTGGTGCCATTTATGGTTTCTGACGAAACGCTCTTAGAATCGGAGGCAGCGAAAAAGACCTTGTTCTCACTACGCATAATGCATAAGATACCAGGTATATCGCAGTGCAAAATCTGTACAAACAAAGCAGCCAAGCTCATATTTGTCGCGCGAATATTTGAACATTTAAACAGAGTAAAATCACGTACGGCGATTTGGCCAGTACAGGACGACCGTCGACTCGTGGGGTTCTCAAACGTGACTGCACAATCGCGAGCAGGAACGCTGGTCATCCATAGTGTTCAAGAGACTACTCCAGAAAGAAAGTATTCAGTTCGGTTACCTGATTACTTGAGATGAAGAGTAATTGACCTCCATTTGAAGAAGTGTGCCACCGTTAGTTTTCCAGTTAACTCAGATTTTCAAAATGGCGTAACTTTGTGTCGGTTTTGAAATAAGGCATTTCGCACTGTCCATCTTTGGATTACAATCGTCGGATTAAAAACTACTGTCAAAACCGGCTATATCGAAGTCAACGGGAATCGAAAATCACTTCGCTATATCCGCTACATCGTTATAACCGACTTCGGTTATCGAAGTGCAAAAGGGAATGGGAAATCGGGATCGTCTTGTTGTAGCCGCTATTTCGTTATAACGAACTTCATTATAACTGGTCTCGACAGTACTGTTCTTCTAACTCCACCACTTTTGGTAAACCGTCCCCTTTCGTAGGCTTGGTTTGATGACTCCGTGGTATAGCAAGGTTGTGGAAACAAAGGGCGTTATTAAAAAAGGGGAAGGAAATAGTAACTGTTACAAGTAAATTTACTACCTTCTAAAGTAGTCAGGTTACTCTTGCGAATATTACCTCTTAAAGGTAATGCAATGACTTCAAAGTTACTTCACAAAGTAAACGATTGCAAGTGATTCTAATATTTTGAATGATTACCGTAGAAGTATGCATTCATATCGAAACGGGCAGGGGTCTCTTAAACAAAGAAGTCGAGGCTAATCATCTATTTTTAAACTCTGCTCTTTTGGTGTCCTGCTGCACAACCAAGTGGGCTCGCCGCCGCCTCTCTGTGTGAGCCTTCCATCGGTTCTAAATAAATGCGGCTTCTCTTACGGACGACGTCAAATATTAGGGCGGCGGAGAAAAGCTCACCGGAGAATAGCTCACCACAAAATCGGCAGATTCGGAGAAAAGCTCACCGGCCCTTGAGCAAAGGCAGAGAAAAGCTCACCGAAAAAAATTTTTTTATCTTAGCAAATTGTGCGTCGCACGTAGCAATTTAACACAATCATAAATTCGTTACTTCATTAAAAAATGTTCCTCTTTATTGTAATATTCTTGAAATTTATTGGGCATATTTACTAGTCCCTCTGAAATTAGTAATCATCCATTTTGTCTATTAACCACGCCGCGTGTATGAGATCAGACCACGGGACACCCGTAAAAAATACAATTTATTGAGAGCTTGACAGTGCGCCGTCCGCAGCTCTATCAGATAAAGAGGTTTGTTCTTGGAAAGCTAATATGAACTTCGGTGTGTAAACCGTTTCAGATCCGAAGGATGCGTGGTGCCTGATAAATGAGTAGATTCTTGATGGTGTAATCAGTGTCGACTACGCTGTTGTCTTCCTTTCTTCCTTTCTTTCTTTCACTAATAAACTTTGTTTGCGAGAACAGCTTCGCAAAGGGATGTTTGTTGTCTTCACTCCGTCTTTGCCGTTTGAGCTGTTTTCGTTATGTAAAACGTTTACCACTCGCCTAATTCGCTACCTTACAGAAGACTAGCTCCTATAAAAAAGCACTATCACATAAAGGCAACGTGTGGAAAAACCAGCACGAACGGCTAGAAAACGTGCATGTCCGTGGAAGAACGAAGTCTCAATATCCTACTGACCGTTCTATTCTGTTTTCAAAGGTTAACAAAAGCTTCGAAGATAATTTCAGGCACCGAGTTGTTGCGCATGCACTTTCGGATTTTTGGCATTTACAGTTTTTTTTTATTATTATTATTATTGCGTTTCAGGTTAGAATCAGACATTATTAAGCTTTCTAACTTCTTCGTGTTGTTCAAGTTCATAAAGTTTTCAGTTAGGCTTTTGTTGCCTAAAAAGTAAACCATAAAAACACTCGCCCGCAATTGTTCATATCGGAGATATATAATACCCAATAAGCTTCACAAATATTACAAAAAAAAAATTACATTTGGTTTTACAAAACTAACAAATTTTGATGATAATAACTTGATGTATGTTGCCATGATTCGACAGCCTTCATTTGAAAAGAAAAACAAAACCGGAGAGCTCTTCTTCTCATCCGCTCAAGGGCCGGTGAGCTTTTCTCCGCATCCACCGGTTTCGCGGTGAGCTTTCCTCCGGTAAGCTTTCCTCCGGTGAGCTTTTCTCCGGTGAGCTCTTCTCCGGTGAGCTTTCCTCCGGGATTCGAATATTACTACTCCATCACGTCAAAAAATGTTGTCCTACTTCACGTCTCCTGCGGTGTTCAAGATGCCATCGAGCCATTGGTGTCTCTTCCAAGGATATACCGGGTGTCTATACATAGTAGCGGCCAGGCTCTTTAAATCGACCGCAAAATTCGGTTTCTCAACCTATCGCGCTTTAATTTTCTGCGGCGTTGCCCACAGGTGGTGCCTTTTTTCTATAAAATTCGCAAAGAGCGAACTTACCTGAGGAAAAAGGAAAGAAACAAAAAGGCGTAACCCCTAAGGAAACGCAGCGAAGTCAGCGGTCTTGAAACAATAGGGCGCCCTATTGATTGAAGACCGGTGGCTTCGCTGCATTTCCATATGAGTTAAGCCTTTTTCTTTCTTTACTTTTTTCCCACTTAAGTTCGCTCTTTGCAAATTGTATAGAAAAAAAATGCACTCCCTGTGAGCAACTCTGCGGAAAATCGTAGCGCGATAGGTTAAGAAACCGAATTTTGCGGTCGATTTAAAGAGCCTTGCTACTATTTGGGACACCCGGTACTATAATGAGAATCGCAGAATATCACACAGATTGTCGTCCCCCGGCGCATCCTTCTTCGCCTCCCCCTTTTAGCGAACAAGAGACTCCAGGAACCATTTTCAATCAGAAAGAGAGATTTATGAATGCCGATGCATCCTTCGGCCGGCTCCCGCGGACCAACGCCTCCGTGGGAATCCCCTGCGTTGCCGTCTCGCGCGGAAGGGGCGACGTCGCTGGAAGGTGTTAGATGAAAGACCCTAATGGTCCTCTTCCTCCCGTACACTGTCCGTCCTGTCTCGAGGCTCTTCTTGGCACCGTCACTGCCTCCTTTCCCATTCCTTATGCACTGCGTGAGCTGTCTCTCGCATTCAACACGCTTCGCGAATGAAGGGAACCTCTTGACCCCTCGAAAGCGACCCGAACAGAATGGAAGGCTCCAGGACGACGGTGTGCTGCCATGTCCCGAGACATCGAAAGGGTGATGACCCTAGAGCTTGTTTTATTCGTAAGCCTGTCATCGGATCAGTGTTGTAGGCGTTACCGAAATGAAGTAACGAAATACGTATGTTACTCGCAAATAAAAGAAACGCGTTATGGACCTGCGTTACCTGAAAGTAGAAGGGACGCGTTAACGATGGCGTTACCAAAAAAAAGTAACGCACGTCTTTTTGCGTTACTTTGTAATCGTGAATTAAAACGTTTTACTGTCCTGGACTTAAAAGCCCATAAGTGTCATGCTTCAAGAAACATGATGTGCATGAGAAACTTAAAATAATTACGTTTTATTTTTTACGGTTCCACCTGGATGCTCACAAAAAAAAAAACGCGTATGTATCTATAAAAATGTTGAAGGGTAAATGTGGGATTATCGCAAGCCTTTCTATGACTTGATGCCTCGTGCAGTGGAAACGCTTAAAAGAATTCAAGTGTAACCTTTTTTTTAGGTGTTGGGAAGACGATGTAACTATAGTCCGCTGCAACCTAAGAACGAAAGGCGGGGGTAAGACGGGCCGGGGAGGAGGAAGCAGACGGAACGCTAAAGAGAGAAGGAGGTTTCCCTCTCTCTTCTCCAGCGTTCCGTCCGCTTCCTCCTCCCCGGCCCGTCTTACCCTCGCCCTTAGGTTGCAACGGACTATAGTAAGGTAATAACATTACCCGTCAGTCAAAACAAGTAACGTGAGTACCTTATCAATTACCGTTTTGAAAAGTAACGAGTATGCTAGTCCGTCACCGAAAAAAGTTATCGGTAACTCCGTACCTCGTAACGAGTTATGACCAACACTGCGTCGGATGTACGCAAAACTGGCGGAATGATGTTCTGGGGTCCCATTCTTCTATGAAAAGCGTTGTTGTACCCGTGAGAAAATAACTGGACAATATTGTTCGTATACGAGGAAAGCAGGTTCCCGGTGACGGGTTAGGAATTTCCCACGGAGTAAATCTATGAAGGAAATCTTCCCCACCCCCTTTCCTCTCTTTCTCCCTTAAATCAGGGGAGCATGGGGAATCAGGATAACCGAGGTCCTAATGCACCGACAATGCACCATACAAGGGACAGTCTGCAGTTACCGTCTGGGGCGTGTTTCTTACTTGTGCGATGTGTCACATCGGTCGAGGAAAAACAGTCTCAAGAAGCATGTTCGAAGTCTGCATGTGTATCAAGCAAACGTGCTTCCATCGCGCTTGATGCGCATCCGCAGATCATAGGGAGTTTTAGGGAACCGTTTTCTCACATCCGGTACTGTACGATGGGCCGTCAGGTACGAACTGCGCATGCGCTACCACAGAAGACTGGGATATGCGCAGTTCGTACCGGAAGGCCCATCGTTTCGTATCGGATGTGTGAAAACGGTTCCCTAAAACTCCCTAATTCTGTCATCGTATCTGGAATGAACACCGTGTCTCAAGTATGGCGTACGAGTTACCTGAGACTTTTCACGTTCGCACGTTAGTGCACAAAAGAACAGATTTACGCAACTGCCAACAACTGATGGGGTCGAAATAGAATTTAAATGAAAAAAGCTGCCCTCTTTATTTTGTTGGCAAACAGTGTTGTCTGATCGTTCGCCTAATGTGACTTCTTACGCAGCCCGAGATTAAACAATTTCGGTCGGGTGACCGTCTTCGTCAACACTCCTTCGGCCTAATAAAGAATGGAAGGTAGACACATGCGATGAACGAACAAATAAACTGACAGACGCGGTGTTTTGAGAAAACTAAAAACGCGTCGACGGTGGCGCCCCCACTTATCGATCCCGGCGCAGCGTTGGTTAAGCCGCTGGGAGGCGCAAGTGAAAGGGCTCGGCGGTCACACCTGAAATCACGCCTTCTAGTCACACCTTGGGGTCACGCCTAGACCGACGCCTACCGTTCAAAATATTTGAAAAACGCCCTGGCAAGAGTTCATCTATGAAACCATTAGTTCCCGTTTTCAACTCGAGAGGGCTTCGGAGAGGCTATCGGCGCGATAGAGGCGGTGCGTCCGTGGCTGCCACAGCTCTTTGGCATGTAAGGCTTCCTCGCACGATGGGCCAATTTCGATGGCGTTTGTCACGTTGTGAGTGGCATCCCGTCGGTATTTAACCGTAAAAAATTATATCCCAGCGATAAAGAGCCCAATTTTTATTAATTTCCCTAATCCGTTCAAACGATTGTTCGTCCGTCTGAAAAAAACAATACATGTTTTCACGCTTCTTGCTTCGAGATTCGTGCTTGGGCATCGTTATTGGCTAATGTGGTGCAATCGTACTAGACACAAAGTGATAATAAGATTGTCACGCGTCACCACGACCTGTGTTTGTTTTTTGCTGCGAAATTTCACTGCTTTACATTTTTTCTGCGATTGATTTCGTTTGTCTACGATGAATCTAGGGGCTGACAAAACTATCCAGTTTTATATTGGGCAGGAACTTGTCTAACTAAACTGCGTACCTTTTTTTTTCCTCGTGTCCAACACGGCTAAGGAGTCAACAGAAAAAATAAACTGAATTAAAAAAAAACTTTTTGTGATTATATTAGTGTTACAGTCAAACACCTCACCCTCCGCAAAGGTAAAAAGAATATACCCACCGTCACCTCGTTCGCCAAAAACACAAAACAAATGTATGCAGTGTCCCGGCGGAGGTCGTTGACTTTTGCGCCCGGCAGCAGCGAGCAACAGCAGCAGCGGCAGCAACAATTCACGCCTGCCCAGAGACGAAGACGGAGGCCGGTAAGGACAAGATTCCGTCGACCAAAGTAACCATTCTCCCCCACCTCGGCTTACACTCGTCGCTCGAACCGTTCTGCGTGCTGCAAAACGCTTTTAAACCAGCCCTCAACTCTAACCCCTTTCACCGGTACGTACGACGGATCCTCCTCCCGCTTTGCATCACGTCCGCGAGTGAAGAGAACCGTAAAAATAGGGGGCCTCCTTTACGCCTCACTCTTCCGACTCCCCCCCCCCCCCCCCCCCCCCATCTCTTTCCCTCGTAGCCTCCTCTCTTTCTATCTCTCTCTTTCTTTCTTTCTTTTGATTCTGAAACGAGTGCATGTCGATGATGTATGCTAGACTTGGAGGGCATCCCTCAGAAAAGAGGGAGCGGGGGGGGGGGGGGGGGGGGGGGGGGGTGCAGCATACGGACGATTTTGGTTGAGGGCTTTGAATCCGACCGTAGCCGATCCGATGGAGCCCAATCCACCAAGCGCACTAAGTGCGCGCCCGCGATGCAGTTTTGCCTTTTGTTTTGGGCATTATTCTAGCAACCGTAGGCACGCGATCCCACACACCCCCGTCGGCAAGATGGCGGAGCCCGGATCGGCAAACGACTATACAGTCACTCAAAGTCTCTTATTGACGCGTAATCTCTACCTAATCAAACTCGTTAATTTCTAACGAACATCATCATCATCACCAATTTAGCCAGAAACCAGCAACACATAGAGAATAAATAACCAAAGGGAAAGAAATGCGACAATCGCAATTTAGTAAGAAAAAAAGCTAGAGCCTTCTCAACCCGATGATTCCGGTTAACCACTGAGAACGCACCGGTCGTCTTACACAAAAGATAGCAACTTAGCCCACAATGCGAGCAAAACACACACGCACAAGCTCACAGAGAAACGAGAAAAGATGTTTTGTAAAAGATAACCCTATACACCATCGACGATATAGTCCTTTTTTCAAAATTCGATCGAGCAACATTGTCCGTCCCCCATTTCTTTGGCGCCAAGCGTGTGATTGGGTCCT